>NC_135794.1:2412500-3012500 GCF_051106095.1 Pogona vitticeps | reverse complement strand
CTGACTCTCTCACCTGTTCAATTATGCTGCTAAAGAAGAAAGCCTAGGAGAGCAGTAACCAGGAATGCATGTTTATATGGAAAGACTGAGTGCTATTCAGTTCTGATAATCAGAGCAGAATCTTTGGCTCAGACTACTTCATTTCTAATGTATGTCTTCTATATCAGGTCTGGTTGCTGGATTTGGGGGATAGAGTAAGACAAGACAAAAGAACATACCGAAGGAGATCAGATATACTTCCATACACCCATTGCTGAGAAGCATGATCAGGAGAGTACTGTTGCACTTGCTTCCTTTCCCCTTCACAATGGTGGGAGGCCAGTGTAGCAACAGAATGCTGTGCTACATAGGCCCTTGTCCTGATCCAACAAGACTGTTATATCGCCTGCCCATTGCTGTATTAGAGCAAATCACTCAGTGGCTTAGGCATCTGGCTGCAGAGCCAGAAGTTGGGAGTTTGATTTCCCACTGGGCCTCCTTGACAGGGGCTGAACTCCATGATCTATAGGGTCTCCTTCCAGCTCTGCAGTTCTAAGATTATTATGAACTGCTGGACAGAGTAGCTTAGGCATCTGGCTGAGGAGCCAGAGGCTGGCAGTTCAGTTCCCCACCGTGCCTCCTTGAGAAGGACTTGATGATCTACAAGGTCCCTTCCAGCTCTGCAGTTCAAAGATTATATTATTTAGCCATACTGGCTGGCAATTGATGGGGAGCAACAGGTTGGGGAAGGCTGTTCTACAGGAATTGTTCCACTGTTGTCATCAGGGGTGCAAGAGGGATAAAACCATGAGGAGCCAACAAGGGAACTGTTTAAATCGGATGCAGCAAGCTCTTTTACTCCTCAGCATCCTGGTGAGGAGTATGGAACAAGTGTTTTCCCTCCAAGTGGGATGTGTTTTACTGTTTCCCTCCTTTAATCCCCTTCCAGTTCCTCGTGTCATGACTGCAGTTCTTGTGCTCTTTTTTTAGTTGATGTTGATCCTTCCTGATCTCTGTCCTTCTGAAGAGAAATGCCTATCGAACTTTGTTATGCTGTCAACTTCCATGAAATTCATTGACTTGCACATGTCATTGATGGGGGAACCGATTAGGTCATCCAGCTCAGCCTCTGTTCCCTCCCCCCATCCCCAATAGCATCTTTTCTATACAGCTTTGTCCTATTGGGACTTGCTGATGTCACCCCAGTCAGAACCCAAGTAGCTGTAGTACTGCCTATAGGATTGCCATATCCCCAGCAAACTTTGACCCAGAAACCATCAAAATCATGACTAATCAGTGATGTGCACAGTGAGGATGGCCTCAGTATCTAATCTCCATAAGGCATGAATGAATCCTGGCAAAACAAAGAGAAATATCTACCAGCGATATCCAGAAGGGCAGGACTACTGAACAGACTTCTCTTGCTATTTCTGGACCAGCAGGCACTCCTTGCCAAGGAACTGAACATCAGTGACTAAATCTATTAGTTCAATGTAACCACAATTGTCTTTTTAAGTTAATAAGACCTCTGGAAAATTTCTGAGTTAGCAGGCTGGATATTTTGCTTGAGTTACTTAACGTGTGATTTGATTTCATTAAAATGACAGTATGTTCATTAAAACGATGTCTGCTTTTAAGATAAATGATACCAAGTTTTAAGATTAAGATACATTGAACACACACCGGACACAAAAGGAATAGTCACAGTTCTTGTGTATGATGAACTGCAGCAACAAACTCAGTGTCTTTTATACAGTATATGCTAGAGATGCTTGAATTTCTGTCTAAGAAGTTGCAGATAAATCTGGAATATAAGTGTAAAGGGCTAATCATAGAGTCATAGAATAATGAAGTTGGAAGGGGCTCATAAGGCCATCGAGTCCAACCCCCTGCTCAGTGCAGGAATGCAAATAAAAGCAGCTCCGATTGTCTAAATTTCTCTTGATCCTTCCGGTGTTGGAGTGCTCACCACCTTTTAAAGTAATTGGTTTCATTTTCATAGTGTTCTAACAGTTAGGAAGCTTTTCCTGATATTCAGCCAAAATCTGGCTTCCTGTAACTTGAGCCCATTGTTGCATGTCCTGCACTCTGGGATGATTGAGATGAGATCCTGCTCCTCCTCCGCATGACAGCTTTTCAAGTATTTGAAAAGTGTTGTCATATCTTCCCTCTGCCTTCTTTTCTCAAGGCTAAACATGCTCAATTTTTTCTGTCCTTTCTCCTACCGCTTGGTTTCCAGCCCCCTGATCATCCTTGTTGCTCTCCCCTGAACTTGCTCCAGTTTGTCAGCATCCTTAAGTGCACTGTCCAGAATTGGACACAGAACTCAAGATGAGGCCTAACCAATGCTGAATAGAAGGGAACTAGTACCTCACAAGATTTGGAGACTATACTACTGTTAATGCATTCTGAAATAGCATTTGCCTTTTTTATAGCCACATCACAGAGTTGGCTCATATTCCACTTACAATCTATGACGATGCCAAGGTCAGAGTAAAGAGTGCTACCAGAAATAAGGACTATGAGTGCTTTATACCTAGAAAATGCTGGAAGAATTGTCATAAATGACTTGACTGCACATATGATTAAACATCCTAACTGAAATTTATATTCTATAAGTTAAACCCACTTTCCAATTATTTTTAGAGTACACATATTTTGTTAAAAGAGACTGATAGATGCTTTTATACCACAATCCCTGATTGTGGTGGGTTTCATCATGAAGTAATATAGACAGATTAAAGTTATCATTTCCATGTTCTGAGTTCACGGTGGGACTGAGACAGCAGTAGAACACGGGTAGACCAGTGTAGGCATCCTTTAGTCTTGAGAGACTATGGTAACATGTTTTGTATGGAGGACATGGAACAGCGTCTGGTGTGGCTGAGAAGGCCAATTTAAGAGTGACAATCCCTTCCACGCTGAAGACAAATACAATCTGTCCCCTGTCCAGCTCCCTGATTTTGCTTCGACACTGTATGCAAAGCACGAAGCCTAGATAAAGTAATATGGAAGATAGGCTGTTACCCAAGCAGCAAATCCCCCCTCTCCATGTTGCTGAAATAGTCCGATGGAAAGGCAAGAGCCAATACAACTGGTTCCAGTGATGTCGCAGGAGTTGGCAGAACGACACGAACTGTCTCTGGGACTCCGGCTCTGGATTTTGCCTCGGGGTTAACTCCTGAAGCTTTTTCCATCAGTGGATGTAGCCACAAGGCAGTGGAGGTTTGAAATTGGAGTTTTCCTTCTCCTAGATGGGCGGCCTTTCAAGGCTGACAAGCCCCACCTACCCAGCCTGCTCCCTAATAGTGCGGAGGTATGCTCCTACCCCTAAAACTCTCCAAACCCCCCCCCCAGGTGTATGCAATGCTATTTGGCTTTCCTATTTACCAGATTAGAGTCAAAAATAGAACCAGAGAATTTCGTGAGCCGTTAGGCGCGTGCTTCAACTCAAACTCATTTAAAACTAAAACCCTGCCCCCTCAGACCATGCAGTCAGGGAGAACAAAGGTAAGCCTAGAAGAAAATACCTCACCAAAAAATAAAAAGTCCCCTCAAGCACAGCTCACCTCCTGCCTCAACTTCCTCCTCAGGAAAAAGGCTTAGAGCTTCTGCTCAGTAGACCAGTAATGCAACTCAATACGAGTATATAGGCTTTCTATGTTCCTTTCTGAAACAAATCATTTAAAGATATCCTAGCACTGTGTGTTTGGGAGTGCCTAGCTAGTTACAAGTTTCCATTTTTCTCAGAATTTCTTCCCCTAATAACTTGGGAAGCTCAGATAATTTGAAGGTTTCCAGCATTAGAGATTAGAACATTTGAAACTTTTTTCTGTGTTTTTTAAACTACTGAAGTATTGTAAACTCCCTTGTGTTTACAATATAAACACAAGGTAAGCAAGATAAAGATAGTGTCCAATTATTTTAAAGACAATCAATCAATCAATCAATCAATCAAACTTTAAAGAAGGAGACTGTGACAAGATCTGGCTCTTCACTGTTGTTAAGAAACAGTCTGGCCATGTGCAAATCTGTTTATTTCAGTGTGCCAACTCTGACTAGATCAAGCTGCAATAGAGTTTCTCAACTCTTTATTCCTTTCTTCAATATTTTAAATTCTGCAAACCTGCATCCTCAAACATAGTGGTCTTTTTACTGAGCCAGGCAAAGAGGGAAACCTGCTAATCTCTTAAGCAGGACAAAAAAGCGATTTCTCAATGGGTGATAGATTATATGAAAACCTATGAAATATAGATGGATTAAAATTTAGAGAATGTTAAAAGTGTTTGCTCTTGTTTAGTCGTTAAGTCATGTCTGACTCTTTGTGACCCCATGGACCAGAGCATGCCAAGCCCTCCTGGCTTTCACTGCCTCCCAGAGTTTGGTCAGATTCATGTTGGTCTCTTTGATGACTCTGTCCAACCATCTTGTGCTCTGCACCTTCTCCTCTTGCCTTCACTTTTTCCCAACATCAGAATCTTTTCAAGGGAGAGTTCTCTTCTCATGAGATGGCCAAATTATTGAAGCCTCAGCTTCAGGATCTGTCCTTCCAGTGAGCACTCAGGGTTGATTTTCTTTAGAATGGCTAGGTTTGATGTCCTTACAGTCCAGGGGACTCTCAAGAGTCTCCTCTAGCACCACATTTTGTATTTACCAAACCTTAAAAGCAGTAACCCTAGTATTAAGGTATACATAGTACCTGAATCATTTAAGCTCATTCTGTTTTTAGGAAGCTAATTGAGGTTGAATTATACAGTGCTGCTTTCTACTAGTGTAAATTTGCCTGAGATGGTCAAATGTTTTTTTTAATTTGTGTACTTTTTAAAGTAGCTCTAGCTAGTGACAGGGTTTAATTATATTTTATTGTATTTTTTTTATTATATTGTGTTGTTATGTTTTTATTGCATATTGTAAACTGTCCAGGGAGTGGCAATACTGATGGGGTGGTACAGATGTAGAAATAATTAAAAATAAATAAATAACTTGTTAAAAATAACAGAGTTAATTGTTCAAAAGGGGCAACCTCTTTCCAATTAATCCATTGGCACTATTTAGAAGCAATAGTTTAAGGGTTTATTCAGATGATGCACGTTGCAAATATAGACTTTTTGAGTCATCTTCAGTTTTGCCGGAAGACCCCTTGAGGTGTCTCTGATACATTCAATTTGAGCTGTTACATGTTAAATTAAAAGAGATGTGTGAAATCCAGAACTGTAACATTCTTTCTTCAAATTGTGAACTAATCTCCAGGATTTAAAAGATGCTAAATTTAAAACAAACCAAAAAACAGAACCAGAATTGTGAACACTGGTGAGAAATTCTAACACTGGCCAGATCATAACTACCAAGATAATAAAAAGAAAGAAAATTCTAGAGGAGACTAAGTGGAACTACATAATTTCCTCCACACCCATTTCCCCCTTTCTAAGCAAAGAAAAGTAACAGAGTATTGCAGCAAGTGACTTTTCAAATGCTTTAAGCACAACTTTTTTGCTTTCAAAATATTTTGTAGGATTATAGGAGCAAAATAAGCTCTAGAAGTTGCCCGTCTTCCTTCTGCCCTTCCGTGGCCTTTTGAGTGATTCTGATTCATTCTGCTTGTCCTTCCTTCACTTTCCTGCTCCCCCTGCAGATCCCTTCCAGGTGCAGGGACTTGGGGCCTCCACCCTTCATTAGCTTGCCGGCTGTTCAGCCCCAGCAGGTAAGTTCCTGTGGATCTCTGTGCTTTCTGCTTCAGCTGGCCAGAGGCTGCTCGGCTCCCTCCCTATGCCACCCCCATCCTGTCACATTTGATTAAAGCGTTAATGAGAGAGGAAGCTACAGAGGAAATATGTGTGCAGTGCAATGCAATCTAAAGCAGAGAGAGATATCCATTGTCCTCACCAGAACCTCTTGCTTCTAACTTGTATGGAGCCTGCGTTTGTGACTTCACAAATATTTAAAAATCCTTTTTCACAGCTTCCCACTTTCTTTCCTGACCTCATGGATTACTGTTGTATTCTACTTTAACAGAAAAAGAGAGGGAGGGAGGGAGGGAAGAGGTTGTTGCAGATAATGGGCGGCCTTCATGAAAGCCAAGCAGGAAGCATTTTGTTTTCCAGGATGAAATGTCAGAGGGTAAATTGCATCAGCTGCATGGCATCAGCAACTTCCAGGCCTTTTGCATTCAAATCTCTCAAGGGGAGAAAAGCATATTGCCAGGCTGTGGTAATCACTGAGCAAGTGGCACCAAAGCTAAAAGTCACAATACCTTTTCTTTGGTGCCAAGGAAGGTTGAGGAATCAGTATCCAAAAACATACATTGCCATACAGTACTTGTCTTAACAGGCGAGACAACCATTAGCACTACCTGTTCCCTGTTTCTGAAAAATCCTGTCTCCATTTTGTCCCTGTCTTTGCCACTGGAATATTAGAAAAACAATTCTGGAACAAAGGGACTTTAGAGGGAGCCGCTAGCATGAAAAGGTTCAACTGCAGTTTATCAGGAAGTTCAGTTCTACCATCTGTAGCCTGAGAAATGTATTTGGCTTTTATCTCATCACAGGTGCTAATTAGTTTACCAATGCAGGATGTTTTTGCTATCACCATAATTGCTTGGTGAAGTAGATATAATTATCCCACAGATTTTAAAATTGTCATTTTTACAATCTGTAGTTTGGGCATTTTCCTCCTCCATCTCGACTCCTTACAATTCCTTCATCTAGTGACTAGGATGGCATATCATGAATTTGATGGACCCTAGTCTGTGAAGAATCATGGTACAACAACTTGTTTGTCTTTTAGATGTTCCAAGACATTTTGTTGCTTTTCTTAGAAAGCTGTGAGTCTAACTTTTTAGACTGGTATTTGTTCAGGATTCAGCAATCTCAGCAATGGTCACCAAGTTAAACCGGTGAGAGGAATAGAGAGGGTAGGTAGGTGCATATGTTTTGTGAAGCAGGATTCCTATTTGGAAACACCATGGACAGAGGGCAGTCAGCATGCTGTTCTTTGCACAGTCAGTTGTACAACTGGTTGTGAATCTGATGTCATGAAGGACAACCCACTGGGATGAGAAATGCTTGCATCATTACCCTTCCACTTCACTTTTTCAGTATTTTAAATAAATGACTCAATAAAGAAGGCCAAAGACTTGAGCTTTCAAGAACTGATGGAACTCATCACATTGTCATGACTCAGGAGTGACTTAATGACACACAACAATGACATAGTCAAGCACTTGTTATGGTTTAGTGGCTAAGAACTTAAAATGTATTTTTGGTGTATTGCTTGTTATAAAAGTTTTATACTATTCTGCTTAAATAAGCATTGTTTAGAGAGGGAAGGAATGTAATAATTTGACCACGGTTGTGCTGTAAATGAAATCCAGAGCACCTGTATTTGTTCCTTTCAATGGGGGTGCTACACTTTCACTATATCTTGATACTGTGCAGCTGTCTTTCTAGGAACTTCAAATTCCCTGAAATTCTACATTGCACCACTTAGAGCAAATGAGAGGACTCTTGCTCTGGGAGTCCACTTTGGATCAACTAGATCAGGACCAAAGTGAATATTTCGTACATTAACTGCTCTTTTCAGGCATCATCAGTACAGTGATGGAGCACTGGAGGCTGAATTCTGTTTTCCAATTGTCCGTCTCCATTGTCTACGTATTATTGGGGAGGGGGGGAAGGCTTGAGGAGTGGAGCCTGCTCTGTATCTGTATATTCTCCATGAGATTTAGATCATGCAGAAAAGCTATGAAGAGAGGCCTGATGGAGTGCATATGTTCTTCTTATAACTTCACTCTCTGTACTTTGGCAGCAATGTGGGTTTAGGATTATGTCTATAAAGTTTTGGAGTTGGGGCTGCAACAGATATGCAAGAGAGGCATGGGGCCTTTGGGGTCTCTGGTTATTTAATTATCCGACTGGCAGTTGTTGTGTATGTATGTCATGCCGCTTCCACTCTTTGGTTTCACAGTGAAGCTTAACACAGGTTGGTATTTGGCCAGCAGCTAATTATTTAAGTTATTTGGAAGAGCATTTTGATTAACAGCAGGCATATTGATTGAACAAGTTTGTTGACAGACGGAGAGGCTGCTATTCAAAGAACGGGTTTCTTGGCATTCCCCAAAAAGGAAACACCACAAAAGTGTAATGAGCATTCCTTCCAAAAACTAGGGAAAGGATATTGGGCACAACTCAGCCAATGCTGGGCCAACCCATTTCCATGTCAGATGTAGTGAAATTTCTTTTCACAAGTAAGTTCCATGTTCTGGACACTAGTATGGTAAGCGGTTTGCTGGGCAGGCGTGAGGGGAGGAGTGTGAATTGTAAAATTTATTCCTGGTCCTTCAAAACACAATTTGGAAGTTTGGGCCCATGACATCCAGGAAGAGCCTTTGTCCAGACTCTGACATTTCCCATTTCAGATATCCTCCTTCGTGAGCTGTGAGTACATATCATGGAGGCAGATTGCTAGTAGGAGCTACCCCTTACGGAGCAGTTGTTGCTATGTAGCTTATAATCGCAGCACATGAAGAAAAATGCTTCAGCTGAAATATGTCAGTATGCCCATCAGAAAATAAATGTCTCCCTTCCAGCATCTTGGGCATACATAAACAAGAGTTTGAGAGTGTTGTTTCTTGGATTACTACTTTGAGAATCCCATAGCCAGCTGGGCTGCAGACAGATAAGTTACGTTTCAGGATCTCTCAAATCCATTGCAACAACCTGCTTCCCTGAGCAGCCAAGGGCAGCCTGTCAGTCTCCTGTTACGTAGCACTAAGCGTTAAAACATGCTGGCCTAGGATAATCTGACTTCCTACCCATGGTGGTTTTGATCAGGCATCCCGGCACTTGGCCAGGCCCTCCTCCAGGACACACAGTCCCCCCTCTCTCCTCCTTTTCCCATTTTTATTTTCCAGCTGATAGTCAACACGCAATAGCTATGGAGAAGGCACAATGTATGAAGACATTTATTTGTCTTCAGGTTTCCCCCTGATTCTGCCCTGAAAAAATTCACAATGTAACAAACAATAACTACAACAATGCTAAACAGTAGAAACAGTTAATAAATAAGAGCAATAGATAAATACATAATAAAATATCAAATAACACTGTACTGAATAAAATACAAAGACAGTAACCTAAAATATAAAGATACAACCATAAACTGAGCAATCAGGCACCAAATAATCCAGAGATGAACAAGATCAGATAAGTTGACACTTGTCAATAATCAAATGTTAACACCTGTGCCATTCCACAATAGATTGAAACTGTGCACACACAATTCTTCCCTTCTGCTCCTGGAGAGGGCACTCTGTGGCTTTTCTGTGTCTCAGGCAGTGTTGGTCTTTTTCTGTCATTACTCTCCGACACTGCTTCTGCTGTTCCTATAAAATAAAATAAGGTTGCAGCCTGAAGCACACTTGCACAGCAAAGTAAGCCCCACTAAACACAGTAGGACTTACTTCCAAATAACATGCATAGATGTGCACTCTGTGGAATTTTTCGTTAGTATTTCAGTTAACACCAATATTTTGTTGTACTTCATGATTCTGAGTCGGGGGAGAGGGATAATACTTGCATTTCATGAGAGTCCAGTATATTGTTGTGAGCGAGGCAATGGCAGGGCAAACTGTCCGTCTATCTGTCTGTCTCTATCTCTCCCTCCCTCCCTCCCTCCCTGCCTACCTAGTGTTTGGGGGTTCTTACCCTAATGTATTATCATATGTTTTCATGTATAAGACAATACTTTTGTCTAAAATCTTTAAATTAAAAATTGAGGGTCGCCTTATACACGGAAGTAAGGAAGGGGGGAAGGGATCAAAGTGCTTTGATGATTCCTGCTTTCCCCCTCCACTTTCTTGTGAAGAAAGTGCTTTCCCCCCTTTCTTGCAAAGAAAGTGGAGAGGGAAGCACTTTCTTCTCAAGAAAGTGGAGGGGGAAAGCAGGAATCAGCAAAGCTTTTTGATCCCTGCTTTTCTCCTCTACTTGCTAAGCTCCGCTTAGATTTCTTAATTCTGGGTTAGAAAAGTGGGTGGGTGTCTTATATATGGGGGCATCTTATTCATGGAAAATATGGTAAATTAAAAGCCTCTCTCAGCAGCCAGCACAGCAATAAATTTTACACCATATTTTCTTTATGTTTGACTCCTTTTTCAGATGGCAGAAAGCCTATGTAAGTAGCTAAGCGCATTTGATCAATAGGGGAATACAGCGGTCTTGATCTCGGTGGATGGCTTCATTGATTAACTCAGCTCAACATAAATGCCCAGATCTTGGCTAGGACTTTTGTGGTAGTAAGCAGGAAACCATGTATCTCTAAGCCTACAAAATGTATAACCTACCAAGCAGAACAGAAATTGCCTGCTGTAGGTGGTTTAATAAAATATCTCTCCCCCCCCCGCACCATTTTTAAAAATGTACTTAAAATGCATTTTGAGAGGATTTTCCCCCCCAAATTTTATGTTATTATCTTATCAATTGTAATGCTGTTTTCTAAAGGACAATGGAAAAATAACAAGCTACACAACCAGCAATATAAAAAGTTAATAACAAAATACTAACAACAAATTATTATTTTTAAAATACTGTAACAAATAATGGGAAGAGGTTGGTTTTGAAAAGATCTTTCAGGGCAATTCTCTCTTACATGAGTGGGGGAGGGAGCTCCATAAAGGCTGATATTCAGTCTATGAAATTAAATAAGATTGAGGGCTCAGGAACATAGAAATAATTAAATAATTTCCTTTGAAATTGATGGGACAGACCTACAAAATAGGTAATCCATCAAGCCTAAATGAAGCCAGAAGGTCTATATTGTGGCTCACAAATGTTTGCCCCACATCTTTTCCTGGACATTCCATACAAAGCTGGAAATGACATCCCTCTGAGACCCCAGAGAGTGATGTCAAGATAGAGCCCGTCAAACCAGATGAGGACAAGGGGTTGGACACAGTTGAAGGTTTGCACGCACTGAACATTTTCTCCTCAGAACTCCAAAGCATATTCAGCCCATACAGTCTTACAGTATGCTGTGCCTGACGATTGGTCCATCTGGGCCCAATACTGTGACTGGTATCAGCTCTCCAGGAACTTTGGCTGAGGTTCTTTCCAGCTTTTGTCTTTGAGATCCCTTACCTTGGACTTCAGACATAAAAGGAGGGATGAAGTCAAGCCTTTGCAACCTGCAGTAAAGGTGCAATGGATACAGTAGGCTTGATGGATGAAATTTGACATAAATAAAATAGATATTAACCAGCAATTCTACTATTAAACAGTGGCTGACCAGGAGTCAAAATAATATGTTTGTGTGGATATACAGTATGTTTGTGGGTTTATGTCTACACACAATGCACAAAAGCTTGGATTTCTCTGGCAAATTTGCAATGTGGAGTTTTCCTCTCTCACTGCTTTTCTACTGACAATGCTTCGGGAAGATACTGTATGTACTGAGTCGAGCCGGATGGCCCACATTAGCTGACTGTGCTAAAGCTAACTAAAATGGTAGGGAAATGTCTCCCTTGCTTTTTGGGTCTGGCTGCCTGTCAATTTACATATCACTTGGCCTTCCATTTCTTTACCTACATTAATTGCACAGAGAGGCAGAGACTACACAAAGCAGCTCTTTAGCCACAAGCCACACTGATGCTGCCGACTCAGCTTATGATGGGGAGGCAGCCTCCCGCTCCACTTCTGATTTGTTAGAAGTGTTTGTTAGAAATGTTCACATTGTTTCTTCTTCATGGTCTCTATGAATCAAACATATGGGTGTTTCTACATCTGCACAAATCTTGTTGGACCATTCCAGAGCTCAAAGAAAAAAATGATTGGGTTTCAAGGGAAAGAGACCCTTCTGTCTCTCTGTCTTCTACCTTATCTGAAGGTAGCTCCCCTCTAGATACGTGGAAAATCTGTATAAAATTTACAGGAAGAACATTCCCAAAATAACTTCATAATTATTGAGGCCTCCCAGACTAAATCTAGTGGGCACCACAACACCATGCCAAACAATAAAGATCGACACAAGAGAGACACACTAAGGAAGAGAATGTACTGGGGGGCAATGTGTAGCCTGTATAATTAAAAATTGTAAACCGCCCGGAGAGTGCTTGTAGCGCTATGGGGTGGTATATAAGTCCAATAAATAAATAAATAAATAAATAAATAAATAAATAAATAAATAAATAAATAAATAAATAAATAAATAAATAAATAAATACTCAAGTGCAGTTCTCCCCATTCAAATTGCTAATTATCAAGATGCTTTGGGGGCGTACTGGGACAGAATCCAACCACTGATGAACAGCTTACTGGAGGAAAACTGGATCCTAGTGGTCACTTTTCTTCAGACACAGTAGATTGGATGCCAGAGCTAAGCTTGACGCTGCTTTTGGAAGAGCGGTTATTTCATCTGTCCTAGCCTGATATCCCCCCAGCTGTCAAGTGTGCTTGTCAGTCACTCATAGGTGTGATTCACTGAGGAGGAGGAGGAGGAGAGGTTACTTACCGGTAACTGTGGTTCTTTGAGTGGTCATCTGAATTCACACAACCCACCGATTCTCCCCTCAGTCTGTCCTGCTCCTGTCCTTTTAATGCCAGCAAGAGATTTGAGAAAGAGAGAAATAACCCTTGTGCACACAGACATGCGCATTGGAGGTTGGGGCTGTCCTAATAATTTTTTTCTTTGAGCTCTAGAATGTTCTGAGGATTTTTGTGCAGGCACAGAAACACCCATATGTGTGACTTCACAGATGACCAGTTGAGGAACCATCGTTTCAGGTAAGTAACCTGTCCTTCCCCCTCCTCCCTGTACAGGATGCTGCTGAGAGAGAGATGAGTTGTGGCCAGCCCTGCCATGAGCCCCAGTGAGGCAGTCACCTCAGGCAGCAGAACACTGCGGGTGACTGCACACTAGCCATGGACCGAAATGTCTACCAGTTGTGGTTTAACTTTGAGAACTGCTTCTTGGCTTGAGGGACACCCCGAGAAAGACCAGGTGATCAGGGATAACTTTGAAGAAGAAGCTGAAGGCAAAGATAGCACTCCTGCAAACGAAGAGGCAGGGCACCTACTCCTGGAGGGCCACTGCTGTTCCACAATGCCTCCGTTGTTTGGCCTTCTTTCAGCTGGTTGTTTCCAAAATGCCTGGCTCTGAATGGGGTCAGTTGATTTCCTGCCACCTCTCTTACAATGCCTCTGCCCAGCAGAGTCGGGCATTTAAAAAAAAAACTGGCAGAAAAGTGGCCAGACTGGAGTGTCATCAGGGAGCAGCAAAGACCTGCCTGGGATGGCTGTTCTACTTCTCCTTTGGCAAATTATGGGAATGCTAGCGTTGCCAGTGCTGCTATCTTCACCCCTTCCTCCTCCTCTGGGTGAATGTTTAACAAGGACTGGGATGCCAGCAGATGGTCCCCATGCTCTATAAATTTTCTCTTGGTCCAAGGCAGCAAGAGAACTTGTACTGTCTTCTGGACAAATCACCTGGCAGATACCCTTTGATTTGTATTCCTGCCTTGAGCAGGAGGGTGGACTCAGTGGCTTTATAGGTCCCTTCCAACACCATTATTCTATGATTCTATGAAAAGTCCAAAAATAGAAAGTCAGGGAACTGCTAGTACATGTGTTACTGCTATATTCTCTATGAAGTTGACAGCATAAAAAGCAACCACAGATAGGAAGCACGTTAATGCCATCCCCACCAAAGTGTATAAATCCCCAAACACTGCTGTCCTCCCAGCTCATAAAGCCCAGGAGAATTTAAACCACTTGAGACTTATAGCTGTTAGAATATATTGCAATTGCAAAATATGATGAATGGGAATTTGCTGAGAGAGAGATCCTTGTCCTCTTTATAAATGTGACATGGAGGATCAACGCAGGGAGAGAGTCCTGTCAAAGGAAATTATCTGTTGTCTCGTCCTGGAATTGCCAAGTGGCTTTCACCCTTTAAATACACACCAGAGCAGACAGGCAGGTCTCAAGGTTTTCATAAATGACATTTTTAAAAACTTCCTCCAGATGGCAGAATGGCTGCTGAAATGAACCAGACATTGGAATGAGAGAGAGAGAGAGAGAGAGAGAGAGAGAAAAAACGGAACCTGTTTTCTGTATTCCCACACCAAGGATTATCCTTGCTGCAATGGCAGATACTTTGAAGTCTTTCTTTCTGAACCGACTGTTGACACAGAGATTCCAGGGAAGAGTTTTAACACAGTTAAACATTCAGACATCATGATGAGATCTCAGCTAAGTCTATAACTACATGGTGAAAATACCACAGGATTTACTCTTCTTATAAAATGGGTGATTTTGAAAAAAAAAAATTCACTGACCCCATGACGCAAAGGCTGATTTGAAGCAGTCCAGCCCTTTTTGCTTCCAAAGCAGTTTTACCCCCCTCCGCCGCCAAAATGATTTGAACAGTTTTTCCCCCTGTGTGGTTAGTTGTGATATGTTATTGTAAAGATGGTGTGTGTGTGTAGGTGGTGTTTCAGTGATGTAGGCAGTTGGGCCGTGATGTTCAGGCCCAGGGAAACATGCCTCCAAATTCTTTCCTTTCTCTTGAACATCTTCTAGTTTTAATTTTTTTTAATGTACTGTATTGTATGTATGAGATTAGTGTTAGAATACCCTATCACTTTACTGCTGGGTCATCATTATTATATCCTGTATTTAGGACCAGCATACACAGAACCAAAGGGAGGAAGGAAGGAAATAAGGGGGTCTGTGGGCTGGAATGTGAATCATAACTATAATTCAGAGCATTTCAAAGCAGTCACAGTGAAGGAGCACAAGGATAGAGCAGGTCGCCATCCAACATTTTGCAACCAGAAGTTGCTCCGATCAGACCATATTACACAAATTTTACATATTTTTGCCAAACCTACCCTATTACATGGCCTGATTTTTAAAATGTAATGAATTTAGTCTATTTTGGGCTAAAATTCCTTAAAGAAGGACTTATTAGAAATCCTCTGTTTCCCCCCACCCACCCATCACTCTCTTGCTCCATGAAGGGCTCTTCAGACCTGAAAGTTTTCCATAAAAGCTTGGCATGATAGAATATTACCGTAATAGAGTTGGGATTTAAGAAAACATTCTTTGGCATTGTTTACACAGATTGATAGATTCAGCATTGTGCATAGTATAAGAAGACAGATTCGGAACAAGGAGAGGAAGGAAATGTAGTTACAGATAGGCAGGGTGAGTAACATGGCTGCCCACATATGTTTAGAAGTGCAACTCCCTTAAGCTCTAGGCTGCATTGCCGGTGCTCAGGAATGAAGGGGGAGGCATTCCAAAGCCTCTGCAGAGCACCAGGTTAGCTACCTGTAGGGCCTACTTCATACCTGTAGGGCCTACTTCATTGAAGAATGTTTTGATTTGAAGAGGAAGGAAAGCAGGAGAGCAGTACTATTAGCTTGTCATCTGGAAGGCAGCTTCTGTTATGGGCAGATACAAGCAAGGTTACATTTTGGACTATGATTCCTAGAATATGGGATGCCAATACTTATGCATGTATCTGCAAATATGTGCATGCACACATACTGACACACCTGTATGCCACTAGTTAATCCTATCCAGGTTGACTAAAACAGATCTTTCAGCTTTGTTAATACAAGGAATATAAGGGCACTGGGCATTCTTCAATCTTACACAGAGACAGATCTGATTAGTTGTCAGAGTCTGTATTCATTTCCTATTAATTAAGTATGAACTGTGGCCTTCATTACAACCAACTATAATTGGTCATCTCTTTAATGGGACTAGAAGGAATGCTGCTATGGGCCTGTATTGCGAATCTTGAGGGCAACATGCCTATCAGCTTTCTGCGGTCCCAGAACCTGCATGAAGCATATGAAATTAAGATGTCATATAGATACAGACTTAATATATTGGTGCAAATAGTCAACACAGGAATCCTAACAAGTTTACCAGCCCCTTTATCCAAACTGGCACTGGAGTTCTTTACAGGAAGTCCAGAAAGAATTAGGAAAAGCCTGTGTGGTTCAGGATTACACAAATGGAAGAATAAAGTGATACATTTATTGTAGTCCAATAAAGGTATCCCTTTACTCTTGCATTTATGGGGAGGGAATGCTTTGTGTGAAGACATTGCTTGATTTTTTTTTATTTTTTTATTTTTTTTTACAATATAAGTGTGAAATGGGCAAAAGCTGGTCAGAGTCTTGTGTTCTCAAAATGCTCTGTTCCAGGCAGAGAGGCTGTGTGGCAGTGGTAACAGCGAGGGACCCTGGCTATGCCACTGGCGCTGTAGGCAAACTGACGCTGCAGCGATAAGACACAGCAGGGCAGTGCTGTCTCAGCACCCCAGAGGCTGGCAGGGAGATTGCTGAGTCTGCATTCTAACCGCCACTCCCAGGTGATTGCTGCATCGGCTGTGACATGACAAATCAGGTGAGCAGAGAGAAAGGAAGTCAGGCATGCAGATCAGGGAACAGGAAGAGAGGCAGCCACGACCCCTCTGCAGAGGGCGGGTTCTCTGTACCCTGGCCAGATACCTTTTCCCTCGACTCCCAGCTCACTTCCAGGAAGAACAGGGCTCGGAAAAGAGCAAGCTGCCCAATGTAGCCAAGGTTCAACTTGTGATGTGAACAGCTTCAGATATATATAAACCAGCGCGTGCACACGCACGAACGCACACGCACACACGCACACACACACACACACACACACACAGCCTATGTAAACTGCAGCCCCAAACCATAACCCTTCACTTAGCTGAAAGTATGCCTCAGCAGAGAAAATTAAGTACTGCTATCAGTATCTTTTCAGGTGGTCTGGGTTCCTTTTGCACCTTTAAAAGCAATCTGCCTCTCCCTTTTTTACACAGTTTATGTGTAAGTTTTGTATTCCTTTTCTTGTTTAAAAAGAAGAATAAAGAAAAGCTCCCTGCCAGATTTTTTTTAACCTGGCATATCAAGGACAGGGTTGGTTTTTTGTTTTTTTTTTTGGCCTGTTGTGCTAATTGTCTGCTTGCAGGGAGGGTTGAAATTGTATATTTTAAGCTGACATCACTACAATGGCCTGAAATTGTAACACCCATCCTATGCATAGACGGCGGACTACTTTTTGGGCTGCAACTCCCACAATATTCCAACCAGCATGGCCACAGGGGCAGTGGTGATAGAGATGGAGCATGGGAGAGGCCAGCTATGTCTCCCAACATAGGAAGTCAAAGAGGCCTTTTACCACATGTCCAGAAACTCCATTTCTGACACTGCTTGAAAAAGCAAGTCCTCCCAATGACCTATGGGTGTGGACAAGAGCAGTCACCTGTTCTTGACATAAATGTGGACTCGTTTTAAAGCAGTGCTGATGGATGGGTGTTCTTCCAAATGTACCCAGGCTCCATATCCCATTAGCCCTATTCATGAGGGCCCAATGTCAGCAGTTGTGGGTGCTGGAGTCCAAATTACCTAGAGGATCACAGATTCTTCACCCTTGGTTAAAATGCAAGACTAAGACAAGATAGGAGAGGCCCAGGTTTAATCCTCTTTGTTTTTCATAAAAGTCACTGGTTCACCTCTCATTCAGATCAACCTTGATTTTTGCTAAAATGATGTGAGTGACGGCATGGGGAGATGAAACCATGTATGCTGAGAGTAGCGTAAAACAGGATGAACAAAGGAAGACTTGTAGATCATAACAATAATGTTTTAGTTCTTTTTTCTATTATATTCATCATCCATCTGCGTTGGAAAGAAAGGGTAGGGCTGGGACCACAGCAAGAAATCTGCTTCTGCATTGAGAAGAGTCATGCGTTCACATTTTCCCACTGAGGGATATTGGAAGCTATACTTTAGAATTGTCTGAAGGACTACAAGGTCCTCTTGGTTTAAAGCATGTTGAAAGCATAGACTACAGTGATTTAAGATGCGAAACTGGAACTGCCTTGAAAATTGGGACCATCGAGACAAGCCCCTACGGATGGGACTTCTTGCAGCAATAGGTCTTCTTTCTTCCAAGCAGCTGCAATGGCACTCAAGGAGAAACACCCTACGGTGGCCTGAGGATGGTGTCTTAGCTTTCCAAAGATGAATTAACTGGTAAGGTGCTCTCTCTCTTTTCCTCTGTGAGAGTTCCCCCTCTTCACTTCTTTTTTATTTCTGCTGACCAAGAAGAAATTCTCTGCTCTTCACCTATATTAATTGTTTGGGAGGGCAGAGGCAATGGAGGATGCCATCTGGCTTGGAGACACTCTTCCTCAGTCTCCACAGCCAGACCACCCAGGCTGTCAGCTTCATCTTTGCCATAGAGTCTTTGAACACCTGATTGGCTAAAGTCTCCCTGCTACCATCATTGGGATTTACTCCTGGATTTGCAGCTGGGATGAATGAAGCAGTGATTATGCTTTGGGAAAATTCTAAAAAGCAATCCGATGGTTTTTCGTGTGTCTTATTCCTATGAACAGTTCCACACTTTCTCTTCTGTTAGAGACAAGCACATGGACTCTAAAGCCAGTGAGATCTTCTGCAAATGGTTTAAGTTAAGTTAAGTTTTGGTTAAGGCCAAAACCTTAAAATACATTACGTACTTGAAAAAGCCTTCCTGGATAAGTGTCAAAAAGGCACACTATGTACAGTAGTTATCTCAGAAGAACATCAAAGCATATGTTAAAATGACAGGCCTTGATGATATGAGCAGAGTTTTATCCCCACAGTGGAAATCTGGAGGAAGGGTAAAGGAAACAAATGTCAGAGCAGAACTGAGGAGCCTCTGGCCCTCCAGATGTTGATGATCACTTACTCCTTTCATTTTCCATTATTGGCCACACTGGGAGGGGTTGTAGTCTCATAGCATCCAGAGGGCCAGGGATACATGCTGGTAGATCACTCAAAAACTTGCTTACTCCTTTTATAAGACGTTGGGTCAACTAGAACACTGGTTCTTAACCTTTGTTACTCAGATGTTTTTGGACTGCAACTCCCAGAAGCCTTCACCATCAGCTCTGCTGGCTGAGGTTTCTGGGAGTTGCAGTTCAAAAACACCTGAGTAACAAAGGTTAAGAACCACTGAACTAGAATAGAGTCGAAAGCCAGTCTTCCTTTTCACTCTATGCTGGCAGAGGCTCAAGCAAGTTCTTGCCTATTCAGAAGTAAATCGCATTGTGTTGAATGATGTTTATTCCCAAGTCAATCAATAATGTACAGAGTTATGACAGCCAGGGTGGAAAAAGCATTGTTTTGTTGGTTTGACGAGGCAAAGCATAAAGGCAATGGAAGGTTTCAGTACACCCATAATGTTTCCCTTCAAGCTTTCCCTCCTTACCACTGTTTTATAGTATAGAAGCACTGGAAGGGGATCCCTTACTTGGCTCCCCCTGTATCTTAGCTGTGGGTGGTCATAGATTCAGGATCTTGCATTGGGCAAGGATCTTAAACTAGATAATGTCCAGGAAACCCCCCAAGTCTAACATTCTGTCTTACCATGTGTTCCATAAGCCTGACTTTTTCATTTATTGCTAGATGTTCACCAAGAGCCCTTCAGAGAATTTTCACTTTGAGCTTTGTTGAATCAGTAGTAAAACCATTACATTCTACTAGGATCTCCACAGGTAAAGAAATGGCTGCTCTCCTCCACCTGTCAAACATCATTGCAAAATTATTGAAGCAACAGCCTTGCTTTTAGGCAGCAGTTTTCAAACAGTCTTTCCCCCCCACTGAGCCCAGGAAACACATTCCCAAATGGAAAATGAGGCTGAACTAAACATACATAAATATATAAATAAAGTAAAGAATTTTTAGCATGCTAAAACTGATTTAATCGAAGTTTCTTGGCCACACTATGACTGAATTTTGGGGGACAGAGGAAATTTCAGCAAAGACAGCATTGACTCAGAGGAGAGTAATGATGAAAAGAACTGTTGGAGAAACGAGCCCAGGATAGTGGGGGGCAGGCGTTCTGTTGCAAAGCAAAGTCCACTGGTACCTGGAAAAGATTTTAAAAGTATCTATTTCTAGGCTGTGTTGTGGAAATATGAAGAGAATAATTTCTTTATACAGTTCCCTAACTTGTAAAAACAGGAGAGGAATTCTGTGAAAAAGAAAAATACAAAAGTGGATAAATATTTGGAAAGCCGAGAAGTATTGAGGAGTGGTTGATCAGTACAGGAAAATACAGCCGTGTGTGTTCTAGCACCATGCCAAGTGGTTTGGACAGCGTTCAAGAAATGTGATTTGGTTTTGGGTGGGGGAGGCATGTCAATATTGCTGAGTTTCACGTTGAAGAGCAGGACACTTGTTGTTCGTTCATGCCTGATGGGAGGAGAAATGAGCCTATACAGATTATTCTTTCTTCTCCAAAAGAAAAAAGTCACCTAACTCTACTCTCTGCAAGTGCTACAATGTCATCTCCTCCTGTATTCCTTCTGGCAATGATCAGAGTGTTAATCGCTGAGGAGCAGTGTATACAGAAGGGTGGAGAGACAAATTATATTCAACAGATTCTCCCTCATGTCAGGGACCAAAAAGAAGCTAATCTGTAACTTGATACACCTACAGAAAGATCACCCATTACTCCCTCTCTCACTTTGCATTGTGTCAGTCATTGACTTTTTTCTGCTACCACACTTGGCTGTCCACCATGTATTTAACATGGCAGACTCACTTAGGTCTTTGGCCTGATCCGGCAGGCTTCTCATTTCCCAATTTGTTTAGTGTCAACAGTATACAGAACATAAAACAGAGACAGTTATGGCCTGAAGGGCTCCCGATCCATTTCAGAAATGCAAGAGCCAAAAGAGCATTGGAGAGTATGAGACCTGACCAACCTCCTCAGCTATCCTTGGAAGAGTCACTCGTTTGGATGACAACTCCCATGATCCTCAGAGGCAATGCTGGCTGGAGTGTCTGGGAACTGTAGTCCAGAATATAACTTTCCCAAACTCAGCTAGTGAAAATGATGAGGGAGAAGTGACTGTCCAGGAGGAGTTGGAAGGTTGAGTCAAGCAACATTTGGTTTAATGAGAGAGCCCCTGTGAGGCGCTTAGGTTGCAGCATAGATTCTTAACCTGTGCTCCAAAATCTCTGGACCAATACAGATTCCCTAGCTCTATTCTAGTCAGGTGCCTCGCCTGAGAGAGGCTTATATCTCTGGTGATGATTATGATTTATTAAAATGTAACCACAGTAGGTTTTTCTTAAATAGGTATTGCTTTCTCTTGCTCTTTAATCTTTGTTATATCAAACAGGAGTGCTTCAAACCTTACTCCCCCACCCCCATATATGATTTCTTCTCCTGTAAAACAGCAACCCAGTGTTCCTTAGTGTAGCCATGATAGAGCAAAGCTGAACAAGGATCAATAAAGCAATATGGCAAAAACTCTGCAGCACATATCAGGCTATTAGTCAAGGGGAGCTGTCCTGCCCTGTTTACATGGCAGAAGGCTGGATTTGACAGATTTTGCCATTCAGCAGTTTTAGAAGAAATATGTTAATCTTTGGCTGCTTCAGTATGTTTCTTCCTCCCCACCCCTACCCCAGGAAGGTAGAAATGTGTGTCCACGTGCATCTGTGTGTGACCACACACACACACACACACACACACACACACACACACACACACACACACACACACACACTTACATTTAAACAGTATTTGGAAACATTGCTGCTTGGGACGATAGCTCTCTGAATCTCCTAAATCAGTATGGCCACAGACCATAATGGCTGGGGAATTCTTGAAACTGTAGTCCCCACAGGTAACTTTTCCAAGCTTTGCTTACACATATCTGGATGGATGGATTTTATATCACAACTTTCCTCTGACAGATTGACTCAACAAGGCTTACAAAATGATTAAACCACAGACATGGGTGTTAATTGCTAATACTGTACTTATTATTATTTATTTAAAATATGTACCCCACCTTTCTCCTCAAAGGACCTAAGGCAGTAATGATTCATACTGAATTAAACCCATTGCCTTATTAAAACTGCAAAGTACCTCATTCCCCACTAAGAGACTCTACCTAAATGGCCTGTTCAGGTTGTCAAAAGCCTGCTTGAAGGGAGAACAACAGAACAGCAGCAGGGAGGGGCTCAATCTAGCCTCTCTTGAAAGTGGAACAGCCACCAAAAAGACCGTCCTGTTGGTCCTCACGAGACTTGCCTCTGAGGGTGGTGGGATTGAGGGAAGAGTCTCTCCCAAAGACTGTAAAACCCAGGGAAACTCAGATGGAGAGTTCTGGTTCTTTTTTTAATATTGGTTTTATAGTTTGTAACTAGGACCTTAAGTTGTGCCTCAAATCAGATGTTGTGGGAATAATTCTTTGTTTTAGATGATTGGAAAACAGTATATTTTTATTTATTTATTTATTTATTGGACTTATATACCGCCCCATAGCGCTACAAGCACTCTCCGGGCGGTTTACAATTTTAATTATACAGGCTACACATTGCCCCCCCAGCAAGCTGGGTACTCATTTTACCGACCTCGGAAGGATGGAAGGCTGAGTCAACCTTGAGCCGGCTACCTGGGATTTGAACCCCAGGTCGTGAGCACAGTTTTAGAGTATAGAGTAATAGGATAAGAGGTTTGTTCCCTGTTACTCATAAAAAGGAGGGTTTCCTTATCTGTGGTGACAAGGATCATGGGGCTATTGTTTAATCCTCTCTCTGAACTGATGCCACTACTTCCACCATTGCTGTCAATGTATTCAGCATAACTTCGCTGTCTGCCCATAGTGTAATTCTACTGGATATCTTTCATTCATGCTCTAAAATCTTGTACCTAAATTCTCAGTATGGCTTGTGTTGTTTATATCCATATCTATTTCAACAGGAGAGGAGGCGTGTATAGTTGACACCATTTGGTTGCTTCAGAGTAGACTGCTAAAAGTTTCTTGGGAAGTTGTTCCTGTTTCCTTGGCACTTATGAGTCCTCATGTTTTGCTTAAAAATATAAGCAAAAATATGTGGCCTGAGCAATTAACACAGCATTGATTTCTTCCTGCTTCTAACCGTTCCAGATGGTTGGGCTTGAACTAGGTGTGGAAAGCCTGGCACCAAGTCTTAGTCATCGTGCAATGTTAGAGCAAGCATGTAGACATGCAGAGCCTTTCTCATTCCCCTCGGTGTGGCAATAATTCCAACCCAGGAGTGAAATCAGAGGCAATCCACTTGTTGGAGTCATTGCTTAATAGGATAAGTGTTTCTAGAATATGAGCCTAGAGAGAGCAGTAAATCTACTGCAGGAACTGCTTTGGAGGATGGCTCATTTGAGGGCAATCAGTATGAGTAAGGTGTCAACTGGCTGGATAGAAAATGGAACCTCCCAAAGCTTGAAAGGAGAGTTTTGCAAGGCAGCGGCTGATCATAAAAGGCCAGCAGCTGGAAAACTGAGTAAACTGACCAGCTAAAATGCGGTGGGCGGAGTTGTGCTGCTCCAGGTAGGCTGATGCATGTGCTCTGAGTTGCAGGAGGCTCGTGGCAGGAGTGAAAGTGAGTGACACACAGACAGAGGACAAGATGTCGCTGTCGCGTTTAACATTAGCAGGGGAGTATCTCCATTTGCTGTAAGCTTTTAATTGCTTCTAAAGAATTAGTCGGCACTCTGTCAAGTGAGGTGAGGAGAGGGCAGAGGAGAAATGCCAGCACATAACTTAGACGTATGCCAGAAGACTAGGAAGAAGATGGGAAAGCATCATTTGGGAGAGGGGGTTTTGAGGGCAACCTGAATGGCTGAGAAGAAAAACAAGGAGAGGAAAAAAAGGGGGGGGGAGATAGCCAGAGGGAAGAGGCAGGGAGACCTTCATGTTGGAACTTCACATAACTTTGTAAGGTCTGCTTAAAAACCTAGTGAAAAACCCATTTGGGTCCAGCAAAAGGTCAATGAATCCCATATCCTTTTGCCATCAATAACTAGTCAGAACAGAGAGAAGGCCTCCCTATTAGTCAGAATCCTCAGCCAACTGATAAGGGGTTGGGCCTTTCTAGTACTTGGATGGGAAACTATTGTGGAATAGCAGTGTTCTCCACATAGAGGAGAGCATTGACTGCCAGTCTGAATTGGCAATGCCAAGCTAGGGGACCAGGAGTCTCTTGCAGCTTTGCATGTTCCTATGACAGAGTCTCCCCTTGTCCATTGCACTCCCTCTTATACCTCAGGATAGTATCAGGTCATTCATTGCCTGTACCAACCAGGTCTAAATGAAAGAGAATGGACAAAGAGAGGGGTACAGTGCCAATGAGAGCAACAGAGTTTTACTGATTGTTGCTGTTCTTTAGTCGTTAAGTTGTGTCTGACTCTGCGACCCCATGGACCAGAGCACACCAGGCCCTCCGGTTTTCCACTGCCTCCCGGAGTTTGGTTAAAGGTTTGGTGCACCTGGAGCAGGAACTTGCAAGTATCCCTGCCAAGAAAACTCCATGGGCAGAAACAAAAGTTTTACTGATGCAACCAGTCAAATGCTGGCTGGGTTAAAATGTCAGGAAAGTGCTCACAATTCATGATGACATTGACTTATCCCTCTCTTTCCTTTTCACTTCTGTTAACTTCTGCCCCCCCCCGCCCCGCCCAGGCTACAATTTTATGTACACAACAAGTTGCTTAAACACCCTCTTGAATTCCAGCAGCGTAACCTGGAATTACACCTTGGGCCTCAATACAACACTGATATGTTGCCATTCATCTTTGTGTGATGCCATTAACGGAAGAGTGCATGCACAGTGTTTTATGGTGTTGCACTGCCACTCTTCCATTACAGCTGCTTTTATGCCAAAATAACTGCACAGTAATTTCAAAGGATTTTCCTGTAGCCTTTCACAACTACCCTTAATGTAAATATTATTCATCCATGCAGAAGGGTAAAAACCATGCATCTCTACCTATATGATGCAGCACACGGTGTCTTCTGGCAGGCCTCACCCCAGATAGCTGCATTTTTGCTTCCCTGCTCCTCTGATTGGACAACTGAGTTTGGAAGCTACTCATAATGCCTACCACTGAATTTAATTTCTCACAATGGACACAATTGAGTTCTTCTGGAGGAAAATAATAAGGGTGACTGCATGGTGGAACATTGCTGTCCAGGCCCATTAACTGATGCCAGGTCAACTGGGCAAAGGCTACCAACCTGGAATAGGTCCCATGGATATATATTAGGGTGGCCATGCATCAGAATTCACAGAAGGCAGTCCTTTGTTTGGACAATATTTGGGAAAGCCTGGTATTGAAACACTCTGTCCCTTTTCTGACAGCTTCCAGCAGGCTACTAACCACATTTGCATTTGTTACTTGGTCATAGTTTCTACCACTGTGTGGATAGGAATAGTATTGGCACTCCTTGTGTCTGAGGAAATGGATTTTGATGCACATAAGTTCACACTGAAACAAATCTGTTAGTCTTTAAACCATGACAATGCTTTGCCTTTTCCCCCTCCTCTTTTTTTGTTTCAATTTTGCAAATTTGCATGCTGGTAACTTTTGTGGACTTGTTTGCAAGGCAGTGTGAGTTGCTAGTGTTGTCATTTACTTCCCTTACCTGGAGTCTCTAGAAGGCAGCTCTCTGAAGGTGTGAAGGATGAATATGTGTTGTCATTAGTGCCTATCTCTACAAATGCATGTATGTTTCTGGTGCCATTATGGAGTTCATAGCTGGCATTCCACACATTGCAAATGCTGAGACATGTGTGTTGTAAGGTTGATCCTGACTTATAGCGAGCTAGCAACATTATTAGACAGAGTAAAGTGGCTGCCAGAGGCAGCAGGATTTGGGTGTCATGAAAGTATAGCAAATAGACATGGGGTCACAAAGAGTTGGACACAACTTAACAACTAAACAACAACAACAACAAAAAGTATTGCAAATAGTTGGTAATTTTCTTTGTTATTGTTTTATTTCTTAGTGTGAACAATAGGTAGAAACGTTGGTGGCATTTCTGACTTTAAGTGCCAAAATAACTTTACCGGGGGGGGGGTGTTGCACCCAGAATGTCAGCCTGGGCCCCAGGCATGAGCCACCTGTGAACTTGTCTGGCTTTGGGTTCTGTGCACCTTGACGCAGGCAGAAAAGGGACATCTTTTGCTGTCCTTCCTCAGGCAGCAAAATGCCTTGAATAATTGCTCGCTATATCTCTAATAGAAGGATATATATGCCTCTTGGCTCTGAAACCAGTGGAGGGTAGAGCAATTGGAGGACAAATAAAGCAAGCCAGTGGAATAAAGCTTTCAGGAATATCTAGTAGTCCCCACACTGACACGTCTTTTTCTTGAAACTCAAAAACTGCCAGCTTTTTCCTCTTTAGAAGCTTAGCACATCCATGGGGCTAAATCCTAGTAGCAACCCCATGAGCAAGAGTTGCTTTTGGCCTTAAATAGTTTGGGACGTGGCTGAGAGACATCAATAAATGGGCTTTGTTTCATTGTCACACCCTTCTTCCTACACTAAGGAATTATAACCTTTTCTGGCTGCACCCATTTCCACCCACTGGGCCTATAAAATGCTTATCACGTTCAAGAGAAGTTTGCTGTACAGTTTGCTGCAGCTGAAGATTTGTTTTTTTAGAGCTCTCCATTCTTTCTACTTGGGCTTCCTTCCGTTCTGCTGATGTTCTGTCAACATCAGCAAAAACAATAGCAGCACAAAACAGCTTCACAGGGCCGACTGTTCTTTGGAACAAGACTGTCTCACTGGAATTTTCTAGTTGGAAGTCAAGGTTGGTTTTAAGCAGGGGGAAACTCAGCAGCACCTTGACTAGATTTCTCATGCCATTTGAAAGATAATTTATTTTCATCTTTAGGGCACTTGTTGCTGCTTACAACACTTCCACTCTTTTCCTTTTGAACACTCCCCCCCCCCAATCCATTTCCCTCTTTTCTTTCTTTCCCTTCTCTCTCCCCTTCTCCATATGTTCCTTTGGTTGGGCTTCCATTTATTGAGGGGCAGGAGAGCCTAGTGGAGAGGTATTCTTGGTCTGGAGTGTTCTGTAAAAACAGTTGAGAAGGGCTGTAGCTAAGGGTAGAGATTTGAGGGAACCAGGGTGGAGAGGAGAGGAGAATTCAGGGGAGGAATAAACCCACACACCTTTAAAAATATATCTTTCAAAAGAAATGTTTGAAACATCTTTTGTCTAAAGACCTTTTTTTCCCTTTAAATGTTTTTCCCATGGAAAAATTGGAAGATTTCCAGGATGTAGGAATAAAATAGATAAAGTTCTTCCTTTTTCATAATAAATGCAGTTCTTTTTAAGGGACTCAGAGAATGCCAAGAACAGTGCAATGTGAGCATTTCCATGAAAAAAAAGCTACAGAATGAGAGAGGGATATTCCTGTGCATACTTTAGACGTGCACATTATTGAAGGGCAAGAAACATTTCTACACCTAGTGGCTGCTACCATCTACATGTGAGGAGTATACAGTGTAACTCTCACTGTGTGATGATTGTGATACTTAGGCTACAACAGTTTGCAGTGGTTTTTCTTAGTATAGGCTATATACACAATTTTGATTGTGCAAAATAACCTTTTTTATATGTTTAAATAGCACAATTTTATATGCTTAACAAAGTGATAAATGAAATATTCTATACTGCTAAAACAGTAAAATAATTTAGACTTGGTGTGGAATAAGTATTGCATCAGATGTTCATTTCCAACCCGCCTCAAGTGCCTTTCCCCTCTATGGATTAAAAGTCTTTGAAATTGCACATCTCTAGCTCACTAATATGTCCACCTGTTGCAGCTCTGTATAATGCAGCAGGGGATGCAAAAGATTTACAGTATCTGGACCCAGAATCATAAGACTGGGATTTGTTTTTGGCTCATGGCTCTGGTTTGTTAGAAGATGACTAGGTCTGGGATCCCAGTTCAGATGCAACTTTAGATACGCCATGAGCATAGGCTTCCTGATGCATTTAGGTGCTCCTGCTGGCCAAAATAAATGAATGAATGAATGAATGAATGAATGAATGAATGAATGAATGAATGAATACATAAATACATAAAAATCAAGCAGCAGATATAAGCACCCTTCTCTTTCCAAATAAAATTCTAAAGAATTCTGACATGCCATTATCTCTGAAGCAGGCTGTTGACAAAACAGTTCTGAATAGGGCTATCATGTTCCAGCAGCAGTTTAATGAATTCATAACCTGTGGAAGTCACTGATCTCTTTTCGTTCCTTCCTTCTTTATACTGCTGGATCTTAATTAGCAGAAACAGAAACAAGACGTCTTTAAAGACACCAGATTAGATGAAAACAAATGACTAAACTGAGTACCATATTTCCATCTAATGTTGTTGCTGTTGTTGTTTTCTGAGGGACAAAAATTAGGCCTGTGACTCTAAAGAGAAACGAAAGATGTAATTAGGACAGTCTCTAAGCAAAGCCCCTGGTCAGGAAGTGTTTTCTTTTTCACTGAGTCAGTCCTCTTCTGCTGTTCTGCTCACTGGGCCGAATCCCCTTTTCTTGTGGCTTGGAATTTGAAGCCTGCCTGCCTTGCAGCATGCCGGGAGTCTCTCCCTTTGGGCAAAGGCATAGAATGATCCAGAATTTCAGTGGGGCGGCATTCAGAGATGCCTCTTTCTCTTTTGTTTTTTCAATTTTAAATATACATGTTTTTAAAAGACACACACACCAAAACTGATGTGCAGTGATCCCAAATTCTCACACAAGGTTTTGGGTCTGCAGATCACAGATGCAATAAATCACTGATTTGCTGAAGCTGCATACTCTTTGCTAATAGATAGTACCTTCCTTGGGGTTGACACTCCATTAATCTTACTCTGGTTTCAAGTGATGAAAGTTTCCTTTGGCTTTTTGGACCTGTCCCTGCAGCCTTCCAGCCATGAGATGAGCAGATACATCTCGTTTCAGCAGCCAGGGGTGGAATTTTGGTTGGTGTCTTGTCCTGTGGTTAAATTGTCCAGGATAGGTATTACCTTTCTTTGTGTTCCCTAGCACTAGCAGAGTAACGTACTAGAGTCAATGTTTAGAGTGTCTCTATATAGTGGTAAGCCTTGTTAGAACGCTGGAATGCAACTTTGGGAAACCCGGGTTCATGTCTGCATTGAGCCACAAAACTCACTGGATGGTTTTTGGCAACTTGCTCTCATGCACTAAGCCTGACCTACCTCACAAGGTTGTTGTGACAATAAAATAGGGGAAGAGACTAGCCATTGATACCACCTTGAGCTCACTGGAGTAAAACACGGGATATAAACATATATATAAAACACACACACACACACATCTATATCTATATATCTATATCTGTGTGTGTGTGTGTGTGTGTGTGTGTGCGTGCGTGTGTGCCTTTATATATAAAGGCACACATTTGTTCCCTCTCTTGATGTGATTCCTCAGTTTTCAGTCATGGTGTGGTTTTCACAGAGTGACGGGCAGTGGCCCAGCACTGATAGAGGCTGCCCATTGCTTCTCAGAATGTCCCTACTCCCTAAGAGGCACGTGGAGAACAGTAACTGAAAAGTGAAGTTGGAAGGACCTACAAGGCCATCAAGTCCAACCCCCTGCTCAGCGCAGAAATAGAATCAACACATATCTGCCAGGTCATTATCTAAGTTTTTCTTTAATGCCTCCAGTGTCGAAGAACTCACCAACTCCTGAGGTAACTGGTTTCACTTTTGTACTGCTCTAACAGTTAGGAAGTTTTTCCTGATATTCAACTGAAATCTGTCTTCCTTTAACTTGAGCCCATTGTTGTGTTTCCTCCACTCTGGGATGATGGAGAACAGATCTTGCCCCTCCTCTGTATGACAGCCTTTCAAATATTTGAAAAGTGCTGTTATATCACCCCTCAGTCTTCATGCCCAATTCTTTCAGCCTTTCCTTATAAGGCTTGGTTGCCAGCCCCCTGATCATCCTTGTCGCCCTCCTCTGAACTTGTTCCAATTTGTTAGCATCCTTCTTAAAGTGTGATGTTCAGAACTCAAGGTGAGGCCTAACCAGTGCTGAATAGAGGGGGACTAGCACCTCACAGGATTTGGAAACTATACATCTATTAATGTAGCCTAAAATAGCATTTGCCTTTTTTGTAGCCACATCATACTGCTGGCTCATATTTAGCTTGTGATCTATGACAATTCCAAGATCCTTCTCGCTCGTGGTTTTGCTGAGCCAGGTATCCCCCATCTTGTAACTGTGCAATTGATTTATTTTCCTGAGGTGCAGTACTTTGCACTTATCCCTTCGGCATGTTGCCCAAGAATAGTATAGGACACTACCAGACTGGGCTTCCACACATATCTAGATTAGGATATCTCTGACTGGAATAAAATTAGCAGAGCCGACTGATTCCTTAATTGTTTAACTGTCACCTGCCTTAGCGTTGTAGACATTTCAGATTAAGGCCAAGCTCTAAATGGCATTGGCGCTGATAAGTCCCATTACCCTCAATAGAATTATCCTCACCTTGGAAGGCCCCATTGTGTCCCATTATAAGCAGCCCTGTGGTGCCACCCGGTCCGTCCTTGCTTGAGTAATTAATGGTGAGCTCCAGTGACTTTCTGTGGCATAGCAGGGGCTGTATCCCAGGTGAATAACACAATGCCTACTGATGAGCAGAGCCCCTGGTGAACGAGAGACAAGCTGCGAGGGTGCCAGGAAAACCTTTTAAGCAGCCACCCATCTATTCAGCTGAAGACAGCAGAAGCAGCAAATGCTCCCAGCCCGGTCTTCCGTAAATCTCTGGGGGACAATGACTTGTTTGCCTCCATGGGTTGCTGATAGATAAGTTAACATGTTGTCCCAGCCTTTGGTTGTTTTAAGAATGATTAATCTTCCTGGAAAGGTTTTATTCCTTCCTTTCTCCCTTTCCTCCCTCCCAGCAAGTCATCAGATTCTCTAATATTAAACTCAAGGCTATCCTTTTAATGATGTATTATGTTCTTTTTTGTGTGGTGAAGGTTTGCTTTCCCATTTCCCTCTTCTTCCTTCAGTCAAAGTGCAAATGTTACATTTATTGCTACATTTTTTTTTTAAAGCCTGCCTGTTGTGTTAAAATCGAAGCAGCTATTTTTAGTGAACTCCACATAGCTGTGAGCAGGGCTGCAGGCGTTCAGCTTGAATTGTGGGTTCTTGTGCATTTTTCGGTGACTTGAAGTATTAATGCAGGAGGTTTCAAGTATCTCCAGAGCCTGGGAGAAAGCAACAAATAGAATTTGCCCAAGAGGGAACTCTGTTGGGATCTCTGGTTTACATGAGCCACCCTACCCACCGCCAGTCCAAAGGACTGCTGCGTCTGTCTTCCGAAACTTTGTTTTTGCACTAGTCGCCATGGTGGGATTTGCTGTGGTTTTTACCACAGGAAATGCTGTTTCATTGGGAGCTTTCTTATACGTGCCACAGTATGTGCTTCGCCGTGTATTTTACGCAGTTACAGGAACTGCCTGAAGTAGTTGAACAGGCTCTTTACTGACGTTATTTGTACAAAAGCACTTCCTGCCACAAACCCTGCTTGGCAAGGGAAGCAGCGATGGTTTTTAACAGGAACTGGACAGCAGCTATCTCAGCTGTCACCATGGCTGCCGCCCCAACCGTGTCCAGCTTCCCCAAGGTTTGGGAGTCGGGCTCTCTGATTCCAGGATCCAGAGAAGTTAACTGTCAGTCTAAGAGTCCCAAAATGGGCAAGGACCACCTTCTTTTGGAAGTTCCCAGCGACAGGAGGCTCTGGAGGCATGCACTCTAAAAAACAGATAGGGATCAAGTTTGGGACCCCAGGGTTCAGGGACAGAGACATGGCTTCTCTCCTGCTGCTCATTATGCAGTTGAGCAATGATCTGTTGTGTAATCTGGAAAAGTCAGGGCACAATAGCCCAAGTCTCAGGCTGGATCCCTTGCACAATTATCCTGAGGGGCTCTTTTGGACCAACTGGATTCTAGCCTAGGATTTTTGTCCATGCCATTATACAGGAAACAACCTGCTTGCCATGAGAAACAATGTGTGAGGTGGCAGATTTATAGGACTTAAAACTGCCACCTCAGATCTTGTTCCTCATGGTGAGCAGGTTTATTCCTAGGTAATGACATGGGGTAAAATCCTAGGCTAGAATCCTGTGGATATAGGTACCAACTAGCCTGTAGTAACAGCCAGCCCAGGCATTCTTTCAGCTGCTTTTGCAAGGACTAGTTGTGGCTCAGCCGAACCAACAACTCAGACTGGCTGTTATTACAGGCTAGTGGGCACTTTGAAGCCTCGGCTTCAGTCTGCCAGGCTTTGCACAGGAGCAGAGTAGACCTGCTAGCACAGGAAATGCATCCCTATTGCCTCTCGTGACTCTTTTCAGCCAGCAAAATAAGTGTCTTGGACAAACAAATAAATATATTAGGTGCCTTCTCATAAACAGGTGTCTTTTTCTATGGCACTTTATCAGAGAGGTAAACTGTTTTCTCCCTTTAAAGGTCTCGCAGTGAATATAGTATCTGCAACCTGCCTTCTACACGAGACTAGCAGAAGCCTACAGAACAAAGCCTACCGTTTGGGAGTAGAGCTTAGAAAAGTTACTTTTTTTGGACTAGAATTCCCAGGCTTCCCACTCCCACCCTGGGGTTCTGGCAATTGTGATTTGGAAAAGCAATTTTTCCGGTTCTGGCTGCAAGTACTTTGGAGCTTTGTTCTCCAAGAGAGGGAGTAGCCTGGGGACTCAGGAGCAACTGCCCCCATAGCTGCACCTCAGCATCTGCTGCCAGAGGCATTTTTCTCATTTTGGCTAAAATGATAGGGCCAGCCCCACCTGCTAACTTAAAAGGACAAAGATATTTTGTTCCTCCTGTCCACTTATTATGCAGTTTTCCTTGGTGCCCAAGCACTCTCTTCTATATTCCTGTCACATTGGAAAAGCTGTGTAAGCTTTTTTTTACTTGAGGGCATGTCTTTAATATTTGTGTTATCTGTGCATAATGCAAGTTGACAGGATCTATATTTGCGGGGGGCAAGTCACATGGAGTCTGAATTCAAGGATTATTTTTTGTCAGGCAGAGGACAGGTTAGAAGTGCAGCAGGAGGAAGCTCCTGGCTGCTCAGAGCAAAGGGGTGGCATCCGAGGCAGCTGGTCCTCCCCAGAGAGCAAGGGAAGGATCTCTCCTCACATGGCGGACCTTCCCTGTCAGGAAAAGCAAGGGCACTTTTTATTCATTCATTCATTGGAAAGAAAACAACCAATGAAGAGAATGCCACCATTTCAGCTTCAGTGAGGACTTGATCCAGTCCCTCTTTAGCTTTGCATTTGGCAGGGGGTTAAACTGCTTTCCTCCTCATGGACCTGGTTTCAAAAACTTTCTAACACAGAGAATGAATACACCCTGTTCCAAGTGCTAAATGTGAGAATATAGTCTGATAAAGTGGGGCCATCATGAAATGCACCAGAACAGGAATACCTCTTCTTCTTTATTTCAGTTTCTTTAACAGGCATTCAGGGATAATTGTGGGTTTTTCTGGTGTTTTTTCCCCCCTTAAGCCTCCCTTTCTAGCCTCTGTGGATGCAGCCAAATTACAGGATTTTGTCAGCCTGACCCACAAGTCTGGGATGTGTAACTGTGTGTTCAGAATACGTTCTTTTGTCCTCTCCTTTTGTCTCTCTGTCAAGACCATCTGCTCTGTCAAAGGACATCTCAAAGAAGCACAGAAAGAGAGAAACAAAAAGGATGCTTTTTTTTCTGCAGCAAGTGTCATCTGTGTAGATCTGTCCTTCCCTAATCTGAATGGTTTTACCTCTAGAGGAACCTTCTTGGGAAAGGTTCAGTCCCTTCAGAAGGAGGTTTGCTGCAGGGGGCAAGCGCTGGGGACGTTTTTTCTCATTTTGCCTTGAGTACCTTTCCATTCTGTTCAGGGTAGCACATCAACCCGAGCTGGAAAGTCACTGGCTTGTTAGATCACTATTTACATAAACCAGACTTGAGGGGAAGGACTACCTTTGTTCTCCATGCATGGCTGTATGAAAAATACCAAAACACTTTAGAAAGATAACATTATTTGGTCGACAAACTAGCATTTAAACAAAAATAGCCTGGAAACAAACAAGGGGTATTAGAACAGAAAGACTGGAACAGAGATGGTTGAGGAACCTATGAGGTCACGTTGGCTGAAGGACTGGGAGTTATAGTCTAAATAAGTTACTTTTCCTGGCTCTGTTGCACCTTAAAGTTCTGGTGATTTCAAGTTCACAGCTGGAAGTTCCTGTAGGTGCCGCTCCTAAGTGTTAATGATCTTTTGCCAAACTCAGACTGCCCCCTCCTCCTTAGCCTCCACTCCTGGCTGATCTCCTGCATACTTTCATTTTTTCCTTGCTTCCTGTCAGGTATACCGACTTCTGAATTGGCTCTGATCAGATCGAGGAGTTAGTGCTTTTTTGGTTGTCCAAAAGTTAAAAAGCACAAAAGAGCTTGGTCTTGTTTTATTTATTTATTTATTTATTTGTTTGTTTGTTTGTTTGTTTGTTTGTTTGTTTGTTTGTTCGTTCGTTCGTTCGTTCGTTCGTTCGTTCGTTCATTTATTTATTTATTTATTTATTTATTTATTTGCCTAGTTAATGTTGCTGAGAAGAATGGAATAATCTGACCTTTCATCTCTTATCAGACTCGGAAAGAGAACAGATCCTTTTTGAAAAGTAACTTTCCAAGCTTCTCACTTGGCTGTCCTGATTAAAAGCTGCTGGTCGAACTTTCTTTTTTTCCTTTCTTTATGGAAATTATTCAGTTTAACCTCTGGGCAGAGGCTACCCCTGGGTTTGCTGACTGAAACCACCTATCTTTTGAACACTGCCAGAAATTCCTAGTGAAAAGGTGACTGCGGTACTGAGACTGGGGAGTGTGCTTTTCCACAGGGAGGGTGTCATTGGCAGCCCTGCTTGAAAACGCTAGGCACTTTCCAGGAATGCCAATATTATAAAGGTCTTCTGTGACATTTGACTTCCTGCTTGCTAGCATGTGCTTATTCATCTTTCTCTCTGTTTCCTCCTGCATTCATTTAGTGTAGCGCCAGAGTGGCACTTCAGTAAATAGGTCTCCCACACAAATTCCTCATAACAGAGCACGTGGGAGGTTCATATAATCAAAGCAGAACATTGGTCTTTAGGCTTGAGAAGATGTATACATAAACAAAGAAGGATTCTCTCGCAAACAGCTGAGACATTTTACTTTTGTCATCCAGAGTTGCTTCTGCCAAATGAATCCTATGTGGCAGGAGCCTGCAGTGGCCTCCTGCCCTTCACCAACTGGTAGCCCTGGTGAGATTGTGCAGGTGTCCAAGTAGACTGTCATCACACTGATATAATCCCTTTGTTTTAAAGATGACATGAACTGTCATTGTTTTGATCCTGTTCAACATGCTGAAACAGACTAACATAACTTCCTCTTTGAAAATCCTGAGAATTAGTGGACTAGTGGTGCCAGGGTTCATAGGAATTAAGCACTGGGACTTTTAGATCAGAAGGGATAGTAATGTCACCTTCTACATTTCTCAAGCTCTTTCCTTGTATTTTATTTTAGCTAAAGAACTCAGGGTAGCTGGAGAGAAAACGAATTTTCTCAGCAGCAGTGTATTGTGGTGAACTTCCCCTGTTATAATGCAAGGCTCCCTAATTCAAAGAAAGCCCCATTTCTCTGCTGAGTGCTATTACCTGGGTTGGTGTCATGGTTTTTGTTTGCTGTTGATCTGCTCTGTTGGTTGCTAAGTATATGGGTAGAAAGAAATTATTGAATGGGAACCTGTTTCTGGTGGAAATCAGAACTGTTGAAATAGGTTTGTTACTACAGATCAAACCAACTGCCTGAATCTGTGAGCTCTTCTTGGGCCTGTGGCTACCAGGACCAGCACAACTTCAACATGTCCTGTTGCACCGTCAGTTAAGGCTTTAAGTCAGAAAAAAAGGGTTTGAGAGCTTGCCTGATCAAACTCAAATGACCGGACCTCTGCCGTGTTCTGTTGAACCTCTCTGCTGTGCAACAAGGCCTTGAGAGATGTTCTTTTGTCTTTTAAAACAAGCAGTCTGACTTAAAAGCACTTTGAGGTTGCTATGAATTATAAATGGCAGTGGTCACTGTCTCTGAGAATGGGGATCTCTTGGCTCTAGGGAAGCACAGAGCTGCCTTTAAGCCTTGTGTATTACTTGCGCTCAGCATGGCCCTGTTCCCTGCTTGCCTACCTGCAGAATGCTTAAGACCTTCTTCTGTGCAATGATAACAGGTATTTTCTCCACCGAAAGTGTGCTGTAAAATGAAGAAAGGTGGTTGGGGTTGTTGCAGAGTTTTTAATTTCTGGTAAAATTCCTTTTTGTTATGGAGTAGAAAAAAATAATAGAAACATTTATTTATTTACAATTGATTGAAATTACAGACTTGTGTATGCTGCTCTCTTTCTGCACACGTAATTAGCAACCAACAGAACAGATCAACAGCAAAAATACACCTGACACCAACCCAGGAAACAGCACTCAGCAGAGAGGTGGAGCTTTCTTTGAATTCAAAGGCTGTAAGAAATGATTGGTTAGTGCTGGATAGATTATTGCCCCATAGCCCAGAAAAAAGTTCCTTTCAGTACCAAATTATAGGCAGCATGCAAGGTTGCAAACAAAACTCCAAAAGGGGTAACTGCATGCGAACTTTTGCTTGGTTGTGCTGTTGGGGTATGATGAGATTTGTAGTCTGACACACCTGGAAGACAACTGGATAGGGGGATGCTGCTCTGGAGGATGTGAAAAAATGGGATGAACCCAAAAGTCTGAAAACACTAGCACTTCACAGCAGAAAAAGTTTAGCAGGGTGTCTGTAAGAAACAAACACAACAGGTACAGTTTACTGGGGACAGGTTCTTCATAGGATGAGCAATTCCCAATAAAACAAGGGACACTTATAGTCCATTTATTTTATGAATATCTATATTGAACTTTAAAATAACTTTTCAGAATGGTTTACACCTCTGACACTGTTGTAGTGAATTTAATAACCCCTTCAGTTGATTACCTAGTTCATTAAATATATTCTTTTCTCTACACCTGATGTGCACTCCAAGCAATATACAGATCAGATAAAAACAACAAAATTATCAAATGCAACCCATGTCTATTAAAAATTCAGTAGGCCAATGCCTCTTCCACCTCTTCCACGCTTAGCAAAGAGGGAGCAAAATTAATTCCCAGGAGAGGGAATTCTAAACCAGGTCTTGCTACAGAAAAGGACTCACATCCTTTACCCACCACCCAACCAACTACGAAGAGGTAGATTCCTGGATACCATCAGTCCAAAGTATACGCCACTTATCCATCTTGGCCAACTTTGCCTATTCTGACTGACAGAAGCAGAGCAGAACACACTGGGTGTCTGGAAATGCAATTTCCCACGCCCAGCTCCTTTTCACTAGATAGACTGGGGACGGGATCCAAGGGCTTCTGAATGCCAAGCAGGGCCTCTAGCTCAGAGCTGTGGTCTGTCTTCCAAACCACTGAAGTATGTACACCAATTCCATCTGTGCTGACTGGCAGCAGTTCTCCATGATCTCAGGATGCAAAGGGCCCATTGCTGCCCAGTTCTGTTAGCTGGAAATGGCAGTGATTGAACCTATGGCCCTCGGGGTGCCGAAGAAAGAAAGAAAATGAAAAAGCTCTGCCACTGAGTTAAGCATTCCTTCCTGAAGCCACAAATCACACTAAGCACTTTGCAGATGTTTCTAAATAAACTGGGCTAGTATGGCACTGTGAGGTAGACATCCCAGTTTTTTCCCCCCTGAGCCCAAACATTCAGAGGTGGGGCCCACTAAAAGGTGGAAGCAAGGTGACGACGTCTTGAGACAGGGATGGCACACGACTTCCATTTCCACCCTTCTGCTTCTATCTGTCAAAGGGCTAGAAAGGTTTTTTGTTTGTCCATTTGTTTTTGTTTTTTTGTTTTTTCCTCTTGGGTTTTGTTTATGGAGAAGCCAGAAAAGGGGTCTGGAATGGCCTGCAGGGAGCAACAACAACAGCCCTTGGCTCATGATGGTTACGTGCCAATAAACGAATGAGACGCCCATGGAACGAGAGCGTGGCTACTGAAGTGCTCAACTGATGCAGGCCCTTCTCCATGTTATATAAAGCACAGCGCCACATAAACATTTGCGTGCTTTGGGAAATTGATGTTAATTGTTGAGACATCTTGTAATCTCTCCTTACATTTTGTCTGTGTATGACAGCACATTACAAGTGGCATGTCAATAGAAAACAGATCCCATCTTGTCATGGCCGGGAAAAACAAGAGCCACCGCCGTGGCAGTTTGCTAACAGCGAGTTTCTCTTCTCAGCACAACTTTGAACTGGTACAGCTGCAGGGCTGTTCAGCTAGATCAGTGTTTTCCCCAGGTCTTCTGAATGGTAAAATCTGTTCATATGAGGACACAATCCCCCCTCCCCCCCCATATATACACATACATGATGTTATATTGGAACGGAGGGTCTGGCTTCTACTGAGCCTGGTATTGTTATTTCTCACTGCACCAGGTCTTCCAGGTTTCTGGCAGAATTCTTCCTTAGCTCTACTTTGAGTCCCCGGTGGTCTCCCATCCACCCTACTTATTTTGCTGATTACATGAGACTGGGGTTATTCAGGCAAGTATGGCGATGGTGTGTGGTTAATTATTTGCATGTCACTGGGGTAGGAGGGGACACCTTAATTACACTCCTGAAAATTAGACCAGAGTCATTTGGCAAGGTACCCAGCATGTGTAATGGGCTAGGACTCAGAGACTTGGGTTTGAATCCTTCTTCAGCCATGAGCCCTCATGGCAGGGAGGGGGGGAAGCATTGCTAAAATCACTCCTTAAATATCTCACTTACAGGCTCTATCAGGGTCTCTGTAAGCTGGTTCTAGCTTGACAACACACAAAACACACAGAACACACACACACACAGTTTGCATATTTGAATTGATTGTTGCCATAGTAAAGGTGAACAGTGATATTTAAATACCTGGCAGAACGCAGTCAGAAGAGGGGAGAGTGCTGGTGGAAGGGCATTTGAAGGAAGATTTCTGTTGTGCATGGAAGACTTCTTATGAAGAGCACATACAATATCAGGGAAGCAATTTCCCCTAAGGAACGTAAATGTGTTTCCATGAGCTTGAAGTAAGAGGAAGGAGATGAGTGTTGTGAAGGAGTTTTTTTTTTTTAAACTTTGGTAAGTATTTTCCATTAAATATTTAAATACTTTTTCATAAAAATTGAAAAGCATTCCACAGTCACAACCATTTCAGCTTCATTGTGCCTATTTAATAAGTGGTTGTAATTGAAAGTAAATAGCCTATTCTCTTGTTTGTGGTCATAGTTTTGCACGGACATCTCAAATAGGTGTTCATTTACAAACTTTACTCATCCATCTGTCTGTCACGATCTGTAAATTTTCAACCATGTCAGTCTCTTCCGATCGTTAGGAAGAAGGTGACGTCTTTCAGAATTTAAGACTCTGTTCAGCGCTGAAAGCAGAGACTGAACCGCTTCTAGCTTCATTTACCATGAGCCAGAAATGTATCCCTGTCCAATTCATTCTGCAAAACATATCAAGATTAGGCCAGTCTTCTTATTTTTCAAACAGAGCAACTGTTGCATCAACCCTGTGTCCTCTGGATATCTTGCGCTACATATCCATTTGTTTCCAGCCAGCATAGGCTATAACAATAATAACTTTGCACGTAAGAAGTTGGTCTCTCGAATTTAAGACATTCTGTTCCCTATGTCTTTCAGTCACTTCTTTGGAACCGCAGCTTTTTCCCTCTACTTCCTTTCGCCATCTATTTAGCTACCCCTCACTAGGGATGTGAGAGTAAAGACAATTTGGTGTGTTTTTCTTTCTTTCTTCCTAGCCTTCTTGGGCTATCTTGGCCCCAATGCCCAAATATCATGGCTTGTTAATAATCCTCCTTTGTCAAATCTGAGAAGCCGCCCAGGGTAACCCAGCCTCATAATCCTAGTGACAGAAGAGAAGACTGCCCCATCCCAGCAAATTCACACAGCTACCCATCTGTGAGAGAGGGGGAGCATAAGAAGATCCCTCCTAGAGCAGAGCACAGGCCTCTCGGGTCCAGTGCGCTGTCTCATGTAGTGACCAGACATGACCACAAGCGGGAATCCAATGAGCAGAGCATGAATGCAGCAGCCCTCTACCATACATATTTATCCCCCTGCAATTGCTTCTCCAGAGGCACTGAGCCTCTGAATCTGCACGTAATATACAGCCTGCACGACTTTCAGACCGTGATTACCTGTGTCGCATGGGAGTTAACAGTGTTGGCCTGAGAGCTGGAAAATCCAAGTCCAACTCAACCTTGGGCCACGAAGCTCACTAAGTGACTTTGGGCCAGCGATTTGTTTTCACCCCTGGATTTTCCTAACAACACCCCAAAGGGTTCACAACATATAAATAAAACATATAAAATTTACAAACCATAAAAACAATGACTAATAACCATTATATCAACACATTAATTCACAATAAAATAACAATGCAATCTTGGGCAGAATACAAAATTCTCTAATGTAATCTAGTAATATCAGGCAAACAGAAGAGTGATCAAAGGCTAGCCAAAATGTGGAAAGAATGTATGTGCCCTCTGGCATACCTCTCCCTTGTTCCTCCCAGCTTTCACCTGGATTCCCCTCTCAGTCCCTTCCCCATCTCTCACTGGGGAGGTGATTCCTAGTCTCTCATATGGCTCAGTCTCTCTTGAAGACAGTAGGTGCAGCAGGCAAGACGGATGGAGAACACTCAGCTGTTTGAGGTCAGTGTCTCCACCTTTCCTGCTGGCAGCTGTATCCGGCTACAGTGGGGCAAGACAGGCAGAAAAAAACTCAGGCTTTGGATATTAGTCTCACCACCTTGCAGGGTTGTTGTGAGAATAAAGTGGAAAAAAGGAGACTTCATATAAACCACCTTGAGCTCATTGGAGGAAAGGGTAGAGACAGAATTTTAATTAACACGTAAGCAAACAAACAAAAATCACTTTGTTCTTCCCAAATGTGTGTAATTCCCTTTTAAAGCCATCTGACCTCAGCTTTGTCTTCAGTGTCAATATATGGGGGAACCTTTGGGCCAACCTTTTGATATCTCTTTTCCTTCTTTGCCTGTTGTGCCCATTGGTGCCACATCTCTAGTTTTAGTCCTGGCGCTAGGCCTCTCTGTGGGATCCTTGATTCTTTTTATTCCCTGTTTTTGTGCAGCCATCAAAACAATTGCCTTCTCAGATTGCTTGATCTTGTGAGTGGCAGCACTTTTACTCTTTTTTGGCTTAGAGCTGTAAACAACCTTCAATAATATGGATAGTCAGACAATATGTCAAATTTGTGCAGCTGCCCTGAAGGAGAAATCACTCAGTACAACCACCCATAGCTGCTTGAATGTGCACAGAGAACAGGGCAGAACTGTTGCTACTATTGAAGGATTCCTGTGCCTGTTTTCCTGTATGTGCTTACTTCATATATATATATGTGTGTGTGGGTGCTATGTGAGCACAGATGCAATATAGAATCATCATCTCAGAACTGCAGAGCTGGAAGGGACCTTATGGATCATCGGTTCTAGTCCCTGTCAAGGAGGCAAAGTGGGGAAGAAAACTCCCAACCTCTAGCTCTGCAGCCAGATGCCTAAATCCCGGAACTATTGAGCAGTTCAACAATAATTATCTTAGAACTGCAGAGCTGGGAGGGACCTTATGGATCATTGGGTCCAACCCTTGTCAAGTAGGCCAGGTGGGGAATCAAAACTTCCAGCCTCTGACTCCACAGCCAGATCTCTAAACCACTGAGCCATAATGGTAATCAAGTGGGATTTGGGAGATCCAGGCTTCACCAAACCATTACATTCAATGGCTAACCATGGTCCAGATTCTCTCTCTCTCTCTCTCTCTTTCTCTCTCAACAACTCACAGAATTGTTGTGACGGTAAAATGGAGGGAGCCATGTTTTCTGTCTTGTTGCTTATTGGGGGGAAGGAAGGATATAAATGTAATAATGAATAATAAATACGTAAATAAAATGGCTTAGGCTGAAGACTGTGTACTGAACATCTTGGCTTTCTTTAAAACAATAATTTCTCGTCTTCAGTCACACCGTCAAATGCATGCTAGTAAAGGGAGCTTATCTGGCACCCACCATGCTGAATTAAGACTTCGTTTGTTGTTCTTGTAGACCTTGTGTAACATTTGAAAGTTTCAATTTTTTTAACTAAATGGCTTTTTTAAAAATTGCTGCTTGTAAACTGCTATCTTTGACCAGTACTTTCTTCATATTAAGTCGCATTAGACTCACTGGGACGTATTCTTAAAGAAATAGGCATATGATTGTCCTGTTATTTTGCTTTAATTTTAATATTCAGATATTGTTTATATTGTTATAATATCACAAAGTTCCCTGAAGTTGTATGATTAAAATTATAACCTATTGATTTATAATAGACAAATAGTCAGTTGAAACCTCAAGAGCTGTGGACAAGAGGCTAGAATTTCGTGTCTTTTAAGTGTATATCCTGATTTTCCTTCAGTGGGTTTCAAGTGAAAGATGTGGTTCTTTTCCAGCCCAGTTTATTCTCACAGTAACCCTGTGAGGAAGGTTAGACTGGCCAGTCATTCTTTCCTCTAGGCCAGCCTTCTCCAGTCTGAAGCATTCCCGATGTATTGGTTTGAAAGACTGGAGCAGGGCTGTGAGCGATAGGACATTTTGGAGGTCACTCATTTATAGGGTTGCCATGGCTCAGAGGCAACGACTGAGGGTCTAACCCAGTACTGTATCATGGAAGAGTCAGTTCAGGATCCGTTGTCGAAAGAATTTTCTAAAACTGGGAAATGCAAAAGAGCCTATCAGAATGCTAAAAAATCAGTTATGCAATAAGTGTGCTTGTATGTGTGCGTGAGTGTTGTTCTTGTTTTTTCCTTGCTCAGATCTATAAATAGCAATCAGAAGATGGGAAATAAAAATTTCTCTGCATTGATGCTGATTTATACTACTGATCAGACCCTGCCAGCTGTGGAGAGTCAGAAGGCCCACTGCTTGTTCTGTTCCCCCACCCCCCAACGTTTTTATCTGATCTGCCACCATCTCGGTGTCCGCTTTTATGTGAGTTTATTTGTCAAAAGAACTCTGCATTGTTTGTTTTGCTTTTTGAAGTGTTTATGGGGTTAAGATAGGAAAAAAACATAATGTTGCTATTATAGCAAGATAAGAAGCCTGCCTGCTTAGGATACTGAAACATACTGGAAGGTTTGAAGGCCTTTAATTTGAGAGGCTTGGTGGCAAGATATGATCTTTCTTGTCACACAGACCTTCCTGCACTGCGCAAGACAATTGCCTCTTTGCAACAAAGCAAAGGCAAACCTTGCAAGGTATTAGCTGCAAGGAAGGAAGATATCCTAGGCTTCACGCTATGGTTCCATAGTATGGAGAATGCAAACAAACTGGTAGTGTCAACAGGATATTTTACAGCACGTTTCAGTTTCATTAATGCTGTAAAATATTTGCATGGATTCAAGATGGAGAACCAAACATTTCTAACCTCTGACTTTCCAGCAGGCTCTGGGCCACTCTTGAGGACACCTCACATGGTTTCATGGCCTGATGAGTCCTATTTGATTGTCAACATAGCCCTGCCTTCTCAGTTTCCTCTCCAGGCATCATGCAAGCTGCAAGGACTTCAGATAAACCCTTTCCCCAATTTTTCTTTGCTCTCACTTACTTTTAGAACATCTTGGCTGATGAAGAGAACCATAAAATTAAAAACTGACACAGTTGTTAAGGGCTTTTATTGTTGGTTTAGTAAAAGTGTCATCCTATAAGGATTTGTTAATTTGCTTCATACCAACACAGCTGCCTGTTTTGTTTTTTCCCACTTTTTATTCTGTTTTGGTGGACATTATGAGTGAGTTTTGCTTATGTTGGTGAGACAGTGGGCCCATTTTCTGCTCAGAGAAACATACTACCCAAAGAAAACTTGGATGGAGACTCTTTTTAAATTTTTGAATAATTTATTTATTTTACTTTTTAATATTGTATTTTTAATTATTTAAGCCACTTAGGGTGCTTTTTAAGGAGAAAGACAGGGTAAACATATTTTAAATAAATAAGCAAACAATGGCTGAAATTCTGTTACTTAGTGTGATCAGCTACAACTGGAGTAGCACCACTGAATCAATGGAATTTATGAAGGAGTTGATTCACCAAATCCCCACTGATTCATAGTAAATTGTGACTTACTATGCAAAGCAGCAGGATGTCAACCAATGTTACAAACAGATCAGATGACTTTCTATGACTGCTTTTGGTGATGATCCATATTTCCAGACTATTTGTTTCAAAAATGATGCCATTTGGAGTGTATTACTCTTACTTCCTTGAATGAACATAATCACTGATAATTATTCATTATGGTCATTTGCCCACCTCAGTGGATAGGTAATATACACCAAGGTAGATGGGTGGAATTTTTAGAATCAACTGGCATTTTTGCTAAACATACTGGATATAAACATTCCCCTCCATCTCTTCCTCCTCCTCTGTCTCACACCACTGAGCCTCGTGGCACTGTGGTGAAAACCGCTGTACTGCAGTCAAAACTGTGCTCACGACCAGGGGTTCAATCCCAGGTAGCCAGCTCAAGGTTGACTCAGCCTTCTGTTCTTCTGAGGTTGGTAAAATGAGTACCCAGCTCGCTGGGGAGGCAATGTGTAACCTGCATAATTAACTTGTAAACCGCCCAGAGAGTGCTTGAAGCACTATGGGGCGATATATAAGCAGCACGCTTTGCTTTTGCTTTTTTTTAAACAGCACATCAAAAAGAGGAGTGCCAAAGAAAATTACAATAACATTTGAACTCTCAAGTCCCTGAAACTGAACACAATCTTTGCCTTTCTCCTTTCAAGCTCTCCTTCTTGCTCTTGCTGAAGCATAATTAATAGTTCAGTGAGTTGAAACCTCAGACACTGTTTCAGCAGTTTGTCTCCATGAGGCAATTAAATATAAACACCAAGTATTAGACACCAAGAACTGGATGGATGGATGGATGAGGCTTTGGAAGTCTTAGATCCCAATCCTCGCTTGTCCTTTGACTACAGTGCCTGTATTACATATAAATGCAATAGGCAATAGATCCCTTTATTTAGTAAACTCACTAGGTTTTGCCAATTGAGGTCAGATTAAAAATAATATTAGCTAGCTAGTGGTTGCAGTCCTGCTTTGCTGATGTTGAAAGTCCATGTGTCTTCTTATTGGCATGAGGAAGCAGCTATTTATTGGTATCCTTGTGATTCTATTGCAATAAAAGGGTGGCCGTGTGGTCAGAGCCAAATAAAATGCAATGTATAGTAGGGGCCAAATGAATGTCTGGAAGAAGAAGTAGAATGGAACTAGAGTTGTCTTTCCTTTCTGTTAAGCTTCCATTTGGCACTTTAGTAACTTAAGGGATAATGCTTCAACCTAAAAAGCAATGTTTTTAGTTGTATTGGTGTACTAGGGGTGCACATTTACTTAGAACAAGGGTCTCCAAACTATGGCCCATGGGCCTCATCTGTCCCACCTTGCCTTTTTTATCTGGCCCTTGCATAGGAAAAGGAGTGAAGCCTGATCTAAGCGATCTTCCACCTCTGCTGTCTTTGGGGGATCGCTTGGGTCCCTCTTCGCTCCTTCGGCCCTCAAAATGTGTAAAATATATGATGTGGCCCTCACACTGTAAAGTTCAGAGACCCCTGACTTAGAATATGGAACGAAAGACAACATCAAATGGGAGAGGAAGGAGAGACACTGCTTAGCTTGGGGGAAATAGTCTAGAGAGAAGCACAGTCCGAACAAGGAGTGGGGAGTCCAAAGGTTGTCCTGCCCATGAGATAAGATGATGTGGCTACCTTTACACACAAATGTGGAGCAACATTAAGCTACATTTATACTTACACAAAGAAATAAATAATAAAAATAAAGGGTGCCAAAGCAGGAATCAGAACTCACATTCAGTACTGTAAACATGATTACTGATTTAAACATAAATGTAGAGATCACCATTAGACAAAGTGGTGAAGGAAGATGGGTTTATCAACAACGACTGGAAGAGTTGGTGCATATGGGAAGTCTCAGGGACTGAACTTGCCTGCCTTGGGCTCCAGGGACTTTTGGTCCTGACATGACTCCTGTTCAAGCACTACTGTACATTTTGTTCAGAATAGCTTCCTGGTGGATTGCACTCAGTGGGAAGAAGGGAAGTGCTGTGCAGAGAGGGAGGGAGAAAGACTTCTTCATATCAGAAAACATATCACTGTCTCTCATATCACTTGCTCTTCATAAACAATTTCACACATGAAGGAACAGTTTAGCTGACTCTTGGAAAAAAAGCATGCTGACTGAGAACATCAGTTCTTCTCAGCTTGTGAAATTACCAGTACAAGGGGAGGCTTAAAAAGAGGAACATTCTGTGGAAAAATGAGAATCTCTGTGGGAGGGTCGTGGGACAGGTATGAAAACACTTTTTTCGTGGGGAGGAGGAGATTGCCAGCCTTTTCATTGCAGCCCAGAATCCAGTATCTGCTGGTAATTTTTACTGTCACTCCCCCAAACCAACTGTTGCTCAAATGTGTTGGCTAACAGCCCCCACCCAGAGTCTGGAAATATTGTTGTTTGGACTACAACTCCCAGAACCAGCCAATGTGCCCCTGTTAGCCGGACAATGGTGATTCATCATTTCCGAATGTTACGAGGGTGGGAATGTCTGCTCTAAGAAACCTGCCTGATGCCTTAAAACAAGGCACTCACCCTCCCAATCTTAAATGTCGTTTCCTAAAAATGTAGAGTAGAAATGCAAATATGTCAGCAAAGTAGGCTATTATGTTTGGATCTGTTGAGATAGTCAGTGCTTTGCAGATGCAAAGGTAAGAAATCCAGGTTTCAAGGTTCAAACCTTGTTCATGGCCGCTGGGGATGAAGAGGGCTGTAGTTCAGCACTCCTAGAGGCCTTCAAGTTGGGTGATGCTCAGTATTACATGGGTTATGCTGTCGAAAAGAACCTATTTGCTCTTCTACAACACAAATGGATGAGCTTCCCAGATGAGAATCTCAATCAGGCCAGTGTTTGGAGACTAGACACTGAAGGTTTTCTCATGAGAAGAGAGCGAGGTCTTATAGCTCTGGACATACTCATTCTCCCCTGCTCCTCTTTCATGGTATGTTTTATCCTTTCATCGCTGTGGACTTTTTAATTTATTTTTAAATTAGTCTTAGAACTTTGCTAGACTATCCTTGAAGTCTTCTTTCAATATTGATAGTCCCACTTAGCAATAAGCCACCTCAAGATTTTCCTTTGGGTTTGAGGTGGGATACGCCTGCACTCTGGTACACTGAACAGAATGAAAAGAATGTTCTAAACAGCCAGGCAGCAGGAAAGCCACGCCCTAGCAAAACAGACCCACAGGGCTTTATCTGCCTGGATTAAAAAACAAAACACAGCAGGGTTCCTGCTCATTCTTGACACAGCAGTTTTTGTAGCATGCAGCTAGTATCTTTGCATCTGGATTGTGGGGGAAAAAATTCTGCACTAGAATTAGTTTTCCTGCTTCAACTACAGTATTTTATTATTCTTTAAAATTTATCTTTCTTTCCTAAGAACAGTACAGGTGATGAATAAGTGAAACTGGAAGCATGATTCACATTTTGCAGTCTCAAGTATGTTGGTAGTAATCCAGAATCACTTTGGTGCGGTGTACCCAGGACATTAAATACTGTGTTTGATTCAGTAGCTCTTTCCACACACACCCTGTTTTTCATTGTCTAGCATTGGTCTTGGACTCTCCTGAGTTTAAGAAGTCACTGGTGGATTGGGAGGGAGGGGTAGCTGCTGGATCAGAAAGGCTATGCATAAAACGTATGTGCGCGTGGGAGAGATTAGAGGGGCTTCGCTAACCTGTTGCCATAACAGGTTAGTTACACATGCAGCAACTGTCTCACCATCTCAGAGACAGGCCTCACTTTCTAGTACGTACAGCCCTTTCCTAACCTGGTGTCATCTGAAAGCATTGGGCTACAACTCACGTCATTTCCAGCCAGAGTGGAAGCATAAGTCTCAAAGGCATCAAATGGGTTAGAGCTGTTCCAAGAGGCCTCATTAGGTCAAACTTGGTTAAAAAAAAACTTTTTTTAAAAGTTCAATCCCTTCAGTTTCCTAATCAGCTGTGTTTCTCAGTTGCATGCTAAGAGTTGTCATCTGAGCAACAACTAAAAACAAACAAACAAAAAACTAACCCCAAACCTTTTCAAGTTGTGGCCAAGACAACTCAGAATGGCTTGTGTTCTGGCTCAGGGAATTAACTGTTCACTGTCTCTGAGAAGCAAACAAATGTTTCACTCTGCCTCACCACCCCTTTAGGCGGTGAGGGCAAAATTCCACTTGGTTTACAGACTAGAAGTTCACAAAACAATTTTTTTCCTTCAGGAAGTGCCATAGGCATAGGGAACTTTGAGGATTTTTTTTTTAACTCAGGGTAATGTATGGTGCAGGGAAGGGTGTTTTTTAAAAATGGCTTTTGTACAAATTCCCTGTCATAAACCATATTCCCCCGACAAACTTTAATTTGCCATAGAGAGGAAAACATTAAAGCTCAATATTTGTGGTGATAGGAGTACTTTGGATCACAGGCATAAGATGCAGTATCAAAGTCGGATCTTCCTTCCCTCACATTATGGTCCTGATCCAAATCCCCCTCCCTCTCCTTGATGCTTTTTGAGAGAAATAAATGTTGGCAATACCAGTCATGGAATTCCAACATGACTTTGGAGAGAGTCTCCTGCTGGCCCTTATTAAGATCCCCACCATGGAGCTGTACATACCTGTTAATGCATAAATCAGCCAGTTAGGTTACTACAATATTGATTCTAACTTAAACAGTCAAGGTTCAAGCGACAACACACAGTTCTCAAACAAACCATCCTGATTCAGGGGGCTCCAGGTCTGAAATGTACCAAAGAGCATGTTCTTTAGAATCAGCCTTTGTCCAGTTGTAATATACACTAGCCCCAAAGATATGCCTTGGCTGAGTACAGAGATAAGAATTACTTTCTGTGCAAGCCAAAAGCAAACACAGGTAGGAGGGGGGTTGCTGAATTAAATACTATGTGCTCCATCCAGTGCTAGATGGTTAATCTTTTGACTGACAATAATACAGTACATTCTTGACATACTTTGACCAAGGCAACAACCAGTAGGATTCCAGTGTCTGTATCCAGTTTGGAGGATGTGAAATTCGTCCTTTGGTCAAACGGTCTAACAGGTAATGTGATACATTGTTATCCAGAATTGATCTGGGCTGCAACTCCCATTAGCCCCAGTGCACGGCCGTTTAATTCGACAAGGATCCAAAGGCATTTCAACGGCATAGGTTGTAACTCAAAACAAACTGAGAAGGAGAAGAAGGGAAGAAGCAGTGGAGACTAGGTCATCAGGATATTTATGCACTTCTCCCCCATTTCCATTGTTAGAAATGGTGCTGGGTTCCACCAACAATCAAGTATGGTAGTATGGAACCCAACTGTACCAACATAAGAGACTGTCCTGACTTTCAGCTGAATGTTCAAGAGTTGTCACTGCAAGCAAGGAAGAAGGGAACAAAACCAGAATTAGTTAGACCCCACCCCACCCCCACCCCACTATTGGCCGTGCCTTACCTGAGACTGGCCCACTATGCCAGTCTTGACTGGCAAATGCTGCCACCACACCGGCTGGAGGTGGTACTGATCTATCTCACATCCTGCTGCAAAGATGTTGGGTTAATATACTGTATGTTCAAATAGCCATTTATCAATTAATCAAATGAGAAGGAGGTAGGAACTGGCAGGCAACCCAATCTGAGTCCTTCTTTTGCCACTGCCATAGGACTGAAATGGGATGGGTGGTGGCGCTTGAAACACACACGCATGCACACGCACGCACGCACGCACGTGCACGCACGCACGCACACACACACACACACATACACACACACACACACACAGAGAGAGAGCAAGCAAGCAAGCAAACAAGCAATATATGCACTGTTTCTCAACCTGCTGTGAGTGACTTTTGCAGACAGATCAGAATAATGCTGCATGTAAATATAAGATAAAAATATCCAAAAGCAGCTCTGCGGCAGGAGAGGGGCCGTGCTGCTGAGCAATCTCCTTTCTCCATCATTCACAGTCTTCAAGATGTTATATTGTTCTGGGCAGGGTTTGTGTGTGCATATATATATATATAGACACACGTATTGGCTCTGATGCAGAAAGATGTTGGAAGATACTGAGAGAGCAATGCCAAGCTGTTGGCTGGTACCTCTGGTCCAGCAATGCTTTCCACTGAAAGAGAAAGACAGTTGGGGCGGGGAGCAGGTTCTTGGAAGAGTACACACGTTTTGCCCAGTCAGCACATTGTACCTTCTTCTGTACAGTTTATGGGGAGTGAAGGGAGGGGGTGATGGGGTGAAGGAGGGGACAAATGGGCATAAGGAGGGCATCTATGAAGAGAGCAGAGTGCCAAGAGCTGTGAGATTTGAGGGGAGATTTCTGGGTTATGTGTAAATTTCCAACTCCTTGAGGAGATACCTCTTCCTCTGGAATTTTTCAAATCCACAAGTGCACCAGAAGCTTTTCATAGGAACTGTTGCTAGTGATTTCATAGAGAGAATGTTTTCTTTGCACTGCATCCTGTGCACAATCGTCACTTGCAACATGTCCTGAATTGATTTTGTACAAAAGCTTGGTGTTTTTTGTTTCATTTTGTTTTGTTTTCAAAACCACACAAATCATTTTATGTCACTGGAGTAGACACTGATTTTGCATCTTGGTTCAAATGATTATGTTTTATATTGCTTACATTTTATTTTCTTTCTCTCTCTTAACTCCTTCCTTAACATTTTTTGGTTAACTATATGCCAGTTCTACTAATACAGCAATTACTGTATAAATATATGTCAACAGCAGCAACTGTAGTCAGTGTGTGAAGATAGACATCAGGGAAGGAACTGGAAGAAATAGAGAAACAGGAAAGTGGGAGGGGAGATTTCAGAAGTGGAGTACAGTACTGTACTAATGTTGCTTACTGTACCTTTTTATTGCCTGATTTATTCATTTTTTAATTCAATCTTCTTCTCCTTCATCAGCTCAAATCTGTTGTAAGAATTAAAAGCACAAAAGGGTTTATAAATAGCCTTTTCTGGTACCCTGAAAAGATATGGAGATCTGTTGGCTTTCCAGACTACCGTATGGACTTGGAAAAACCACGAGAAATTGTCTGTTTGGTTATTATGGTAATCACGTCCCATTCCCTCACCCCACCTCCTAATCACTGATTGAAATGAAGTCAAATGCTTATAAATTACAAAGGAAACCTATTGTTTCAGCCTTGAGGACTTTAAAATTACAACTGAAGGGTCTGCTCTCTGATGGTGAAGCAGCGCTATTTGTAGCTATTAATTGACACTACAGACATGGCTGGAAATCTGGGGTGCTCTGTGTTCATGCTTGTATATACCCTTACTGGGTTATTTCTGCCAGCAGAAGCGTCTAAGCCAAGGGCAGGAAACCTGATTATTCCAAAGTGCCAAATTCCCTCTCAGTCATGGCCTTAGAGATTGCATTCCAATGGTAGTTGGGGTCAACACTGAAAGAGCTGGACAAAAAATACCTGTGTATTTTATCTTACAGTCCTTACCACTGCTAAGTAAGCCTAGGAGAGGCATTATAACCTTTCAGAATTGGGGACTGGGGGCCAAGCTGGGAAACCGCCAAACAATGTTGTCCTGGAGAAAATGCATGAGCCTATGGAGAGTAAAAGAGGGGCAGTCTGGGATCCTGGATGAATTTAGGCCGGGCCTCAAGTTCCCCATCCCTGAGCTAAACTGACTAGGAAATGAAAGTTTGGTGCATGACTCAAGTTAGAGCTGTGTGGTTGTTGTGTCCTTTACTAGCTAGAACCGCAAACTAGGACCTATTGTTCAGTTGCAATTCCCTGATTGTTTGGTAGGTGCAAACAAGCTGTGTGATAAGCAGGCGTCGTGTGGAACAGTAAACAAAGATCCCGGCTGACTCTTACGTGCTGTTTGATGTTTTGTGATTTTAAATGGTTGCTTTATTATTTTACCTTTTCCTTTCTTTGAGAGTCACCATGGAAAATGTTTTATTTTTTAAAGGAGTGATTTTAAAAATAGTCTAAAATGAGCAGCTAAGCAAGTTGCAGTGGGTGGGCGAACGGCACAAAGTTTTGGATCTGATATTGTGGAATGTCCTGCCAATGAAAACCATTCTTGTTTGGTTTCTGGTTTCCAGTAAAAAGGATGATTTGGGGGAGTGGAGTTAAAACACTGAGAGAAGGGCCCGCCTAAAATGGATTCCATGCTCAGATTCTTATCTCCGATGGCTTATGACAGCATTTGTGATCAAATGTATTCCTTGCTGATTTTCCCTTGAGCTATGTTTTAATGCTGGATTGCCATCGGAAAGTAGAATATCATTAAGATGTTTTGGAGGGGGGGGGAGCTTTTAAAATGTAAATGTGGCTTATAAATATTCCAGCAAATAACAAAACTAAAACACACAGGATGAGAATCACTCATGGATGGGGTTGCTTCATCAAATCCTGCCTTGGCCATGAACTCTTCATGTGGTGACAGGGAAGCTTGTTTTTGTGTAGCTTCAGTTCTGAGACCTCAAACAAGGCAACAAATGGGATCTGCAATAAACTGTTGTACAGTATTGTGATACTTCATCCCATTCCCCGCATTATATGGGATGTTTTTTTAGCCCTCACTTCAGGTCAAGCAACGTTCTTCAGCCCCTCAGTGGGTTGTTCTACAAGGGTTTTAGGATTTCTAAAGAATCTGGGATTCTCCCACATCTACTTCCAATGAACAGGGTTGTGTTGTTCTGGCTACATAAATGACTTTGCTCATGCCTGGATATTGAGCATACACAGAATGGTGAACTATCTGACCTATGGCATGCATTACTCCACGAACAACTGGGATGTAATAAAATCTGAATCTTTACTTTAGGGTCACTTTTCATGAAGCACCTTTCTTCTCATTGTTGAACTACAATGGGATGTACATGAATCTGTTTTATTTCATTAAGCTCCCTTCCAATGTATTATCTGTCCATAGTGGTTCTCTGGGGCCTTAGGATGAGGTGGGGAGGACAATCTTTCCCATGTCTAGTGTAGTAACTGCTAAGTTCCTTTTGACCAGGTGTTCTGGGTATTGAACCCTCCCCACCTCTTTTGCTTGGAAAACATGGCTCTTCCCTTGGTTAAACAACCTCCACTCCAACAATTGGCTGCAATCATTATAGGCACTATTAATATTAACAGTGGTTTAAATATTAAATTATATTCCTGCTGCATCCTCCAGCAGAAATATAAAACGAGCACGCCAACAATGAAGCTATAATGGGATTTCCTCTTTCCCAGAGCAGCTGAAACAATCAGCAAAGATGCCGGCACTCTTCCAAAGGACTGTGTTTCCTTCTGAGCGGTAGCACTGTCATTCTGGGGATGTGCCCTTTTAGGCAACACACATACATTCCCTAACATTTGATGCACACTTTTGGAAGGAGAGCATGCGCACACATGAGAAGGCTGTTGGTGCCTTCCATCCCCCAGCCTCATTCTGACCAAAAAGCAGTCCATGTTTTGTTAGCTCCTATGAGAGCTCCTCTATCCTTATAAAGGAAGAAGATGTAAAGCTGTTGTTTGTTAACAACCCAGCTTATGAAAACCAGGATTTGTTAATATTGGAAAGTGAAAGCATCATTTATTTATATGTATTTATTTATTTGACTTTTATACCACCCACCCATTTGGCTGCAAGGACCCTCTGGGCCTTGCATTTGCACTCAGCGCTTGCTGAGCTTGCAGCCTTCCCTCGTGTGTGAGATGGAAGATGAATGAATCCATTTTGTGCCCCCTCCCATGTGCAGGATTGGTACCTGGGGCTGGCAATGTCAGACTCCTTCTATGGCCCTCCAACTTTGCCAGTCCCTGGAGTCTCTTGGACCTACTGCTTCTCCTTTCCCCCGCCAGTTCACCGGCCTTGCCTTCTTCAGGCAAACAAGGCGTGAAAAGCACCAGGCACACCAATTGTGCCACATTTTTGCTGTTTGTGGTCAGTTTCCTGTGTGGGTGACAGATCATTTGACTTGGTGATCATGCCAGCAGTCTCTCAGCAGCAGCATCAAGAGTGGCCATAGGTTTTCAAATGGCAACAGAAAATAAAATGTAATTTATCTGGAGAATGAAATGAACATTTGGCAAGTGGATTGGTGAATGAGATCTGAAAGCCAGGATAAACTTTGTTACTCGTAAAGAGTGATCAGGAACTTTCTATATTTTTTAACACACATACAGAGGTTCACACCCACCCTTTTCACAAATTCACAGAATACACAGAAGGGCTTTCAGGACAACACAAGCTGTTTGTGGCCATTTCTGGAACCAAACATTGCACCCATTTTCTCCATAGGTTTTAACTGAATTACGTATTAGCTTACTGCAACTGAGAAGGATATTTTATAAAATGAAATCTATTGCCTTGAAGGGAGAAATTATACCCCCCCCCCAACGCGGCATACAAATAAGTGAGAAAAAGGTACATATATGAGTTCCTGGAGAGTCTGGAATTGTTATGGCATTTGACTACCATTCTCCGGATTCCCACAGCAAGTGACTATAAATATATATGCATTTTCCACCAGAGGCTGAAAAAATATTTTATGAAGTAAAACTTCCATCTTGGCTGAAAGATTCTGAGATCTGTAGCACTAACAAAGCAACTTTTACAAGATTTGCTTTCCAGGCTTAACTCAAACAATAAATCTATCAGTTTGGCTTTAGCAAAGTCTCTGCATTGTATGCCATCGGACTAGGTTAAAAACCATCTTCATTTATGGCTTCAAAAGGTGTAAACCAGATCCCTGTGCGCTTTGATGTTGAGCAGAAATATTTGCAAATTCACACAACAATTAAGTGTTTTTCTTTTGATGAGGTAGTATCTTCTTTTTTTCTGGATCCTTCCAAAGCTCCTTCTATTTGATAAGAAGTCTCTGTGGGATACCAGTCTGTTCTCTTTCTAAGGATGGCTGATCAAATAACAAAAACTGGAACATAATCCTGGGCAATTCAATATGATCCTATTCTTGAACAGTGGGGGCTATTTATTAATACAGCAGCTGAACATTGTGCCAGCCATAATGTTTTTTTGGTGGTAACAGTGGAGATGGGTGTGGGTCAGAAGAGCGGCATTGTATGCTTTCTAAAATGTGCACAAAAGATGCATTTAGTGAAAAAGAAGTCATTAAAGGAACAACAGAATAATATAAGGCAGCCCTGGAACCTTTATATCTACTTTTAAAAATATAGTTTTCATTCAGTGACCAGGACATGGATGGTGGACTCCCCATGAAATTTGCCCATTCCTTCATTTATATGTGGGACGTGGTTGTGCTGCAGGTTAAACCACAGAAGCCTCTGTACTTCAAGGTCAGAAGACCAGCCGTTGTAAGATCAAATCCATGTGACGGTGGGAGATCCCATCGCTTGTCCCAGCTCCTGCCAACCTAGCAGTTGGAAAGCATGTAAATATGAGGCAATAAATAGGTATCACCTCGGTGAGAAGGTAACGGCGTTCCATGTCTAGTCGCTGGCCACGTGACCACAGAAACTGTCTTCGGACAAATGCTGGCTCTATGGCTTGGAAATGGGGATGAGCACTGCACCCTAGAGTCGAACACGACTGGACTAAATGTCAAGGGGAACCTTTACCTTTCATTTATATATTTCAAAACAAACAATGTTTGATAGAATTCTTCACTTCTTGGGGGTAGATTGGCTGCAGTTAAATAAATTAAGTGTAATTGATTGATTGAGGATTAGGGTATGTAATTTAAGGAACAAAAGGAAATAGAGTATATTCTCTTTTTTGTTTGTTTGTTGTTTTTATTTATAGATCACCCCCTAGTGCTAAAGCATTCTCTGAGTGGTTTACAGCATAATTTTGTTTTCAGGAGTGCTCAAAAATTTCTCCAAATCTTAAAAAAGATTAGGAGAGGTTTGCGATTTATCAGAAAGTGTGTACAGTACTTTTCTTGCGTAAATAGAGACAGCTGGGGTGAGTGTTTCCGGCTGATATATGTATGCATAAATACACCTGTGTTGGGTAGAAAATAATAGAGTATCAAGTTCTTTATAGTTAGGGAACAGTCCTGGAAAACAGATTTCTGGAAACTGTTCTTAGCATGTGACCTCATGTTTTTTTTCTCAGTGCAGAAGCCGATTTCCTGCTGTGGTCCCAGCCTTTTCCTTCCTTTCCAGCAGATTATGAAAATGATAGAAACAGAGAATACTGATGTGACTTGGAAATAATATAGCATTCTGAATTAAGAAATTATGGTTGTAATCTACAGTCTTCCTTTGTTCATTTGTTTTTTTTCCCTACCTTTGGTTTACCTGGTCTCTCCCCCACCCCCACCCCCACCCCCTTTCATCTTTTTTAGCCAAATAAGGTTTCTGAGACATAGCCATGTCACAAGTCAAAAGCAGGCCGTGGATGTGAGCTATCATTTAGGGCAGGGGGGACAGATGTGACCCAGAGGGCACAATCTACTGGGAACTTCTCTTGCACACATCCTGTTGACGTAGGAACTTCTTCAGAGTGGCTTTTCATTTCAGGAATTTTTGTGTATAATGTGCTGTTATCAGTTAATTAGGAGAAGGCCATCATTTGGATCCCCCCATATGCACCAAAATGTTTCAAGGTAGCCATTATTTGTCCTTTTAAAAATGCATCAAGCAAATCTGCATAAACAGTACTGTAAATGGAATGCCTGGACTTAAAAATAAGCTAAGAAATACAGTAATTAATTAGATTGTTCCTTCCTGTAGTTGCTGTAGACGTTATCCAAAGACCCCTTGGAACTCATACTTCTCAACGATGTTTCAGTACCAAAACTCATGCCATTCAGTTAGATTAGAGCTCATTCTCAGGTAAAGCATTTGAAGAAGAACTTTGTTATTTAACCAACTCTTGACCCAGTGCAATCCAAGGTTCTGTTTTAGTTACAAACAAGGGTCCTGGAATTCAAGCTAGAATAAATCCGTTCTTGGCAGGATTAGGAAGCACCATGCTGAACTATAAAATTAATTTCTAAATTAAGTTCAGCTACCATCTTTAAACAACTGAAAATAAAAGTGTTTCAGTGATTAGTGCCTGAAAGAGAGATCACAAAATGTAAGATACAAAAGCTCCTTATGTGCAGTAAGCATGGGGAAGGCTGTACATGCTGTCCGTGTGGGTGCTATTGCCAAGATTATATGGTTCCCCATCTCCATACATTATGCAGTGGACGTCTGAGTCCAGAAGCCTATGCTAAAAGCCCTTCCACATGATCTGGAAACCCCATAATGGAGGGCTCCAACTTGTCTTGAAGGCTAATTGCACAAACCTGTATGAGGATAAGCCAAGGTTTTGGACTACACCTCCCATAAATCCTTACCACAGCCATGCTACAGACCCAAACATCTAGTGGGCCAAAGCTCCTCATCCTATTCAGATTTCACAGATAGTGTGAGCATATTGGGGATTGGGACCAGATCAGCAAGCCATGGTGTTGTATGAGACACTCCCCCTGTTCCCCCCTTTCTGGATGACACCTTCCTTCCTTCCTTCTAGTTTGTTTGTTAGCATAAGATCATAAAGGGACATAAGCAGAGCCATGCTGGACCAGACAAAGGCTTGTCTCGCCCAGCACCCTCTTTCCTCTTGTGGCCATCTGAATGCCTTTGAGAAGCTCACAAATAGGACATTGGTGCATTAGCACTCTTGGGTTTACGTGCCCGCACATTGTCTCTGGAGGCCACATATAGCCATCATAACTAGTAACCTTGATTTATCTAATCCTTTTTGGTGGCCATCACTGCATCCTGTGGTAGCAAATTCCATAATTACATTTCACACACAGTGTGACAGATGTCCTTTCTTCATTTTTCAACTTTTTAAAAGTAACGTACCAGATCTGTACATAACATTCCAAGTATGTTTTTTTAGAACAGTAAAGGCAGTTCTATTTTTTCATTCCTTTCACAGTGATCTCCCAATGGAATGTTCCATTTTTTAAGTGATGTGAGTTACTGTACTAAAGTTGCTAACATTCCTTAGGACTTCTCTCCCTTTCCAGGAATGTCTCCAGAGCAGGAGCTGGTAACTTCGTGGGGCTGGGAATCAATGTAACTGGCAAGGCAGGAGCCAGAGAAAATCTCACTTGTCGTAGTGAGAAACCGCTCTTTTCCAGTACAATAAGGGGACTGGATTTTTAATACAGGTGTGTGGGGACTTTATATCTTGCTTTACACAAGAACTGTAGGGTTCCTGGAGGGTTCAATACCCCTTTAAAAATGGAGGTCATACATTAGATCTTCCTTTCCTGGTTGTTTGGTAATTACATGTACAATAACTGGTTAATCTGTCTTGCATTAAGCCCTCCCTCTTTATTTGATGTTTTAAATTATTCCATAGTGATGAATAAAATAGTTTTCCTGGGGTTACTATTACTCCTTTTGCTTGGCATTTGCTATAGAAAATACGTGACATTTGCAGTTTTCTTTTTTGACTTTGCCCCGGTGGTCCAAGGGACCACAATCCTGTTTCCGCAAATTCTTTGCCTCTGGGCTCCCGGCAGTGCTTGTTCTGAATACAGCGGTGCTGCTTCATACTGTGCTAGGCCTGTGTGCGTGATCAAATTATGCCCTGCATGCATTCTTTAACCTGGCTTGAGTATTACAGGGTGGTTTATTGGAATTTAAGGCAGCGTTGTTGTTCCCCTAGGCCTCAAATTTAGGAAGCCCATAGCTGTTACAGTTAGGAGACAAGATAGCAGGAATCTGCCTTTTTTGAGCTAGAGTTTGGACAAGTTAACTTTGTTGGACTACAACTCCCAGTGGCCATGCTGGCTAGGAATATTTGTGTTTTGCACACAAAAAACAGGCCCAAAACTGTGGCAATAAATCCATTATTGTCACTGGGATACTTTTGTTCCTGCCAACTGAATGCATTGGGCGGGGGGCAGGGTGCTTCCTTGTGTTGTGGAGATACAGAAATGATGCATTCCCTATTGTCAGTAGGTTGGCCCCATACAAATGAATTACTGATGCTTCAAGAAATACAAGACATGCACATTTCACTCAAACAAACAAAGCTGCTAACCCTCAACGTAGGGGAATTCCTATGGGGTCAGAAAATATCCTAAGACTTATTCAAGTTATTGTTCTTTTTTCAAAATAAAAAATCTTAAGGCTTAATGAGCCTTTCTTCGAACCAAATAACTTCATATTATATCTATTTGCAGCCACGATACTGCCTTTAATTTCTTATCTGCCATCCTAAGTTTCTTTCAGGAGAATTTCTGTTTGCAAACTTTTAAGCTTTTCTTCTGCAGTCCCCGGGCTTTGTTCCATAACGGGGTGCTAGTAGGCGGCCATAAATACTTGATCTACGAGAAATCTGTGAATCCTACGAGATGCCAGCAGCCTATTCATTATTTTGGTCTTCCCGCAAGATCCTTCACAGAGCTTTGGAAGTGGTTGTTCTGCGCGTGTGAATGCGATGGCGGTGGGGGAGATGATGCAGAATGTGGGAAGAAAAAGAAAGAAAGAAAAATGCCCAGGGTCATCTAGCGGGGGAGGATGGGGGGGGGAGAGAGAGAACGTGGTCACTTCAAAGGCCGGCCGGCCGGGCGCTCGCCTTTGTGAGGGTGCGCCCGCGCCAAGCGCTGCCATCGCCGGTCCTCGCCTGCCTCTCTCCACGCTTCCCGGCTCTTCCCTCTCCCCCCCGCATGGCCGCTGATAGGCTCGCCCGATCCAGGAAACTCGGTGCCCCAGTCACCGCCAGGGTCCGCAGCCCGAACCATCGCGCCGAGGAGTCCGGGGGGGGAGTCCGGGGGGGAGAAAGAAGAGAGGCGGCCGAAGGTCTCTCCGCCTGGCGCCGCCTCTTCCCTCCGCAGCCCCGCCGCCGTTGTCCGGAGGGGAGCAAAGCAAAGCAAAGCAAGCAGAGGTGGTCCGGTTCGTGGTTGCGAAGCCCTCCTGTGAGGATGCCCGTCCCCTTTGCGAGAGGGGGAGGCAGCACTCGCGGCCCCCCTGCCAGCCTCCCTCCCGACCCTTAACGCCTTCCTCGCCGCTTCCCTCGGACCCGCGTGGGGCTCCGGCGGGCTGGAGCCGAAGGGCGCTGCGCCCCGCGCCCAGGAAGCCGAGGGCAAGCGAGGCGAGTGAGGAGTACAAGCCCGGCGGCGGCGGAGGAGGAGGAGGGGGGGGTTGGCTGCCTCGCCTTCCGTGCCCACCCCCACCATTTCTCTCCTCTCCCCCCGGCCGGGGAGGAGAGCGCGTGGGCCCTCCCGGCCAAGCCCGACGTGGGGCCGGGGCGGCTGCAGGGAGAGCGGGCGGGCGCGGAGGCGAGGGAGCGGCGGCCCGCCGGGCCCGTCTGTAGACGGGGGGCAGCCCCTCTCCGGCGCGCGCCGGCCGAGGGCGGGGAGCCGGCATCCCTCCTCCGCCTCTGCCTCCTCCTCCTGCCGCCGCCGCTCCTCCCCTCCTCTCCGTCCCTCCCTCCCTCCTCGGCCTTTCCGCACTTTGCTGCTTGTTGGGCGCCTTCTGCCCGCCTCTCCCGAAGGAGCCCCTGGACTTGCGAGCCCGCTCGACGCGCCCCTCCGCTGCCTCCGCTTCCCTCCTCCTCCTCCTCCTCCTGGCCGGGAGGATGGCGATGCGGGCGGCCGCGTGAAGAGGCGGCGGCGGCAGCGAAGTTTGGCGAGGGGGGGGGACACCCCCTCCTGCGCCCTCCCTTCCCCATCCCCAGCCGGCGAGCAGCGCTCCTGCGCGCCCGGTCCCTCCGTCCCTCCTCCTCCTCCTCCTCTTCCTCTCCCCCCTCCCTCCTTCGGGAACGGGAAGGAAACAAAATGTCTGCCCGAGCCGCAGCTGCTTCCACCAAGGTAAGCGCCCCAGCCGCCGCCGCCGCCGCCGCCTTCGGGGGCAGCCGTCGCCCGCTCGCCAGCCCCGCTGGCCCGGGCGAGAGAGGAGAGGAGGAGGCCGGCGCCCGGGCCCGTCCTCGGCCGCCGGGCGGGAGGGATGCCAGGGGAAGCAGGCAGGCGGGCAGGCAGGCAGGGACTTCTCCGGCGCCCCCAGCCTCGGCTGCAAGTTGGCCGGACTCTTCGCCCTTGCCCGCCCCGCTGGTGGTGATGGGACCGGGAGAAAGTGCGGGAGCCCGGCGGGAGGGGATGCCTGGCGGGCGGGCGGGCGGAGGGGAGGGACGGGAAGGGAAGGGCCCGGGACTGACCCCATGTATAAAGGGGGGGGGGAATATCCAGGCGGTCAGAACAAACCCGCCCCCCCCGGCGTGTTAACCGCCTGCTGGCCTTGTGGTGCGAGTTGCCCAGATCCGTGTTTGTGCTGTGAGGACGCCTTCATGAAAAGCCGCGGGTCCGTAGACCGTGAAGCCGGTGGGGGCCCCTCGCCTCGCCCGCCCCGTTGGTGTCCGCGGTGTGTGTCCTGGCTGTCTTGGAGCAGGAGGCGGACCCCCCCTTCCCCCTCACCCCCCCCAGTTCTTCCCTTTTTGTGCGATATATGTGCATCGACTCGCTCTTTACTGTTTGAAAAAAACGAGCCCCATGACTCCAACAGATGTCCCGAAACTGTCTCACAGTGATTTGAAAGCGATGAAAAAATGTATGAAATATTTAGGGGTGGGCTTGTGCCTGAGGTTAAATTTGTTATCCTCTTCAGCTTGGAAAGATGTAAACGGTTTCTCTATCACACATCCCTTCATCCCCCACAAACCTGTTGGATCAAGAGCTGGTTGGCGCTCTGAGATATATATATGGCCAGTCCCTTTCGGGTGACCAGTGGGGGAAAGCTGCCTCGTTTTGCCTCCTCTGTCTGTCTGTCTGTCTGTCTGTCTGTCTGTCTGTCTGTCTGTCTGTCTGTCTGTCAGGGCTTTGGTTTATTTCCACATGTGATCTCAAAGGGCGACCAACTTTTTACTTCGCTCTGCTTCTGTTTTCGCTCCTGTTCCCCTCCTTTTTTTGCTGTAGGACTGTACAGTACAATGAAAGAGGTGGTGGCAAGGGTTCCACCCTGTAATTTACCAGCCGGTCAGCTTTTAAATTGGATTTATTGGAGAGGAAACGTCCTCCCTTGTGTGCTTTTAAAAACAAGGACTGTGTATTATCACGCTGCTGCTGCGGGTGAAAGAGACTGGTAGGGAGTTGCAGTTTGGTCTGGTAGCCCTTGCAACAGAGCCTGTTGGGGAGGGTTCAGTTCCTAGCTAAATTGCCTGTTCTCTCTTGTGTTTTTGTCCAGGGTGTGAATGGAAATACTTTTAAAGCACGTGGGTTGTTTGTGTGTATTATGTGGGTGGGAAATGTTTTTCTACTCCAAAAGGATGTGCCCTTTCTCAGGAATTTCACATTAGGAATTCCTGAAACTGAAACAGCAGGTTTTGAAATTCCTGACAGACTGGATTTCTCAGTAACTCCTTCTGAATCAGCTGCTGGTGGCTTACTTTGCTGCCAATATATGTAGGGTGGTGCTTGGAGCTCAAGAGAGACTCCACCTGCTCTAGAGGTATGCGATACTGTTACAGGTGCATTTCATGGGGCGTGCTCTCTGACTTCCTTCTGTTCCTGCATGTGTGTGTTTCCTCTGGGAGGGTGGGGTAGAGTGGAACTGTTCAACAGGTTTCTCCTTGTCTGTGCAATTCTGAGTAGGAATTGCTGGCAACTCTATGTTTGAAAGCGGAAAAGAAACCTTTCCCCTCTTTTCTTGGAAATCCAAACGCTATTCCTAGTTCCTTTAGAGCCATCGTTAACATGAAGCGCTTCATGTTGAGGAATATTGTCAGAAAGCGGGAGTGAAACCGTCACTCCTCTGGGATACTGTGTAGTTTCGGTCAGATGTCATCTTCCGGTTATGTACTTGTACCTAACCATGTGCCTCTGTTACTGCACTAATGCAGTAGCGTTGCTGCTTGGCATGGATTCTTGGCATTAGCTTTGGTGTTTGGTGGCATTTGTGAATACTCATTTGCTCTTGAGTATCGGGTAGAGTTTCTGAAGTTTTTAACTTTAGTTTTGTTTGACTAGGCCTGCACTAAATGGGACAAACACATTTGCAAAAGCATCCAAAAAGATTGGTAGGAGTGTGTGGCTGCCTGCCTTTTCTTTTTTTAAATAAAAAATTTCAGCTACAGCTAGCCTTGATATGGCAATGTTTTTGGCTTTTACAAAGAACAGGAGAGTCTACCTCCATATGATTGCTGTTTTTATTCATTTTTTTTCTGTTTTGTGAGAACACAATGGGTGCTGCATTGGGATATAAATATGGCGAGGGGTGGTTCGTTTGTGCTTTCGTGTTGGTCATTGTTCTGAAGTAAAACATTCTTAGTTCTTCCTGTTTTTCATCCAGTGATTAGGAAATAAGGTTCATTAAAAGCACACACGCAGGGACATAAACACACACACAGTTTAACAGCGGATCTGAACTGCTGACTTCAAAGCATGCAACCTTCTCCCCTTAGAATAACTAAAAAAAAATTCCATTGCTCTGCTGCACCAAGTGATGATGGCTGCACAAGGTGACGTTTTAAAACAAGTAAACACAGTGTATTTGTGATTTTGAAAATGTTCCAGGCAATATTGGAATCAGTGAGTTTAGGCCTATTCAGGCTTGTTAATGCTGAAACTTCATCTGTCCATACATAGCTTTCTAGCAGTTACCTAGTGGGGAACCACACCACTATCTTTTAAAAAAATCAGATATCTGTGTGGCCATATAATACTGTAGGGAAGAGCATTAAAGTGTGTTGTTTCCTCAGTGTAGAAAGTCACGTGGGCTCTTGAGTAATGAACATTGTGAAGAATGTGTTGAGGAATATTGTTTTTTATTGCAGTAGAATTTTTTTTTTGTTATTTTATGCTATTGTTAGTTGTTACTAATAGAATATGTAGCTGGTGTGCCTGATTCCGTAGTTGTGTTTAGGGATATTGTATATATTCTGATGTACTTGTGTTTCAGTTTTGATACTAATTATTGTAGCGTGAATTAACATTGAAAAGTTTTGAGGTGTAAGTAGGAACAGAATTGTTGTATTCATTTCTCTGATATTCATCTACTGATTGTGTTTTGCTACCTCTTTTGAATGTTCTTTGAAAAACGAAGAGAATGTGGAGAGCAAGTGAAAGAGAAGTGGCTGGATGGTTTTTGACAAAAGAAAGGAACATTACATTTTGCGCTTTGTTTCCAAACAGGTGAACTGGTTGGAAGGGAAGCTCTTTGAATCTCATGTACTGCTACATGTCCACCACAACTAAAGAGGCCAGGATTTATTTATTTATTTATTTATTTATTTATTTATTTATTTATTTATTTATTTATTTATTTATTTATTTATTTAAAATATTTTTATCCCACCTTTCTCTCTAAAAGGGAGCCAAGGTGGCTTACATCATTAAAAAGAACAGTATTTAAAAGCTAAAAACAGTAAATATGCAAATATTCTAAAAGAATTAAACAGGTATTATACTGTATTTTAAAAAATGGTAAGTAAAATCAACATTAAAACACATTTAAAAGAACAGAACACAACAGTTCATTTAAAAATTCCTCTCAGTATAGCCCATCTTGGTTCAAAGAGACTTGCAAGACGTATGCTAATTAAAATAGAAATGGTTTTTAAATAGGAAATGCTTAGGTGTTGCTGCTGTAGCTCTCATTTCCACCCCCCCTCCCAATTTGCAAAATGGTTTTCTATTTTGGCAACTAAACTTTGGATGTGATAATTACCGTGTCACCTCTCTTTTGAAGAGGCTGTCCTCTAATTTGTCTAGGTGCTCCTCTGATAAAATTGAGAGTGAGAAAAGTAAGTGTGTTGCGAGAGTGTCTTTTCCTCCCTTTTGCTTCCTTTGATTTACACATAATTAAAATCAGACAACCCCAGTATCCATACAGTTTTGGATCACTAAGTGCAAATAAAAAATGTTTTTAAAATTGTCCCTTAGCAAATGGGTCGATGAATGAAATAAGGCAGGGCATTCTTTGGAAACTTTCTTTGTGCCACTGTCAGCTTGCTTTGCTTGACCTGACTCATGTTTTCCTTTCCTGAACTTCTCCACTAAAAAGTTCCAGGCCAACCTCCATTACCTCGAAGTGAAGACAGGCATCCATCCTGCAGTGTGGCAGTAGTGGCTTTAACATGCATTATTTTTCCTTGGTGGTGCATATCTATGCTCCACCAGGCTGTTTTTTCTGCGTAATAAAATAATGTTATTTAGCTTGATAACAATTCATGTTACCTTGTGTTCTAATCTTATTTGGCCTATGGCTGCAGTTGGGAGGCCTGATTTTATTTGGTTTGTTCACAGGAACAGAGGGAAATGGCTGCTTTAGGTTATCCATAATATGGTGTAGAGCAAATTACTTTTTCGATAACTGGCTTCATGTACAGGTTGGCTCACCATTGAAAGCAAATTGTGATAGCTGAAAATTTCCTTGTAGAGAGAAAAAATAAGCTAAAGGAACAGAAAATTCTTATATGTCCCTGGAGGCAATAAGTACCTGAATTTGTTGCAGTATGATGTGACTGTTTTTGTTTTTGTTTTGTGTTAGTGAATGAGTTTCGAATGGATTCCATGAAGAGTGGACTCAAGAACATATCATGAGGACTATCTAAATTGTGTCATGGGGTTTACTTGGAGAAGATGTTGAATGCCCAAATATCTTTTTCCAGTGTAGATAATTACTAATTAAAAGACCAATTACTGAGGTCTAGGCCTTGTTGACACCACTAGCCTGAACTGAGTTTGTATTTCCCAACTGGTGTAGTCCCCTGAATCATTGAGATTTATGCAAATGTCAACTCAATCATTCAGCAGTTGATTTAATGGATCAGTTCTAGTTCAGACTATCAGTTGGATTTAGACCATTGTCTTAACACCATGATGATGAAACCTGCATTGCAACATCTTGGTATTCCTGTTCTTTGAACTTTCAACCCTCAATTTCTGTATGCACAGTTCTCTGTTGTGTTCCAAAATATGTAGAAAAACAAACAGAATGGTCTTGTTAAAAGAGTATTGTTTTAATAGGCTTGTATATTTAGTATCGCTTACCAAAATAATTGCAAGAATCTTCAAACATATCTGCAAAACCAGTTTCTTGAGCAGATTGTGTGCAAAGTCAATATCATAAAATGACAAGGTAAAGGTAAAGGTTCCCCTTGACAATTTTTGTCCAGTCGTGTTCGACTCTAGGGGGCGGTAGCTCATCCCCATTTCCAAGCCACAGAGCCAGCGTTTTGTCCGAAGACAATCTTCCGTGGTCACATGGCCAGTGCGACTTAGACACGGAATGCTGTTACCTTCCCACCGAAGTGGTCCCTATTGATCTACTCGCATTTGCATGCTTTTGAACCGCTAGGTTGGCGGTAGCTGGGACAAGCGACGGGAGCTCACTCCGTCGCGTGGATTCGATCTTACGACTGCTGGTCTTCTGACCCTGCAGCACAGGCTTCTGCGGTTTAGCCCACAGCGCCACCACGTCCCCATAAAATGACAAGCTATTCCAAAATCTCATTTGAAAACTCCCACATACTTCCTGCTATATTGTGATTAAAAACTATTACCAGTTAAAAACAATATTGTATTCCTAATAAGTCAAGAAAGTAGCAAAATTGAAACATTGATCTTATTCTTCTCCCTCCATCCCAGGCTCTTGAAATCTCAGTTTTGCAATGTAGTAAATAAGAAGCTTAGGCTACACCTCTGGTGGAACAATTTTAGGCAGTTACACATAAGAGGACTACAATGTTAAATATAGCTATGAGCTGTGAGACTTCTGAACAAACAAGATTGGGATTGATGTGTAAGAGAATATTCGTCTTTTTAGAGTTATAACTGATATCTTTAAACTCATGCTTTTGGCTGAGAGCCAGTGTGGCAAAATGTGTTTTATATTGGACTGCAACATGGGAAATTGAGGGCCAGGTCTGTATTGAGGTGTGAAGTTCACTGGGTGACCTTGGGTTAGTCATTCTCTGTCAGTGCGGCCTCACACAGGTATCCTAAGTCTAAAATGGGGTGGTTGGCTGGGGGAGAAGGAAACCTGTATGCTGAAGGAGGGAATAAGATATGCTGCTTATATACCACCTCATAGTGCTTAATTGTCTGGGTGTCTTACAGTTTAATTATTCAGATTAAACATCCCCACCCCACCCCTGTGAGCTTGGTCCTCACTCTACTGACCTCAGAAGAATGGAAGGCTGAGTCATCCTTGAATTGGCTTCCTGGGCCCATTGGGATTGAACTCAGGTTGTAAGTGGAGCCTTCACTGCAGTATTGAAGTTGAACCACTGTGCTACAAGGAATGAGCAGTGGAATGGGTTGTCAATCAGGGATGGGCCAGGGGTGTGTGTGAGTAGTGTCAGAGGCAGGAGAGAAAACAATGAGCATTCAGATCTGATTGCACCAACCATCTTATTTATTTGCTAGACTGCTGTCTCGCTTAAGACAACGTATCATGCTTTTGTTCTCTAGTTTTTCCTTGCAACAACCCTGTGAGGTAGTGAAGACTGTGAAGCAATGTCTGGGTGGGTGCCACCCAGCAAGTTTCATGGCTCAGTGAAGACTAGAACTGGGTCATTAGGTTCAACGCTTGGTTACACTCTTTTGGTTCACAAAGTGATACATCTGTTTGTTTTTGAGTGAATGGGTCCTCTTTTTCTTTCATTTTTAGAACTAACTCCAGGCTTCTCTTCTGGAACTGTTCCTAATGTGTAGGAAGCAGTTCTCTCAGGTCCTTGAAAACATTCACAGCTACATTTTTGGTATAAACTGCATCAACAAGAAATTCTAATGGCAAATTAGAATACACTGGTTGGTCCCCGGTGGGTTAGTGAGTGCGGGGGGGGGGAAAATGCCCATGCTTCATTCTGGTGTCATTTGAGGCACAGTTCCTAGAGCGTGGTAATGTTGGTGGCTGTGAGCAAACATGTACTTAATGTCCTTAAAATAATGTAATAGGTTGAGGAAACATTGTGAGCAAAACAAACACTGTGATCCCATGCAGCTTTAACTTTGAGTAGGGTTCGTTTTATGTAGCTTTTTCTTCTGGACTGAAGCCTTGCTAGATCCATGGCTGCCTTCCTGTAGGTCTTGCTTGTCACGAACCTGATCCGAAGTACAGCCAAGTGGTTTTGATCCCAGGCATTAGTGAGTCTAGAGAGGAATGCAAGATTTTAAAATTTTATCAGTATTCAGCTTTCAGACTGCTATCTTAAGAAGGAATTAAAAGCGGGGGGGGGGGGTACTATGGAGTAAGGATCAGGAAAACTATTTCTGGGAGGAGTTTTTGTTAGGATTGCAGTGCATCAAACGGGGAGTTTTAACTTTTATCTGCTCAGTCGGGCTCTTCCTCAGAGCAGATTTTTCCTCAGACTGATAGTAGTATTGGGGTACTGTGAGGGAAGGGGGAGAGTTAGATTTCTGTCCTCATGAACAACAGTCCTGCTGAAAATTGCAGCCCTTCCCCTCAGTCCCTATATGCTTCTCTAGTCCTGTGTTCGATGGCATGTGTAGTTTGGCTCTAAGTCTGATTGCATTAGATGGGCTTCTGAATAAACATGTTTAGAACTGCAGGTGTAGTTGATTGCACTGGGAATAAAAAATTATGTGGTTTATTTCTTGAAGGTGTTAACAGATCTGACTTAGTAATGTAATGGCAAATGAAAGATAGTATTAAAATGCATTGTTCTTCATGTAGCTTTGCTGTTGTTTCTATTTTGCACTAACTTCAAGATCTCAAGACATTACCACTATTCTGATGTAGAAGTACATTACCAAGGAAATACAATTCTGCTAACTAGATGGTTAATTCAATAACCTTTTAATTAGTTGTTGGTCCTAGAGGAAAGTTGGTTTAGTCTGATCTGTGGTAGCTGTCGTAGATGTTAGAGAAGAGCCTTATAGTGTAAAAAAGAAGAAACATAACATTAGCAAAATAATAATAAAAAAAGAGTTAGGTAATATCCTTTATTGGATCCGCAAAAAAGAGAGAGCTTTTCACTTCTGCATTGCTCAGGATGAAGGTTATTGAAACTTGGTTGGCAGGAGAAACAAGGAAGATTACTTGGAGAAACAAGTAATATTAACTATAATGACGATGATGATCCTGACTAGATGTTAAAAACCATAGGGATCAAAGTCCCAAGATACAGGCTTCAAATGTCATCTGGAGGTATGCTGTAGTTTTCATTCCTAGGGTTATTGAATCAACTACCTATTCCCATCTTTATACATTTTACTAAGAAGTAAACCTCATGGACCTAGTGGGAAGTACATGTAAGTGTGTGAGAAGGATCTTTGCCTTAGAGAATACTGGGCCTGCTTTAGTCCCTTGCAGCCCACAGCACAAAAGGAGTTCAGTCATCTGGGCTTTTATTGCTCAGCGTCCTTGGGGGAAGGTGGGTTGGGATTGCCACCCATTGTCTGAAGCTAGCTTCAGCTGCCCATGTGACTCCCTGGAATGCTTATGGAGTTAGTCATATGACTGGTTAAATTAAATTTGGGAACCAGTGGAGTTTGCAGAAAACAGTTTTTGCTGAGCCTTCAGAAGGCTTTTGCTAGGCTCTCCATGAATCTTTCTTATTTAGAATCTTAGGAGTAGAGAGGAATTAATAATATTTCAGTTTTTAACAGGTTATTTTCCATAGAGGCTATTAGGAGGGATACTAATAGGCAGCTGTTGCAGCTCCTTAGAGTGATCTACCATTCCTATGGGAGAAGAGTAGAAATGAGAAATCTCCATTTGAATATAGCAAAGCTAAGAAGGTGAGAAAGCTGTAAATAAAAAGTTCAGTTCAACCTCACAGTAACCATGATCTTTATAATGCAGATAGGGAAGAGAATAGTGAATTTTAAGCCACCTGGGAGGTTCTGGAGTTTTAACCTCAATACCCTGAGCTTTCCTTTTGATGCATCTTCTACAAAATGTATAGGAGGCATTTCTGTTTCACATTTTTCCTCTTCCAGCATTCCTCTTATTTAAAAGCCCCACATTAGTACTGTTGGCAGTTCAAGAATTGTGAATGTGCCATGCAATAAATTAATGAGGATACTTTTGAGTAGCAAATAAAATATAAATGCAAAATGGGTATCCTAGACAAAACTTTAAAAAAGAATAATGTACCCTGTCTCACTTACGAGACAACTGTCAAGGTTAGGGTCAGAAGCAAGGTGGGCCAGCTATGTGCATTTGGGGGTCCCCTCTTCCTGAGTACCTCCGTGGGCTACATCCCTTTCAAAATGTGTGAGTTTAGATTTTGCTTTTGTTTTGTTGGCATTTTCATGAAACCGGCCATAACTGCAGTGTTCAATTCTGACTTGGAAAATTGGAGAATTGTATTTGCTGCACTCATTGATACAAAGATTTACTCTTACTCTGAAGGAGGATTGCTACGCTAGAAGGCTTCCGGGACCTGTGATTCTGTGATTTTTTTATTGTTTTCCTGGGGAGGGGGAGTCTTGGTGCCACAAAAGCTACATGACATTCATGGGCCAGTGGACACCCACCCCTGGCCTGAAACAGTATTGTGCCAGCAGCTGAGTTAGCACAGCAAGAATTCCTCCACAGCCTTTCATGCCATTTGAAAACTTTTCCGTAGGGTTTCCCAATCCTCCAAAGTATATTTTGAGGGTGCTCAATGCAGTGTGGGCAGGGAGTTATTCCCCTCACAGTTGTACTGATTAAAGTAGTTCTATCAGCAGCACAACCCCACTACATTCTGATCTAAATGAAATAAGCAAGCAGACTTTAATGTTCCATGAAAACTGATAGCTAAATATAGCAGTTGTTGTATAAAAGAAAGCAGATATTGGGATTTCTTGTTAACAGTGTATTTAGAACAGACTGCAAATTGAAATGGATAAAATCCATGATTTTGTAATTCTGTGTGAATGGGGAAAATCATCTTTAGCATTCCCTTTTTTTAAAAAAAAAGTGAAATAAGTATGTAGTGAAAGCATGTTAAACTCTACATCTTTATAATAAATGCTGCAATATCATGGTTAACTGACTCAAGTCCCTGGGTAGAATCACACCCTTTCTCTGACTCCATAGATGACCTTAGGTCATCCACTCTTTCTCAAATGCAGCCTTTCAAAATTGATATTGTATTCTTATTAAATTGTGTTGGCTACCTTTGGAAACTAAGCATAATAGAAAGGTGGGGTATAAGTTTTTCAAAGTTTATTTTCAAGAGGTCAGAGTATTTAGGATGTGGCTTAACAACTGCTAGAGCAAAGCAGTTTTATATTCTAGGGCGGTGGTTCCAAACCTTGGTTAACCCAGGTGTTCTTAGACTGCAGCTCCCAGAAATCTCAGCCAAAACAGCTTGTGGTGAAGGTTTCTGGAAATTGCAGTCCAGGAACATGTTCATTACCCAAAATTGGGAACCACTGCTCTAGGGTATGCTTGTAGCTTGTAAGCAGATATATGAATGTCCACTTTGGAATCAGAATTATGGTTTTTTTTTTTTGCTGTACTTCAGTTTATTCAAGTGAGTTAGGGCAGATTGCAGTATTACTGTACTTCATTTTATCCTGAAGACCCCAGTTGTACCTTATCTTTATGTCCAGATTCCCGAACGGGCTGTGTTACACAGAATGTATTGTTTGGTCATGCATTCATCCTTTCTTCACTGCGTTCTTCTAAAAATGGCCTTTAGTGACTCAGTACTGTATATGTTTTGCCCAATTTAACTACAACTTAATTATCCATTTCAAGAGAAACAGGTAGCTATTTTAATTCTGTCACACCAATGTGAACAAAGTTCTCTTCGTAAATTAACAGCCAGGTTTCATTTGGCTATAAGCCTTGTGGACTCCCATCTGATGAAGAAGGTTACAGTTCATGAAAAGTTACGTCAACACTGCTTAGTCTTCAAGGGGACACAAGACTTGTTTTTGGTCCCCCAATCTTCTCTTGTTTTGTCATTTGTAAGTTCAGGTCAATATACCTTTCTCTTTCTCAAAGCCCTCCCATCTGGTCAGCTTCCCAGACTAGTTAGTTCTTCAGAATTTCTCCCTCTCAACCCTTTTTCCCTCTTGAAACCTTTTCCAGAGCCTGCGGTGCTATAATTACAGATCTGGAAGAGAGTCAGCTTCCAGGAAACAGGACTGCAGAACTGCAGCTCTCCTGCTCCCCAGCACGCCTCTGAGGAGACACTGTTGACGAATATTATCATCTACCTACCAGCAGCATGTTAAACTCTACATCCAGGCTATGTTGGCTACTGGACATGTGGAGGCGATGCATTATGAATGCTTCCCCTCTCCCTTCCCATACCCAGCCTGGCCTTGCTTATCAGGAAACTGAAAGTGGCACGAAACCTTGAATAGAGTTAGTGTGTCTAAATGTTTATTTTTCCATGGTTGGAAGGACAGTGGGAAGCAGTTGCAGAAGCCTCCCTCCCCCACTACTGTTCATAAAATTATAGTGTCAGTGGTAGGAGTAGCTGTTGGGAAAGATAAGATTCTGGACGTTGTTCTTCCTTAGAAAAGCATGGCTGTATTTTGTCCTTAAGCAAGCAAACAATGGGAACGGTTTGGATACAATACTTGAAAAATGACAAGAGCACAGCAACCGTGATATTGTGTGGGAAATGACCTCTTATTTATGTAGTTATTTATTTATTTTATGAAACTTATATACCATCCATCTGGAACATGTAAGCAGGGCATCCATCTTTGGCCCATGAGGTTCTGTGGGGCTTCCAGGTGCTGAGGCATCCACAGGTAAATTGTTCCAAGGGAGGTAAAGAGAGGTGTAAATTTGTTGTGGGGAGTAAAGTATTCATAAAGTATTCGTATTCACTGGTTGGGTATAGCCTGTGGCATCTTTTCCAAAGGGTGGCTTTCCCCTGATCTGTTGGATTGCATCATTGTTGGCCATGTGGGCTAAGGTTTTAGTCTAGTGCTGGTGGAGGGGTTGGATTGTGGAATGCATCCCCCACATATTTGCACCATGACTGTTGGCACTTAGTAAGGGAAGGGGGGGGGGAAGTAGCAGAAAAGTAGAGGTTTGTAGCAATCATGCTTCTGCTCTAAAATGTTCGCCATGGAAACTGGAGGAACAAAACAAAATTAACAGCACAGTACTTCTAAAGGTTTGCTTATCTGACTGGCATTTAAACCTTCCATGTTAATAGCACTCACAAAGACTAGGTCAAGAGTGTGTGAATTAAGCTTTCTAAAAGAGACTTGGGAAAACAATGGATAATGCAGCCCTTAAAAGAAAGAGGCAGGGCAGAAAACCCAAAACAGCCCAATTTGCAAGCTGATTTTCAAAAGGTAGGTCTGAGCTTTGTTACTTGTCCAGCTATGAAAAGTAACACTCCTGAGAGAGCAGGATAGGCTCATTCACCTTTTATTTCAGACAGCTAAAGGAACACAAATTTGCTGAACTTTTAGCTTACTGATACTTTAGCTTGAGGCTTTTGGTGTACATTAGTATGAGGATGCCGAATGCTGGGCTGGCCACTTTCTGTGTATGGGGCTGGTGGTGGGTGCACCTTTGTTTAGGGAGAATGTCGGCAGAGGATGTTTTAAAGGAAGGTTTAGTTTTCTCTTAGCCCATGTTAGCTTTGTTCTTTAAAGAGTGACCCTCTAAAGGCAATCAGTGCACCCTGTTTTTTAGGCATTTTTATTTTGTTGATATAGTTTGAGTTTTGGGGGATTTAAAAATGCTTGAAAGAGAAACAACTGAAGTCAGAAGCTGTGTCTGCTCTTTTTGTGCGTCATTGCAGGTCTTGTTTATAGTTATATACTGTATAAAGTTTTTTGATAATGAAGATAATTCTGTTAGTATTATTTAGAGCCTTTTGAGGAGCTAGCCATGCTGGTGTGTGTAACAAAAACAAAACAGAAACAAAGTTGCTGTTTCCTTTAAAACTTAACAGATCGAATAGTATTAAAACTGTATTTGGTAGCATTATTTAGTTGTGGCATTGTGCTGCTGACTGATTCCCAGAGTTAATGTGTCAGCGTGGTAAACAGAAGTCCAGGCACCTGTTGTCCGAGAGGTCAGTTGCAATGGGCTATTCCCATGCGCATGCTTGCTGGCTCTATAAATTGCCCTTTTATAAGTTTTGTGTTGACTTTTGTGACATATGCTTATCATTAATGCTTTGATAGTTTAATCAGGATAGGTAACTCTTTTTAGTGGCATACTGATGGTAGAGATACCCAATGTGGTGCAGTGGGTAGCATGACAGACTAGAACTCAGGAGACCTGAGTTCAAAACCCTGCTTAGCCATAGAAACCCACTGGTGTGTGTGGAACTAGTAAAACCACTCCTTAAATATTTCATTCACCTTGAAAGCAAAGCAAAGTGTGCTGCTTATATACCGCCCCATAGTGCTTCAAGCACTCTCTGAGCGGTTTACAAGTTAATTATGCAGGCTACACATTGCCCCCCCCCCCCAAGCGAGCTGGGTACTCATTTTATGCACCTCGGAAGGATAGAAGGCTGAGTCAACCCTTTGAGGGTCGCTATAAGTTGCTTTCAGCTTGATGGCCCCTACCCCGTTTCCCTGAAAATAAGACCTAACCCGAAAATAAGCCCTAGTAGGGTTTTTCAGGATGCTCATAAGCCCTACCCCAAAAATAAGCCCAGGAACCCTGCCCTCCACCCTTGTGCAGCAGCCAGAAGATGATGACATGACTGTATTTGAATAAATGTAGATTGTTGTACATGAAAAAAATATTGCCTGTTTTATTGGAGCAAAAATTAATATAAGACCCTGTCTTATTTTCAGGGAAACACGGTAACAACAAATTGATGGTAGACTATGAAGGAAAAAAGTCAAGATTTTTAAAAAAGTTGGTTTTGATGGTCTCATCTATATTGTGACTTCTAAATTATTTACTGTTTTAGGAATTTATATGTTTCAAAAGCCGGGTTAAAAGTGCCATGAAAAGTAAATATGTGGTTTCCACAGTATAGCCCTGAACAAAGCTGTATTGTTAAGTGCAGAACTGTTCGTCTTCCCTATAGTACATAGCTTTGGGGAATACTGTATAAGAGATCTATATAAGATGCCTTTGGGGAGCATCCTTTCTCCTAACTGGGCTATTTGAATGAATTCACCTACCCATATGTCAAATGACCGTGTATTTTCATGAGTTGATAACTTGGCTCCTCAACTTAGTTTGCCACTGGAGGAGTCAAATCCCAAGATCCAAAAGCCAAACCTGAAATTCATTCACACGTTTTGCAGCTGTTGGGATGGGCAGCATGGCCCTGCTCCCATCAAAAGCGAGGAGGACACATTTGTGGCAGCCTTCTTGTAATTTGGGGTCTTTGAATCCGCATACCTAATCAGAATACCATTTTTAATCTCTCAATTTAGGTATGAGCTTTCTGAGGCCCTGTGCAGTTGGCCCTAAGATGCAACAGAATATGGCACATGGATTGAAGGGCTAGGAATGGATGGGGGGAGGCACTAGCCAAGGATGGGCTTAACTGGTTTTGAATGGCCGTTTGTGTTCACCCGGCTGCAACTGGTAGCAAGGAAATCTCATTGAAAGTATTTTTTTTGTTATCTTTTTGTACTTCTGTGTGTAAAGGGTAGTGTGGGACTTCAGACAAATGACTGTTGGAAATGAGGGCTTAATTAACCAAGTGTGGTTAATTGCTGAGCAAAGTAGGATTCCCTTTATTAAAAAGTTCTGATGTAATTGCACCAAGAGAGCTGAATGAGGTTACAGGATTTAAGAGAATTAACGCATTAAGCAAATGGATAATTTCATAAAATACTAGATTATAAAACACATTTTTAAAAAAATGCAATCACCTGCAGTTTTGCAAGAAGTTAGATCTTATAGGATGCCAGGACGTAAGCACTGTCAGTGTAAAGATATCCAGTTTATCCCTGGTGAATTACTATGGCTTTGTTTAGAGTCTTTTTACAAATATATTTTGAGAATATTTTCAACTCTTTGTGTGATTTTCTTGCAAGGCTGTTTTCAAATGTTATTGGAGATGAGACTAACTGAGTCAACTTGGACTACAGCAACATTTTTTTTCCTGCCTTCTTTATCCTTCTGTGTTTTGTCTGCACATTAACTAGCTCATTTTAACCAGGAAACAATTGCTGCTTGTTTTGCCTCCACTCACATGGAATTGGATATTACGTTAGCTCAAACAGCCATGTCTCTTAATAAGCAAGGGTTTTGTATGATGCATGACTATTTTGTTTGTGTGTTTGTGAAACTGCCACTTCCATTTTTTCCCCGATAGTGTTGAGGAAGAGATAGAAAAGTCACCAGCTGATCTAGAGAGAAGACCTTCGCTCAGTATACATGAGATGTTGTCTGCTGTTCATTTTTCGAGCCCCTGCCTTGTTGCATCCAAAGTAGACTGAAAGTACAGAGTCAAAGGTGGACACATTTTGATTGGTCTTACTAGTCCAGCTAAACAGTAATGTTCACTAAAACATGTCCTTTGCCAAGCAGAGTGGTGTCTCTAATCACCTGCTGTGTCTTGAACCTGCAGTGCAAGGTCCAGGAGGGGGTGAGAGGAGTGTCATGCTTATCTGTACAGCAATCGGCCTGGGGTGGAGGGAAGGACGACGGAGCCCTTGCCTCTTCCTCAACAAGTCAGTGCTGGGAAAAGGGCTGCCCTGTGTTTCCACTCACAAGGCTCTCTGATCTCAAAGTATCTGATTGGTGCAAGGAGAAAATAGACGCTGCCATGTGCCAAAGGGGCCATGCATCTTTTCCCGTTTCCTCTCTTTGAGGCTGTCCTCTGCTCATAGGGTTGTAAGTCAAAAAGTGATTTAATGTGAAAGAACTATAAGGAGGGAAGCCACAAACTCTGCATCTTCTCCCTTTCCAGCTGTGGAGTAGGAGGCCCATGCACCACCTCCCCTAAGCCCTTGCGGCTCAGAGGAACAGGTGGGAGGTGGAGGCTTGTTATGTCTCTGTACTGGTGCCCGGCAAGGGCAGAGGTAAAAACTAATCCCAGGCTTTCACTGAAGATGGGGGACTGACAAAGAGGCTTGGATCTATCCCACCTCCTCTGTAACTCTAGGAATCAATGCTGCAGGCTTATCTTGCTTGTCTGGCAGCAAGGAGAGTGAGATTATGAAACCCTGTTTAGAATGTTTTGTTATGTGCTTGGCTTAACGTTGCATTTTTCTTCTGACAGCTGTCTGTTGCATCCTGAGTTCTCATAATAACATGGGCCTCTGGCCATTTTGGAGACTTTTTTATTTTGCTATATTACAGAATGAAATCTAAACAAAATGTCAGAGAGGCTGCCTGATTTAGATAGGCATGCTTGTGGACATATACCAGATTTTGTTCATTCTTCCTTTAGATTCTTCCCTTCCAATCCACTGGAAATAAAAGATTTGAGTGTTAGTTGTTGCACTGTATTTGCCACCAAGATGAAACCTAACAAGCATAAGGGTCAGCGATTTATAGGGGACAGTAGGGATTAATGCGGACAGAACATTTCTTGTAAGATTCCATTTATCTCACTACCCTGCATTGGTATCGTATGCCCACCTGCTTTGGTTTTAACAGTTGAGTTAATATTACATCTTTTATCAGCATAAACCATGTTTAAAGCTAGCCAGATTATTTTGTAACTAGGATTCTAGTTTGAAACACTGCTAACAAGAGTAGTCTTAAATTGGACTACTTTTAAAAACTATACAGCTAGCTTTCAGTGATAATTCTTCTTCAGGCTTTGCACCAAGATCTTGTGTGGTCCAATAAAAATATTGCCTCCTCCTGCATTGATATGGGTGGGGGGACACCACACAACCATTTTTGTGTACATTAGAGTGTACAACACTTGTGTAGTTGTAATAACAACAGCTTTGCAGTGATATAGATTAATGGGGCACTCCTCTACTCAGACCCAGGTCCCTCTGAAGCAGCTTTGCATGTCCCTGTGTTTATCTTTCACTGTCCCCCAGCTGCTGATAATAGTGGCAAGATTTTAATCAACTCTAATACAAGAAAGTCCTAGTAGAATGAGTAATGAGTTAATATGTTAAATCTGTCCAGTTCTAAGTGTAATTATAATGCTAGATCTGGGATGAAGAGCATGTTCTGTGAAATAAGTTACATGTATATTGTGCTGCCATCTTTTTGGGAGGAGCAGTTGTGTTATTTGACACAAACACCTTTCCAAAGGTACATTCTCAAACTCCTATTTACTATCCTCTTTGCTGTATAAAAAAGCACTGGGTATTTCTAACCTGAATACTGTATATACTGCAGTGCTATATTTCAGACCCTATTTGATCTGTTCATGTGGGACACCAGGATGTGTGTATTAGGGAATTTTGTTTAATTAAACCCTCTGGACATCTTCTGCTATTTAAGAATTGCAGCAATTGCTAAATTTGCATCCCTTGAGCACCAGATCCTGTGTACTGTAAAATGAAAAGCTATAACAACAAATAAATGTACTGTGTAGCACAGTGGCTGTTGTACTACATAATTATAGTCTGCTTTGGCTGTGTAGTCCCTCAGTTGAGCCATTATTATATGCCACAGGAAAAAATAAGACATCCCATGTGCAGCCATTTTGTATGAGCAATTGATATTTGGTGTACTTTCACCCCTTTATTTCACTGTATATAACACAACATGGAAGGCCCTTCTGGACTGAGTGGGGTATTTTTTTTTCAGTCCCATGAAACTGTGAGTACTGATTTTGCAACATTATTATAATATTCAGTAAGGACCCCTTAGATTGTATGTTGTGTTTTGCACCCTAGGTTGTACGGTGTACTTTGCAGGTGGCCAAAGGCTGCTGCAGGAAAACATGTTGGTCACGTTGTGCTAGTGCTTCCGTGTAATTCCAGTAGGATCACAGTGCCTGACAGGAGCTAGTGAAAGGGCCTGTTCTTGTTGGGTTTAGTGGATGACGGCATGCTGAAGTTGACCACCCATGGAGCCTTATGGGATTTGGCTGCTTGAAGACGGTGTGATAGCATCAGACAGGGATGGCTATAAAAGAGCTTTGGATAGATCCATGAGGGGACAGACCTATCGGTAGTTCAATAGTTGCTAGTCGTAATAGTGATATATGATATAGTTTGCTTCTGGGTAACATGAGCAAAAACGTCCTGTGTTGACCACTTCCTGTGTTGCTCTACCCACAAAATACTGGAATGACAGCCTTGTGATCTCATTTAGTACAGTATAACTCTTTTCATGTTCTCAGAAGCCTACCTTTTTGTCTATGCTCACATGGTGAATGAGAAATGTATTATTTTTATGTTTTGTGGTATTTCTTATTGAACTTTCACTTTCTTGAGCTACTTTCTTGGATGTTCATTTTGTGTTTCGTTATCATTCAGAACTCACCCCAGGTCATACTATTAGCCTGTTTAGTTCCGTGTTGTTGATAGTCATCTAGCCTTTTCAGGGATTAAGGAAAATATGTTTCCTAGCCCTATATGGAAGTGCTGGGTATTGTGAGTTATGGCCTTTCCCCCATGTTATCATATTTGTTGTATGCTGCTGTGGGCAACTTGTGTTACTGAAAGATGCAAGATGTGTTTTTACAGAAATAAGTCTTAAACTAACTTGTTTGCTTTGGAGTAACCCATTGACTATGATTAGAACCTGCAGTTCTTATTCACAGACATTCCTGTATGATCTTTTGATCCCTGGAGGCAAAATCAATTGCTTTCAGTGGCAAGATCTCGAGTGAACTTTCCTAGGAAGCAAAACTAAGTTGCCCCTATAAGCCAGATGGCTGCTAGAGGTACATTAGCCGGTTCTTATACGTCCACTCCAGATTTGAACATGGGGAAGAAGAAACATGCTATGCTTCATGAGCAGGGTTGGTAATGGAGTGGTCCTAGGTACAGCAAACACCTGAAAATCAGGATGTGCAAAACACGGGGTTGAATCTACATTTACGTTGGTTGTGAGTGACTTAAATATCATTGATTTCCATGTGTTTCTTTTATGTGTGACTGAATCTGGAGCCAAGTCCACTTCCCTACTTTGCACGTACCCAGTGGGGCTGCAGGCTGGTGTGTGCGCTTGGGAACAGTCTGCTGAAGCGTGTGGTTAGCCGAAGCTGTGTTTTTTTAGAATAGCAACAGATCTTTCTGTGTACTTATTTTTTAATACTGTATTTTACATTTTTCTATGTGTTGCACATTGTTTTACGCATTGTTTTCAGAAGAACAAACAAAGCTATTACTTAGAGGAAATAATAGGGATCTCTTTCCTCCTCTCCCCCAAGTACTATGCTTCTGTTTTTGAGTCTGAAGCTAGTAATGAGCTTCCTGGACTAAGAGGCCGATGTACAGTACAGTATTTGAAATGGGTTTTGCTTTCTGGCTGAGCCCCATGTAGTGACAGTGTCCTGGCATGCAGAGTTAATCTTGTGAGGGAAGGAATGTGGGGCCAGGGTTTCTTGCTGCAGCAGGTGCAGTAAAAGGCCAAGAGAATGCAGTTAAAACGCACATCCAGATTGTCCACTGTGGAATTTCGCTTCTGAAATTAGAAGGGGGAGAAAAAAAAATCTTCAGTTAATTTTGGAAGAAGGGATTAATGGCTGATGCAGCTTCCATGGCAACTAGGAGGGCAAATCATTTGTGTATAGCAACATGTTATTTGGAAATATATTAGGATTCTTTCTGTGAGCAGGAGTTGAATTTGCCTCATAGCGTAAGCTTCACAGACATAAAGGATCAATTTAATAGTGAAATATAATACCTTGTTCTAAGATTCCTCAGAGCTATTTTTAAAGTTCTACTGTACTGTGTGCACTACCATTAGAAAACTGGTACAGTACTGTAGTACTGAACACAAATTGCTTTTCTGAGTCCAGGGTTTAGAGGATTAAAATTTACAGCAAAGGAAAAAACTTGCCAGGCAAGATGAGTAGAAATAGCTGCTGTTCTCCCTTTCTAGTTGCAGAGGTAAAGGCACTGGAATGCTTACATCACTGAATTTTATGAGATCCTTATTAATGCTACAGTATTAGGTAAGGCTGTCTACTCCCAGAGCATGGAATGAGAAGGAAATATATAGTAAATCCCCTTCTATGTTTTGATCAGTAGCTAAAGGTAACATGGTTGCCTCATATTTTAATTCTGGGCACTGAATGCCAGTTGCAATAGGAGAGTTTAAGAATTTTATATACAGCATATATTTGTAAAAATGTACTGTATTTTGTACAAATGTTTACTGGTCCTTCTGGTTTCGTATGGTCTATGTTAGCAATTCTCAGTCCTTCATTTTCTGTGTCTCACAAACCAAAGAGCCTAGGTCCCACCATAATCAAAGTGAATGCCCCCCTTTTTCTGAGAAGGACCTTTATGTTCGTACAGGCACTCTGTTGTTACATTTATCATTTATTTTACATTTAATGACATATCTATTGCAGCAGCACTGTTGGTAGCAGGTCCAAAAGTAATAATTCACAGAGAGGATGTTATGTGTGTGCGATAGGCAGTAAGAGAGGTCATATTTGCAGGATATGAGGACTGAAAGAGTTTGTAGTACTGTAATTACTATGAAAACTTATGTCCCACCTAAACAGTTTCTCTCCCACTGGTGGTAGGTGTGCCCCTGACTGAGAAGCATTGGCTTACCCTATGTGGAAGTATCACTCTGGGCTTTCAGGCAGGATTGTTTTCTAGCGCTACTTGGAGATAATTTAAATTCATATAGAGGTGACAACTTTATATGCCAACCAAATAAAAACAACAGCAGTGTGCAGGCTTCCATGAATGCTTTGTTACTAGGGTAGCCCAAAGTAGCCCACTGGGAGCTAAAAAGTTAGAAAATGTGGTTCTTCCTCTTAGGCATCCTAAGTCAACCCAGGACTGTCCTTTGTCTAGTGGTTCTCTGTTTCTCAGTGACCAAGACTCAGCTTTGAGTTCATTGTGGGGATTTGTTGAGAAACAGCTTTACAGCTCCGTGTGGCTCCTATGTGTATGGAATTACAGTAATTCATAAGAAAGCAGGACATGGCAGATCGCCTGGGTTGATGGCATTGGAAAGGTTTAGATTCTGCTAAAACTGAAGTGCACACAGATGTTGCACAACATAGATTTTGCAAAAACGGTGCATTCTATCCCACCCTACTTGTAGTCTACCAGAAGAAAGAAGAGGCTGATTAAACAATCTCTGGTAATTTGGAAGTCCCTGCTATGGTTTTTTAAACTTTAATTCTGACATAATGAATTACACTTTTAACATACTTAGCTTGATTAAGGTGGCTGCAGAATCTTAGAAAGAACCCATTCCAGCCTACTAGCTAATTAATTAAGCAGTTAGAAAACCACAAGCCCTGGAGTCTTTCCAAAGAGAGAATCCCATTTTGTTTTGAAATGACAGTAAAAGACTGCAGAAAACAATCCACCAGGAATTGCTTCTGCCCATACTCAGTGAAAGGACTAGAAGTTTTATTAAGGTGCGATGTTGTTAGCAAAATGCTATTTCTCCTCTGGTGATTACCCTGTTTCCCCAAAAATAAGCCCTAATCTGAAAATAAGCCCTAGTATGATTTTTCAGGATGCTCGTAATATAAGCCCTACTCTCAAAATAAGCCCCAGTTAAGTGAAACCCCACCCTCCATCAATGTGCAGCATTGTGCAGCAACCAGAAGAAGATATGACTGTAAAATAGTACACTTGGTTTGGAACGGTTAGTCTACCATTCCTGATTAATGGTGGGTATTACCCTGTGTGGATTAAGACTGTAATGGATCTGACATTGTACCTGTGGTTGCACATTGTGTAGGAACAAAAAGGGAGTTTGTCAGCCTTAGTGATGACACACAGGGAGATCCCTGAAGTAGCATATGTTCTCCAATGGAAAGAGCACTGTTTGATACTTGCAGTTTTTGCTTGGCTTTTAAGTAACTCTTGTAAGAAAAGCAAAACAAAAATCTTAATGACTTGCATAAACATAGATTTGCTGGTTACAATGATTAAACAAGGGAAGAAATCCTCTGGCATAAGGCTGGTAATATCATTGGCCACAATGATTCTTTGAACATTAAAACATTTCTGATCCCATCCCCCAAAGATCTCGAGGCTCCCTTGGGATCGCTTTTATTAGGGGAGAATTGTTGGGAGATGCAGAGTGGTGGAGTCTTTAATTCCTGAAAATAACTGCCACTGGTAAAATCATCCCTTTTACTAGTGTCCAGATAAAGGTGATAAAGATATAGAGAAACATCCTGCAAAGGTAGGCTTTTTAAGTTTAGCTTCAAATACTGATTCTTTTTTTTTTAAAGTACAACTTTGAAACTAGCCATTTTGGGGAAAGAAGAATAATTGTGAGAGACCACTAGTGTCTTTGGAGAGTAGCAGTTGATATTACTCACCATAGAATACAGTTAGTATTTGTGGATGATATATGTGGCAGGCCTATGCAGTAATTGTTACGCAATATTCTACAGAACACGCTGAATTGCTTTCTGGAAGTGTGTAGTTTTTACAGGAAACCTGAGAATTACTGACATTGGAGAAGCCGTGGAGGCAAATGGCAGCAAAACAAAGTAGATTTGAGTTCAGGTTTCAGTAACTGCATCTCATTGGTTCCTTACTTCCTTGCAATTGCTCTTTTAGTGTCTGTATTGATGCTTTTAAATGTGGGCTGGCAGAAGCTCTAAGCCCTTTTCCTGAAGAGGAAACTGAGGCAGGAGGCGAGCTGTGTTTGGGAGGACATTTTATTTGGTGAGGTATTTTCTTCTAGGCTGACCTTTGTTCTCCCTGACTGCATGGTCTGATGGGGCAGAGGTTTGGCTTTAAATGTGGGCTGGCAGAGATGGAGAGTGCAGGATCTGTTGCACTTGTAACACCTGTGGCATGTTTGTTTACTTGCCAATGAGGTGCCTGGGTAGAAATGCTCTAAGTGTTAGTTGGTGGTCCTCTTGGAAGACAAGGTCCAGCAGCTGGAAGCCTGTGTTATAATCTCCACACTCTTAAGGAACAGGCCGGGTCAGTGGGGCTTGTCAGCCTTGGAAGGCAGCCCATCTAGAAGAAGGAAAACTCAGATTTCAAACCTCCACTGCCTTGTGGCTATATCCACTGATGGAAAAGGCTTCAGGAGTTAACCTCAAGGCAAAATCTGGAGCCGGAGTCCCAGAGGCAGTTCGTGTCGTTCTGGCAACTCCTGCGACGTTGCCGGAACCAGTTGTATTGGTTCTTGCCTTTCTATCGGACTATTTCAGCGACGTGGAGAGGGGGGATTTGCTGCTTGGGTAACAGCCTATCCTCCATATTATTTTACCCAGAGGCTTCGTGCTCTGGAGAGGACACTCCAGCTTCACACACAGCATCGAAACAACACGGGAAGTAGCAGTTACTGGTTTTAAGTCTTCACTTGATTGGTGTAGAGCATGATGCCAGGGACTACTTCCGACGGTGGGAGAGGTCATTGCACCTCACTAGATAGCTACCTCCTGCCTTAAGCTGGGCAGTCCCCAGCCAGTAAGGTGCTGCCTCGCCACAGTCTGTATGGAGAATTAGTGCAGGGAAATCGCCCCAAAGGGAGATCACAGCTGTGATACAAGGAGATCTGCAAGTGGGATCTGAAAGCCTTAAGAATGGACCTCAACAGATGGGAAATCTTGACATCTGAGCGTTCAGCCTGGAGGCAGGCAGTGCATCATGGCCTCTCCCATTTTGAAGAGACCCTTGTCTAGCAGGCCGAGGCAAAGAGGCAATCCCGAAACCAGCAAAATCAGGGAGATGGATGGGGGACAGATTGTATTTATCTTCAGTGTGGAAAGGATTGTCACTCTCAAATTGGCCTTCTCAGCCACACTAGACACTGTTCCAAGTCCTCCATACAGAGCACGTTACCATAGTCTCTCGAGACTGAAGGATGCCTAATCTGATGCCTTTCTTGCACCCAAATTGAATGTATACAAATTTCCCTAAATTTACGTGTCTTGGATGCGTCCTTGGAGAGAATATTGTTGTCACAAACACCATACAAACTGACTTGGTACATTTCTAAACAAAGAAAAGATGTATAATGAGATTGTTATATTAAAATCTTCTGACAGGCAAGAAACTTGAATTTCTCTTCCTCATTGTAGCTAACTTTGTTTGTTTATTCATTTTTTTTCTGGGTCAATTTAGAACAAGGACTGTCTCAAAGCATCTGTTACCTTGTCTGTAAAATTGCAGTCAGATATCAGTCAGGGACTGAACTTGCTGTACAGTTTCTTGGCTTCCGGGCAATAAAGCAAATACTTTGAATTTTTTTCCAAGCGGAAAGGTTGTTACATATTCTCCATCAGATTACCCAATCCAACTATGAAAGTCAAAGATTATTTTTTCCAAGGTATTCAGATTGACATACATATTGGTGCAATCTTTTTATCAGTAACAGTTGCCATCTAGGCAGGCATTGGCTATGTATTCACAGAAAAAACAGGGTTTTTTCTGTTGCAGTCTTCTGGAGTTATTAAACATGAACTATCTGAGACTTTCAAACCTTACTTTTCTCTTAACATTTTTTATTGCTGTCCTAGTATTGTTACGCAAATAAACAACACTTTCAGTATCATAGCCTCACCAGATCCATATATGTGAACCTCCTGCTTGGGTCTAAATCACAATTCAGATTATCTTAGAAGACCCATGTAAACTCTACTTTAAAACTTGTGTTTTTCTTTAAGTCCATGGACCACAGTCTCTGTCCTACCTAGTCTTTGCAGTACACTGTTTGGTGTCTACACTCTAGAATTTAAGGGCCCCTTTCAGTGTCAAATAAGTATTTGGAAGAAGGCAGTACTTATTTAGTACTTGAAAAGGAGTCCAGTTTTCTAACCCATTGACTTGATTTAAAGAGGTTTAGTAAGTTCTCAATTCCATCATTGATGTTCTGGTGCAGGATGTTGCTACATTAGGACTCTCCTTTCCACAGGATCAATATCTGCTGATTCATCTATCCACTGGCTGAAAATACTAAATAAACCCCCAGAAATACCTATTTTTATGTTTTTGTAGAGTGTTATTTACCAGAACTGGCTAGTAGACCATGCAGTGTATAGTGTTCAATGCTTCTCCATTTTTCAGCATCTGCAGAGGCGCATGGAACTGATCCCCCTCAGATACCATGGTCCTAGTGTATACTGTTTTGTTAGTATTTGTCAGTTTTCCTTCCTGGGGAAACCTGCTTTGTGTCACATTTCCTGTTAAAAGAATGTTGAATTTCAGAGGAGTGAAATCTCTGAACTCTGGAGTAGCTGCTGCTGGGTTGGATGAGCTCATGGTTTGTCTCTTTAGGTTAATATAGTGTGTCGTTCAGGATTTTTAAAAGCACTTGAAAGAGACCACTCAAGTGGTGCTTCTGAACGGTTGCCTGTTCAAAATGCCTCCACCTATCTTCCCTGCTGTACTCTTTCTGCCTGTTGCCTTTACAAAATGTAGTGTGGATGGGAAGAAGGGCCCACTTCCTGTTCAGATCATGGTCCTGCGTATATGTGAACAGAACAGGGTGGAGAAAAACCAATTATTTTTAAAAATCAAATTGATTTAAACCAAATCCACCATGGAACAGAAAGAGCACTATATTTTGAAAAGAAAATTAGTCTGTACATAGATTGATTTGTGTCTCAATATGAAGATGATGGGAGTAGACTAATAACAATGGAAGAATCTTTGATGTCCTATTTGCCCTTAATGGATTGAAGATTTCTTGAAATTCTGAACAATGTGTAATTCTGTTATAAGTTTATGGATTTCCTTGTTGCTGCCAGTCCCAATAAAACAAAAAAAAAATAGTAATTTAGACTGTGGGCGGTAAGAGCAAAAACGTTGATATTGGTGTTTTGAAATGATGGCTTACATAATGCATATGTTTATTACTTATATAAATACTGGATTTCGAGAGCACATTTAAATTGGAATATTTTGTTTAGTTAAAATTTGTTTGATGATGTGAAAGATTTTACAACTGCTTGCTTTTTTCAAAGAGTTGTTCAGAAGCCTTCATGGCAGACTGAAGAAATGCCGCTTCCACACATTGGATCAAATATGTGAACTGTTCAAAACAAATAGGCTTGGTTGTGGGGTAGGGAATAAGCAAGCCATCTTCTATATTTAAACATTTTTTTCTTGCTTGCAGATAGAGTACTTCAGGATGTAATTTAGTCTGTTGTGGTTTTGGAAGTATGAGAAGGCCAAGGTATCATTAAGCCAGAAGTAGTGGGTGTTGGCATACATTTCCTTCTGAGTACCGAAAACTTAACAACCTACACAATTCTTTGGAAACTCTCAAACCCTTTATTAGGAAGGAAACTGTATATAGCACATGTTGCTGAACTCCTTAAAAATTCATGTTATCAAAAAGCAATGCATGCGTGTTAATCTGGAGGAGCCTAGCAGCCTATATTATTTATGGTCTGATAATTTTCTAGCTTTGTGGGCTGCGCATTCCAAAGTGGTGATGAATGAGACACTGAAGTCTTAATCAGGTTTGTACCCCTTGGATTCTTAGTCAAATACTTGTCCACTATAAAATGGATAAAAGTCTTTTTCAGTTGGGCTGATAGTATCACATGATAACCTGCATAATAGGTGAGAATTAGTCTAAAAAGATAGTTTGCGTCACATTACAAGTATTCCAGTTTCATCAGGCACACTATAAGAGACAGAGTGGGCAGCTCCAAACCTTCCCCTTTTTTTTGACATCGAGTGTATCAGAGTTTAAAAGAAACCCCATGCCTTCTGTTCCATTTGCTTCGTGGTGCTAGGATGGTTCTCTCAGTTGCACGTGTTGCGATTAAAGATTGCTTTTCTATTTTGATGACTGATCCTTTCACTTGGTGGTTACACTTCAGTTCTTTCCCTTTTTTCTATGGCTACAATTTACTAGGGATAGAACAACATGCTATGAAAGTCTCAACTTGTGAAATTTCAAACTTAAAAAAGGACTTAAAAAGGAGACTGTAACATGCATTCTAAAATGTGAATGTTGCTGAGCAAAGACCTTTTAATTCAGGTGGACTTTGGGTATTTGGTCTGGCTGCTGAGGAAGAGTGTTGTTTTTTAAGAGACTGTGCTGTATTTTTGTATTGATGCATTTCTAAATTGCTTGTCTTCATATCTCATTTTAATATGATAATCTGCTTCTTGGTGTTTGAATATTCATGGCTTACTATGTGTTTATTTGAATCTGGGTGTTTTATTCATATAGTGAACCACTTTGAATCCCCGTCTTTGGAGAAGAGTAAGATATAAAGTAAACAAATGAATAAACAAATTGGAACATCTAGCCTTTTAATCTACAAGGGGACATTTCCCTTCGCTCTCCGGATTCATGCATAATTAAAAGCAGGTACCTCTGAGTGCCTCAGATATTCTTGACTGATAAATATAAATAAAATATGGCAGGGGAAAAATCACTCATGTTAACTACTACTTTTTTGCCATATTCTACTTGTTGATTACTGACAGAAATCATGGTAACTGAAATCAGTCACGGTAACTGTTTCAGCTATGGCACTTTCAGCTTTCCAGTGCTCTCTGTCCAAGGATAGCTCAATGCATTGGTTGACCAGATGTTCTTGGACTGGAGCTTCCAGAAGTCTTCACCACTCACTGCTTGCTGGGGTTTCTGAGAATTGCATCCAAGAACACTTGGGTTACCCAAGGTTGAGAACCACTGGCCCTAATGTATTAAACTGGAGTTTGCATTTCCATGTCTCAACTATTTGTCCATCCACATGATAGGTAGCTAGTTAGTGTCTGCTCTACCCTATCCTCTCCAAGGTGTTCTAGTTTCCCACTACTCTGGTTTTAGATCAGTAAGCTGTGAGAGCTCTTTCATGTGGCTTCTGTTGATGTGATCCAACTCATGAGTGGAACTTGATCAGAATTCCCTTGTGCATGAACTGTGTTTGGCTGGTTAGAAATGTGAACTCTTACAATTCAAATCAGCACCAGAACAACCTGTTCAGTTCAGATGAACACACCTTAGGATAGCAGTGTTTCCCCTGCTGCTGTCTTATTCAAATCCAGCTCAGGAAATGCTTTTTTTGTTGTTGTTCTTGTGGGTTTTTCGGGCTCTTTGGCCGTGTTCTGAAGGTTGTTCTTCCTAATGTTTCGCTAGTGTCTGTGGCCGGCATCTTCAGAGGACAGGAGTAGCACTCTGTGCTCTGGTGCCCTTTGTTTGGGAGTTGAGTATTTAGTTGAGCTTTTTTTTTTTTTCTTCTTTTTTCTTTTTCTGTTTGCAAGCTGAGGTGGAAGAAAGGTAAAGGATGATATGAGGACAAATTTAGAAGCAGTTCATTTCCCATCTCGCTATGACATAGCTGACTGGAAAGAAGTTGGTCTCTTAGCTAAATTTGGGATAGTGTGGCTTCAGGCACTAGACAGCAGTCGGTTTGAAATCTCCACATGGTGTTTTGCAAGCATAGCATCTTGTACACTTTAAACCAGTTTTGTATAGTACACCATACTGAGACAGCAGGAGAAAACAGGATGCGCCACGCCAGGCTGATGGACACATAAGAAAAATGTATGGATGCATAAGTCAGCTTTATTATGATCAGTGACCAATATCCAAGAAAAATGTGTATTAAAAACGGCATCTCAGCATATTGAGGTTGAACTGCATTAAAGGCATGCAGCTGCTCTCTAACTTTGGGGTTTCCAGTCATTATCCCTCAGCAGGGGGAATACTTTTTGGAAGCCAAATACTGTATGGTTGAAAGTAGAACTTCCTTCATTTGCTTCAGTCAACGTCTTATTCTGTATATGTATTGGTCTTTCTCACAGGCGTGGCAAACAAGTCATTGACATGGTAATAGAGAAGTCTTTATTGATGCCAGTAAGTCTCAACATATTGGAACACACTTCCTCTTGATAAACAGAACTTTTTTCATAAACGGTAGAATGTACTGGATAGCATTGGGCTCAAATCTCAAAGACTGGTGCATACGTAGAAAGGGGAGTAGGAGAACCACTCTATGATAACCTGTCAACTCTGTTTTATTAATATACAGGCTGCATAGGAAGATATTTCAGCCAGGTCAAACCATTGGTGTGTAAAATTCAGTGCTATCCATACTAATGTGTAGTGGCTGCCCAGGGTTTCAGGCAGAAGTCTTTGTCAGTCCTATCTGAAGATTACATTATAACACTGAGGACCCATTCCTGTTATTTTTCTTTCTTTCTTTCTTTCTTTCTTTCTTTCTTTCTTTCTTTCTTTCTTTCTTTCTTTCTTTCTTTCTTTCTTTTAAAAAAACATCTATATGTACATGGCGGAACAGACAAAGACAATCTGTTTCACTTCTCTTGTCAAACAAATGTTGTATGTAGAGTTGAAGGTTAAATGTATTGCTGTATAATTTTTGCCTTTTCATTCTGTATGATACCATGCAAATTGCCTGCTGCTTTAATGTTTGGCTTCTTACTCTAATTACATAAGTCATCTGGCAACAAATGCTGTACCCCTTTTGGATGACTGCTTCAGTATATCCCAGAGGATACCCTACCCCGAATCCTGGTTTATTTTTTAAAGATTTAGTCTCTAAACCAGCTGCCTTACATGTAGGAAACATCTTAGAGCTGTTGCGAACGGCTGGTGCATCTAAACGTCATCTGGTGATGCTGAAACAAGGTATAAAAAGTACAGGAAGCAAAGGAAAATGAAGGTACAGTAATATTCTCCAGATGTATTGGGCAACCACTTCCACCATTGCAGCATTCTGAGGATAATGGGATAATGTGTTTGCACACTTGGAGGACACCATTTGCAAGTGCTGGCTTACAGGCCAAGGGCTAGAAGTTTTAAAATAAAGTTGTCCAGAGAGGCTTTATAAATTCAGTGGCAAAACGCAGATCACCCCTGACAATCCAAAATGGCCTCTTATGTCGTGGAACTGTGTGTGAAACCTTGTGTCACATTTTGGTGCTCAAAAGTCGAAGGCTTTCCCATCCATGCCCTGGAAATGGCTGGGTACCCTGTCCAGTAGTCAGTTCCAAATGGTTGGGCGACAGCAGGAAGTCTCCTCAGAAGTAACCTTATTGACATTTCTTTATTTGTAACACAAAAGCTGTGTGTGTGGTGTGTGTGTGTCCTGGTCTCCCAGTGCAGTGCACTTTCACTTCACATGGAATAGTAGATACATCCTTATAGGAATACTGTTGTGCAACATCATGGTGCTGATAGATTTCACATAATGGAGTTTCCAAAAATGTGTACACGCCCACTCAAACTCCAGAAAACCAACTGTTCTCCCTTGTCTTGCTAGTTTATTTGAAAAGAATTTTTAAAGGAGATTTTTTTGGGGGATGGGGTGGGGAGCATTTCTTTTTGGGAGCCCTACCTGACAGTTTACACCCATGTGTAAATGGAAATAGTGGGTCTTGAAAGTTGAGGCAAGGTGTTTGGAAGGCTTAGGAGGACACTAGAATATAAAAGCTACTCCCCCTCTCAGTTCATCATCATTTCCACTATTTTATCCTCAACATTTATTCTTCTTATTAAGCATTCAAGCTAATCAGCTACATTATCTTGATGTAATCATTACAGCAATCCTCTAAGGCTGTGCTATGATTATCTACATATTGAAGAAACAGGCCTGAAAGAGTGCAATTTGTGTAAGTGAGCACGCAGCAAAAATATTTGTTTGATGGTCAAGGGGCAACATGCAGTGATGGATTCCTGCCAGTGGTAAAGTAGGGACGTGGTGGCACTGAGGGTTGAACCGCAGAAGCCTCTGTGCTGCAAGGTCAGAAGACCAGCCGTTGTAAGAGCAAATCCACGTGATGGAGGGAGCTCCCATCTCTTGTCCCAGCTCCTGCTAACCTAGCAGTTCGAAAGCATGTGAAAATGCGAGTAGATAAATAGGAACCACCTCGATGGGAAGATAACGGTGTTCTGTGTCTAGTCGCGCTGGCCACGTGACCACAGAAACTGTCTACGGACAAACGCTGGCTCTACGGCTTGGAGACGGGGATGAGCACTGTGCCCTAGAGTCAGACACAACTGGAACTAAATGTCAAGGGGAACCTTTACCTATAGTAGATTCTAGCAGGTTTGAGTTTGACCATGCCTGCCCACTAAAGCTATCTCCCTGTGCACTGGCAGAACTGGCTCTGGAGGCCTGGGAAACCCCACAGAGCTGTTTGGTGGGACTTTGAGGTGGGTTGCAGGGAGGAGAGCAGGGGCCAAAAAGAAAATTCCATGATTATGACCAGTGGAATGTTGGCTCTAGCCCAAGAAGTTTAGGAAAACACAAATACCGAAAGATGGCAGTTATAAAATAAAAATGTCCTTGTTAACCTCACATAGTTCATGAGTTTGTGACTAAATTAGTGTTCTTTCCCAATATTGTTTTAATAGTACCTGAGCTTTAAAAAAGAGGCTGTTTGAGAAAGATTGGAAATATTAAGTTAAGCTTATCTCAAATACGGACTTTCTGTGCCTTCTCAAAGTTACTGTTCATGGAAAAAACTCATTGGTTACATGATTCTGTTGCAAGGGGTGGATTACAGGACTAGGGTTTTTAAAATCCAGGCCTCAATTACTAAGGAGTGAAGCATGTTGATACATTTTCTTGAATAAACATTGATTTTTCTAGGCGAAAGTCAGTCTGGTGGAATGCTTGACATAGTTGTAATGTAATAATTGCATACATTTTCTGTGCAGAAGCAGACTACAGGGTGGGTGTTTGTACATCGCTTTTTTGAATGTGTGTTTGGAAGAAGTAGGACTGAGGCCTCTAGGTATTTTCCTTGGGAGGAATTTGGCCTCCCAAAAGCCACTAATGTAATAACAAAGTGGAGGATAAATTAAGGGCATCATTGGAACTCTGGATATTGGGGCTTTTTGGCCCTGATCCAGAGGTGTGTTGATGTGTGGTTGTCAAAGCTTTTAAAAAAATTGGCTGGTGTATATTGACCTTAAAAGGACTTCACTAGATCTTGGCTGGAGTATATTGGCAGGTGGCTGAACTTTGTGCTGTATTGAGAAAATAGTGGTATTGTTTTCCGTGGGAAACATGAAGAAGCTTTTTCCGATTTCGGGAACCATGATAGCTTACTAATAACACTGCTGTTCATGATGATACCCAAATGTAACTTAAAGCAGGCAAGATATATATGTGCACACAGACTCTTCAGGAGGAATATTAATAAGGCATCACTAACTCATCTAGTATTTGAATTGCTGTTAATATAAGTGCTAATTATAAAGCCTCAAGAAAGCAAGGTCATGTGCAAAGATTGAAATCAAGAGCCTACTGTGAATATTTATACATTTTTATATCCATAAAAATGTTTATTGATAATTCTGTATCTGATTCTTAGAAATTGATGGATATAACAAAAATGCTACTGAAACACGTTGTTTGAGCCAGTATCCTGTTTTGTCACTGGTCAAGTGCACATCTCTGAAAATCCCACAAACAGAGGAACATTCATCTTTAGTGTCTGATATCTACAGATACATTTCCTTTGTATGTAGGCACTGGTTTTTCTGTCATTGGCTTTTTAAAGATCAGCCCCAGCACTTTGAATTGAGCCTGGAAACCAAGTGAGGAAAAAAAAAATGAAATGAAGTTAGAACTTGCATCATGTTAAAAGATGGCTCTGCTGAAGTCAATGGTTGCCAGTTCCATTTTGAGCCAGTTGTGGTTTAGGAGAACTCTTAAGGGTGGTTTCCATACACAAAGCATATGTTGCGTTCTTTATGTGTCCATATGTTTACAAATATTTATACAGTAAACTGCTTAAAGCTATTTTTCAAAGAATAAAGCAACACAATAAAACATAGCAATGAAACAATACACAATTGTCCATTAAACAGTTGCACTATCCAGGGAAGGTTTGCAAAAATGTTGCCATGCAGACTTCCCTGGGCATGCTGTGGTAAATCAGAAGCAGAAGTTGGGAGCATTAGTCTTTTTTTATTTTTTTATTTTATTTTTTTAACCACATCTTTTAAAATCCCTTAGCTGGGCTTGCTGGCTAGGGAATTCTGGCAGTTATGGTCCATAAAATTACTTTTCTAAGTTCTGATCAGAAACTTCTAGTGCAAAATTCAGCTACTAGAATTCTAAGTGCTGTAATGTAACCAGGTTTGTCTGTAACACACTCATTTTAAACGAACAGTGTCTGTTGCCGTTGATTCCAAAATACAATTCAGGCCTCTAATATTTACCTGTAGAAGTCCTGAATAACCTTGTGAAGGAACATTCACCTGACCATGCCATTGGATTTTCTGTAGATGTCCTTTTGTGTGTCCCTGTCTCAGGGGAGGTGGGCAATGCATCTACAAAGGAAGGAACCATTTCTGTTTTGGTGTGCCACAAATGGAAACATGTTCCTAATGAAGTATGTTTGTTGCCAGGATTGCCAACTTGGTGATACCAGGCAAGTTGTTATGCCTGACTTTTGAATTGTACTGTTGTCTCTGTTTTCTCTGAGATTTTTTTTTATTTTATTTGCTTCTCGCTTGTTATGATCATTGTTGATATTTCATTCTGTTTGTACTGGCACAATTAATTTTATTTGTTCCTTTGTACACTGCCCTGAAAGCTATCTGACTGAAGGGAGGTTTAAAAATTTTATAAACAAAGATCACAGAGCCTTTGTAGATGTTGGAATGTTTCCTCATATTGTAAGATTAGAATTACCGTACAATAGGAATCTTAGGTAGTTGCTTTTTTACGTTTCAATTTTTCTATTGCAGATACCCACCCACACAATATGCAGAAAAAAAGCATTAAAACTTAACCAAGTAGTGGGAAAGAAATATCCAGTTATACTGACTTTTGGATAGGGCAGACAACCTTAAAAGGAGGCTGCTCTTTCCTCTTTTTCCAATGGTTCATACAGTCGTTAAGGATGCTTAGCTTTGGTGAGTAACAAGATGCAGGTCAGAGCTTGACATATACTCAATAACGTTAAAAAAGAAGAAGAAAAAGTCTTGAGGCAGTGCATGTTAAGCAGGGTGAAAATTAGGCCTTGTGTAACTTGGAAAAAAGTAAAATTTTCATATAGTGTCTTTTGAAACAGGAGTCGTCTATGTCATTGCTATTCATAGGATGCCCTGCTATCAGTTGCCCACTGAGATGGTTGAACATGCTATTTGGAGTCTTACTGGATGGACATTCAAGGTTTTCAAATGCTTGTGAGCCACAGTGGAAAAAGAGGCACCACCAACATTTGCTGGTTTCCTAGCTTTATCCTTGGTGTCTGTGGCTCAATGACACCCCATATTCCAAGATCTTTTTTGGGGGGGGGAATCTGTGTGTCTCATGAGAGGATTCATATTCAGATGGGTTTCTATTTGCCATTCGTTTTACTAGGTGGTTAGATCCTACATAAAGAGCTAGGGAGAGAGGGGTAGGTGAAACAGTGGCCTGAGAGAAGGACAGTTCAAGGGAAGTAAAGGCTGGTTCTTTGAAGAAGAAAGGTTAGAAAAGGGCTAGGCACCAGAATGGAGGGATGTTTGGCAGAAGGATCTTGGGGATTTAGAGGAGGTAGAGAAGGAGAGGTGAAAAATGCTGTAGCCTCTTTGCCGGTTTGCAATAGGCCATCTCAGTTTTGAGCTAACTGCTGTTTTATTTAATAGTTTTCTATCGGATTCTGAACATAACTTAGAATAAGTTCTTAAGACCTTTTTGAGGGAATGGGGCAACTGGCACAAAGAAGAAACACGGGAACTGTAGCAAGATTGTCTTTGCCCCATAGAGCTCAACAAGGACCCAATAGGCTAGTTGATTTTGTTCTGGCTAGGTCTTCCTTGTCAGTCTTGTCACATAAGTTCCTCTGTCCATTTTGTGAACTTGGTGTGAGATAAAAGAAATCAGCTGGGAGAGAGAGAGAGCGTGTGCTTTGTGTAGAAGACAAGATACTGTTCTGGGTGCTGCTGACAGCAACATGCTCAAAATGACCATTATGGCAGCTTAACAAAGCCCGTGCACGTTGAGAACTGGCTTACATGTAGTTATTAGCAGTAACATAATGGTGTGATGTGGTGCCTTGGAATTACATTATTTCAAGTAGAAACGAGATGTATTCATCTCTCAATCAAAGAGCTGAACTTCCATTGCCCCATTCCCTTAATAAATATTTAAACAGAGTTCCAAAAAAGCAGTACTTCATTTTAAAATGCTTATGTAATTTATTGGACTGTGTCCCCACACTCTTGATAAGGCAGAATGTGGTTTGTTTCCAGAGCTTGGGAAATGTGCTTCCTCTTCTCCTTGATTTCCAAGATCGTGGCCTGCCCAGGCAGTCCCGGCAAAGCAGAACATCTGAGGTTCTGGGAGGACTTCCTGATAAAACAGGAACTTGATTGGTGGCTGTGTCCGGACAGAATTGGGATAAATCAAGCTAGTGGCTTTTTGTTATTGTAAAGGGTAAACTGGGTTAGTGTTTAATTTGCACTTTGTTTTTGCCAAGACCAAAGTTTTTAAACTGGCAGAATGAGGGCACTCAAAGATGGGGATGAAACAAAAACTACCCATGGTTCTAGAAAAAAGTCCGGAAAAAACACATTTTCCACCTAATTGAAATACTTTTATTGTTAGAAATGTCACAGTATGCACTCAGGATTTGATACTAAGAAGTACATGGATATACCTTTTGTATTACTTTGCATTTATTGGTAGCTTAGAGGATGAAGAAGTGAAGAATCCATTTTGAGAATTACTCTTTTTGTTAAGAGACATGACAGGGTATTCAGATCCTCTTACAAAGAAAGTGTGAGCTAATTAGGCAGGCCTTTTTACAAAATGCAGAATCCCTTTATAAGCTGAATACCTGCTTCCTCCTATTTTAGCTGAAAAATCTTTGTTGTTTTGGAAAAACTTTGGAGGAGGGGGGATATTTTTGCAGAATGCATTTCACATGTGTGATGCTTACTCCTTGCGTTTCCTACATCGAAAGGCATAGAATTACTGTTAAAAATTCATCCTGCCTCGTCATTTAGCTTCAGGATTTGCTTCCATTCTCTAGCTTTAGTAGAACATTGTTACTGACCTTTTCAACTGTCTCTTTATTCCTGCTTGGGAAATGGCTTTTATCGATGTGTGGGAGTGAGGTAGGGCTTTCTCGCAGAAGGTACTAAACTAGAAAACCCAAGATATGAATCTTCTTACATCATTTTGAAACTGTGAGTTATTTCCATATGTTGTGGATTGTCCCAACCCGATTTAGACTTCCTCCTCTCTTCTAAAACGATGCTGTGTAAGGGAACATGGGTGAAAGTTTTCATTTTACACAACTACAGTACTATTCTGTTCTTGTCTCTCTTTAAAAATATGTTGTTGTTTTAAAAAAAACATGCTCCCATCAATATATTTTAACCCTGTTGTCTGAAAATGAAACCAGTTTTGGTTTGCAGTGCTGGCATTCACGTGAGAGAAGATTAGCGTACCCTGAACTGCAGAGTCAGTTAAACGTGACCTTCCTGTATAGTACAGTCACTCACAGGCCATAATCCATATGTAGCGCAAAGCATCAAGTTATTTTCATTTGTTGTTGTTTTTCCCCTTGATAGTCAGTGTGGAGGGGAGGAGAGAGACATTTAAATTACAGGTAATTAGATCTGGGTGTCGGGCTTAGGACCTGGCTGCTTCTTTGTGATGTTTGCTGAAACCGAGAGAGTTGATCTCTTTACAGCATCTTTTATGTGCTCATGTTCTGTGGCTCTCAGAAGTCTCATGCGTTCTGCTGTTTGTGTGGGAGTAGCATGGGCTACCCCTTCAGATTTTAATGGCTATAGGGGACGGGGGGGGGGATAAACGTACTATACAATAAACACTTCCGTATAGTTTATTTCTTATTTTCTTTTGCTTTGTTTTGTGGATCTTGCCCAAGTTTACACTAGTGATCTCTTCTCCTAGGAGACTCACACACACAATTCATTGAGCCATCCAGCCAAGTATGCTTTTATTAGAGTCAGCCAAACTACCATATAAACATGCAAACTTTGGTTGGTCCAAATACTACAGGTATTGCCCAACTAGAGGTTTAGCTATTTAACAAGGCTTTCTTAAAAGTTGCAGGTATCTAGCCTTTTAGTACTTCAAGCTGATGTAAATTGTTTTTTAAATCTGTCTGAGCAGATTAAAAAAAAACAATAATTTGACATTTATTTTTATTCAGACTGAAAAGCAGACTAAATAAGAAGGGAATATTGTTTGAGTCTTTCTATCTTGTCCAGTTAAAAACAGAAAGTTCCATTAAACAACTTCATGAATTGGTGCAAGCAAAAAGTGAATGGACTCTTCAGCAAAGAGTGAAACTATTTTGAAAATTGCTATTATACTTTGATTGCAAAGGCAGTTAGCAGAATGGAAAAGTAATTCTGATTTTTTCTCCTCTTTAATCAGAGCACAACAATGGAAGAAACAGCTATATGGGAACAACACACGGTGACACTTCACAGGGTAAGGTTCTGCAGTTACTGTTCTATATCCATAACTCAGGATACTGTTAACTCTTGAAAACAATAGCAAGGATCCAGATGTCTAGAAGGAAAAGAAAGGAAACTGGCTTATCTTTTGTCTGAAATTAGTGCAATTGTAGAGTGTTTATAATAGTTTGCTTCTATGTTTTGCCCACTTTTATACCTCAGTAGTGTACTCAGTGTTATTTAACTGCTAGATGGCTTTTTGTTGCTTTTTAAATGTAAATGTAAACATGGAGATAGACTCAATTTTCCTCTTCAGTTATCCAAATGTGTTGGCAGCAAAAAATAGTATAAATGCACGAAAATATTGTGTGGACACTAACAAGTTTGCATATATTGCAAACACAAATCTTTTGTGGGAAAGGACCATGGCTCTGTCATGAAGCATCAGCTTTGCATGCAAAGGGTCACAAGTTCAGTTCTTGGCCTTTGAGAGGAGGGGAATGTTCCACTCTTAAACCCCTTTAGAACTGCTCTTGTTTTAGAGTAGATGTTATGAACTACATGGGCTTTCTAGGTGCCCGTGCCACAAAGCAGCAGAGACCACCATGGTATTCAGCATCACAACGATTCCAGTGTGCATCAAGGCTTTTATTTCTGTTTTGTTCGTGATATATGTGTCTCCTTTCATGCATAATGTCCTTCCTCACTGACAGTAAGAAACCGTAAAGTCTCTAGTCTTTCTGATAAGGAGGATCAAAATGTCAATCCAGTGCCTTACAAAAGCAGGGCTGAATTAGTTGGGTGGAGTCTGGCGCATAGTGAAGACTCTGTGAGGTCCTCTGTGAAGACTTACTCCATGACTGCTAGAAAGAGAATATGAAAAGATAACTTATGCAAATTTCCCTGTTCTAAGCAGGATAAGGCATATCACGTCTTACATCACAAACCTTAGCTTCCTTTACTGCAAGAGCTTGTTTTAGGTAGGAAATCTGGGCATCAATGGTGTGTTTGGAAATCTTTATTTTTTGGCAAGGGATCGTAGCTGCATTATTTCACACACTGATATAAAGATTAGAAATTGCATTAACAAGTCATATGACTTCCTTAAATATTATCAGAGAGATAGCTTCTTTAAATAGTTGTTGTTGTAGAAGTGCCTGCCAAAGCCAGGTAGATTTGTGGCTCAAGTGCTCTGGTGCAGTGAGATGTGTACTGCAGTCTGGGGAGTGAAACCTCGGTGGGAGCTTTTCCAATGCTTCATGGAATGCTATACTGCACCATATGCTCTTAATTCCTGCCTGCAAAAGAGCTTTCTGAGGCTCGAAAGCCAGCCTTCTTTCACAAACAGAAATTGGACAAGGAAGAGGCAACGTTTCGGCTCCTTCTTTTTGCAAGTTGGCTGGACCTCCTTAAAGATTGGATTTTGTTGAAGCAAGATTACCTCTCCAGTTCTGTGTGAGCAAGCATCTGTTTTGCTAATTGGATTAGGGAAACGAAGAGAAGCTGCAGCAGACATAATTTAAAGGGCTTGTACAAGGAATGTTGAGATACAGTTTGTGGACTGATGCCCTTCCCCCCTCCCAATTGTTGAGATAGATTGAAACCATAAGAGTTTTAACCAAATCTTTGTTTAAATTTGAAGTAACAGAAGGATTTGGTAATAAGACAAACTGTGTAGTGTGCTGAACACCAAAAAGCTCCTTGAGATGATATTAGGGCTCATTTAGCCAAGCACTTCTGTTTCTAGCAGAGGTCAGCCAGATGCTTCAGGGAGGAATACAAGTAGGACATGAAGGCAAACGCTCACATCCCCCCTTATCTTCAGCATAGCTTCAGATCTGTACTTTCCCTTGCAGAAACACTGGGCTGTGTTTGTGATAAGAGAAACGTAAATTAAGGTTCAGCACCTCCTTTAGTCAGATTGAGGCAGCTGCCTTGGGTGACATGAAATATATATTGCCTTTTTGTAGTGTAAGTGTAGAAATGCAAATCGGCCCCTTTCTAAAAACCACATTTATTCCCATTGAGTTCTTTTGCCTCCAGGAACCTGATCAAAGCAGTGTTCTTAAGGTCATTATCAAGATTACATCATGACATTCTGTGTGAGCGGCCACGTGATGGCCACCCTTTCTGCTCTTAGTATTGTTTTCCTGAAGTGCAGCTTTCAGTTGTGAAACATGAAAGCAAGTACTATGCAACATACAGGGAGGCATTCATGCAAGACGGAATGCTGTGGCATCATGCTCCTCTGGGCTTAAATTTCATCCTCCGTTACCGGAGAATAAAACACAGGAGTTGCCTTCCTGAAAGCTTCCAGGAAAGGGACACCTGGGGAAGATTGCTCCTGTCTCATTCTGCTCCTGTCTTCTGCTGGAGCCGCCGTTGGTCTAAAGTGGATCGATTGTATTTGCACCCTATAGGAATCTTCAAGGTTTACCTGATGGGTCAGTTACATTTGGATATGGATGTGTTGTGGTAGAAATACCTTTGAAGCAAGAAATGTGCCTTCTTTTATATTTAAATTGTGCACACTGTAACACTCACTGGTCCACTGCAGAATTGCTGGGGAAACAGCTTCCTGTTATGTGAACAAGCTGCAGGGGACTATTCCCCGCGTAAGTTTTGTTCACATGCTGGAGACGGAAATTGGAAGCTTTAACTTCCTGTTTTAAAACAACCCGCAATTAATTGAGAGCCCCCATTGCATGCCTTCTTTGAACTCCAACTTTGAATTGCAACTGCTCTCACTTAGGATCTCCCTGATATGCGTGGGCAGGTCATCCTTGGGTTCTCCCTGGTGGCTATTATATGAAAATGTCTTCAATTTAAATAGCATCTGTATGTTGAATTGCTGGTTCTAAACCAAAAAGGTAAGAGGGAGAATAAAACATGCTGTTTATTTAAAAGACTGCCCAAGTGGTCATTCTTCACTGCAAGTTGAGATATTTTAGCCTTTAATTCCTAAAGACCCTGGCTAGCGTGCCAGTGGTCAAGAGTTCTGGAAGTTGAAGACCAAAACATTTCAGGGACCAAAAGTAGAGAGCTAGTTCTCTGGAGAATGTTGTTGAAGCTACCAGTTTGGACCAAGCCACAATGGGGTAATGGAAGCTCGTGACAGATCTAAATAAATGCTGGGTGTACTGATTTAATGGGGAAACACTCTTCAGTAGTGAGTGTTCAAACATGCCAGCATCTCTCTTACTACCTTTTTATTCTGTTATGTCTTTTTAATTTTTGTGTTTTTATTCTAACGTTTCTGAGCAGAAAAGTGAATGACACAGACAATCACAAGAGTTTGGGTGGGGAGTCATAGCAGGGTGATTTCATTTTGTTTCTTTATTGCACGCAAGCAGGCCTTCATGATTGGGAGGGACCTTGTAAGGCAAAAAAGAAGAGGAGAAGGGACGAGGATGGTGGCTAGGGAATGAGGGAAAGGAGGGGGATGATGCCTGAACAGGGTGATGCTGCTAGTCCAGCCTTACTGTTACCCACGCAGACACTCTGCCTGGAGGCAATGTAGGGGTTTTTTTTTGCAGAGTATCCGCTTCCCTCCCTCACCAATCCAGTCATCTGAAGAACCGTAGGGCCAGCTCAGTCTCAGTTTGGAGAGAGTGAGACCCTAACCCGACACAGGCATTAAATATTGCTGTTGCCGGGTTGGGGCAGGGCTTTTGGCAGCATTTTTCTTGTTGGCCATCCTTTGTGAAGCATTACCTGAAGCTTTTCTTAACTTCTGAAGATGAGACCTTTTTATGTTCTATTGCCCCCCCAATTCACCCAGTTGTCATCTTCAAAGGGCAGAGCCCAGTTTCCTATTTGAGGAGTCCCAGTGCTGATTGCATTTTCCAAACTATCCACTTTCTCTTCTGGGAAAAGAGAGTTATGTGGATGCACAGATTTTAAATAAAATATGTCCCTGTCATTAGACAGGTGGGTTGGTGAATGAAATAAAAAAGAAGGGAAGCCATGTTTTAAAAGAACATGTTTCTCCTCCTAGACATTTTTGCAGGGAGGAAAACTCCACTGACAGTACGTGCCGTCCTTTTAAACTTGGGACTGAACACATCGCTTCCATTTTAATCCACAATTTGGAACCAGCAGCTTTCGATTTGGTTGATGGTTCTCCTGGTTTTCTCATTGCCAAGTCGATAGCAGCATCAGCAGTGTGATCAGAGCCTGCTGATGGCAGGAATTCTTCGCTTGCTTAACTTTTGTGTAGTTTGTACGCAAGAGCATTGAGTTGTCTTAAAGCAGGGATCATTCTGCAAGAAATAACCTATCCTGCAAAGTGTATTGTAGGTTTTTTTTCCCCTTCTCCTACCCACTTGGCCCTCTGACAGAAGCATTTTTATGGCCATACTTGTTAATCCTCAAATACCTTCAAGCCAGTAGGTTTATTTCCACTATGTATGCTTTTTCTTCTCTTCTTGCACTTCAAAGAAGTTGGGTCAGGGCACCTTTAGAGCATTTGTGCCAGTATTTTGCATTTTTATTAGCTGGCTCTTCAGAGTTAACAGAGCTCACAGTATGAGCTGTGGATTAACAGTGTAATGCATATATCAAACTTCAGTGTCAAAGTTGGTCTTGCAGAAAAAGACCAAGGAGTATTATCCAAGACACTGAATCACATTAGTGTGTACAGTAGGTGTCATATGGCTATAGATTACACTTACTAATATCCTGTTGATACGCTCAGATGTACTCTTATCCTGCATATGGAGATTTCCGTACTCGCATAGGCATCCTTACCTGTATTGTTACTACAATGGGTAGATGCCTTGTGAAAAAGAAAACTATACATATTAGGTGTGCTATCTTTTATTGAGCTGAAACCAGCTCACCACAATCTTGATACAGTTGGCCCTCGATTTACGAACTTAATCCATTCCGGAAGTCCGTTCATAACCCGAAAAGTTCGTAAGTCGAAACCAATTTTCCCATAAGAATGCACTGAAAACCATTTAATCCATTCCGGCTCTTTTTGGTTCTTACGTCGAGGGGCGGTTCGCAAGTCAGTTCATTAGTTCCCATAGGAACTAATGCAAAGCTGCTTAATCTGTTCCTACCACAAGGGGCAGAATTTTTCTCCCCCCCCTTTTTTTCTTTCTTTTTTCTTTTTGGTTCATAACTCGATTCCGCATTCGCAAGTAGGGTCTATAGTTTCCTATGAGATCGGGTTTGTAACCCGAAACGTTCGCAGCTAGGGCCGTTCGTAAGTCGAGGGCCCACTGCAGAGCTTTCGAGATAAGTACAATATTTAGGGACTGGTCAGAGCTCAAGATGTTTTTCAAGAGAAGAGCCAAGCTGTGTTGACTTTGACGAGCCGCGCAGTCCCAGGGTGCCCGCAGAAGAACGGCATGGTAAACTCCACCTCTGGAAACGGTTGCTGTAAAGAGTTGACTAGATGGCTTGCAATCACAGTGCTATCCCCATCAGTGAGTTTCCATGGCCAGGTGGGGATTTGAACCCAGATCTCCTAAATTGTAGCCTTATCACTCTAACCACTACACCACATTGGGTATCAAGTAGATACAGTAAGGAATATTAATTAAGCACACAATGCAAAGTTCCTCTGTCTCTGTTTTATTAATTGCATATGCTGTATACCTGGAGTAAACTTAAAATAGTCATATTGGGAAGCCTGGATAAAGATGATGCAGGTGGATTCACCAATAGATAAAGTTTATGCTCCCGGGGGGTTTGGAAGTCTGCCTTAGCTCCATGCAAGCCTTATACAGTGCAAGAAATCTGAGATGGATTCTGTTCATTCTTTCCCTCTGTGGTGCACATTCATGTGTGCTTTAAGAGTTAATTTGAGGATTAAATGAGAAGAATAGCATGGACTGCATCTTAGTAGAAGCATGGAGGTGTCAGTGCTTGCTTTCTGTCTACCTACCTGTCACATACACAGACTGGTGGCACTAGACACATATGTTACTGTATAGACCATTCTGAGTTTGGGAAAGCACCTTACACTCAATCAGTATACTCTGTTCATAGCTGGTAATTTTCTTAAGCCGCCTGCTTTCCCTCCAGCCACTGGTCTGTCTCTAATACATCAAATAAATGTGAATTCTGTGGTTAAACAGTTTCAAATGGCACCTGTCAGTCAGAGGGGAGTACAGGACTAAGGGACCCACAGTGCAGTGATACATCATGTGCTTTGCATGACTGGTCCCCTCTTTGGTGTAGTTCCACAAACAGGCAAAGACCTTTAGGCAAGCTTCCCTGAGTGATTGTCTGCCAAGTGGGTTTTTAAAAATGGATTGTGTTGCCTTGGTGCATTAAATGCATTTTGGTGTTGTTTTATTTTTTTATTTTTTTTTGGTATTGTACAGTATTCGTTGATCCTTTTAGTATGGCATACTCATTGTTACAGACTTAAATACTGACTTTCAGTTGTTGTAAACCATCTCAGGTCCTTTTTAAGGAGAAAGGCAGGTTAAAAATACTTTAAATAATAAACAAACAAACAAAATATCTCTGGTATCTCCAGTTCAAAGGGTCAAGTAGCAGTGATGAGACTGTTGGCCCTTTTATCTCAGTGTGATCTAATCTGATTGACTGTACCTACCTAGCTTTTCATTAAGTCTAGCTTGAGAACTTCTGAGATAACTGCTTAGTATACAGATGTTTCCTTGCCCAGAAAGCAGACACTTGTGTATTAAATGCTGCCGGCTTCTTGAATCTGTCACAACTTCAGTCAAACACGAACTTCTTCCTTTCTTCTTCTAGGCTCCTGGATTTGGATTTGGTATTGCAATATCTGGCGGAAGAGATAATCCCCACTTCCAGAGTGGCGAAACATCCATAGTTATATCAGATGTGCTCAAAGGTGGTCCAGCAGAAGGGCTGCTACAGTAAGTATGGAAATTCAATCTTGATTTCTGGGGGGAGTTTTCTACATTTGAGGCTCAGTTTATTCTTCTGATGTTTTATCCACTGTGCCTGTTGGGGTTATTGTAGAGAGAACCTTTTGTCTTCTTTAACCCTTGTTGAAAGAACGAGCTGGAGGAATATGTGTCTGCCCAATTCCCATTGCCCCTGCAGGTGGAAGCCGCCTTATTTATCTCCTGCTGTTCTTACACAATATATATTGACCAGAAGTTGTTCCTAACTCTGATTTTTTAAAAAAAGTAACCAAAGTTCAATAGTGCACAAATGCAAAATGGATATTCTAATACACTCTGATAAATACATTCTCTTAAGGATCTGCTGAGCAGAACTGCCATGATTTAGTATTATTAAGCTTTTATGCAGATTGCTTCAAAACTTTTTGTTTCGTATGTGACATCAACAAGATTCTTATTCACATGTTATATTTCTTCCCCTTCTCCACCCCCAATTCCTCCTTCCAGGGAGAATGACCGTGTTGCAATGGTTAATGGTGTTTCAATGGATAATGTGGAACATGCCTTTGCTGTTCAGCAGCTGAGAAAAAGTGGGAAAAATGCCAAAATTGTAAGTGGATGCTTCCTGCTCCCCCTACCCCTAGGTTTGTGAGTGAGGGTCAGCTTCTCCCAGAGAACTATTTATATGATGGATTTGCAAAAAACAAAGTGAAAGTAAGCCTCTGGGGTGGATTTGATGACATTTACTGTGTGGTGGCTCAGAATTCTTTACATAACTTCCTATTAAAAGATGGTAGATAAGCTCTTGCAGGAATTGCCATGAGCTTTTTTTGAAGAGAACTGTGTTGAGTCTTACTTGGTGGGGTGAGTGGGGGCAAAGAGCATTCTCCTCCCCACCCCAAACTGTCCTTTAATTGCATTCCTGTACTCTCGATTAGTATTTCTAAACATTACTCCTTGGTAGTTCATAGGGTGGAATGGCTGAAGTGTTACGCTCAGACTCAAGAGACCGTCTCTTCTAGTCCCTTGGGTGTAGGACGTGGAGAGCTCCTAGAGTAGAAGATCAATACGTATAAACCTGTCCCAATTACAACAAGGGGAAAACTTTGTTTAAGCAGGTTTTGCAAACTAGCATGAGTTCCTGAATGGCGGAAAGGTGAGGTGTACCTCCCTAAAAAACAGTAATGTTACTGTAGAGGCTATAGCAGAATTTAAGAGTACTGGGAATCATAGAGGCAGAAAATGTTTGTTAGTGCAACAGGAAAGTTTCTAGAGTTTTGGCACAGGTGTGCATATTTAATCTACTTATCAGCACTTGCAAGTTCAAAGCCGGAACAGGGAACTGGAGAGTTGGGGATTTGGGGAAGAGAGTGGCAAACAGGGAAGGAATGTGTGAGGCAGAGGCAGAGGTCCAGGTCAGTAGTCTGAGGACAGCCTTGCTGAGCAAAACAGCCCTGAATCTCAAATGTTCCTAGGTTAACCCCTTTCTTGCCTAGTATGTACTCTCTTTGCCTATATGAGGTATTGGCCTCTTATATTATCCACTTTTGCGGAGTAACATTCTTTCTTTTTTTAATATAGCCTCAGTGAAAATACAGTGCTTGACATATGAAACATGCTTTCCCATTGAACGGGGCAAGGGAACTGCTTTCCACCATCTCACTTAGTAGAGCTTCCCGGGACTGGAAGCAGGGTTTCAAGTCTGGATCTTTCCCAGCTGCCTGAGAATGGGAACTGCCAACATTTTAAATGTTGCATATGTTTTGCGTGTCAGCTCCCAGAATCTGTGACCACTGAACACCTTGGATGAGTCTTGTGGGAGATGACATCCAGCACCATCTGGAGGAGCAAAGATTGAGGCTCTTTGCTGTGAAGTAAAGACTTGGTAGGCGGGCAGTTGTGACGTGTGCTGCCAGCCAGTCTCTCACCTGGTTGGATGAGTGACTTGATTCAGAATTGGTATAGTGACCCAGATCGAGCTGGTGCCTTTCCAGATGTGTTGGTCTGCCATGTTCTCAGAATCTTGCCTCCCCACCCAGCCCAGCCAGCCCTGTTTCTAGGAGGTCCAGCTTGACATACTGGGAATACACCCGGGTGGGGAAGACTGGATCAGGTTATCAGTGTGGTCCGCTGTGTTGGGTGGGCTTCACGTACTTGAGTCCTCATTGCAGGTCACACCTCTTTCAGCATATTTAAATCCTTGAGATTGAGCTGTTCTGCTTTTCTGCTGTGAAGTGTCTTGCCCCAAGACACTTGTCCTTCTTTTCCTCAGCCGACTGAAGACACCTCCAGGCAGCATGGAAGGCCTGCCCTTCAAGTCTAGAGTCCCCGGTTAATGCAAGCTCCCTCTCCCCCCCCCACCCCACAAATTGGCAATGCCCAGGATGAAGCAGAACATTTCAAGTGCCCTGTGTGTTGAACGGCATCGCTTTCCTTTACTCCTCAGCAAAGCAACCTTCCTCCAGGTTCAGCGTGTGCCATTTGCCACCTTCCAGTGCAGTTCCATTGATCCTGCTATTCTTTCAGACATGTAGAGTTAATAAGTAACATTTTTATTTTATCTGCAAATCAGCCTGTCCTCATTGATCACCTGCATTGTGGTAAACAATTGCAGTTCTCCTCCACGTGAAGAGTCTTGACATATTGCTCTGCTTCCAGTATGCTTAAGCCAGACACTCTGGCTCACATCAAAGCTTTTCCTTCTGATTACTGAGGGAAAGCAATCCTTATTTCCAGGCAATCACAAACTACTAAATCATAGTTGATTATCTTTTTCTGTATGGCATCATGTTTGGGAATTGCCACAAACTGGAAAAGAACTTGCAGTTTATCCTTATATGCTTGGAGAAGCAGAATGTGGCATATTGCCTCAATAAAAAAAAAATTAACACACCAATTCAAACCAAATTCCCAACACATGATTTCCTTTTTTTAATGTTAATAAGAATGACAAGATTTATTTTTCACTAGCCTCTCATGTCAGTCTTTGGCACAATATTGTAATCTGATGCAGATTACAATGGTGTGAAGATATTATATCAGATTATACATTTCTAGAGAAAGATCTGTACTACTTTGTTGTTCTTTCAATAAAGAGTTTAGAAAAAACTTTTGATGCCACTTTAGAATATGGAATTCCTGCGCTTCTGAAGCAGTTTTTGCCTGCGTATCTATGTAGAGTCTCAGGATGTGACTGCACATGTTGATGGTGATACCAAGGATAATAAATGTATAAGAGGAGGGAACCTCATAAATACAGAAATGGTGATGTATGAACACAAATAACCAGAGATGCACTTTCTCAGCCTGCACGGCTGTCACTTTGTCTTCTTCCATTAACAGGGTGTCAGGCACGCTAATACCTCCTGCAGATAACTTGTTTTTAAAATCCTTCCTCATGTGTGCCTTCCCTGTATGGCTAGTACATCTTGACATCGTTATTTCCTGTTCTTCCAACCTGAATAAAGGGTGCTTTTACTAGTTTCTCCTCCTTTTTTAGTGTAATCTGACAGAAATTTTTGGAAAAACCTAAATCAAATAAATAACATGGGGGACCTCTTCCATAGTTATTTATGGCAGTGAAATAGCATATTGTCTGCATGTCTTGTAGTATTTAGCTGGAAGTACCAAACCCCTGGCCAGCAACAAGAAATAGCATTGCTGCCTGTCATCTTTCAGACCCCAAGTAAGTCATTACAAGGAAAAGGTGTTGCTTTTCACCCCCAGTCTAGAATTCTGTTTGCCAAAGGGAAGAGAACTCAGGGCTGCTCTCAAGCAGGTGGACCCTCTTCTCCTTCCCATAAGACGTCAGTAGTTGATAGGTAGTAAAAACACATGGCCAACTGCTTTAATATAGTCTACACCTTGATCTTGGTGAATGACCCACCACACTGATTCTGTGTAAAGTAGTGGACCTTTGTGTGAGCTGTGCCAGTTTAGATGCAGATGGTGGTCACATACTGGAATGCTTAATCACAGTAATAACGATAATTAAAAAAAACTGGTGTACCAAAAATACTCAACTAGAAGACACTTCCTCAGAGAAAGCATACTGGTGTGTGCATGCACATGTGTAAAAGTACTAGAGAGGCATTGAATGGTGAACCCTGCCTCCCATTTATAATTGCCATTTTGTTTTTTGCCCATTGCTGCCTGAAAAGCATCATCCTCATTCTTGTTCCAGAAAGTGGAATAACCAAAGAATGTTGCATGCCTCAGAATTATTGATCATTAAAATAATATAGTGTGTTTACTTAGCAGTGTGAAAGTAAGTTGAGTTGGTAAGTTTTGACAGAAATTTGTGGCCAGCGGTGGTTTTCCATTGTTATTTTGATGACTCGCCAACTGTGATACAAAGGCCTGCATCTCCTGCTTATTGAAAAGGTGTACTGTGAGCAGTTAAATCACTTTCCACTCTAGCACTCTTGTCAAGCATTGAAATACTGAAGTAGTAGCAATGCCCATAGGTTATGGTTCTCTTTGTATAATTTCCCAGACATCTCCTCCCTCTCTGAGATCAGAGCAGACTCCTCCCTTGCTTCAATTAAGGAAAAAAATGTATTCATCGATAACTACGCCTAGTGCAGAATGCCTGCACATAGTCATAGCTCTTGGGTAACTTTGCGCTTTTAAAAGTGTGTGTGTGTGTGTGTGTGTGTGTGTGTGTGTGTGTGTGTGTGTGTGTGTGTGTGTGTGTGTGTGTGTGTGTGTGTGTGTGTGTGTGTGTGTGTGTGTGTGTGTGTGTGTGTGTGTGTGTGTGTGTGTGTGTGTGTGTGTTTTTATGGTATGGGCATGTATGAAAATGTATATATACATATTGAAGAGCTGTCACCAAATTAAATAAGTCTTTGTAGTACAGTCACATGCGTGTGTCTGTATTTTAATTACTGAAGAGTAAGCCCTACTGAAGACTGCGCAGGATTTCAGCCTTAATTGATTAATCGTGCGAGTTTTCTCCAGTCTTCAGTGTGGAAGGGATGGTCACTCTCGAATTGGCCTTCTCAGCCACACTTGACGCTGTTCCAAGTCCTCTCTTCAGAGCACGTTATCATAGTCTCTCAAGATTGAAGGAGGCCTAATCTTTCTCCAGTGAACTTTCCAAATGCCTTATAACTAAGACAATAGCTAATATTTTAAGAAACATTTTTAAAAGGATGTAAGGACCCTAGCTTTCCCTTCTGCTCTGCAGAATAATATCAGCGTAATTTAAACATTTATTTGCAGATACGTAAACCTACTGAAACAGACTTTATCAGGGAAGTGCTTAGATTGAACCATCAGTTGATTTCCTTTACCCTGCCTCTGTTGTCCCCTTGTGTTGACTTGTACTTCATAGGCCCCTTGGGGCAGAAACCTGCCCAGTTGTACTGGATTTCAAGAGCCGGGAGCACTGATTTGGGCTGATTATACCTAGGTAAAAATACCTCGTTATTCCATGTTGTATTTTGGTGCATAGTTTTGTATTTTATCTAGAGCCAACTTTTAAACAAATCAGTAACCTCTTGCAATTTCATCTGTATTCATCAGATGATATTGCCTGTCTTCAATTAATTGGTTTCTCTTGACCACAAATGCCACATAATTGTTTTATGGACTGTATTCATTGTATTTGGACTCACTTGACTCTTAATGCAGGGAACTGAGCTTTGGTCAAAGAACTGAAAAGCAGAGTTCAGAAGCAGTGACTTCTGTGTAGACCCATTATTGATTGAGACGTCCATTTAATATTTGGATATTCCTTGATAGTTCCCCCCCATTTCTTCACAATACTGTGCTGAATTTAACTGATCTGTGCCTTTTCTCCTGGCTGACATCGCTGAAAACAAACCAGGCAATACAACCATTAAAATCGTTGCTCAAAACAAGTGGGGAAATGAAGCCATTAAAATAATAACCTGTAAACATACAGTTTAAAAGGTCAGTTTGAACAGATGTGTCTTCTCCACACCCTTCCTTAAAGCAATGAGAGTGGGAAGTGGTTGCAACTCTGAAGGGAGTGCATAGTCCATAGTCTGGGGGCAACACAAGAGAGAGCCCTCTCCAGCTTGTCTGGTCAAATAGATGCCCACAAGCCGTGGTGCTCTCTAGAAGGCCTTACTCGACATACCTTGCCTTTCAAAGGATTATGTTTTCATGTACGTGTTTTACTCCTAATTAAGTATATCGTAATTTCTTCACCTCTGTAGTTATTATTTTTATGCACCATTTTCATGCTTTTCCTGTTGGGTGCTTAGATTCTATGCTGGGTAGAATGTTTCTTTATAGTTAATGTTTTTAAGGAGAGTTTATGAAGATACGGGTATGCTTTTTTTTAAAAAAAGGAATCAGTCAGTTACTAAAATAATCTACTGTTGAAGTGATGCATTTTCCCTGAATCCAGGAAACGTATTTATAGCTTTGTAATGCTGCTTCCTGGTCAGTCTCAGTAAAGTTTAGGAAGCAATTTAAACCTTTTTTTTCACCAGCCTCCTATAATATCACTCGCTTCTTTTCTGATACTACTATTTCTCCCCGATTTTCATTTTTATTTACTATTACACTTTCAGTGTTTCCTAAGATAACTTCAGATGCACTTTGGGGTAGTGTCTTCCCCTGAGTATTCCTCCAATAGCGGAATGATGCTGACAGTTCATTAATACTGGAGAAGCAGGAAATCTTTTCTCTGGGGTAAAGCCAGGAAGAAACTGCACAGCTATAAATTTTAAAGTGCAACACACGTATAAATATGTTCAGAGTATTGCATATTCTGGGTTTACACTGCTGAATTTTTATATTTCATCAGAAACTAAAGGGTTAAAATATATGTTCCAGACCATCCGAAGGATGAAAAAAATTCAGATACCCATAACTCGGACAGAACCAGACCCTGTGTCTGAAAATGATGAAGACAGTTACGAAGAAGATATGCATGATCCAAGAGGTTCCCGCGGTGCTGCAAGCCTGAGCAGAAGGCCCGAGAAGAGCTGGGTGAGGGACCGAAGTGCAAGCAGAGAGCGGAGTTTATCACCAAGATCAGATAGAAGGTCGGTAGGTTCTGGTCAACCTGCCAAACCTACTAAAGTCACATTGGTGAAATCCAGAAAAAATGAAGGTATGCCGCAACCTTACAAAACTAAATTATGTTGGAAAGTAAGTTCACTGACTGGAGAGGCAAATTGAAAGGTTCCCCCATGCCATTCCATCTTTGAACAAAATAACTGAAATGTTTTCCAGTGCTCCTTTAAAAGCGATACTAGCTGATTTTACAAGTAGCTAGTTGCAGATAATATTGTTACCTGTAGCTTTTGGATAATAAGCAGTATAACTGGTTACTTTTTAGGTATAATTAGTAACAGAGATACAGTGGTACCTCGCTAGACGACCTCGCAAAACGACGAATCCATATGACAATGAGGTTTTGCGATTGCTATAGCGATTTGCAAAACATTGATTCCAATGGCCGATTTTCACTTGACAGTGATTTGGTCCATGCTTCGCGGACCGTTTTTTCGCAAGACAATGATTTTTACAGCTGATCAGTGGCTTCTCAAAATGGCTTCCCTATGTTTTCGGGACCAATGCTTCGCAGGACAGCCATTTTTACAGCTGATTGGTGCTTCATAAAATGGCTGCCCTATGGGCGATCTTAGCAAAACGATGATTTTTCCCCATTGGAACGCATTAAACGGGTTTCAGTGCATTCCAATGGGGAAACAGTTTTCGCAAGACCTGGATTTCGCTAAACAATGATTTTCACGGAACGAATTATCGTCGTCATGCAGGGCACCACTGTACTTTCAAAAATTACCTTTAAAAGGTATTATGGGTCCTATGAAAGACAATATTCAGGGTTTTTGCCACTTTTCTTCCCAAACATGTATAGCAAGGGAAGCAGTCTCTTTGTTTTTGTAAAAATATTTCCAAGGAATAATACTAAAATTGGTTTCGAGAGGGAACCAAAGTGTTTTTCTCTGGGTTGTGCATCAAATTGCTTGTACAACCTGAGCAACTAGGCATTAATAGCAAGCTAGCTGTCACAGTATGTTCCAAGCTCTGTTCAGTAAGATCATTTCTTTGTGCTTAAAAGACTGTGGAAGTCCCATGTATACAAACTGGGGCCTGTGCCTCTGGCTGTATGCATTAGGACTTACAATCCCAGGGCAATTATTTGTGGCCTTGTTTTTCTTGGCAAATGTCTCTGAGCTTCTACATTTGCCATTTTCTCTCACTGGTCTTTGTGTTGTCCCGCATAGATTCACTGCACATGAATGTGCCAGATCTTGGAATATTCTTGAGCTGTACCTGGGGAGATGATGTGATTATACTTCACTTTCTTCAAGCCTTGAGTGTCTGCCCTGCTCCCACACCCGTTATCTTGTTCTATGCTAATAGCAGCGGGGCAGAGAAATATGTGAACACAACCATCTCTTTGTGACCTTTTTTTAAAACTGGAGAACAAGGAAAAGGAAAAAGGCTTCCGTGGGGGTCTCCCGTGATATGTGCTATTCCCACTCTGTTCTTTACATTTAAACCCAAGCTTAAAACATTCCATTAAATGTAAGAACATCATTTGAGTGTGGAGTTCATTTGGAATTAAGATTTAAGTAAGGCCACCAATGTTGTTTGGAAGCTCTAAAGCATGTTTTACCTTTTTTTTTTAAAAAAAAAAGCAAAAACAAACTTAGGAGTTGGATGTTTGCCACAAAACACATGTGCAGGTTCCCTAAGCAAGCTTTGAATTACAGGCGTGTGTGAATATGGAACAACGGGGTAAGGTGGGTGGTAGTTTGACCTAGGGAGGATACCTTTCTGCTGAGCCTGAAACTTTATTAGGTCAAATTGTGCTGTTCCTTTGTCCCACTTCAGAAGGGTTCTTTTTATTTTGTGAGCTTAGCCTCCTGCATAGTATCTGAGAAGATGACATTGAACACTAGGGGTGGGCATCTTCCTATACCAATGAAACATCAATTATTTGTATTACATATCTTGCTCTTACTTGAATTACAGTAGTGAAGGTTCAGGTTGCAGGGAAGCCTTTAGGACTGGAGAAGTCCAGTCTAAAAGAATTGCCTGCAAACTGAAAGGTTATTTAATCAAGCCCAGAAAAAAGTACCAGCCGATATTGCCAAAATCTCTTTGTCTTGGTAGTGGACAAAATAATGGTTCCTGCTGTTTTACTATCAACAGACCAGAAACACAGTCAGGATATGTTTACAAATATGGTAGTGCAGTACCTATAGGCATTGTATGGTTCTTTTTGGAAAGAAGAAAGCAAGAGGAAATGGCTTTGTCCTCTAAGTCACATTTTCCCTTGTACCAGCTTAACTTTTTAATGCAAGTGTGGAGATTTCTGCTTACCTGAAGGGAGTGCGATGCTAATTGAGCTTGCTCTATTGCTGGCAAACAGTTCTGGTATTCCAATTGCTCTTCCTCTTGAGAAAGAATTTGCAAAATGATCTTGCTCTATAGCCATTGCTCAATTATACAGATGACTGCAGACTGCCGGTTAATGACCTGGGAGTCAATCTCACAGCAGCATTATGCATACAAGTTACAGAGAGTATCAAACTAATTATGCAAATTGGCAATCCAGAGTAATTCAGAGCTGAGCATTTCATTGTTAGGTAACAGTGTCATATCCCTTCCTTCTGGCCGGATGGTGCTGCTTCAGTAAAATCTTCAGCACAGCTTGGTACTGGTAACTTTCAAACTTTCTAAACTGCCATCCTTAACAAAATTGTAAATGCACCATCGTTTGCTTGTGTGGATGTAGTTTCCTTTGATACGGAACACAAAATGACATTTTGGGAACTCTGATCCAAAGCATATAGGCTTGTAAACTTGGGTCAGAGTTAGGCAAGATAATACAAACTTAAGTAGAAGTGTAGCAACAACAGGCACAAGAGTGGTTCCAAAACGAAAGCAAGGTTGTCTAGAAAATTAGAATTGGAAGCACTCTTAAGACTCCAAAAAAGTGCCTAGGCTTTCATTGATCAGATCCCAGAACAGCTTAAGTTCATATGTGTGTGTGTTTATGTATTGATATATTTATGCCTTCCTTCCTTCAAAACAGAATACGGGTTGCGCCTGGCCAGCCACATCTTTGTGAAAGAAATATCGCAAGATAGTCTGGCAGCAAGGGATGGCAATATTCAGGAAGGTGACGTTGTACTCAAGGTATAGTAAATGGTTCTCCCTTTCTCTCTCTCTCTCTCTCTCTTTCTTTTGAAGGAGAGCAGCCCCCTCAACTTTAAGCAACTTGTCTCCCGGCAACTTGATTATTTTGAAGTGCCCAACCCTATTCCCCCTCCCCCTCTGGTTTACTGGGATAGAAGATTAAAGAAAGGATAAAAGTAAGCTTCTTTTTTTTAATATAGCAAAGCACCCATGTTTGCCAAGTCATGCCAGGAAGGTCCTTGCACACAAGCCGGTCAAGTTATATGCTCAAGATTGTTTACCGAGCGGCTTCAGGATGCTTGCTGCATGCTGGCAGCCTGAGTTGTCTCAGGGCAGTATCATTTGAGAAGAGAGTCTGATGAGCTAAATCATCTTGACTGGCAGATACCCGTCCCTTGTTGATAGTTTTGTGAAGTTCACCAACATAACTTGTAATTCCGTTGATTCAGTTAAGGCTCTGTGGTAGGTTTTCCCAGCTCTTTCGCATTGACACGCTCACGTTGCAGACATTCCTCTTATGAATGGTTGAAAGGTATTTAGACGCAGCTAAACTACAAAAAAGTGTGATGGCAGCAGAGTTTCCATAAATCAGTTATAGAATTGTGAAGATTGGACGACTCCTGTGATTCAGGTGCTCAAACCGCACAGGCTGCCTCTTCTGAGACAGTTCAAGTCCCTCTGTCCGTTCTTCTGTTTCAGCCTTTTTTTTTAGACTGGTGACAGAGCCATAGTAGGTGGCTTAGAGAGCCTCTTGCTGTTATGTTTCTGAGAGATTCGGGTTTGTTTGCAGCCTGTATCCTGTTTTTAAAGTATTCATGTCAGGCTTAATTCCTGAAAGCACAGAGGGCTCCAATCCTAGTAGGAGGTGAGATGTGCATGTACGTTGCGTGTCCTGCACCTCTTCCCCACTTGTAGGTAAATCAGATTTTTACATTTTTAGCACGAAAGTCAGCATAAATGCTTATATACATATTCCTGCTGAGGCCCTGGCCCCAATCACCCAGACATGACTATAGGTGCCTCTGTAAGTTGGAACACTGGGAGCTGAGTTCATATACATCTCCATGTCTCTACTATCCTTTTAGTCCTTAACATTTCCAAGCACATTGTTTGAATAGGGCTATGGAGAGGCAGTCTTTCTTTTTAAGGAGCTGGGACTAGCGTTTAGGCTTTACCTGGCAGGAAAAGGTGGGAGAGTGAGGCGCGGAGGTGGTTAAATAGCTGCTACTATTTCCAAGCCATGCCATAAATAGCCCCTACTTTCCATCATTTTCCACCAGGACAGCAATAAATATATTCTGTCATTAAGTACTATTTTTGTTTTTAATTTCTTAATACTTCCATCAAGTAAATTTGACCTGAGTAAGTGAGCTGGGTGTTGGCTCTAAGAAAGAAGAATAAGCAGAACAGGCAAGTAATCTAATTGAGGCTATTGGTTTTATAAAATAAATTCCTAGATTCCTATCTCTTTACAAAAAAAATAATCAAAATAAATTAAAAGGCCTGTTTTACTTATTATTTTGCAATATAATCGATGAGGGACCTTGCATCTTTTCTCATGGTTTTAACCGGAAGCCACTTGAATCTTTGATAAATAGGAGATATTGCAAGATTTCTAACTTAATTAGGTGTATTTAACTTGAGTCTGTTCCTTCCTCTCCTCCTCCCCACCCCCCACCCCCAATTTTAAGATGTCCTGAAGACGCAACTGCTGGCTTCCCATTTGGTTCCTATCAGTAGTCCTTTTTGCTCTGTTGCAGATAAACGGAACAGTCACGGAAAATATGTCATTGACAGATGCCAAGACCCTGATAGAAAGGTCAAAGGGCAAGTTGAAGATGGTGGTTCAAAGGGATGAGCGAGCAACTTTGCTGAATGTTCCAGACCTTTCTGATAGCATTCACTCAGCCAATGCTTCAGAAAGAGATGGTGAGTATTGGTTTATTCGCTTGCTTCCACAAGCTAGAAATAGAGCTGTCCTCTCCCAGTGCCACGAAGATGTGAAATGTTAAGGGTAACAAGGGTGGGTTTTAGGTTATATCAGACAAGGGAGGTGGGGGTGGAGTTTGGGCCTGATACAAACATTTGTTCACTGGAATTTCACACCTTTTGAGTTTAGCTGCAGTTTTGCACTACCCACAGGTAGTATGATGGAGTCCTGCAGGTAATTGGTTTTGATTTTGCCTGAAATTTTTTTTTTAAAGTATAGACAGTCTCAGTACACTTCACATAGTAAGTTCTGCAGAAGCTTATATCCATTTTGGGCAGGTCATGTCATCATTTTAATTCTAAATCATCTCATGAAAAAACCCAACTTTTATTTAACAGACATTTCAGAAATTCAGTCGCTGGCATCTGATCATTCCAACCGATCCCATGACAGGCCCCGCCGCAGTCGTTCACGATCTCCTGACCAGAGGTCAGAGCCTTCAGACCATTCCAGACATTCTCCACAGCAGCCCAGCAATGGCAGGTGATGGTAGCCTTGTATTTTTTTTTTTTTAAAAAACAGACTCGTTGAAAACTTAATTGTAGACTGGTTGCTTGGATAGGGTATGCCGTAGCACAGTGGGTGGACCCACAGCCCAGTCATTGCATGCAGTAGTGATTTGTCAAATGAAGCAGACACAACAGACCTGAGCAGTGTTGAAATGATTGCGCTTGGTGTGTGACCTCTGACCCAAGTGAGGTTTAGCCCCTGGTGAGACACAGCAGTTTTCTACCTAGCAGAACAGAAATCACACAGTCTCCCAGTTCTTTGTGTGCACACCAAGCAGAATAATGTCCCAGAGCACCAAATTGATTTGTACTTCTGACATGGAGTTAGGGAGCTGTTAACCCGTGGGCATTCCCTGTATTGAAGGTAGAGACGGACGTCTCACAAGGATTCTTGGTTCTGGGCCAGGCAAGATCAGTATCTGGTCTGATTAGGTTAGTTATACCTCAGCCCAAAATTACAGACCACTGCTCCTCTTGAGTTTAGAAATGGAAGGCTTCTCAGTTTCTGTGGTGTAGAAATTGAGTCGCAGAAGCTGGTTCTACTTCTTTTGCACAGAAAACAAGATTGTATGCCTCAGTTATGTCCTCACAGAGTGCTTGCTTTTTTTCTTTTTATATTTCAGTCCAAACACCTCAACCACCAACAATGTCTTGCAAATAATTACCAGGGAGAGAGAGTGATAGCTACTGTACTATATAAAGTTGTTAACTGAAATAATTTATATAACAACTATTAAAAGTTGTTAACTGAAATATTTCTGGAGGGTTTCTCTATTAGTCTCCTGAAAACTAGTCAGATGACATTATGATCTGGTTTGTATGTACGAGCACTGAGCTGTGTATCCTTACTTCTTAAGCCATGGTATGGCCAAGGAGTGTGCATCCAGTTTTACTCTTGGGTTTGCTGATCCTCAAGTAAATGATGGCTGTGGAAGGGTGATGGTGTCAGTGGCAGGGGGAAAATTTTAGTAATTTAAGGCTTCCATACAGTTTTTCATCAATACTCCCTTTCACAGGGGAAGCCATGGAAGCAACAGGACAGAAGGAGTAAGTCTTTAATTACAGTCACTGTCCCCTGACTCCCCCATATATCACACGAGAGGATTTCTGCCATTATAACCCTGGCTTACTCCCTGATTTAAATCTAACTTCAACTTCTGTGAAGAGAGGAGTGAAGAATCAGTTAAGGGGCCGAGTATGGGTGCACGAGGCATGTTGGCATGTTATGGCAGTTTGCATGTTGTGGTGATATAGTACACACTGTTGAGATTCTAGAGTGCTAGAAACCGCTTATGTGAAAGGTGGGCATTTTACATTATCATTATATTCAATCTAGAAATGTCAAAGGTTTGATATTAGTTTATTGTGGATATGTGTTCAAGTGGAAACAAGCTGCTTTGTGGACTGTATTGGTTAAATGGAGAAGTAAGAATTGGTTGAGATGTCCTTTGAAACTTATTATTTTGGGGTGATGCATAAACCTGCTTCAGATGGAATACCAAGGTACAGTTTAGTGTTATATTAATGAGCCTTTGTCTCATCTTTTCCCCACTCCACCCCTTCTTGCTTCCATTTTCAGTGAGTTGTGATATTCAGCCTTAGCTACAGCCTAAGGAAACTAGTCAGGATTGTGAATTTTTGCCCCAGATTGGGGGAAGGAACATATGATCCTTTCAGGGTCACTGAATTGCAAGTGTCCTTATTCCAGTGGTGGAATAAACAGTCGTGTAAGGCAGTGGTTCCCAATCGTGGGTCCCCAGATGTTCTTGGACTACAACTCCCACAGTTCCTGGCCAGTGCAGCTGGTGGTAAAGGCTTCCTGAAGTGTTAGTCCAGGAATATCTGGGAATCCAAGATTAGGACCCACTGGTGTAAAATGATGGAAATGGCTGTCCAACCACATGTGGAGGCCACACTTTTCTTTTGTCTGCCCTGAACTGCAGTTATAACTAATGGCAATTTGCCATCATTAAGGTACCCTTGTTGTTTAATAGCAGTCTGTGGAAAACAGACACATTCATCTTGAACTGGGCCTTTCCAGAAGGGTGCCAACTCTTGATGATAGTCCCCATGGCCCCTGCTGTTTCCCTGCACAAGGTGTTCACGCCTCACCTAGCTCCTTAACCATAGTTTGCATTGATAGGGTTTAGCTGCCTAAATTTTAACCCAGTATTGATTTGTATAGATATTGATTGTGGCAGGTTTTTGCTAATTGGTTAGTTTACAGAACTGTATTTTTGTGCTCCTGTTGTTTTTTTGTAATGCTGTAACTTCTGTTTTGATTCGTTGGTGTTTTTGATTGATTTTTTAAAAATGTTTTTGATTGATTTTAAGTTGCAAGTTGTTTTTTGGAAGAAAAGCGAGAGATAAAATTACACTAGTGATCAACCTTTTTTTAAAAAAAATCTTCACCTGTCTGGTTATTTGCAAAACTCTTTTTTGTTCTCCACTTGTTAATTCCCAATGTCAAGAATAACAAAGAAGATAAAACTTGGCGAAAATAAAATCCAAATGCAAATATAGGTGATATCTTTGCAGACCACAAAAAAAACAAAACAAAACAAAAAAACAACCCATCATATAATAAATGAGCTTTTGTGGATAAAACACCACTTCAACAGGTTTGCACCAGTGTGAAGAACCTAAAGTTCAAAACCAAAATGTCTAAACATACATGGCAAGATGGGTTTTGCCAGAAAAGTTGCTCTTAGACGTTAAGTCAGCAGTTCTTATCAAAATGGGTTTGGCCAGGCTTGTCTCTTAAATGTAAGTCAGGAGCCTGGTTTCTGTTTTATAGTTACAGCTTAGGCAGCTGTAGAATGAGTTGATCAACCCTGTTCTCCAAATAAAGAAACACGGGTGTGTGTACCCACACCTCTTGGCTTGGAGAAAGAATATTGGGCTACTTATATCTTTCTCTGATTCAATCTTTCTCTGTTTATTTAGTTAGTGCATTTCTTGAAGGCAGGGTTAGAATTTCATACTACCGTGAATGAACTTAAACGCTAAATTTACCCTTCGCCCCCCCCCCCAAAAGCTCAGATGACTAGGGTTACTTTGTTGTTCTGTTTTTACTTTGTTAATCTAATCCCCAAATAACAGTTTCATTCACCAAAGGACAGTGTTGCCATTGAACTGAACTGCCGACACAGTCACTAAAGCCAACTCTTGAATGGCAAAATGGGAATCTAATTATATTGTCCATGTTTCCTGGGGGGGGCAGGAAAGGGGGGGATACAAAGCGGGGCCGCTACCAAAAGGCCCTGATTCAACTACTTGCTGCCCTTCTAGATCTTAATGGAAAATGTACTATCAGCTAAGGCAGCTGGTACAAAATCTGGGTAGCTTGATCAGACTTCAGATGCATGCCATTTCTGAAGCAATATCGGCAGGATGATTTTTCTTTCTTTCTTGGAAGAGAACATAAACATTTTATGAAAAAAGGGTGGAGAATATACAGATATAGACATACAGAACAAGCTTTATTGCTTAAAACATAGGATGTCACAATGTAAGAAGTTGGAGGCTTCCCCCCACTAAATTCTCCTCGGGTTGCAAATTTTTCTGCTGAAAAATACGAAAGCTTGTGTGTGGGGGGGGGTACAGTAGAAAACTAATCTGAGTCCTCACATCTCTTGTACCGGTGAAGACGTGTGCAGCTATATCAAACCGTCTTTAAAGGCAGCGGCACTCCATTTGGGAGAGCCGTCCCTTTTTGTGACATTGCATCTATAGTCTTTGCCTCGTGAGTCCGAAAAAGTGACGGGCAAGGTTTCTCACAGATATTAATTCTTTCTGAAAGAAGCAGAAAGTGTTCTTGTGGGAAGGTCTGAAAGGTCTGTCAATGTCTTAGCACACTGAAAGCCGCCGAGAAAGGTAAAATGGTGTGTTGTATGGAGGATGTATGCATGGGTTGATGGACAGTCCGGAAATTTGGTAAGAGATGAGCTGCCGGTGATGAAACAAACATGAAGCTGACTTCACTTTTTTGTGACTGAAGGTTATTTTAAAATATTGCGGCGTTAAGCATCCTTTAAAAAAAAAAGAGGCCTTCCTGACACAGCACAGATGTTAGAAGTAAAAGCAGTACTGCCAGAACACATACACAGCGAAATAACACCTTTGATGACTCATGGGGAATGCGGCTGAAATTTTTAACAACGTTCTGTCACCTAGGAACAATGACAGTGTCAAGACACGTCCTGTATAATCTTAAAAACAGTGAAAATTGAAGGCTTACTAGAAAGTTCAAAAATGCAGATGCGCAGGGGACATTGCCTTTTTTCTATTTGTCTCTAAGCTTCAGCGTTAATTTAGGTTTAGAAAGGAGGAATTTGTGCTTCAGTGCTTTAAGGCATCACTTAAACATTGACTAACTTCAGGGCAACAAGCAAATGTGCAAGCAACTCAAATCTAAGTGACTTGGCAGCTGATGATATCCTGAAACCTGAGAAATGCTTTGTGTCCCTCCCACTTAGTTGTCAGCTTTTTAAAACCATGAGTCCTGCTTCTGATGTTGTTATTTTTCCTCTGCATGTCCAGCTTTTTCCTCTTAAGGGTAGCTGGATGAAAAAGAGGGACTTGGGCTCCTCTGTATTATCAGATGCTCCAAAGAGAGAATTTGGCAGAATCACTGAAGCCATTGGCTTGAGCCCCACCTTAGGTTTGTACGTGATGCAAAGTGTGATGGGATCCCCCCTCCTTGGGTCAAAAGACCATTGTTCTAGATTTCAGTCTTTGAATCGACAGATATTTTGGATGTTCCAGAATCCCTGAGCATCCTGGCTGGAACTTCAGGAAGTGGAAATTCAACATACCGTATTTTTCCATGTATAAGACTATGCTTTCGTCTAAAATCTTTAGACTAAAAATTGAGGGTCGTCTTATATATGGAAGTAAGCTGAGAAAAGAACAAAAATAAGTGGAGGGAAAAGAAGGATCAAAGTGATCCTGCAAGGCTTTGATCCCTGCTTTTCCCTCCACTTGCTAAGCCCCATTTAGATTTCTTAATTTTGGGTTAGAAAAGTGGGGGGCATCTTATACATGGGGGCTGTCTTATACACTGAAAAATACGGTATCTGAAAGTCCAATGGTTCTGATTCACCATCTAGATCAAAAGAATCCTCCATGGTAATTTTTACAAATGGAGCAGTAGCTAAGTAGCTGTGTGTACTGGAATCAGAGGAGCAAGAGCCTGTTCCTCTGACTTTGGAGAGCCAACCCCCAGTCAGAAAAGAGAGCAGTGAACTAGACAGACAAATTACATGATTCAGTTTTGTTTTTGTTTTTTTTAATTCGGCTGTGGTCATATAATTATATGACTGGCTTGAAGAGAGAATGGAAGCCCGGGTTGTCTTTTGAATGTCATCTCTCTTCAGATATTTGGCTGCAACTATATTCTCTTCTGGAACCCTGCTGCCAAAAATAGGGCTGTATGTAATTGCCTCCCTGGTCATTCCGTGTTACAAAATACAATATTGTCATGATGATGTTGTAGCGCATGTTTCCCTGTTTCACTGGCAGCAGAAAAAAACACAGCAGGATGATTGCTGCATATCAATTTTATTTCATGGCATCATGTTTTTTAAAGAATTAATTTTTACTCTCTACAATGTCCTGAAATCTCATGTGCTTAAGGGTAGTATAGAAGTGATTTAATTAAACAAAGAAGGAAACAAGCAGTGCGTCGGGATTTCTTTTAGTTGAGCGACACATTAAGAAGAGAGCAAACCATCAGATTATGGTTTTTATGTCCCCTTTAGATTCTCCTTTCCCTCTGTTCTGCCAGTAACACTTTCGTCTTGAAGGAGCTCTACACTAGCATTGTTTTAGAATTCCAGAAATCAGCTAGTGTGACGTACCTTTTTCTCAGTCAGTGTGCAAATGGACAAGTCGGCCACGTACTAACACTACCCCCAAAATAATTGGAGCTTATTGTCATTCCTTGGCTTTATGGTTCTGTCCCTCTCTTTTGAAAAGGTAATTCATAGAAGTGCTAATTCAAGTGTGCACGTTGCACATGATACTTACACAGTTACCAAGGCTATGGTGCCATCTGTCGGTGGAAAACTGGTTTATCGTATTGAAAGAAAGTATTGTCTTTCTTTTGAGGAGGTGTATTAGTTGTTTGCTGTGAAAGTGTGTTGGGAAAGTGTGAAGGCAAGAGGAGAAGGGGACGACAGAGGACGAGATGGTTGGACAATGTCATCGAAGCGACCAACATGAATTTGACCCAACTCCGGGAGGCAGTGGAAGACAGGAGGGTCTGGCGTGCTCTGGTCCATGGGGTCACGAAGAGTCGGACATGACTAAACAACAACAACAACTTCGCAAAAGGCTCTTACTGTAGCAAAGTAGAGTTTAGAAAGGGTTTTCTGGTTTTTGCTTTAGCTCAGAATGCCAAATGTCCTCTTTTCTACACCAGAGCTGAAATAGGTCAAGTCTACGTACTGATAAATATATCTTGCTACTCTTACACTAAAAACATGTATTAGCCATACTGGGGGTAGGAAGAGGACAGTTGTAGTAAACATTCTGTTTTTGTATTTCATTCTGCACCCTTTCCAGTGATTATATATAAGGGATCCAGGGCTATATATAAGGTGACTCTTCCCTTTGCCCAGTTTTTAATGGCAGGGCTCCCTCAAGGCCATCCAGTGAGTCGCATGGCTGTGTAAGGCTTTGAACCGACATCTTAGGGACTTTCTCTCAACTGCATGAAAAAATAATTTGATCCTGATTTTTAGGAAGGAGGCTGTGGCTCCGAGCCTTTGTCCTTGCATCTTTTGTCTTTGTGTGTGTGTGTGTGTGTGCTTGTGTCGTTCAGCATTGCATCTGTAAAATGTCCAGTACAGATTCATGGATTTTGTATGGCATTTGCACGGGGCAGAGTCAGGTAGTGTAGATTCTGGGAACCTCTCACTGGCTCTTTACGGCCATTCTGTTCTGTATTCCCTAGAGCAAAAGTGGGTAAGATCTGTAGTGGATGATGCTTGTACCTCTGGAAGGATTAGTCCCAGAAGTCTTTTCCCAAACCATGTTAGACTTTTTTCAGGAAAAACTCCAGAGTATGTCACCTGTCACTAGTTGGGTGCTAGGATTGGAGTACTGAGGTCGCTTTGTGGTTCTGAAAGTGTTAAATTTCTTCATCAGAATGATTGGTTCTGTTTCTAAATGAAATTTTGTTTTTCTCAATTTTAGTCACCGGAGTAGAGATGAGGAAAGGATAGCAAAGCCAGGTGCAGTTTCTACGCCTGTGAAGAACACAGAGGAACTCCCCGTTTCGAAATCAGTGGAAGAATCTGTGACGGAGAGAAGTGATAAACAGATCCCACCCCTTCCAGGTAAGGATAAGGCATCACCTGAATAAAGCACTTCTCATTGATGACTTGCATGCATTTTAACAAACAGGTAAATTAAATCTACGTATGATTCAGAAGCCAAAAACAAACCTGAGGAATAACTTAGAAAACTGGAGGACTAGCTTGGAGAAGGAGAGAAAATCTTTTGCACAGTGGTGTTTATTTCTCCTGTCTTTTTTAAAAAAAGAAATGAATAAGGCCCCCACTCATACCGAAAGTTATAAAATTAATTTAAGCAAACTAAATAAATGTTGCAGCCTTTTTTAGGTGTACATGTGTCATGTGCAAGACACGCACTACAGTATTTGCGGCTGTTTCTAAGTGCATACTTCCTACGCCACAGGATTCAGCTCTGATAAGAGCACCAGTTGACAAATTGTACTCCGCAAATTGGAGCTGAGGCTCCAATACTTTGGCCATCTCATGAGAAGAGAAGACTCCCTGGAAAAGACCCTGAGGTTGGGAAAGAGTGAAGGCAGGAGGAGAAGGGGACGTCAGAGGACGAGATGGATGGACAGGGTCACCGAAGTGACCAACATGAATCTGACCCAACTCCGGGAGGCAGTGGAAGACAAGAGGGCCTGGCGTGCTCTGGTCCATGAGATCACGAAGGGTCAGACACAACTTAACGACTAAACAATAACAACAACTCCACAAAAGGCTCTTACTGTAGCAAAGTAGAGTTTAGGAATGGTTTTCTGGTTTTTGCTTTAACTCAAAATGCCAAATGCCCTCTTTTCTGCACCAGAGCTGGAATAGGTCAAAATTCTCATAGAAAAGAGGTCCGACCAGTTGCTTCTCTTTAACTGCTGTTGTTCAAGTGAGCATCTATGGATTCACACATCCCACCCTCCTGCCCCCCCCCCCCCCATGTTCTACACATTTATTCTCTTCAATGGATGGAACTGAGGACTGCCAATCAGGGTGCACCTTTATATGCACAAGGGTAGGTATATAAAGGATGGAGTTACTGCCCAAAACTTGGCTAGGGAATGTTCCAGAACACGGCTGTGCATGTGCACAAAACCATTTTTGTGAATTGACAGATGACCCTTCAAAGAACAACAATTAATGGGAAGCAAGCAGTGATTCTATATTTTTTTCTTTGTCATTTTTTTCAGAACCAAAGCCAGTCTATGCTCAGGCAGGTCAGCCAGATGTAGATTTACCTGTCAGTCCATCTGATGGCCCATTACCAAACTCAACTCATGAAGATGGAATGCTTCGGTAAGTTTTCGGGAACTCGTCTGGAACACAAGACTGGTTTCTTCCCCTCCCATAGCTTCATCTCTTTCCCTGTATTTGTGCAACTTTAAGAAATTGTGTATCCACCACTGGTGAATTCAGGCATGCTGGAATTTGATAGCATGACATATTTCTTGACCCAAATGCAAGCTGGGAAATCTGGGGGACCTCTCTCTCTCTCAAGTACTGAGGGATCATCAGTATTGCACTTAGCTACAAATGTGGAAGCCCCAAAGCTGCTATGATTCCCGGAAAACTGTTCCTTTCGACATAATGTCTGTGTCTTAGTTAAAAGTAATTCCATGTATTTTGCCTGGGGTGGGCAATTTTTAACGGTCTAAGATCTTAGAGGAGATCTTATCTCTGGGATCTTAGAGGGCATCCCAATTTTTTAAAGAGACCCCTTGCATCACCCAGTATCATGAGTGCTCCTTGTCTGTCACTCAGAAAAGCCTTCTCATGCCCTCTTCTTGTGTGATGGGGGAATAGCAGTTTTGCCCATTTTTTTTTCTTCCATCTGAAAATGTGAGAAAATGTTATGTATTCATAAGCACCGCATAACGTAGTTTAAAAATATTTTCTTAACCTTTTGCAGGCCAAGCATGAAGCTTGTAAAATTCAAAAAGGGAGACAGCGTGGGCTTGCGGCTGGCTGGAGGTAATGACGTTGGCATCTTCGTGGCCGGTGTTCTAGAAGATAGCCCTGCTGCTAAAGAAGGCTTGGAAGAAGGAGATCAGATTCTCAGGGTAGGTTTCCGGAGGGATGTCTTGCGGTGTCTCTCAGCAGATGTCATCCCAAGAGGAGACTTGGGGCACCTTTAAAGACCAACGAGTTTCATCAGGCTTAAGCTTTTGTGGACAGCCGTCTGCTTGCATCTGAAGAGCTGGTCTGCTGTCCCCAAAAGATTAAGCCCAATGAAAGTTGTTGGCCTTTTCGGTGCCACATGCGGGCAGGTAGCCATTTTTTAAAAAAACATGGTGGAGAAAATTGCCATAAGAGGGGCAATGGGAGCAATGGGGCGGCAGTAGCAAATGTTACAGTTCTTTTTCTGTTCATGCGAAGAGGGCAGCATCCTGTATGTACGGTGCCACCTCATGCTTGGATGCTGTGAACGGCTCTTGACAGATCCATGGAAAAGTTGTCTTTGAATCCATCTGGATGATGTTACACTGCTAGACCTTCACAATTACCTTTTTAGTTCTCTTACATTTAGTTTTGTCTTTGAATAAATTCATTCATTAGTTTAATACTGAAAAACAGGGAAGAAAGAATTGTGATTTTAATTACTTTTATAGCTATACCATTATCGGTGCCATTCTTCCTTGGTTAGAATGCAATCCAAAGTGTGTTTGGGCCCCTGGTAGTCCAGTGAGACACATTCTCTAATGACTGCATATTTGGATTGCATCCCAGGTATCAATAAAATAGGCGCAAGGTTGATTCATATGGCAAAGGGACGGTGTATTGTTTGGCAAATAAGCCATGTTATATAAATAATGATGTAAGTATAGAACATGTATAGATGAGTACTGGGGTTCTCTAAATTGCTTTGTAATTTTTTTTATTTTCTCTTTGTGTGTGTGTGTTTGTTTGTTTGTGTGTGTGTGTGTGTGTGTGTGTGTGTATGTTTTTTGGCATAAGGTAAATAATGTAGACTTCACAAATATCATTCGAGAAGAAGCAGTGCTGTTTTTGCTTGATCTCCCTAAAGGAGAGGAAGTAACCATTCTGGCACAGAAGAAAAAGGATGGTAAGTAAAGGAAACAACCCCCATTCTTTTGTTTCGAATGGCAGTCAAAACAAGGAAGATGAACTGAGTGCCCTAGAGAGGCATTTGTCCCACCACCTATTTCAAACCGACAGAGCAGTCTGATGTCATTTGAATGCTTCGTGTTAGTCCTTACCTGCACAGAACAGCAAGCACTGGCTTACATACGATAGGCCAGTCTGGGATTGTGACATTCTGAGCTGGAGGAGGAGAGAGCTTTTTTTAAAGTGGTGCTGGAACTGTTGTCCATTTGAGCATCAGACTCATGCCAGTTTTACCTACCTACGGTCAGTCCACCCTGGCTTACCCAGTAGCTACCTGGGTAAGAATGCATGTTTACCCTGTTGGTTTTATACCTGTAGCTTAATGGATTCCAGTTCCTTTTTATCTGTCACCTTACAAAGCAGCTAAGAAGCTGGGTCCTTTTTTTGCCACAGTTAAATGTTCTTAAACCTTGCTGTTTTCCTCTCAAGAGATCCTTGGGATCTCAGGAATAAAGAAAAATTATGCTGTTTTAGCAGTAAATATGCCTAGTGCTGTTCAGACTGTAACTGTGTAATACATCATGTTGGCATTTCAAGTTTAAAATTAACTACTGGTAGAAAAAGTTTGTTTATTCTCAAGGCAGCCATTGTTAAAGTCTGTGTTTCTATTCCATGCCTGCAGTTTACCGGCGCATTGTTGAATCGGATGTGGGAGACTCTTTCTATATTAGAACTCACTTTGAATACGAGAAAGAATCTCCCTACGGACTTAGCTTCAACAAAGGAGAGGTGTTCCGGGTAGTGGATACGTTATACAATGGCAAGCTGGGCTCCTGGCTGGCTATTCGGATTGGCAAGAACCACAAAGAAGTTGAAAGAGGGATTATACCCAACAAAAACAGGTATTTTGGAATCGGCATCAAAACAGCTTTTATTGGGTCAGCCTGCTAAGCCTGTACAGATCTGCCTTGTGTTTTACTACATGGATGAAATCCCTGAAACATAGACTTCTTAAAGAGGAGGGTGAAGTTGAGGATGAAGACTCCTGCGGAGTTGAAGAACAGTTTCTGCTCATGATATTTCAGTGGCCTGAAAAAATGGGTATCGGCCACCTTTCTCTTGGGATTGCATGCAGGGCCACCCAGCTTTTTCTTTCTTTCTTTTTTAGTTTGCTTGTGTATGTGTGTTTGCAGAGTTTAGTCCTCTCAGGGCTGCCTCCCAAAGCACTTTGCAAGGTACAGGGCTGTTTTTTAAGGATCATACCAGCCTCTTGGATTGTGTGAAAATACAACATTAAAAAACTCTGAAAGCACACAGAGCAAGCCTTAAGAACAGTCCTCTGGATTTTAGCAAAGGCCCGTCTTGCTTGGTGTTTTGCTTTCATAGGGGTCAGTCGGTTGGGAAGCCCATCGACAGGACATGCATGATCATCCCTCCTGCTTCTGTTCTCCAGCAATTGCCGTATTGGTGTTGTAATGTTGTCCGATGCCAAAGATAATATATAGCTTTTATGACAAGTAGGCACGAGTAGCCTCATTGCCTGTGAATTTATCTAATCCCTGCATAAATTTGGGGGATTTAGCAGCCCCTCCCTGCATCCTGTGGCAGCAAATTCCATGGTTTAACTAAAAAGGGCGTGATGTCCCTCTTTTCTATCCATCTTGGATCTGCTACCATTCAGCTTTTGTAGATGACTCCAGGCCCTCACATTTTGAGAGAGGAAGAAAAACCTCTTCCTGTAATCTTCGTTGAAGCCATGCTGAATTTTACATGCATCTCTCGTGTCTCCCGTCGCTTTCTTTTTTGTCTAAACCAAACAGCGGCATATGTTACCCGCTTCTTTCACAGGGAGCAACTCCCGTCCTGGGTCATTTTGGTTGCTCCGTCCCGAGCTTCATCATAGTAGGCTTTTTTGCATGTCTTGACCAGAATTGTTTACAGTCTTCCATATGATTACCCTGTGGATCATGGGCACTGTGATATTGGTAGTTTCATGATCAGTTCCTCTTCTACTTGAGAGATATATGAATAGCAGAATGGTTTAAAATGTTTGCTTTGGCTGAAAATGGAAGGTGGGATATTTGGGGTGATAGAGAAAGAATATACATAGGAGAGCTTTAGAGAGACTGCCAGACCAGTCCGTGGTGTCTCCCCAGAACCAATGCCCGTTGTCGTTTTTCTATCTCCTTGTTTTAACACAGAGCTGAGCAACTGGCAAGCGTGCAGTATACACTTCCGAAGACTGCAGGTGGGGACCGTGCCGATTTCTGGAGGTTTCGAGGCTTGCGAAGCTCTAAGAGGAACTTGAGGAAAAGCAGAGAAGACTTGTCCGCCCAACCTGTTCAGACCAAGTTTCCTGCTTACGAAAGGGTGGTTCTTCGAGAAGGTGGGCTCAAGCAAAAGAGACACGTATCTGTGGTTTTGATTTGTGTGGCATCTTTCTGCCACAATGCAGCGTTAAGGGTGTGTAGCAATAAAATCAAACAAAGGAAACCAAATCATGAAATCTTAAGACAATTAAAAACACAATTAAATCAAAAGGGAATAAACCTCACCCATCCAGTTAAAATTTCCCTCTGTAGTCTTGCCAGCTTAATTCCCCAACGCTTGCCAGACCAAAGATTCTTTCTTACCACACGTGGGAGTTCATTTGGAAGAGAACAGAAAAAAGTGGGAGGCAGGACTCAAAGGCAATGAGAGTGATGGCGGGGGAGGAATCTTCTTGACATTTGTGAGAGGGAGGCAGGAAGGCTGGGCAAGGATTCAGTTTAGGAGATTCCTCATTCTAGTCTTTTAATAAGATGTAAGCCACCATTGTCTACTCATTGTTTTCAGCTTTAAATATTATCTTTCGATGTTGTAAGCCACCTTGGGTCCTTTTTAAGGAGAAAGACGGGGTAAAAATATTTTAAATAAATAAATAGTCCCTTCAGTTTGCTGTGGATTAAGTATCATTTGATTTCATGTGGACACTCCCTTGAGTGTGAGTGATTGTCAGGGAACCTTGCCCTTACAAATCTGGAGCCCCTGTAGCTTAGCGCATCTAGCCAGAACTGGAGGGCTTCCATGCTTCTTTTTTCTTCCCTTTCCCAACTTTGTTTTACCATATAGCCGGATGAAGAGATTAGGGAAATAATCATATTCGCGATCGTAATCATAACTAAGAAGTGCAGAGCTGAAAGAGACCCTATGGATTATAGCAGTGGTTCTTAACGTGGGCGATAATGCCCCCCAGGGGGCGATTTCATTTTTCAGGGGGGCGGTAGAACGCAAAGGGGCGGCATGGGGGCGCTGGAGCAGAAGGGGGGCGGTAGGGGGGCGCTGGAGAAGCCAAACCTGTGAAGATGGCTGCAGCCTTTTTACAGTGTGCTTGAATATATATTTTCCTCCAATCTAAATTTAGTTTCGGAGTTTTTGTCTTGAAATTTTTAGTTCCTGCATTTGTTTTTATGCCCTTTTTATATTGCTTTTTGTGTCTTAAAATTCACTTGCAACTAAATCATTAAATATTACTTTTTGGGGGGCATTTCATTTTCTTGGAATTTAATTTGTTTTCAGGCATCATTGGATTTAAGTGTCTTAAATAAATAAATAATAAATAAATAAATAAAAAAGATATCATCACCATGGGGAGGGGGGCGATGATAATTTCCTCAGTGGCTCAAGGGGGCATTTCTTTCAAAAGGTTAAGAACCACTGGATTATAGAACGCAAAAGCTTGTACACTTGTGTGTGTTTAGATTGGCCGTATTGGATTGTGTTTTTATTTATATTTATAGATCAACTCAGGTTTTTTTTTGGCACTTTTTGATTGGAAGACGGTGACTTTTCAGCCGTCAAGAATGGTTCTGATAAAGAAGGCTCATTCTGGTAACCCTTTTAATTCCAGCTGGATTTCTCAGGCCTGTCACGATCTTTGGACCAATTGCGGATGTTGCTCGGGAGAAGCTGGCGAGAGAAGAACCAGATATTTATCAGATTGCAAGTAAGCGTCTCGACTACTTTTTCTTCTCTTATGCTGTCTGTTTAAGAGATGAGGAGGTGTTATTGAGGCTCCTAGATGAACAATAGGTGCTTCATATGTGCAGGGTAAACATACCATTAAAAAGACTTTGTGAAAATCTAGGTGCTAAACATTAGTGCTGATAATATATTGCTGCCTCTTCCTGTCTTGCTAAGTGCTGTCTACTTTGACAGTATCGGAATCTCAGCAAGGGAAGACTTTTCCTGTCAGTTGGTACAAGATACTTTTAACTGGGGGGGGGGGTGTTCATTCTGGGAGTTCACACGTTCTAAACGTGTTGTATTAGCAACAGAATAGCAGCCAATAGGTCTGGTTGAAAAACATTGTGGTTTCTCACTCCTTGGACATTATTTGGCTTCAGTTTTTATGGTGGTGATGGCTGCAGGGGAAATATACTATAGGTTGTTGTGGGTTTTTTGGGCTCTTTGGCCGTGTTCTGAAGGTTGTTCTTCCTAATGTTTTGCCAGTCTCTGTGGCCGGCATCTTCAGAGGACAGCACTCTGTGCTCTGGCGAAAGCCTTTGCGAATACATTGAAATATACTATACATTTGTGTGGTTTTTCAATGAACTTGGTTAACAAACAGTATGTTCCTAAAATAGAGAGCTTAAATCTTTCTGACTTTCTCAGGAAATAAGTGTTCTGAAGAGTGGTCTTAAAAATCTTTGCAGACCTCCAGAGAGTATTTCAAAGAAGAAATAAAGTGTCTTGTTGCATGAGGGAAAATGCTGTATATAATTGATCCATGATTACATTCAACTACTTTCTCTTTAACAGAAAGTGAACCAAGAGATGCTGGTACAGACCAGCGTAGTTCGGGCATTATTCGACTTCACACAATAAAACAGATAATTGACAAAGTAAGTGATTAAACCTTTTGTTTTTCCCTTGATTAACTTGGTTAACTTGAGACACGTTGGCACCCTTAGGACATGGCCCTTGTGATGTGTGAGCTGTTCTTCTGTGGTTTCATTCCTACACTGTAGGATCAGTCACAGTGATTCCTGCCCAGGAATGCTACATTTGACGTTTCAGTAACTGCATGATAGGGATTGATGAAATTGTTCAGGTTCTTAGAATGCTGAGCCTATTAACAGGGCTTCAGTCGCGGATAGTGAATGCACATAGGAAACAGTCTGATAATGAGCCAGATTCTTAATGTATCTCAAGATTCTTATAGTGCACAGACTGTCCGTAGCTTTCCCGTGTGTTAGCAGGAGGAAAGGTGTTTCTGCCAGGAAGTGGACCTTAATTTTTGAATAACCTGACGTATCCAGTCATTTCCCTTTTCCTGTGTTCCTGCTCTTTAGGACAAGCATGCTCTACTAGACGTCACTCCCAATGCAGTAGACCGCCTGAATTACGCACAGTGGTATCCCATCGTGGTGTTTTTGAACCCTGACTCAAAACAGGGTGTAAAGACCATGAGGATGAGGTTGTGTCCAGAATCCCGGAAAAGTGCCCGAAAACTGTATGAGAGGGCCCACAAGCTGCGGAAAAACAATCACCACCTTTTTACAGGTGAGTGCATTGAGAGAGGAAAAATCGCTGCAATGAGGCATGGTATGATGAAAAAACAATCCTGTACAGCGAACCTTGCCTAGAGAATTAATGTGTATATTACTACAGAAAAGGTGGCAGGAGGAGTTCCTTGTTCCTTGTACAAGATCTGAAGGCTGGGGTTGATGATACATTTATTACACTTTTAAAAAACCACACACGCAAACACAAGCTAGCTTCATTGGGCTGAGCACCACAGTGACACAGAAGATACATAAAAGGTTTATAATTAATCCAGATGTGCATGCTGAGTCTCTTATGTTTATGGTAAGCTTCAAAGTTTGTATTTATGCTTATTTGCTACAAGCAGCTGACTATATATGGTACACACATGTTAATGGAAGATTTATTTCGCTTGCTCAGTGTTAATGCAGATTTGTCATATATCTTATTTATTTGTTGCCATGTAAGCAAGATGAAAGTGTCTAAAATTTTGTTAAACATTGTATTGGTTGATAATCTGGGCGGTGGCTGCTCAAAACTAGTCCCTCTCAATTCATATCCACCTCAGTTACCTCTAGCCAGTTTGCCCACCTCTCTACCCCATTAGATGCCTGTTTTCCTCCTTTGCATCTGCAGCCAACATACAGAGAGCAAGGCTAGTGGCTGGCTTGTAGATTCCTGTGCTGAGTGGATGGAGGCTGACGTGCTTTCTCACAAGCAGAATCAGCACACAAAGAACTGTTCCCACCTATGGCTTAAAATGTAGCGATTAGAAGCACTTGGGTCCAAACCCAACCAAATGAAAATCCCTGCTTGACCAGTTGTGCCTGGATCATATTGGTACACAGGATGTTGTGCAAAACCTGTGTGGGGCCTCACCCTTGACCAACCTGGAGGCAGTGCTGTGACTAGTGCAAGCAGGTCTTCTCAGGTGCAATGACATAGGTCACCTCCCTTTTTACTGGTATACTGTCTTATGGTGAGACCCAAACAGAAATCCATACAACAGCCACCTTTTAATGTCCAGTTAGTAAAACACAGTATTAAAACCATGATCTGAAAGGTCTGGAAAGTGAAAGAGAGCTTCACCTGACTGTACTCCTCAAAAGCACTATCACGTTACCTATTTTTGTTTTTAGCAACTATTAACTTGAATTCAATGAACGATGGGTGGTATGGCGCTCTTAAGGAAGCAATCCAGCAGCAGCAGAACCAGTTAGTGTGGGTCTCGGAAGGAAAGGTATGGAGTTTTAATTTTTCATTCAGTTTCGATGACCCTGCTTGCAGTCGTGGGACCTACTGGTGACATTGGAACAGGCATCCTTATTATTGTGGGTAGATGGCTTTGAAGGAATTGTGGGAAAGTTTTCCCTGAAATAATTTGGGACGAGAATCCCTCTGCTCACGTACTTTTCAGCTCTCATTGAAGTGCGACCTATATCCTGCTGTTCTCAGCCATGTGTAGAGGGGAACATTTGGTCAGGGCTGGGGAAAGTTCCATTTTTTGGACTACCAAAGTCCAGCATTCCCCTACCAACATTAATCGGAAAAAGAAACGTTTCCAAGCTCAGAATACTAATACACCTGCAGAGACTTCCCTTTGAAAACAGACAGTGATGAGATGAATCCCTCTGCACAGAGGCGACGGTGAGGAGAAAGGGTTGCCTCTGTTGAGAAGCCTCACCTGTCCAAAGTATAAAGTTGCACCGCGATTGATTTCGCCTCAGCCAGGCACCTTGCCGAAGACTGGCACTTACTTGCGCCACTATTTGACCTGGCAGTAGCTGTATCATATGACCCCCTCCCTCTCCCCCCAGTTTCCTGCCTCCCGCCTGCTCTGCCACTGCAGGAAAAACAAGTCTTTCACTAGCTTCTATAGATTATGTAAGGCCTTTTTTTTGTCCCCTTTTTGGGTGGCTGTTATATATTGAACTGACATTTTCAGGGCAACAGTTCATTGTAATTCAGAGATCTGTCTCAAGAAGTAAGAGCTGATTCACAATCCGGTTGGTGTGACTATAGCTGGAGTGGCTTGTCTTTCCAGGATTCATTTACTGCATGCATTTATTGGCTTTTGATGTCACTGGTTTAGAAATTCTGAATAACTTTGGGAGTGCACGTCGTGTGGCTCTCAGAGACTCGGAAGCGCAGAGCGAGGAAACCCTGACCCGCTTGCAGGTCTTGCCCTGCTTTCAAGCGGTCAGCTTTGCCAAGGAAAGGTGTGCAGGGCAAACAGCAACAGCAACAACAAAAACCCCAACCAAGCTTGGCTTTCACACCGGGGTCCAGGGTGATGGATGATTCCCTGCAGCTTCTGCTGCTCTATGAAAGGAAACAAAGAAGGGAGAACAATTTATTCTAATTAGACTACCAATGCTTATATTGTGCCCAGGACAACAGCCCATGAATTATTGCCTTTCCCCTACATCATGACTCTTTGAACAGGGAAAGCAGGCACAGAAAACACTTTAAAGTCAGCCCTGCCTTCCTGCAACTAGCAAGAGAGAGGAGGAAGGTGGCCTGATAACCGGGGGGGGGGCACCTGTTCCCATGCCACCCTGAATTCCCCTGATCCCACTCAATTTTGGAAACTAAACAACAAGAGTGGGCCTTGCTAGTTCTTGGGTGAGAATACTAGTGACTCTTAGGGAGGGTGGAAGGAGTCTGACCTGAAACTCTGGAGAGGTGTAGCTGCCTTTGAGGGTTGACCATACTGGACTAGGTGGATGAAAGGTCCTCCTCTGTAGGAGGCACTTCCCTATGTTCCTGTCAGGAGAGAGCCAGGAAATCGGTTGAACATGGCCTCTTTTTGCTTCTGAAGCTTACATTCCATCACTGATCTCCAGCCCCTTCCAGGGATATGTGGAACCAGTTCTCTAAATGCAGATGCCATTTTAGCCTCAGTTCCACACCAGGAGACACTGTTCTAGCATTGTGTGGCCGTTCTCGTTTCCCTATGAACATCTGACTCTGATGTGTTCGACACAGGCAGATGGTGCTACCAGTGACGACCTTGACCTGCACGACGACCGCCTGTCTTACCTGTCGGCTCCCGGCAGCGAGTACTCCATGTACAGTACAGACAGCAGGCACACCTCGGACTACGAGGACACCGACACGGAAGGGGGGGCCTACACCGATCAAGAGCTGGACGAGACGCTCAACGATGAAGTGGGGACCCCACCCGAGTCAGCCATTACGCGGTCCTCTGAACCTGTGAGAGAAGACTCCTCAGGGGTGCATCACGAGAATCAAACATATCCTCCTTATGCGGCGCAGGCCCAACCTCAGCCAAATCACAGGATAGAGTCCCCCGGGTTTAAGCCAAGCGCTGCTCAGCCGGTAAGTTTCAGAAACCAAGATTGGAAAGTCGTGTGCGCGTGCACACCTAGGCACACAGAGCACAAGTTTATCTTCGCTTCCTTGAATTTAAGGTGAAACCGACAGGCCAAGTGGGAGTATCTCAGTATTCCTGTTTAATTGCAATTTATCTAGATGGATTTACCATTGAGTGAATCCTTGACAGAGTCCACTGGGATGGCTTAGATATGTTGACCCTCCCCTTCCCCGCCCCCCCCCCCCCATATCCATGAGTTTTGTAGGCTGTCCAAAGGAAAGAATGTGATTCTTCCTTTCCTTTCCTTTAATTCAGGGGTGGTATCATGGATTAGCACTGTGGGGCAGTTTGTGAGGCCTTTTAGCCCCATGTGAGTGGGGGCACCACTGCTGTCCCCCTGCCCTCCCCTTTTGTTGTTGCACAAGTGTGCAAGAAAAGAGCAAGGAGTGTGTGCTCTCTGCTTGTCTTGCCTTCTGGTTTTGGCAAAAAAAATATACATAAATGAAAGAGTCACCTGATGAGCAGTGGTGGTAGTTGCGAGGAAGTAGACCCACCAAGAACACTTTCCCAAAGCACTTACTTTCTTGTCTTCTCCCAACACCCCAGATCTTCCGACAGTTTTGCGAAGCCTTCCATCAACCTGCTCTATTTTTATACATGGACTATCAAATAGAAGGCGGTATTTTTTTTCAACCTTGTTTTCATCCACCCGGTTGTCTTAACCTTTGGTTGACTGAAGGACTAGCTCTGTTGTGGTGCGCAGCCCAATTGGATGTGCCGAATAAATGCCAGAGTTGGAGGAACTCCCTTTTTAGACAACAGCTTTCAAAAGCTCTCGGCCAGCATGTTGTCTCATGAACGGGACTTTCCTAAGCGCTGGCAAGGTCTTGTGTCAGCAATTGTCAGGTGCTCGCGGCTAGTATATTTTACGAATCGGAAATATCTCAAAGCCGGCAAAATCCCCACCGTCCTTATGTTTTAAAACCCTGTATTTTAAATACTCCACAGAAAGCAGATGCCTCACCTGCAGCCCCCTACCTTTCCCCGTCGCCAGAAACAAACCCTGCAGCCTCGTCAACGTCCGCTGTTCACCCCAGTGTCAGCCTGAATAGCATCAGGCTGGAGGAGCCTGGCTTGGCCCCTTACAACTCTTACCCGCCGCAGGCTGGCCCCCTCAGGACACCCAGCGCGGAGGCCCCTCACTTAATGCTCAGAGACCAAGAGCCGCCGTCCTTGTCTCCGCATATAGATCCAGCAAAGGTACCTCCGTCTGCCCTGCTGTCCCGTTGCACGGAGCCCCTGCCGCGCATCCTGTTCTCACATGATTATAATTTGCTTTATCCCTCACTACGAAAGAGCTTCTGTGCTTCTTTTAAAAACCATCTAACTTAATTTAATTTCCGCCCCCCCCCCTTGCATGAATTCAAGTTGCATTTTTCACTTCTGCTAGAAATCGAATGCACAAACTGGAAGATGCTGAAAATTCATTTCATTTCAAAGCTTGCTTGGCTGCTTTTTTTATTTTTAGTGTGTGCATATGGCTGAAAACATTAACTCCCTATAATGAGAAAATAAGACCTCTGCTGGGTTTTTTTAATAACCTCCCTGTATGAAACAGAAATAGTTCATAGTTGCCTGCATTTTTATTGATTAATTGTGTTGGGTTTTGCCAAAGGTTCTTGCGCAGTTCACCTAATGAACCCGCTTAACAGAAGAATAAAAATCACCCCAAAATTCAAACCTTGTGACAGAAAGAGCAGCCAAAGGTAGAACAAGAAAACTATACTAAAGCTAGATTTTCAGGGAATAAAAACAACAAATTAGGAATTATTAAATTCCAGCCTCATTGCAGTTCATGGCAACCCAGGTAGGTGGAGGGGGAGGACGTTGTTCAGGTAGCATCTGGCCTTTTGCCCTGACCTGGATAGGAGCACGCACAAAGTAAAGTCGGAAGGCAGAGGGGGCAAGGAGAACCACTGGGATGGGGAACGGGAAGTTCTGATCACTACGAATCAGAGGAACCAGCAGTGAGAGACCCTGGGAGTTCCAGCCTTGACAGCATCTGGTGGACCAGAATTTGACTCCCACCTCCTGACCAGACTGACTGCATCACAATAATTTGTATTTGATGGCTGATGCCCCACTGCTTCTTTCTCCCCATCTCTTCAGACACACAGTAAATGCCGGTCTCATTAAAATAAGCAGCTAACTTAGTAGGTTCTCTCCCTCGCCGCCGCCCCATATTTCTATGGCAAACTAGAACCCTGCTTTTGTTTTAAGCAAGCAAATTCAGGGGTGGGGGAGGGATGTTCAAAAAAAAAAGAGGCTGAAGTGTATTTGCATGCACTAGCAGGCCACACTTTACCCACTAATCATCTAGATCAATGGATTTAAAAATTGTGATGAACTAAAAAGACATCGTTATAAAACAGGCAGCAGATTTTTTTAAAATAAAAGTTTTTAGTGTCAGATAAAAACAGAAGGTGGCCAGGACCATACTAAAGTTGGGAGAAGCTTCTTGTAAGGCGATGCTGGTTGTAGCACATGAAGCATCTAAAAAGTATATTTTAAGAGTTTTTTTTTTTTTTTAAATCAAGATGCTTACTGTTTCTGTAAGCCTTACACAGCTAGGGATAAAATGTTACACTGGCTTTTGCTGGTATTGTCCAGTGGTTTGTTTATAATGCTCTCAGCTGCTCATGCACAATATGCAAAATTATTATCTACCTACAGATGTACAGGAAGGACCCGTATATCAACGAGGAGCCCCCTCGGGCGAATTATGTCTTAAAACAGCCTGCACAGAGGCAGGAGAAGGATTCTAATCTGACCTACGAACCTCAACCTCAGTACACAGAGAAACCGGCCAATAGAGATTATGAGCCTTTGGCATACAGATACGACTCCACAAACTACGTGGACCACTATTCCCGTGGCTACGACCCTCGTCTCCACTATCAGGAGGATGTGCCTCCCTATGATGACCACTGGGCATACTATGACGAAAAGCCCCCCTACCAGCCCCGGCCCCCCTACGACGGCCAGCCTCCCAGAGACTTTGATCCCCGGCCGAACGCAGAGGAGAGCACTGAACGCGGCTATTTCCCGGCCCAGCCTCGCTTCGAAGAGCCCCCTCCCGTGGCTTACGACAACCGGCCACGCTATGAACATGGGCCTAAGAACTTCAACCTCACGCAGCTGAGGTACGAAGAGCAGAACCCGGCTGGGTATGAAATGCACGGGAGATACAAAACGGAGTCTCAGGCTTACTCCTCCGCGGTGCCCCGATCTCCCGAACCCAAGCATTACTTTGAGTCGCAGCCCCGAGGCTACGAACCCGTCCCCCCGCAAGGGTTCGGCGCAAAAGCAGGACAGTACGACCCTCCTCACAACCCATCCGGCGTGCTCCCTTCCCTGCCCTCACAGAGCAAACCCGAAGGCCTGCCTTCCACCAGTAATAAACCACTGCCGACCCAGCCAGCGGAAGAAGAGGACGACCCCGCCATGAAACCGCAGTCCGTGCTGACGAGGGTAAAGATGTTCGAAAACAAACGGTCGTCGTCCCTGGAAAAAATCAAGGACTCTAATGAGCTTCCTGTAGTCAAGGTAAAGACTTTCTTTGTCCTTTTTAAAAAAAATATTTTTAGGGTTACAACTGCATGGGGTGGAGAAGTAGCTACAGCTGCCATCGTCCCTCACCAATGGCTATGTTGGCTAAGGCTTATTGTTGTGTTTTTAATTTTTTAAAAATATTGTCATGTCAATATTTGAGTTCCCTTATTGGGAGAAGAGAGGCCTATAAATAAGATATAGGTAAAGGTAAAGGTTCCCCTTGACAATTTTTGTCCAGTCGTGTTCGACTCTAGGGCGCGGTGCTCATCCCCGTCTCCAAGCCATAGAGCCAGTGTTTGTCTGAAGACAGTTTCTGTGGTCACATGGCCAACGTGACTAGACACGGAACGCTGTTTTACCTTCCCACCGAGGTGGTCCCTATTTATCTACTTGCATTTGCATGCTTTCAAACCGCTAGGTTGGCGGGAATAAATAAGATATACAAACAAACAAATAAATAAAAGTAAAAGGCTGCTGGGAATTCCGCATCAAGGAAATAAATTCATTTAAAAAACAGTAAATTTTGTTTGTTTGTCCGTATGCATATGCAATATTCTCGAATGAAGAATTCTTTATTCGTTCTGTATTATTATTAATTCGGTGAAGATAAAATTAAATTAAGTGAAAAATACATTTAGAAAAATATTAGAAATTTAGAGAGTATTATTCATTATAAATGAATAAAAATAAAGTTCATTATATTCAGTGATTAATACCCATTCTAGATCCACTCCAGGATCCATGTACGTGAGATTTATAGGAATATATTGTTAGCAGAGTCTCCTAGTCCCTGGCACCAGCAGCAGGAGTTTATGGTGCATGGAGGATAGTTAGTCAGAAGAGCACAAAGGCAGGGAAAGGGCGAGGGCCATTAAACAGCCTGTTGCTTTAAAAATGACAGCATCTTTTGAGGTTTAGCAGACAAGAGCCTCTGGCCTTCAAAGAAGAAAAACACTTTGCAAATTTTGTGGAATAAAGGATTCACCTTCAAAATTAATTAGAAATTGTTTCCCTGCTTAAATGTACCGACGTGCTGTTTTTTGGTTTTTTTTTTTCAGTTTTCACACCACAGTGCCAGTTTCTAGTGCCAAAATTTTTTCTTTATTAGTTAATTAGATCTATGCCGCCCCCTTAGTGCAGTGCCCTCTTCTGGCTGGTTCACAACAAACCCCATAAATGATAAATGTATAACAAAACGAAGAAGAGAGTTGAAACTAACTGTTGCTTGAGATCCAAAGTAGGGGAGGCACAGAAAAGGCTTGGCAGCCCACGTGCCCTCCGTGGAGTGTTCTTGCCCGCCCTGATTTAGACCACCTTCCACTGAGTCCACCCCTGCTCTGATGCGATGCAAGGCAGGGTCGCTATATAGCCTCCTGCAAATGAATCTTTTTCTTTTCTTCTCTCCAACGTTTATGGATAAAGGGGGCAAAAATATTGAAACAAGAAATGTGTACGATGGGAGGGGAGGCATAAAAGTATGCTGCTCGGCTGATGGGGCCCACATGGGTCAAGGGAAAGGGGGACAGGGAGAAAGAGGGTCTGTGTATCTGAATAAATGGAATGGCCTTGCACTGGTCAAAAAGGAATCAGGCTGCAGAGCAGGAACGAGAAACAGTGGGAGGGTCTGTAAATCAAATCTGCTCAACTGTGAGCTGATTGGAAGGATGATGATAGTTATGTTACGTTTACCCTATTCTTTTAGCTGAAAGGTCTTTCAGAGTAGTTTACATGAGATTGGCCTAATGTGCCTGATTTTTTCTGAGGATTCCAGAAGAGGCAGCAAAGGAGAGACACAAAACAATACTGTGGACATTGTTGGACATAACGTTCAGCTTTTCAAATCACCCCAAGCGTAAAGCAGAGAGTAAAATAGATATTAAAATGCATCGCATCAAGCTCATGAGTATCTTAAAAACAGAGTTCTTATTTGATGAACTGCCCATAAGGATCCTCTGTATGTAAAATAGTTCTAAAATGTCGGCAGGAGATTTCTTCTTCTCTTCAGTTTTGACCTGTTGTCTTGTATTTTTTAGCAGCCGCCAGAGCTTGCACCTAAGCCTAGCCTCAACCCCGTGAGCGGTCCTAAACCCGTCTCTCAAAACCAGTATGAACACGACAAACCAGCGTACAGGTAAGTGCGGACATGCATTGTTTATAGGCAGGAGCTGTGACGGGCATGGGCTACACCTGCCTGGTGCTTGTAATCTGATGTGCTGTTAGGAACAGATCTAGTCCAAGGGGGGAGCAGGAGAAAGAGGATGGTTCTCTTGACCCCTTTAGTGCTGGAGAAAGTGGATGTGGAAATGGCTATAGCTGTGGGGCAGTGACAAGAGGGTCCTCCCAATGGTTGACTTTGGCCTTACAGTATTATCAGAAAGGTTTTAGATACTATCTGTGAATGTAGATACATATGATGTCATTCACTTTTGATTGGTGGATTAGGCTCCTACCATGAAAAACACGAGCCTGATCTTCAGCTTTTGTTCCTAGTTTTGCTCCAGCATAGTAGCTGGAGAGGATTACTGGCCAAACAAAGTCTCAGAAGAACTGCAGCATTCCTGCAGGCATCTGGGTAGGTGCCACCTTGAGCCAGACCTGCAGCGTGACTATGTGCCAGTGAGACCGCGTTGCCTACCAGTTCTGTTCTGGTGGCCCATAGACTGGATAATGAAATAGGCATTTGTCCTTGTCCTTGACATTTTCCCCCTTCCTGGCATTGTCCAAATCCAGTTACCCGATGGATGTTTCTTCGGTTGCATGGCAGCTCTGATTTCTACTTGAGTTTCTGAATCCTCTTAAGAACACTTATGATCTGTTCAGCCTTCTGTACAGTGGACCCTCTACTTACGGAATTAATCCATATTGGAACGGTGGCTGCAGGTCGAAAAGTCTGTAGGTCGAGTCTCCATTGACCTGCAATGCATTGAAAACCAATTAATCCGTAACCGGCTGTTTTTGTTCCATTTGGTTTTTTCTGGTCTGTAAGTCGATTCTCCGGCTGCAAGTCGAACCTAAATTTTGCAGCCAGAGAAGTCTGTAACTCGAAAAGTCTGTAAGTCAAGCTGTCTGTAAGTCGAGGGTCCACTGTAAAATGTGGCTTTTTCCAAACAAGTAAGAAAGCTCCATAAGTGTTTGTTTGTGCACCAGGGCCCCAGAACCACAAAGACCTCAAGCAAAACCCCCCGAGGACATTGTTCGGGCAAACCACTACGATCCTGAGGAGGACGAGGAATACTATCGCAAGCAGCTCTCCTATTTTGATCGACGTAGTTTTGAAAACAAGCCCGCCATGCCGGTCCCTTCCAGCCACCATGCTGAGCCTGCTAAACCCGTTCATCTCCACAATCAGCTGAACTACTCAAACTACTCTTCCAAGTAAGCGTTCCTTCTTTCTCACTTCATTCGGTATTCTTCCGGAGGGATTATTGTAAAAATAAGGTTAACAGCTCAAGAAAGCAGAGGGGTTGTCATGGCAACCCAAAACGGGGGAATGTAAGGTTAAATAAATACACATGTTGACCGTGCGTGTTTACTTGAACCTTACCGAAGGCAGTGGATACCAAAACAGCGGTTGCCGCCTTCCCTTTCCCCCGCAGCATGCACACATGCCTCACCTGAACCTGCACACGCACAGATCCAGAGAAACGGCTGGGCTTCTGGCCTCTCTTGCCCTGTGCAGAACGTGGAGGTATCTGTAGCCAGGATCTCACACTAGACATCAATGGGCAAAATCCAGCGGAAGGGAGAGGGAGAATTTCTCTTGCTCTCTCCTGGGCACCCCAAAGACCTGCTGCAGAGGATTAAAACTCCAGTTTTCTGGCCAGTTTCCAAAGACTCATGGATGGGAAGGGAAAGGAAATGTGGTTCTGTCAGCACAATGGATTCAATACCCTGCATTTATGTGACACTGCGTTTGTTTTTGCTTGAGAAAATATGTGACCCTTTACAGTGGTGCCTCGCTAGACAATGATAATGCATTCCACTGAAATAGCGAAATCATCGTCTAGCGAAAAGCATTTCCGCACTGGAATGCATTGAAACCTGTTTAATGCGTTCCAATGGGGAAGAATCGTCATTGTCTAGCGAAGATCGGCCATAGGAAAGCCGCTTTGTGAACCGCCGATCAGCTGTTTAAATAGCTATCTTGCGAAGGTCTTGCAAAGGTCGCGAAAAACACCCGTTTTGCAAGCACGGAGGGAGCTGTCAAAATCGTTATCTAGCGAAAATTGGTTTGCGAAGCAGGGACCAAACATTGTCCAGTGAAATTCCCCCATAGGAATCACTGTTTTGCGAATCACTATAGTGATCGCAAAAAGTCAGTGTCTAGCGAAAAAACTGTTATGCAGGGTAACTATCTAGCGAGGCACCACTGTATTTGTAAGTGCTTTAAAAAGAAATGCCATAAAACTAGAATGCGAAATATAATGCACCATAAACATGAGCAGGAGAAAGATAATAAATTACCCAGACGCATGATTCTAAACTCCATGAAATGCTGTATATGTAAAATGAAGCAAGCTATGGAACATTACATGAAAGAGGCATGACCTAGTAAACACTGCCTCTGTTGAAAAGAAACCACAATGCTACGTTGGAGACCAAAATGTTAGGACATTTAAAGCAATGACAGCAATGGGGTTCTTTCCTGTTGTTTTAAAAGGACCTTCCTTCTTTAAAACGCAAGATAGCTTGCTTGCACATGCCTTCAGCCACTCATGTCCGCTATAGGTCATGTTCCCTGCATCCTGCTGTTGATTGATCATCCTATGTTTTAAAATATAAATGAGATCTAAATAATTCACCACTCATGTAATGCCGTAGAATCTTAGGCTGCCAGAAACAAGGGTAGTGCACATTTTTCATCACATCAGCTTCTTCTCCATTGCCACTTTCCCAAATCTTGCTGTTGGTTTTCTTTTTCACCTTTGTGTTTTCTCGAACGCTGCCTTCTGCAACTGGACCTGAGGGGCAAGCCATATTGGTCAGAATTAAAAGGAATTGATGGAGACTAAGGAAGAACAGCAACTCGTCTTTCCCATTTGTGTAACCTTCAAATAGCTGTCAAGTCCTCCCAGCCTGTATTGTTGGCTGTGATGGCACCAGTTATGCTATTGACTGTGCAGGTTGCATGTGGAGAGCAGTGAGGTAGTAAAATTGACAGCACTGACTCAGAATCAAGGTGTGGGCTGCCCATTTCCCAGGGCGCTTTCACACTGAAAAAGGAAGCCAGAATTGTTTGTAGAAAACCAGTGCTTCAAGGACTGTAAATTACAGCCCCATCCCATACCTGGTTTCCCTCTGATTAAAGGCATTCCATGGAACTCTTAGCCGCCAAAGAAGTCAGAAATTGCTTAATTTCTGACAAATCGTTGCTGCTGCTGATGTCATCGGTCTTACGCAGCATAACATACAGCAACAGGATTTCGGCCACAAATTCCTTTTAAGTGTCCCCCAAGACCAGTGGGCTGGCAGTCTTCCTGTAAGCTGTAGTTGGGTCACTTTGCCCAATAGCCTGCTCCCATGTCTGGCAACAGCTGCCTCAGATTATAGCCGGGCTTCTCTGGCTCTTCCAGAAATCCCGGGCTGTTCGGTCTCCATCTGTTGGAAGGATACCATTGTCCACATAAGGGCAGAGCAAACAAGGTCAAAGGTGGGCAAAACCTCCTTGTTCTAAAGAGGAGAACAGAGCCCACGATCACACTGATGGTCCCCCCAAAAGTGATTTGGGATCTGCTGGCTCACAAAGCATCTTGTAGGATGGTTTTTCTGAGGGTTTTCGTTTTGTTCTGGTCTGTTCATTGAAGGATTTGCCTAAATGCAAAGGAGTGCGCTTTAAACTAGAATGACTGTGTTCCTTTTATCCCTATTGCCCTTTGCTTTGCTATCACCTAGATTTCTTGGCTCTTACACTAGCTATGGCTACTTGAGAAGGAACATCAAGTGGTAAGAACACGGCTGGGGGGGAGGATGTTGTTAAGGTGTCCTCTCTCCCCACTATCTTCTCTCACAGGCATTATGTGCAGATAAAATTTTGAATGCATTTTCAGGGTGACTTGATCAAAACATGGTAGGGATTTGGCATTCTATTGGAAAATATCCATTTCTGGGGTGACATTTGGAAAATCTGAACTAAAAATAGCTTGTATTTTTCTCCTCTTAACCAGCTTAAAAATTATGCACATAAAGCTAGTTGTTTACATTTGTTGTATTTCTGAATAAGGTGGCATTGTAAATATTGAATGCTGAGTATATTTGGGAGTATTTCCGTTAAACATGGATTTTTTTTGAACAAATGGGCCAATGTTGAGCCCCCCTCTTAAAGACTTGGCTATCTATCTGTCTATTAATTTCTATTTCCTTGCCCTAAGGAAAACTGACCTATGGAAAAAAGTTGTAGCGTTGGTTATAACCAACACAGATTCGAAAATACACCCCAAATGTCATCTGTTTCTTGCTTGCCATCTACTTTGGTTTGTCTTACTAATCTTTCTAACAAATTAGTGTTGTTGTAACTCTCTCCTTTGCTTCAAATATTACTCTTATTTTGTTTTGGAAGTTACAAAAAAAATTAAATTTTATTATTACAACTATAGGTACACAAGATTAAAATATAACAAAACATAGTAACTACAGTTGGATCAAAACCTACTAAAATTCAGGTTACAGTTAAGTGTAAATTCTTAATCTAGCCAGTGCAGTGGTTTAGTCATCAGATTCCTTATTGTACACACTGCTTTACAACATTTTGCAACCTTAGCTGTGGTTTCCCTTTAGGAGCCAGGCTGGAGGAGACAAGACTTGTTGGGTCTGCCTGGATATTTTAACATTGGAAAAATGAGCAAGTTGCAGCAGCTCTTATAAAGCGCGCAGTACGATAGGACACATCCCACAGCTTCCACCATTGGCAAGGGCAAAAGCTTTGGTCATAAGGGATGTGTAAATATCTTCCCTTCAGAAAGGCTGAAGAAGGCAGAGTGTTGAAACAGGCTAGGGCAAAAGCTCTCTGATACCTAGCAGTTTCTGTTTTATAAAGACAGTATGCTGGGGTAAGGATCCTCCTGTAATTCTCAGCAACAATGCAATGGGCTCCATGAGCTTTGCCGAGTTGGAGGGCTACCTCCCAGATCTGTCGCCTGATCATCTCTTTAGCCTCCAGAAATCCCAGAAGCAACAGGGAAGGGGGTTGGAATAAGCTATTAAGAGAAAAAAAAAACACCATGATAACATCAATACAGAGAAGTTAATCTTTGATAGGAAAAGGGGATGTAGCTATGGGAGAACAGGCACTGCTTCTGTAAAGGTGAACGGCTGTCTCTTCTCATGCTGCTGATGGATACAGCAGGCCCACACCAAGGAAGCCTTTCCCTTTGGTTGCAGAACTGAGGAAATTTGGAACTGGGGTGGGGTTCGCTTTCTGGCCTTAAGGCGGAAGACGTAGCCGAGGTCCTGGGCTCTGTTTTGTTTGCTTGTTTGTTTTCTGCTGCACTTGCTGCCAGTCTCTTCCCAGTGTGATTAGCGATTGGAGATTTGGATTCCAAAACTGATGGATAGGATCAGGTTACTTGCCTCTGTAAGAGAATGTCAGCTTGCCTGTAGTCCAGGATCCCCATTTTCAGAAAGCACTGTAGAGAACAGTCAGGCCCAGAATCGGGAGAGAGCCATAGCCGCACACACCCTCCATACCCCAAAAAACTAGGAAGCCTGTGTCAATGTTGTCTGTTTCTTTTTATTTTCGTTGCTCTCCACAGGGGAAAGTCAATAGACATGGAGACTCTGGATCGGGCTGTTGGTGAAAAGCGTTATGAGACAGCCCCTCAAGTGATCCCCCCTCCCCCTGCACCCCCAGTGCAGTACACCCAACCTCAGTCCATTAATAACCCCATCGTGTCTCTGCAGCCCAAGTCTACGCTGACGGAAGGTGAGCCTGCACCTTTTTCACTTCATTATAATACTTACATTCCAGCATACAGGGCGACAGCAAACTCTTTAAATGGCTAAAGGGGCCATTAAGGCAGCAAAATCCAAAACATAAGAAGCCATGCACCTGCACACACATGATTGGCCCCACTTAAAAACACACAAGAGTAGCACGGCAGGCAAAGCCAATGGCCTCGAACTTTTTCAGAAAAATGGTCATGAGAAAAACAACACAAAAACTTTTCTTTGTTCCATGGTCTTGATTTGAAGGCCAATAAAGAGCAGGTTGCATGAATAATAGCACTCCCCCCCACCAACTGCTCTTGTGGTGATTCAGGATGGGGACGAGTTGGTGACCTATTTAAAGTGCAGAAACTCTGTTCCTGAACACAAGCTGTATTAAATCAACAGTCTTCTAGCTTCTTGGAACTGAAGCTTAGAAGGCTGGAACTTTTAGGACATATCCATATATTTTCAAGAATCATCAGTTCTTGAAATATACCATTCTTAAAAAGTTGATCTCTGCACCCACGAATGGATTTACCCTTTTTAAATATTCCCACATGCAGCTTTTGTCTGTGAAACTACGTTGCAAGCTTCAAAGCACTTTTTTGGCATCCTAACATATGTCGCTTTCTCTCTGTTTCTTTGCAGTCAACTCCGTGTCGGACTTTCAGAACTCTACTTTGCCTAAGCCGGAGCCCTCCCTGCCTCAGAACAAACCGCTCGCTTTCAGGTCTTCCAGCCGAGAAGACACCGTGCAGTCCACCTTCTACCCTCAGAAAAGCTTCCCCGACAAAGGTCCCGTGAACGGGACAGAACAGATCCCAAAGACGGTCACCCCCGCTTACAACCGCTTCACGACGAAACCTTACACAAGTGCTGCCCGGCCCTTTGAACGCAAGTTTGAAAGCCCGAAATTCAACCACAATCTCCTGCCAGATGAGAATCAGCATAAGCCCGAGTTGCCATCCAAATCTCAGAATTCTCCCCAGCCCCTTTTAAAAGCACACAGCTCATCTCAGCCGGAGTTTGACAGTGCAGTGGATACCTTCTCCATACAGGCCGACAAGCTCAAATATCAACCAAATAACATCAATGCTGTGCCTAAAGCCATTCCCGTAAGGTAAAGCTTCTCCTAGATGTGAAAGTGCAGTTGCTTCACATTCCATTTCATCTCATTGCCTCCCTTCTAGAAGGTCAGAAGGCAATCCCAACACTTAACTCATTTATGGTAGATTAACCCTTCATAAACTTATTCCTTTGGGGTAGGACAGAAAGCCACCTCCCACCCCCCACCCCCGAAACACACCCAGACTCATCTGGTTCAAGAAGTAAGACAGAATCAGACGCAGCTTGTATGTAGATGGGAGCCAGCCAGAGAACACTAGCAATCTCTGGTAGCATTGGAAGATTTCCTGCCTGAAACCCAAGAGAGTCATCACTGCCAGTCATCACTGCCAGTGATAGCACTGAGTAAGATGAACAAAGGGGCTCACCCAGGATCAAGCAGCTTCCTTTGTTCCTCTGTCCTCTGCTCCAGTAGTTGTCAGCTGTTCATCTTCCAAATGGTTTGGACTTTAACTCCCAGAAGCACTAGAAGGGTGGCCAGTGATCAAGTGTTCAAGAAGTTATAGTCCAGCAAAATGTAGTCCCCAAAATTAAGGACTGCCACTGTGTTCAGTCCCCAGCATCTGTAGCTGAAAAGATTTCAGGGAGCTAGGCTGGGAAAAATTGGGTGGTGTAGTGGTATGTGTTGGTTAAAAAAAAATCCAGTTTCAGCCATGCTTATTTATGAAACATTACTGGAAGCAGAAGACCTGGTTTAGAATTAAACACTGCTGCTCAACAAGAATGGTGGCTTGTTAACATGACAAAGAGACAGCAGAACTATCTATTAGTTCGTTAGAAATATATTATTTTCTCCAGTGAACTTACGACAGCACACATGCCCTTCTTCCTCATAAAGTCAAACAGTTATAAAACTTTTACACACTTCATTTGAAACCTGCTGGCACTTTATTCTGGAAGATAAAACTTGTACAGAAGCACATAACAGAACAGTTAGAAAAGTAAAAATTTTCTTCCTCTTAATTTTAATAGCTTGTTCCATGTCAGCAAAAAATGCTGCTGGAAAAGCAGTCTGTCTCCACCAGCCAAAAAGACTCCTTCTCAACTGTGTTCAGCAGTTTTTACAGTCCCTGTTTGCAGTAGGAGCAGGGAATGTAATAGCGTAAGAAGCGCAGTGGGAAGAATTTTACTTGATAAGGAGTCAAGGTTGGGGGCTACTGTAGAGAATTCAGGGTTGGTTTGTTTTTTAGAGGGTCATTTAAGAGCATTTCAGTATGCAAGAAGACAGTGTGATGGTTTCTGGAGTGATGCTGCTTATGAATAACCTGCATGTCCACTGTGCATGTGTTCTTAATGCCTTGCGAATTCGCAGGAGGGCCTTTGCCACAGCAGGGTCACATGCATATGCTTTACCTCCAGCTTTTTCATCTGCTTGTGATATAAAGGACCATTTTGGTGTATGTACTTGCACTGCTTCTAGTATAGAAGATGAGAGGCTGCAGACAGTTGGCGTGTTTTGCAAGATGCACCCATCTCCTCTGACTTGGGCATCTGGGGAAACCTACGAGCGGATGCGGTTTACCCAGAAGAAGCACAACTGTTACTCGAGGCAGTGGGTTTACAAATGTACTTGTCCTCTTTTCGTCTTCACCTGAGGTCATCTTTATTCTGGGAACTAAGAAAAAATAACTTGACCTCTGTCTGTCTGTCTTGATTGTAGTCCTTCTGCTCTAGAAGATGACGATGAAGAGGACGGACATACCGTAGTCGCCACTGCGAGAGGCGTTTTTAACAGCAACGGTGGCGTCCTCAGCTCCATAGAGACTGGAGTTAGTATCATTATCCCACAAGGAGCCATTCCAGAGGGAATCGAGCAGGAGATCTATTTCAAGGTCTGCCGAGACAATAGTATCCTCCCACCTCTAGACAAAGAGAAAGGTAGGCCCAAACCTGGGGTCGCGGCGTTTCCTTCAACCCACGTTTTGTTTCAGCATCTCATGCGCAAGAAGAAGAGGAGGGTGCCTACCATCTTTTAAAGGAGAAGCAACCATTCTTCCTGGAAAGACCAAAATAGTTCTTCCTCAGGATCAGAATGGTAGCAGGAAAACCCACGGAAGGAGGTCTCCCTTTTCTGGTGTAACAGGCAACCTGAGAAGCAGAAAGCTCCTGGGGGGGGGGAAGTGGGGGAGGACTGTCTTACTCTTTTCCATTTCTTGTTAGTAATAGGGTCGCCTCCTTGGCAGCCTGGAGAAGTTAGGCTGAACTTTGACGTTACTGAGGAGAAGGAGAGGCTGCTAGGGCTCCTTGTCAAGGGGGGGAAGCTCCTTGCCTCGTGGCTTGATTTCCTGGTTCATCTTAGTGGTGCCTTATTGAGAGCTGCTGCTTTCAGCATCTCCTGGGAGAGGTAGAGCCGGAACCTGCCCCTGCCAGCACAGAAGGTTTGATCTTGTTATGAAGGCTGCCACAGTCGAATTCAGCCCCTGAAACTTCATTGCAACAAAGGTGACATTCCATGGAGATGGAGGACGTTTACGTGAAGTTTTAGTCCCATGTTGTCTTCACTGTCCTTTAGCCGTCCTGTAGTTCCAGAAAGGTCTAGCGCCAGAGTGGGTGGCCACCGAGAGGTGGGGGCCATGCCTGACCCCTTTTTCACCCCACACAGGACCATAACATTCTGTTGCTTTTTCCCCAAGCAGCAGCAGGGGATGGGAAAGAGAATAACTTGGAAATTGCACAGGAAAAACCATAATCCTATTGATTGCACAAGCCCCTTGAAATTCTCTTTGGGAAATAACTAGAAATGGTTGCTTGTTAGGCCAACTAAGTGACTTTGTTCTCCTTCGCTTTGGTTTTTTGTGATTTTTTTAAAGTGTGGCTTCATTGTAATTGTGTTAGCGGTAAGTAGTTACAGGTAACTACTTACTTTGCATGCTACTCATTATTTCCCAGTTCTTTTTCTTCTTCTCCTGATTGCCTCTTTGAATTTGCTGCAGCAAACAAATTGCTTCTTAGGTCACACGGCCTTCTTTGTTTTTACGATCTCAGCTAATCTCACTTTTCTGAGCTTCCGACGCTTCAGGTGCAACGCTGCGCATTTGTCGTCCGTCACAAGAGTGCGACAACACTTAACGTTTCTCCCTTTTCTCCCTTGACTGCAGGCGAAACGCTCCTCAGCCCCTTGGTCATGTGCGGGCCCCATGGACTAAAATTCCTGAAGCCAGTGGAGCTGCGCTTACCCCATTGTGCGTCAATGACCCCTGATGGTTGGTCTTTTGCTCTAAAATCCTCCGACTCCTCGTCGGGTATGCTGTCCTCCCTCTGTCCTTTTGGGGCTTTTGGGTGCTATCGTATAATTTAAAACTCACCTGCCTGAAGGTGACACTGTGTAATATAAAGATATTACTAAATCACTGTATTTGTGTCAGCTCTCCATTTCATTTTCATTACAAGTGTCTTTCTCACACTTACTCATGCTGCAAAAAATCATTGCAGAAAATCATGATGGATAAAACCAAAATGGCAAGGTAGATAATGTCGTCCTGTGCTTTGTCATTGGTCCATCCAACGGTGCAGTTATCTACCTTGTTTTCTTATCTCTCACACTCTTCTGTCTCTTTTCTCTCTCCGTCTTTCTATCTCTCTCTCTCTCAAGGACTAATACTGCTGCAAAACACTCAAAAATGAGAAAGTTACACTTTTTTTTCCCTCTTTGGTAAATTATGTTTGAGCAATTCTAACTGTAGTTTTGTAACAACTGATACGCATTTCTTTGAATGACCATGGAATGCTGTAGCAGTCCCAGTAAGCTGAGGCAAAAACGTTTAATATTTTGGTCATGCTTTCATGTGCAACCGATGTCATGTATTAATTTGGCCATTCAAAGAAAAAAGCAATCTGTCTTGCAGAAGAACCCTGTCTAACTCATTTTTGACACATTTGGGCTCAAGGCACAAATTTGTGCTGCTTTCAAATTCTGAAATGTTGCTGAGAAATGGTCCTCTCCTCTGTTTTCTTTCATAGATGGGTGTGCCTGTATTCTTTTCCCAGTAGGTATTGTAGCCCCTACTCTCTCAAAGGAGGGGAATTACCATTGGCTAAAAACCAGGGGAGAAGAATAATTAGGGGGAAAAAAGATAGATTTCTTGGGTAAATTTCAAGCAATTTCATGAAGTGGCTGGAAAGTTACAGCCGTGAGTGAAAAATGAGTCTCTTCTGCATATTGGACAAAGGGTGCATTTCCAGGCACTTCAATAGCATTTTTGATGCCCTTAAATGTATACATATATGTATATGGTATATAAAAGCAATGTACTTATGTGTACAGTATTTAAATGTATTCGTATTTGTCACTAAATGTATTTATCATTTTCAATGCCACTGTGTTGACACTAAAAGAAAAAGAAAGGGAAAGAACATCAGATGCTTCTCTGATTGGGGATCCAGTTATTTAGAACAATCTTGGCCGGTCGATTTTTACTGGTGTTCTATGCATGTGTTGCATGCAGCTATTTAACTCTGTGTTAAAAAGGAAAAAAAATCAGACAAACCAAACTGGAAGTGCTAGAAAATGGACAGTTTCAAGTCATAAGGATCCAAAAGTTCTGCCACTTAATAATCTATATATCTCCTTCAAACCGTGCTTTCAATCATTTTGTAACTGATAAACCTGTTCATGAATTTTCTTGAAATGAAAGGCAAGAGGGAAATGTGCTTGTCCTGCATAATCTCTATTAATGTGAGAAAAAAAAAAACAGATCTTCCTTTCCAAGTTAGTCTACCTATGTGTGCTCCTGCGGTGCTCTTGCGTGCCTGTGTGTGTGTTTCGAGGGTTGCCTCTTTCTGTCTGTACCGGAGCTATTAGTCCCTTGCAGCTAACATATTTAAATGTGGTGTTATATCAGTAATCTTGCTCCTTGAGACAAACTTCACAATTGGCCAACTCTGTCTTCTGATGTGTAAGCCATACTGTGTCTTAAATAAATACTTGTTTTCTCTCTTTTTTAAAAAAAAAGAAAAAGAAAAACATATATAAATATCTATTAGTTGGTTATGGGATCTCTTTCTCGCTCTCTCTTTCTCTTAAGCTTTTCCTAACATGTTTTCCATGTTCCTCTGTCTTTTTGAAACAAAACATTTGGTTATACATACTAACCTCTTCTGCAACACATTTTAAAAAGTCAGCTGCACTGACACATTATCTTCCCCCCACCAAAACAAATATATATATTGCCTTGTTTCATCTCATCTCATGGAGCAGAGGAGACCACTAACTCCAGATTCTGAATGGGCCACAGCACAACTGGTTAACTCCCGAGTGCATTTATGTTATTACATTATTTGGGATTAGATGGTCAGGGTGGAGGTGGTCCTCCTGTTTTCAAAAGGTGGGATAGAAATTTTAGCTTTGCTTTTTTCAAACTGTATTTCACTGCACACAAGGAAGATTTTTCTCAGGTACACTCACACATGTCAGACTGTGCCTTCATATCTTTACAAACTGTTGATTACTGACAATTTGTAAATTGGGTGTAAATCTAGCTCAGGCTAATCAAAGTTCTTTTTCTCCTTTTTGGTGGGGAGGGTATGCTTACAATTGAAATGCCATTTTGGTGACTGAGAAGATGTCACAGGCTCTCATAACTTAGTATGCTAAGGAAATGGCTGAGCATACCAATCAGCTCTTAGTCTGCCATTGCACTTGTACTGTCCGCTCCAGGTATCATCACTTCAGCATACTGATCATTGTGTACATCATGTTTGTTTCCATGAGTTTCTCACAAGAAGTGTTGGAGCCTCTTGTCCTTTGTAGAGCTGCACAACATATCCATAGCCCCAAGCCCTTAAGGCAGTTTTATCTAACCTTGGTTCTGCCTGCTACTCCGTAGGAACAAAGGAATCGTAAGAGCTTCACGGAGTGTGTGTGTGTGTGTGTTATGTGATCTAAAGTGCTTCTGCAACAGCAAAGCGTTAAACTGTGTTTATATCAAATGACAGACGCTTGGTCTCTGGAAATGGAATGACAGTAGGAAACGATCAGATTGAAATTAATTAGGTTAATTTCCTTAGTCAAAGTAGCTCAGAGAGTAAACTTGCACTTCATTCAATTCTCTACCTCTTTCCCTGTGATGGAACCTGCTTCCCGCCAAGTCACATAAGGCTTGCAGCATTAGACTTTACGGTTCAGCACTCAGGATGGTCTAGAAGGCAGGAGAACATAGGGTGACCCTAGATGTTGCTGGACTTAGCTCTCTGCCTTCCTGGATAGGCTGACATTGGGTTCATAGGACTTACGAGTCCAACAACATCTGGAGGGACACAGGTTGCCCCCCCTCATCTAGATGCAGCTGGGGTGCAATATCAGCATTCTGCTAATTCAAGTACTTTAGACTGGTAACAAAACTTATGCCTCCAAATAGTCACTGCAGCACAGTACTAAGGATGCTCATATTATATATTCAGTAGGTAGCTCTGAATGATTGGACAGGTTTAGATGAGCAGGGTTGGATGATGGTGGTGGCCTATGCATAGACAGAACAAGGAAGGTCTTAAACATCTACAAGAGAATTGCCCAGCCTGCCCTTTGGCTGGTTTAACCTCTGATTAATTTGTCTTGCAAAATAGAGTGAAGCTTTCCAAGACTGTAGTGCCCATTGATTTCTTTTTAAACTACAGTTTTGGGCTCCTTGTCTAGAATTTGGCATATGGAGAGGCCTGGTGTTGGTTTGAAGCCACTCTGGCCATGTTGTCAGGGTAGCGCTGGCGTTGTATGTAATTCAACATACCTGGGAAGTGTGAAGTTGCTGAAGGCTAGTGAATTTCCCCCCAGTGTTTTTGTGTTCTTGCCCCTAGCAAGTGCTTATGTGGTGAGGTTCAAAGGCATGTAAGTTGCCTGAAAGGCCCTTACATTAGAAATGTCTGCCCGATGACATTTCTAATAGTTTACTCAAAAATTTGGAAGTAAAAGGTTGCACTTATCCAAATTTTTAAGTAAACTATTAAAAATGTCATCGGTCAGACTCCCTATCAGACAGTTTACCTCTGCTTGAATCCCACCACTTGGTTTCCTTAAATGTTTCAGGGAACGGTGGTTATTCAGAATCCTTCTTGATTTTTATGAGGAAGGCTTTACACAGTGTTTATTTTGGGGTGCTTAAACTGTGTACACCTTAGTAAGACACACACGTCTGGAGAGAAAAAAAAATAAAATTCACAGTATTTGGTGTTCTGCAAGGTGGCTTCCTAACAAGAAAAAAATAAAACAGGCCAAGGACCAGCCGCAAAACATGCACAAATCCTTTTAATGTCCACCTGCCCTTTCCAGAACTCTTTGCAGTTTCCCCAGCCTTAATCAGTTTCGAGTTAGTAAGATAGAAACCCTGAGTCTAAGCGGAAGTTTGTGTTCCTCGCTAAAACGGGAGGTAATTTCTGACAGCAAAACATGCTCTTATTGACTTCTAAAGATACTGTTATTCCAAGATGTTCCACCTTTGAATGATAGATACTAAACTACTACATTGTTTTCCTCCCACAGGTGACCCCAAAACCTGGCAGAACAAGTCTCTTCCTGGTGATCCAAACTATCTTGTTGGAGCAAACTGTGTCTCAGTTTTAATAGATCACTTCTAACCCTTACGTTAGCTGACTGGCCTAACGTGTGAAACCGAGATTCTAACAGAAAAGAAAGCAAGCGTTGCCTAGAACTGAACCGTTTCTCCCCCACCCCGACCCCAAGTATTAACAGTTCTCTGTAGTGTTATGCAGTCTTTGCTTTGACTAACAAGGGATAATGAGTACATTCTTGAACCATGGTCAGGGTACATGCCGTTAATCAGCAGGGCCACAAACGACCCAGGGACCAAGGCAAGGTCTTTATGGGTTCCCTCTGACTTTCCTTAACCGGACACTTCTGATGCATCATAGCTTAAATCTTTCTTAAACTAACCACTCAAGCAATGCAATTTACTACTACTACTACTACTATTACTAATTATTATTATTATTATAATAATTTTTTTTCAGAGGAACGGACTTTTGGTTCACAAACCACTGCTGAATTAGAGCTTTTTCTTACTACAATTTTTGGGTTTTTTTCTTCTTCTTTTCTTTTTATAAAGAAAACACCTTTGTGTGTGTTTAGTATATGCAAAGACTCCTGCGATCACCGTTTTCTTTCTGTTTTATTTTGTTTAAAAAACAAACAAACAACTGGCAGTCTTGATGCATACGCCCACCAAGTGGAAATACAGTTTTTTGCTAGCACAATATAGAAGTTTTTTCTTCCTCTGCTAAGAAGGGGGAGTTACATGCACGTCTAACTTTAATTGTACAAGAAAAACACTTTATTTTTTCCCCCCATTTGCCATAAGGAAAGACAAAGAGAGCAAGCGCATGTGGGATGACTGTGGTTCCAGTGGCCTCCGGGGGTCTGTAAATTACGGTAACCACATCTACGACAGACAATTAACCAGCAAGGATGCCTTACCCTCATGTTTTTAACTAGTCTTAGCTATCATTGTAGTTCTCTGTACTACTAAGTTTGTTTGGCTTCTGTGCTTATGTAGATTAATACATCTTGAGAGAGGTTGAGACGTGGATTCATTTTGTGAACTGGCTCGTTTAGAAAGAGAGAGAGAAAGAAAGAGACAGATAGATACACTTGTTTTTGCGCTGATCTACCAGAGGAGAAATCTGAAGAACATGATGGTATGTTTTCTGCTATGCATTTTGAAAATTTATAGACATTATAGATTGCTTGTATATAACTCGTGCATACCACTTTTGTTCTTGGTTTGTAAATTAACTTTTATAAGCTTTACCTTTTTATATATATAAATATATATAAAAATACAAAACAAAAGTTTCTTAATATCTTTGTACTCTCATACCTTTTGAGCCTTCAACTTTGACATCTTGCAGCAATAAAAGCAGCATTTCTACACTACATGAAAATAAGGACTTTTTTAAAAAGAATATGCACAAAGTTGTTACCTTTTTAAGTGCTGCATTTAAAGACTAACTCGGAATTCTCTAGTTTGATTACATTCTTGAAAAACAAAAGTATCCCTACTGTAATTTTGTGATAAGGATGCTGTCCTATGTGCCCTGAAATGTATTTTTTTACTAATAGACAAATTATTATGGCACATCAGCACTATTTCTGTTTAGATAATATACCACTGCATTCTGTTAATCAGTTATTTAGCTATTCAGGTGTGGCTGATTTTTTTTTCTTTGCCGTTATTAAAAACTACACATTTCTAAATATACAGAATAAAAACTGTTTTTAAAATAATAGAAGATTTCCAGTATCTTCTTCTTTCTGTCTAAAATGCATGTGTGTGCCCAGTTGAAAATCTTGAGCTCCTGATTCGCTCACATTTTGCTTTGCATCAAGAGGACAAGCCTTAGTCTGAGATACATTTATGACCCAGAGGATGGGTTGCAGCTGATGACTTCACCGTCAAAGCCCTCCGAAAGAACATGTTTTCAGAGATGCTGCAGAATTAGATTTGCACCCAGAAATGAGACATCTTAATGTTGTGAATGGCTTTACCACATTAAAAAGTTGTCTTGATTTGAACAGATTTGCAAACTGCTGTCTACAATAACTAATGATGTTATTGGATTGATCAATGAAATAAGGAGAAACAGCAGCAGTTAGGTAAGTGGCACATTCTGCATTAAGGAACAGATCATAGCATCTGCCCACTTCTTATCCATTATGTGGTCCACTCCCCCTCCTCTAGAATGTGGTACATTTATTTTAGGGGAACTAAGGTCAGAAACATGACTTTCCTGGGATGTTCTAATATGCCCAGAGTTGTGAAAGGAGAAGATTATGATAGATTTGAAATCACACCTAAGGCCCTGATTGATGACCTGTAAAGCTTTGTGAGGCTCTGTTCTTCCAAGTACCAAGTGGCATATGTGCATATTTACTTTCTTCAGCAGCAGGGAACTGGGTCTGTTGCCCTATACTTCTGAACATGGTGTTGCAGTACAGGTTGGTATTTTGTCCCCCTTCTGGGGAAAACAGAGAACATAGTAGAATCATACAGAGCAGCTCCTAAATGAATGACTGCCAGTTTGAATGCTTGCATGCGTAGAATAATTATGCACATAAGATTCCGGAGTCTGTTGTATGTGTGAATACGAACAGCAGAATAATTGCAGTCTAGCCTTCCCCTGGGCTTGGGTGGTGTTTTAAATGATAAAACACCAAGTTCTCAGTGGAAAGCTGCATGGTCGGATTCTTCTGAAAATGTTGTTTGTTTCTGGAAATCTGAGAAGGTGGTACCTAGGCTTTGTACGTATTTTTTGCTTTCTTACTGAGTGATGCGAGTGCATCAGTGTGGTCTAACTCTACTAGCCTGTAAACTTCAGTGCACCCATGATTAGAAGAGTGTGTAAATTCTAAATGGGTTTGAGCAACTGGGTTGGCAAAAGCAATTCACCTTTTCAGTAAATCAGTCTTGGTCAGCTAGTGGGGCGCCTTGTTCTTCCTTTTCTGGATTCAGGGAATGCCCACCAACAGCTGCATCTAAGCTCCTGTGGGCAAGGGGGATGATATGTCCCTGTGTAGTCATTGGGCCGTTCAGGACTTCCATGCACTAGGCAAAATAGGTGTGCAATATCACCTGTTTTGTGACAGTATTTTATCTCTAGGCACTTGACCAAGAGACTTCTTTCTTCAAGAAAATGAAGACTGGTGTGTTGCCACAAAAAAGCATGGAATATGCCTTGGATGTAGCTCTACCTTGAGCTGTCTTGCCGCCCCGAAGCTGTAAACCAATCTGCACCAAAGGAGAAGATGTGAGAAAATCGGGCTAGATCTGTACTCAAATTACTTGATGGACCATCATTTTTATTATGGCATTACTTGCCTCTTGTTCTAAGGGTTTTTTTTAAAAAAAAAAAACAGGTACATTCTCAAAAACATGCATTGCATAGCTAAGGTGAGCAAGAATGAGGGGTTGATGTGTTGCTAAAATGTTAAGAAGCGGGATTTGGTTTGTTAGCTGTGATTGCAACAGTAAGAGATGGTTTTTGAGCATTGTACTGCAGTGCCATGAGTGCCAACATTGGTATCCACAGACGAGGAGGAGGTCCTTGGAGGCACAGAAATAAGCACATTGGATGTCTGCTTATCTAAGAAAGAAAGAAACGATGGCAGGAAAAGCTCACCTCAAGGTAAGTGGGCATGGCATAATGGGGGAATAAAGCCATGGAATTTCCTAGACCTGGAGAAACAGTGATGACAGGAGAGGGTAGAGACACTATTCTTGGGTATTAATAGAGTGGATTATTTGTTCCTATGATAGGCAAAGGATGCTTACTTTGTGGGAATTGGGGGGGATAAAAGAAATACCTTTTCTGTTGTACGAGTCCCAAAGTCTTCTCTGAACCACGTCCTTAACCTCTTGCATCTAAACATCCCATTGATCACTTTATCAAAGAACCTGAACCCCACCATTGCAGAAATGAAAGCACCCAGCGATTCCAAGGAGGAGATGGCTCTTATAGGAATTCTCTTTTTTTAAAAAAATCTTTTGTAATAAATTAACAACAGAGGAAAGGGGGAATTAAGAAGTCAGGCTACACTATGTCAACAATTATAATGTTTCAGTGTTTTTCAACTCTTTGGAGATCGCTTTCTGAACATTGCCTCCTTCCCAGCCTTTCCAGGGCAGAAGATGGCAACCGTCGCTCTAAGTGATCTGCCTGCAAAATGCAAGGTGTACGCAGCAGTGTCAAAAGCAAACTCAGGCTGTTATCCCTGAGTGCTCCCAGTAAGTGGCAGAGAGACCTGGGGCCAGGAGGAGCAGATGGTCCTCCTAATCCACTCCACTGTTCTCCCAGATATTCCTGCTCCTCTTGACATGCAGTGTCAATAATTTCCATCCACCCTAGTGACTGTTGGAGGCACTTAGCAGTGATGTGTGATGTTTCTTGTCTTTGGATTCGTCTCAGGTGTCTCTTTATAGTCACTGAAGCTAATATCTTTTTTGCATCATAGAAATACTGCTGTTTTTATTCAATTTATATCCCAACTTTCCTCATAAAAGCCCAGGGAAGCCAACAACTCCTCAGAAAACAAACATTAAAATCACAAAATACAGGCGTAACATCATAACAATCTAGACTACAGAGTCAAACTATTAAAAATACAACCAGAAAAATATATACAAACAAGGCTCGGTCAATGACCAATCAGACATGTCCTCATTGTCTAGAATCTTGTGCGAGTAGATGTGTTTTTAACTGTGACCTGAATTATGAAGGAAAACTAGATCTCTTAGGGAAGAACTAGAGTGGCACCACTGATAAGACCACACCACATGTAGAAACCCTGTGGGCTTTGGCTACCACAAGCAAAGCTTCAGCTTCTGATTTTACCATTTTAATGATTCACTGGTTAGATCAGTTGTTTCTTTAGCCTCTGGTAGCCACAATTCTCCAGTACTTTGGCCATCTCAGGAGAAGAGAGGACTCCCTGGAAAAGACCTTAATGTTGGGGAAGTGTGAAGGCAAGAGGAGAAGGGGACGACAAAGGACGAGATGGATGGACAGTGTCATCGAAGTCACCAATGTGAATTTGACCCAACTCCTGGAGGCAGTGGAAGACAGGAGGGCCTGGCATGCTCTGTTCACGAAGAGTCGGACATGACTTAATGACTAAACAACAATAAGCCACAATTCTGAAGAATCTTTGTGAGGCAGGTAACGTACTTGCACGCACACACTCCTATAAACAGAAGTTACTGACTGCAACAATTCCAGAAGGACATCTTCATCAAACAGGCTTCCTTGTGAAAGCCTTTAATGTTTACCGAACTGTAGGTCTGAGCCTTGGGATTCTCTGAATGTGCGTGGGCTGCCACTCTCATCATCCTTCCCCTGGCCATGCTAGCTAGAGCTGATGGAAGTTCCAGTCATCCTATATCTGGAGGGCCACACTTTGCCCGCCCTTGCCCTCCATTCCTAGGTAACCAGTTTTGTTCTTGGAGAGTTTTGTGTTCAACTGTAGTTTATTTCTGAACTCGAGCCCAGTTGACATCTCTTCTGGTACTGGCTTAGCCCCAGATCAGCCCTCGAGTCTTGGCCTGCCAAAGAGCTTTATGCATGTATTTATTTAATGTGTCACCTTTCTCTCGGGTGTGGGAAGCAAGGTGGCTCACAACAAGGTTGAAATGTAAGCACAAAATATATATATTTTAAAAAAGGTTATGCAATTAAGTCCTTCAACAGGAAGCTTTGGAGGTTGAACCAGAGACCTGCATGCAAAAGAGCAGCTGTGCCACTGATGGAGCAAATTGTCCATTCAGGGAACTAAGAATCACAGAAGACCTGTTTGGACTGGAGCCCTGGCCTGTCCAACGTTCTGTCCACCCAGCGGCCTCCCGGGAGCTCCCCTGTGAAGCACCCCAGCAGGATGTGGAAAAAGCTGAACCCTCTGTCTCTCATTCCTTGTACCCTTTGGCAGAGATGCCTCACTTCTGGGAGTGGAAAAGATCTATGCACACCTTGACTTCGTAACTGTGGATGGCCTTCGTGTAGGCATCCAGTCCCTCTGAGAGATTTTGCAAATGCCGAGAAAAGTATTTTTGCACCACCTACTGTCATACCATTCCATAAGGCTGCATTCCCCCCCCCCCCCGAACAAATGCTTTTGTGTAAGGGAGAGGAATACTGTGTAAACAAAGCTTGAGCTAGCCTGCATGAGTTTTGCATCAAAGGATGGGGTTAGAAGGTGCTTTGAAGGTCATATAGACCAACCCCCGCTTGGTGCAGAAGGTCTGCAGGCAGACTGCAGCTGTAGCATTCAGACAGATGGCATTTGCTTTGCTGCTGAGGAAAAGCATCAGGCGTCGTGGACGAGAGCCAGTGGTGTAAGGAATCCAGCTGCCTCGAGCAGTGAACCTTTTTTCCTCATTTCCTCTGCACCTCCATGATTTAATGTTAATTACCCACTAATTTGTCAAATGGCAGACATATGTTGCTTATTGTGTCAAACTGCCTGCCTTGATGACGGACGGGAAGTCTTGCCCACGCAAGCTGCGTTTTGCAGATGGCTGTGTTGACTGCGTTGCCCGTGAACGGTGGCAGAGGCCTAAACACCACAAGGATCACCGGGGGGGGGGGGGGGAATTAGCTAGCAGGCAATTGAAAAGCAAAATGAAGACCAAACACCACCTGAAAAATGCAAGCATCTTCTATGTGCTTATTGGTTGGCATGGATATGGCAGGAGTTTGAATTCTTCAGATTTTGAATGTAGCCACTCCTGCCCGTTTATGGGGTGGCATCATTCCTTAAAGTGAGTCTCGTGAAAACCTTGCTTGGCCAGCTAGGTTCTTTAATCTGGAATACGTAGCTCTCTCAAAAGAAACTAATAATCAGTGCTGTCAACCACTCTTTTAGTACCAGAAAGACTTTTCATCCCCGTGCATGTATGAAATCTTAGTGCTAGGATGTCCATCTCATCTCCACGTGGCTGCTTGTTAAACTACAATCACAAAAGTAATAAGCGTTTCTGCTTCTTCTTCTTTTTGGACCCCTGCCCCTATCCATGTCTAGCTCAGTTAATACTATTTTTACTTCATTTTATTTGTTCATACCCCATCATTCTCCTAGCAGAGTGACCCAGGCTGGCTTATAAATCATATTAAAACAAGTATCAAAATCATTAGAAGTGCCATGAGTGGTAGTATTAAACACAAACATATGCCTCATTTAAAAGTACTAAATAAACCACCTTCAAAACAACTAAAAAGCCTATTTAGGAAGAGAAAAGGGATAGCGGTCCAGTTAAAAGCTCTTCCTTATCAGCAAATTAAAGCCTGCCTAAAAAGAAAGGTCTTTGCCTGCTGACGGAGGGCCAGCTGGGTCTCTTAGGAAAGGATGTTTCACATCCTCGGAGCAGCTACCATAAAGCCTGCCACCCTCCACCATGCTTGCATGGAATGTGCCTGATGGGAACACTCCACGACTCAAGAGGCAGGCTGTAAATACATAGGTCAAAGGAAACGTTCTGGTCTTTCACAGGGCACACAGTTCGTTAGTTGTGCAGCACATCTGCAGCCCTTGCAGATCTAAACAAAGAATTATGAGCTACTCCTCCGTGGCAGAAATGTACACTTGTGGTCTCTAGGCAACCACAAAGCAAATCCTACACGTCCGCCCGCCCGCTCGCCCCCACAGGCATTTCTGCAGGAGGTGATGCCATGGGTTGAATGCAGGTGATCGTGAGCTTGGATACATTGTGCAGGGAAGTCCCCGTTGCTAAAGAGCGGTCAGCTTGGGGTCACCTAAAAAGCTTTGGAAGAGGTAGCCCTGTGAGTCTGTGCAAGCGTATCAAGCAAAATCCAAAGAAACAAAACAAGAGAAGGCAAAAATGTGGTGCCTGAAAGACTAACCATTCTATTTTATGTAAGCTTTCGTGGACGTGTCCACTTGGCCAAACATATAGAATATTCATTGGCTCCTGGATGTATGATTACACTTACATGCAGTCCTTTATGGCTTACATTGCTTGCCCAAAAAAGCTTTTGTGGCTCAGTGAAGTTTTGAACTTACGTGTTGGCCATCGGGTGTGCTTGAAGCACGACTCCCACCCTTCCTAGACAGCATAGCTGATGGGAGTCACCGTCCAGTCACATCTGATCCCAAGGATCCGTGGTCCCAGGGCACGGCTGCAATCACTACACTACTACAGTGGAACCCTTAATTTAGGCCTAATCGGAGCTACATATAATTTGAGTTTAGTTTAGGCCTATTTGGAGCTCCTTTGTCTTAGCCTGAAGTGTCCTCAAGCTCTTCCTAAAAAATAACATGAAAATCTTGCCACAATGCCACATCCTGATCCCATGCAGAGCAGACTGCTCCTGGATACGATATGCTGCTATCTCCAAGAATGATCCTGAACTTCATTTGGTACTGTAGAAGTACTTTCATCAGAGTGTTTGCTTTCTGAGAAGACACAACCTCATTTTCACTTGGTTTGTGCTGGCTACTACAGGAAACATCATGGATTGCCCTAAGCAGCGAAGTGGGTAGGAGTACACACACCACCTCTCCATCATACTTGAGCTGCCAATTGGCGTCTAAATTTTTGCACATTTAAGTTACAGGTGCATTCAGTCGAACATCCTCTGGATCCTGCTTTTGTAAATCCTGCCTTCTTCTGAAACTGTCTCTGCTTTCCCATTTAAAGCTTCTTGTCCCAGTGCCCATATTCACTGAAAACTTGGTTCATCTTTCCCTGGGCACTTGATGTGTGGTGGCTTCTTGACTATCTGCCTTTATGGCAACCAGTTAAAAGAGGGTTAGTATCCCCATTTCCCATTTTTGGTCTGCCTAGCCCACAGAAATACCAGCACTGTTTGGAAGATGGTTCCAGTTCAGCATTCCCAGCCTTTCTGTGTTCAAAACCAAGAAAACAAGTCTGTGAAAGCTTGCAATTTTGGTCTACATGGATTAAAATAATGACCTTTGCATTATTCATGTCTGCAGCAGCATGTAATGTACAAGAAATGAAAATCAGAAGCAATCAGGCTTTATGAAGAGAAAGGAAAGAAAAGCCTTTAACTACTGAAAGAAGTGAAAATTAGACAGTGTTTATCATGAAGTTGCCCCATGAGCATGGTGAAAGCCAGTGGGGTACCATGATTTGGAGACTGGGCTCTGGCGGGTGAGGTTCAGGATCTGGGCCCTGTTAAACCAAGATGTGCACACCTGAGCCCTTTCCTGACTTTAAGCATGCAAGATGGTGATCTTGATATGGGATGGTGTGCATATAAACCCTATCTGCACCTCTTTCCCACACTAAGAAGTAACACAAACCTTGTTATCTTCACCGCCAAGGTTGCAGAGGTGCTTAACCGTTTTCCCACTTCATCAGATGGCCAGACAGACACCATTGGAGCTTGGGATCCTGTGGACTTGTATGCACTGAATTGTATGCTGCATCTTCTGCGTAGGCCAGGGGAGGGCAACATGCAGGCACCCCACCCGATTTCTGGAATTCAACTCTGAGCCTCTCTCTGCCACCATTGCCACCACCCAACAGGCCTACAAAGACACATGCACCTCTCTCTTTTGCTTCATAATAACCTTCGTTGGCTTCTGGAGGAGTAGAAATCAGCTCCCAGATCCATCAGATCTCACATTTGCTGTGGACTATAGAGCATTCTCTAGATACCCACATGCACTGTCACTCTCTCTCTCACCCCCCCTCTCTCTCACACACACAGACACACCAGTATATGCATGCACAACAGTATAAGAAAGCTTCCTATTTCAGGGAGTCATCCTACCTTGACAAACACTGTAGTCCTGATCCCTGTCCTTTGACTCGGGCTTGCTGCTCACCACCTTGTCACCTGGTTTGCCCTTTGACTCCTCAGTCTCTTGTCCAAGGAACGGCCCAGGCATTGGCACGCGGACCGACTTTTGCCTTGGCCGCTTGTCATTGTAAACTGAAGCCCAACTCAACTCTTCCATTTCCCATCATCAGCCTGTACAAGAAATGAGGAGATGGGCAAGCCAGAGGTCTTGAGATTTGCACGGATTTCTCTCTGCATCTTTCTCCAGCATGATCCACGAGGTGGCAGTGTGTAGCTGTGTATTTCACACCATTTTTTAATCGCTCCAAACTAAAACAATCAATCTCAGACTTCTGGTTTTCTAAGGAAAGTATTGAGTGCCATTCTGCACCATTCCCCTCCTTCTCTCGCCTCTCCCTACTTTTTCATGTTTTTTTTCCATTTGTGCTGACTAATGTCCTGCCTGCATCACCATCTGTCACCTCCTCTGGTGAGGGTTTGGATTTGATTCAGTTCATCCAAAATAGCTTGCAAGGTAGCAATAGGTAATCTCAGGCCAATATGAGCTTCCTTTGGTGAAGGAGAAACTGCTCTTGGAACCTCCAGCTGAGCCATTCCTGCCGCTTGCTGGTCAGCTAACACTGGGAGATTTTAAGGCAGCCTTTCACATGAGAACTATAACCCTCACAGCCAACCATAGTGGGAATGATGGGAATTGTAGGAAAAACTGCTGGATAGTGTGGTGGTTTAGGTATCTGGCTGCAGAGCCAAAGGTTGGGATTTCAGCTTTCGACGGTTGCTCCTTGACAGGGCCTGGCCTCAGTCCATAGGGTCCCTTACATACAGATTGGGAATCTTTGCATCAGGGTTGGTGCTGGAAGGGGGAACAATTGTAAATCACGATCCTAGTACTAATTTGCATACAATAGACCTCAAATTCAAATGATGTCAGACTGTCCAATAAAAAGAGTATGATGTTTGGGCAGAGAGGTTGGAAACTAGTCCGGACTAGTCAAGAGCTGACAACACTGGACTGGATAAACAGATGGTGTCTGTGCTGTGTTGTAAGGCAGATATGTTGGATCTGTGAATGACTACGTAGAGTAGGAGTGGAGAACATCCTGTCAGCCCAAAGGCCATATGCAACTTCAGAGCCGTCATTGAGGGCTGCTTGCTAGGATACAGTCAAAGCCAAAAGGATGAGCCCAAAACAAGTAGCATATTTTTGGCTTAAAGCTCCTACCGCTAGTACTTAATCCAAGGGTGATCTCTGCAGCAAGGTACAGGAGGACGTCAGCAGCCGGCAAAAAAAAAAGTGAAAGCTATTGAGAGAAAATTCTTTGTGGTCATTTCATCTTATTAAGACTCTAAAAAGCATCTTCTTTTTGAGACTGCCTTCAAAAAGTGCTCAGAAGCTGCGACTGTTGCGGAATGCTGCAGCCAGACGTCAGAGTGAGAAGCAGAGAACCCATTTGTGATAATCGCCTCGAAGGACTATTTCTGGGCGCATTTCCAAGTGCTGGGGGTGATCAGAAAACCTTCTGTGACTTAAGTCTAGGCTGTCTGAAGGAAACTGTAAAGGCAGAACAACAAAACAATTCCAACAAAAACAGAGAGAGAGAGGTGGATGACAAAAGAAAACATCAATGTGTTTTAATATCTCAGTGTATTCTGTATTTTACTGATACATTTTTATTCAGCCGCCATGGGTCCTATTTTCAGGAGGAACATGAGATATAAATGCACCTTGTGGCACAGTGGTTAAACTACTGTATTGGAGCCGAAACTGTGCTCACAGCCTGGGGGGTTCAATCCCAGGTAGCTGGCTCAAGGTTGACTCAGCCTTCTATCCTTCCGAGGTCAGCAAATTGAGTACCCGGTGTGTGTGTGGGGGGGGGACAATGTGCAGCCTGCATAATTCACTTGTAAACCACCCAGAGACTTCTTTAAGCACTATGGGGTGGTATAAAAGCGGCTCGCTTTTAATCCATAAATAAACAAAACTCCCAAACTTTTTCTGGAAGTATTTTGAAAGTTTCAGCTGTAAACAATGAACTCTTAGCATATTCACTAAACTGCCATTCCATACATCACATCTGGCATAAAACTGATCCAGCTTGGTAACTTAGATGGGGTTTCAGTAGCACGCAGTCCGTAAAGGATGTTGCTACCAGTTTCACTTCTTTATGGGATGTTTTTTTTCTGGGGGTGGTGGGGGGGTCAAGCCATGGCTTCTCTTCACACAGCCATGCCAGCGCTACAATTACTATCTTCTATATACTGCTACGTTTATAGCTCACAGAGGGAAGACTGACAGATAACATGCTCTCGGTAGACAGAAACAAATGACACCTCGTGAATCAGATGGAGATCCACCTGTTCTTCTCGGTGTTGATTCAAGCTCAAAGGGGCGTTTCCTGCATGCCTGGAGCAGCGCCATTATATATTCCCTCCTTTCCCACTTGAGCAGTTTCTTGAAGGCAAAGAAGACACAAGAGGACACAGGGATATAAAGATCTGGCACTTCCGTTGTTTGGATTCTCCACAAGAAGTGAGTGAACAAAGCAGTGCAAGGCCTAGATGAAAGGTATAGTTTGAAAGCAACTGTTGTCTTGTTCAAGTTTTAAGAGATTGCTTAACGATGCTTGGTGATTATGTGGTATCTTCCATGAGACCATTAAGCTGCTTCCATGTATTCTCAGTTACCTCTCCCAAGAATCCTTTATAGTAGACCAATATTATGCCCCTGCTGGGTATTGTTTACTTGGAAGGCTTTATCTAGGGGACACTGCACAGGAGGATATTGCTGCGCCATCGGAGTGTATATTCTCATTTTTGTGGAAAACCCTTCAGACTGCTCCTCATGTTCCAGCAGGGGAGAGGTATGTATTTTTCTGACCGTAATTTAGCTAAATAAGATATATCTCAGAGCTGTAATTTAGCTACATAAGGACACTCTCCTAGGAATGTTATCCTTTCATTGGTTGCACAAGATATCAGACCTCCTTTGATTTACTGAAGACCAGAGTTGATGAGATTCTCCCTCCAGTGCTCCCATTAATGGTCTTATAGTATGGTTTCATGGGCTCTACCTTTTTGTTTCCTTTGTTAAAATCCACAAGCCATCTTTAAAAATAAAACTTCCCAGTGTCAGGAGTCCATATCTGGGGAGCTACCGGTGCCCCACTTCTGGTTATATAACCCAGTCCATAAAACACTGAAGAGACAATAAGGCAGCAGAGACTGCATGTTAGGAAATACATACAGCTGCAGCTGAAAGGAGCAAACGTTTGTATACAAATGGTCTAGAAATACGTTGGGGAAAGATGCAGGATGTTGTGGGAGAGGAGGGAATGGAAGTCCCTGTTGTTATGGGTCAGATGCTGAGATGCTCATTTTGTGATAATACCAGTTCTAGTAGTGAGTTCTATTGGAAAGAGACATGCCCTCAGATCCGTTATGTGTCTGCTTCGTGGTAGAGTTCTAGGGCAAAGCACAGCTCAGCTCTGTATAGGCCTGTTCAGAAGGCACGCGGTGACAGATCCCTGGACTAGAAAGCCAAGCTCAGTTCCCACCCATCAGCACAGGGAACTCATCGGCTCCTATCTAAGCGGATAAAACTAAGCCATGGATTTCTCCATGGCAATTCCTGTAGCCACCATGATGGATGCTGTTAGGGAACATCTGCTTTTTTTTTTAAATGGGACAAATTGGAAGGCAGGAGAGGAAATGTTGCCACCGCCCACCGTCTCCCTTGCCAGCACCATTATTTTCTCTGTCTCCAACCACACCATTAGAAACAGCCTTAATTAAGCAAACGGCAACATGATGGATGGAAATACCGTATCATAGTTCACTCTGGCAGTAGCTTCCTCTTGAACTTCCAAGCCCACAATGCGATAATGTAAGTAAATGGAAAAAGCCACCCCCCACTGTGCCCTCTTCCTCCTCCCTGACCAACCCCTCCCATGTTTTTCCAATCTTAGTGCTTATAGAAGTTATACATAATTTAGTGTGTGGAGAATAGGACAAGCAAAGATTTCGTCAAAGTGATACAGAAAAGGGAGGGAATGGATTGCCTTCACAGCTTCCCATGCTGATGGCTATTGTCTTCTGTATCAAAATGCAATTATTTAAATTTGGTGCACAGTGGCTACTTGCAAGCAAGGCTTAACATTTTGATTTATTTTTCTTCTCTTGTGGTTTAATTATTCCACATGGCTAAAACAATCCTGTCAACGTGACTTCTGTGCAAATATTCCAAAAGGGACCAACACAATCATCTTAGAACTGCAGTGCTGGAAGGGATCCTATGGATCATCGAGCCCGGCTCCTGTCAGGGAAACACAGCAAGGGAACTGAACTTCCAGCCTCTAGCTCTGCAGCTGGGTGCCTTAAACCACGGAGCTGTGTTTAGTATCACACAGACAAGGTGATTGCTGTGTGTCTGAATCTGGAAAGTCTGCTCTGTCTCTTTTCAGGAGGCGTTCCACCTGCATGCACAGGATTCAATGGCAGGATTTTGGAAGACCAAGGAGGTTTTCATTTGGACCTGGGGGTGGGCAACGTTGGGAGATCTGTGACCCAGTTTTCTGTCCATAGAATCTTGTGGGACCACATGGACAACTAAAAAATGGTGGTGGCTCTCTCTCTCTCTCTCTCTCTCTCTCTCTCTCTCTCTCTCTCTCTCTGTGTGTGTGTGTGTGTGTGTGTGTGTGTGTGTGTGTGTGTGTGTGTGTGTGTGTGTGTGTGTGTGTGTGTGTGTGTGTGTGTGTGTGTGAGAGAGAGAGAGAGAGAGAGAGAGAGAGAGAGAGACTGGAAGGACAAAATTCTATTTAAAGGATAGATGGCTGATTCTGAAAGCATCCATTTCATTCCACCCTGACCCTCACCAAGGAAAAGCCCCACTTTCGGTGAGAATAGGGGACTGTGGTGGGATTGCTGGCTGCAAGGATAGCCGTTGTGCCAGCCTGCAGATGGCCCAAGGGTTGCGCGCTGCTGACCCCTGCTTTGAAACTTTGTTTGTGCAAAATACTCCACAAGGTATATGCCCAGACAAGTGTGTGAGTGTGTAAATGAGAGAGAGAGAGGCACGCACACAGAGGCAGGGAAGAATTCCTGCTCACTTAAGGAGGCAGCAGAGACAGTGCCATGAAATGAAAGGGCCCCGGCAACAGCTCATCAGACCAAGGCTAACCGCACGCATGTCAAGACTGCGCGTTGTTGGAAAAGAGGGAGGAAGAGCCACTCTCAGGCTCCTCTTAGCTACTGAGATTGGGCCACCGTTCTGTTTCTACACACACCCGCCAAAGCCAGAAATTGCGAGCTGTCAAAAAGAAGGCGAAGCGGGACCAGGCAAATAACGGGAGAGTAACGAGCTGAAGCTAATGCTGTATGAGTTCACCATCAAAAGAGACTGGACGAAGAGGAGCGATTCTTGGGAAAGCGCATGAAAGGCACATGGGGGCAGGCACAGTCACACGTGAAGTTGCGCATTCCTCAAAAGGGGGGAAACTGGGGGTGGGGGAGAGAAGGAACACAATAATACTAAAATACAGAGTTGAAAACAAATCCTGGATAAAGACATGACCTAACTGATTAAAAACAAAACAAAAAAAAACCCACCAGAATTTAGAAGACTGGTGCCAGCCCCCAACTGTTCAAACTTGCTGCATGCCGGCGCAGCTTATTCATCCACGTCTTCGGAATGGAAAGATGTTTTGTCTGGTGTGGTGAAAAGACAAGAGAGAGGGAGCCTCCTTCCAAAGGGGGTTCCAGGTCATGGGAAGCCGCCTTCTCTCCCCACCAGGAGTCTCTCGAGGGGAGCTTCTCTGTAACAAGAAGGGCAGCCACTGTGATGCTCTTTTTATACTAGGTGCTGGTACCCGACTGCTTCTCTGATGCTGCCTGAGTTCCCCGGAAAGATCCTGGTTGCATCCAGAGTCTGCCGTCCTCTCCTGTAGCACCAGCAGACAGGAAGATGTCCCGCGGAGCTTTTGGTTTGGGAGCCTTCAATATGTCATATATTTCCTGGATGCCGAAGACACTGGCATTGAAAGGTGTTGTGGGTTCTCACCATGATAAGCACAGTGTTGAAGAGCCTTGTGGCACAGTCCTTAAACTGCAGCACTGCAGCCAAAACTCAGCTCATGGCCTGGGTTCAATCCCAGGTGGCCGGCTCAGGGTTCACTCAGCCTCCCATCCTTCTGAAGTTGGTAAATTGAGTACCCAGATTACTGGGGTGGGGTTTGGCAATGTGTAGCCTGCATAATTAAATTGTAAACCACCCAAAGAGTGCTTTATGTACTACAAGGCAGTATATAAGCAGCATACTTTGCTCTCTCTTTTTGTGCTTTGTTTCACTTGGGGGGGGGGAGACAGGGGAGTTGGCCAGACCAATACTGTGCCAAAAAAAACACAAAAAGCTGATAGAACTCCAAAGGCCTTGGAAGCGCCTTTTGAAATAGGTTTGCAGGGGTAGCCTGGAGAGCATACATAATCAGCACATTGGCTGCTCGGTGGTGCTGCACACGGCCAGAGAATAATGTGCAGGGATTATCTTTGATCAGTTGGCCTGCAACTTGCCAGGGCAAGGCCAAAGCCAGGGATAGGAGTCCACAGAGAAGTGTCAATGCGAGAGATGTAGCAGGAATTAGAAGGGTTTAAGTCAGAATTTTCTAACAGAGGTGGTGTGTGTTCATCCTTTCTCTCCTAGCTTGGCTGTTCCTCTGTTTGGTCGGACGGGCTATCAAAAAAGCACATCATGCCTGGCATGTGATGTTGCCGGGCAGGAATCCCTGAAGGGCTGTTTGAGGATGAGTCGGGCGGGTGGAGTCTGGCCAGGTTGGCACCTGGGTAAATCTGCTTCTCTGTGCCATTCCTGGATGTTGCAGCTGCTTGCATTAAGCACCAATGAGTTAGTGTGGTGTTAGGGACAAGAGTGTTCAGCTGCTTGCACAGAGAAATGCTTTCAGATTTCCTGCATAGCTGCAACACTTTCAGTGTGTCTTCATGTCAACTGTAGCTTACTCCGCAGGGCTGTTAGGAAGATGAAGGGAGACGTGGGAGAGAACTTCTATCAGCACCCTGAGAACTTGTGCCCATTAAACTTTAAAAAATAGGAGATAGGATTTTAATTTATAAAAGTATTTACTTCTTGTGACCTGCCTAGAACTGTTTGGGAATGGGGCAGCCTATTAATATTTTAAATTTAAAGAAACAGAAATCCAGAGAAAACAGTCAAATGTGTTTACTTTTGTGAACCAGCCGTTAACATTGTCCTTGAAAGAGACCCAAGCTTGATTTTGGCCAGGCGTTCACAGAGAATGTAGTGTGTGTGATATTTTTAGGTTCTTTTTTTCCTACTGAGGCCAAGACGGTAGAGCGGTGCGCATCAACGACATTCAGAGATTTAATTAAAACCCACCTTTTTAGAGCAGTTGACTCTACAAATGGTTTTTATTATTGATGGGGAAATTGCCATCCTGTTCTGGCCTTGCTGCCAAAGTTCTGCAGAGCGAAATAGCAGGCTTGGCGCGCTGTCGATCCGTTGCGTGGTGAAATGATGCAGTCGTTGGCAATTTTGGCTGGGCTGTGGTTTCCAAATGATGCTCTAAGGGGCCCTAGATTTTTGATTTTTTTATTTTCTCTGAAGCTCCAGGGTTACTCTCCAGAGCCACAGATAAATAATGGATGAGATCAACACCTGCCCCTAGGTAATAGCCCAAATAATTGTGTGTTTTTAAATTATTTTTTAAATTAATGTTTCATAGGGATAGGGGTTGAAGTACAAATAGGGGAACAATGTAAAAAAGGGGGGAAGGGTGGGAAAGGATAAAATTCCAGAGAGTAAAAAAGTATTCTTACATCCACTTATACCATTATATTAAAAAGGGAAATCATACAAAAAGCAAAAGAATGTAGCAATTTTCCAGAATACCTATGGTTAGTAATCTTCCATTTCCTTGGACTTTCTTTTTATCTTTAAACTTAACAATTGTGTAAGTTTGATATTATTCTGACAAGTTTATATCCACTCCTCAAATCAATGTTATAACCAATATTTTGTGCCCATTTTAACATATAATCTTTCACCACAAAGCACCCTCTTATATTTTACATTTCCACCATTTGGCCGTCTATAGAACATCCTATCTGTATTTTCCTGTTCTGCCAGGTTTATCTCCACTGCTCTACATCAATATTCCAACCCATATTTTGTGCCCATCTTATGATGTGATTTTCATTCCTTCATCTTAGATCTTATCAGCCATTCACATTGACTTAGATCCGCTCCCAAGAGCTTCATCCACTTCACGTACTGTCTCCTTTTTTGTCCCGCCTGCCACAGCGTAGGATCCCATAATCTCCCTTCCTCTCATCTTCCATAGTAAAGTTCACCGTTCGCTGCACTTCGACGGCTGACGTTTCCAAATAATTGTTAAGGGGATCCTTTACAACCAAAATGGGGAGATCTGCCATCACTCAACAAGGATGGACCCACCTGAAGGCTCCTTCCACTAACCACTAGGTAGTGCTCTTAATTTGTCTTTGATGGACAATTTGTGGCTCACAGGCCAACTCTGTTGCATCTCCAGATCTTGTGAGACAGGAGTAGCCATATCTTTGTGTGCCTCTGCCTCCAGCTGAACAGGAGGTGAGTGCTTCGACCCGGATCAAGATGGAGAAAGATAACTCATTCTGTGTTTCATATTGGAACGGCTCAATAAAAGTATGACTAGCCCTTGTTCTGGTGATGGGTCACCAAAATCCAGCTGGGTATGCTGAGGATGACACACGTGCTTTCGAGGTGTTAAATGGAGGTACACATTTTTATTGATTTACATTGATTTATTTATTGCAATGCGGCCTTTACAAAACAGAATGTTCTTGGCTAGCCCCCAGCTTTTCCATCAAATTACCAGAGGGCCCTCCTTCTCTCCCGGATTAGAGGTGGATCATTTATCAGAATTCTAAATTAGGCGAAACTTAGTCTGATTAATTAGAACCAAGCAGACGTGGACCCCTGCATGAGTCTGTGTGGTAGTCCATTCCACGGTTTGACACCAGAATATTCATTAAGCTTTATAAGCTTTAACCCTCCTGACACTACGGTTCAAGGCAGGTAGCATTTCATTCTCACCCACCCTCGTGATAATTACAAGGGACAGCTTTATAATTGCCCTGTTTCTTCCATAATGGAATGAGGCTAAATTACTGGCCCTAATCTTGATTTGGCCATGAGTCATGTAACAATTAGCATCTCAAAAACTCTTGCTTTCTTAAAAGAGATGAAATAACCATCATAGAGAGAGTGGAGGTTGTGCCATTAGGTTGCTTTGACCCTTATATTGTGAACACCAGGGCCAAAGTCCTTAGCCATCAAGCTCACTGGTTCTGGGCCAGCTTTCCCTACATGTTGGGACTGTTGCGAGGTTAAAAGGAGGGGGCTGAAAACATGCATGCCTCCCTGAGCTGCTTGGAAGGAAATGTGGTCCACTTTAAATGCAGAAAAGGAGCAAGAACCAGGGAGATTGGCAAGTCTGGATCTGAATCTTTGATACCAAGGTCCAAGTCCCCTATTGAAACCAAGCTTTCTTCCCTAGGAAAAAAAAGGGAGGGGTAGGTGAGTGGGTGCCGAGTCTGAATCACTGGTGGATGGGTGGGAATCCAAGTTGCGACTTAAGTCCAACTTGACAGCATGTCCCGTGACTTGAGTTTCCATCTCTGGCAAGGACGAAAAGGAACAGCAAGACAGCCTCTGCATTGCAAGACACCTGCCCCCACCCCCCCGGACCCTTCCTATTCTCTTTTTGTCTACAAGCAAGTGCTGCTCCCATGCGCCAGGACAGGTGTCACATGCCTTCTTATAGCCAGCAATCGAGATTTCGTGGGGGAGGGAGGAGTGAAGAAGGGTGTATGCATGTGTGCGCACTCCGGAGAACCTCTCCACTCACTGTCATGAAGATGCATGGAAGCCTCCTGATCTTTTGTACCATTGCCTCGGGGATTGGGGGGCAGGTGGAGAGAAATTATCAGCTGCTCTGCTTCAGCCAGATAAAGATCCCCTTTCTCTTCCGGGAGCACTGCCACATCTTGACCTGAGACAGAATACTTTTAACAGCGTTTTGGCTTCTTCCCAAGGGGGGTGGGCAGCAACTCGGTGAACGAAAGGCTTGGCTAGAAGGAGAGACCGTTTTGCCTGTTAGTTTGGAGCTGTGATGCCCAGAATTGAATTTGGAGAGCGCCCCATCTGGTGGTCGGGAGAAAGGATGCTAAAGAACATCTGTCTGGCTGGCCTTTCTCTCTCACTTTCTCTCTCTCTTTACCCAAGTCTGGCCCTCCCTGTCTTGAGTGAAGATTTCATTACATTGCATTTCAATACATTAACAAAAACAGACAGAAGAGAAGTCCTCCAGCTTTAGATGGCCAATTGGGGAATGGCAAGTTTGCAGGTAACATCAGTATATGTAATCTGAAAACTAAATGACTCTTGAACTTACTTTTTTTATTTGCATTCAGGCTTTGGAACACCCTGCCCAAAGAAGTCCGTCTGGCTCCCTCTCTGTTTTCTTCCTGCTGGTAGGAAAATATACTAATGAAAGATGGCCCTGTATCTTTTTAAGCCAAAATGTGTTTTCAGCTTATTAGCATTCCAATGATATATAACGGTTTTACTGAGTTTCTACAATACAGCTTTGTATTTTATTTGCACCTTCCTTTACCTCTAAGTTAATTTGCAAGACCTGGAGCTGTGGTGGCAGGAAAAACAAACTTCTTTTAACTGTTAATGAAGGTCTGCTTCTAACTGTGAAGCTGGCGATTAATTTATTTCTCCTCCAAAGCATACAGCTGCCAATATGGCCAAGCCGATATTTGTTTGTTTCATTTGCCCCACTGTCCTCAATGTGATATTACATCAGGGATTTGTTACATTGATCAGTTTTCACTCTTGCTCCTTCTAGGATGTGTGTTAAAAGACAAGTCTTCAAACTGGTCCTGTCTGCAGTTTGGGTTTATAGTTACGTGTGTTCATTCGTGTTGATTCTTTGTTAGAGCTTTTGATTATTGCGATTATTTATATTTTCTGGTTTTATTGTTTTAGTGATGTTTACTAGGTGCCCTTAATACTTTGTTTACTTTAATGGAAAGACAGCGCAAGAGTGAACTAACTAAATACCGTGTTTCCCCAAAAATAAGATAGGGTCTTATCTTAATTTTTTCTCCAGAAAATGCATTAGGGCTTATTTTCAGGGGATGTTTTATTTTTATTTTTTTCATGTACAACAATCTACATTTATTCCAATACACTCATTTTCCTCCGGTTGTTGCACAATGCTGCACAAGGGTGGAGGGCAGGGTTTCACTTAACTGGGGCTTATTTTTAGGGTAGGGCTTATACTACGAGCATCTTGAAAATGATACAAGGGCTTATTTTTAGGTTAGGTCTTAATTTTGGGTAAACAGAGTATATAAATAATAATTAGGGGCACCCAGCAAACTTCATGGCCGAATGGGGATTTGAACTTGGGTCCAGCTAACTGCTCTACTTGCCTTTCTCAAGAGAAACTTCAAACCATTATTTCAGGCTGCTAAGATTTTTTTTCCCCTTTTGTTCTTTCAGACCAACTTATAAGCGCAGATGCCTCCTTTTCCACATTAATCTGTGCAAGATGATAAGTAATTAATAGTGTGCAACATGGATTTTTTGTTAGGAAAGGCTGCCCTTCGTTCTGCTTTCTACCATTTTTCTCTCCTGGCCTATAATTACGATTCTCTTCCTCCTCCCTCCCTCTCCCGCCCCTTTCCCATTTACCCACAGCTAAATGGTGAGCAATTAACAATCGGATTGCTGCATTTGTTAGGATGCCATGATATTATGGAAGATTCTTTATGTGAAATGCATGCTCAACCATTATCTTAGGCAATAATTTTCACTGAATTGGATAGACTGAGGAACGCTTTGACGCATCGTTAAGGTTAATGACCCGCTCATTAACAATGCACATTTGTCGCCAAATGGATTAGAATAATTACTTCATTGGGGGAACGTGAACAATGTATTCATTGTCCCATAATAACTGCTATTATTATTGGCCTTTCCCTAACCAAGGTCTGATTTTGTGACGTCTGTTCTTAGAACCAGTGGAATTTTGGGTAAGTTCGATTTCGTTCATCTTTCATCATTTTCTGCGTTTATCCCACAGACTTTACCTTGTTAGGGAATTAATTGAGCTGGGATATTGACCAAGTATGATCTCATAGTGAATGTGAAATATATCATTGCCAGAGGAGATAGGAACACATCTACCGTAGGTAATAATAACATTCGCCATTGAAACAAGCTGCCATTACTCATCATCACTGACTTTGATACTGGCAATGAGTAATCCCATCTTATATTAATACAGTATGTTCCTCTCGCATAGATTTAAAGGTGTTCTTCTAGGGTAGGGGAATACCATGTTTTTGTGTACTTAAAAGGTAAAGGTAAAGGTTCCCCTTGACAATTTTTGTCCAGTCGTGTTCGACTCTAGGGGGCGGTGTTCATCCCCGTTTCCAAGCCGTAGAGCCAGCGTTTTGTCTGAAGACAATCTTTCCATGGTCACATGGCCAGTGTGATTTAGACACGGAACGCTGTTACCTTCCCACTAAGGTGGTCCCTATTTATCTACTTGCATTTACATGCTTTCGAACCGCTAGTTTGGCGGGAGCTGGGACAAGTGACGGGCGCTCACTCCGTTGCGTGGATTCGATCTTACAGCTGAAGATCTACAGATCTTACAGCACAGAGGCTTCTGCGGTTTAGCCACCACGTCCCTGTTTGTGTACTTATCATTGCAAAAAAGAACTGTTACATAGCTCAGTGGTTTAGCTCTCTGGATGTGGAGCCAGAGGTTGGGAGTTGGATTCCCCCCACTGCACGCCTCCTTGACAGGGACTGGACTCAAATGATCCATAGGGTCCCTTCTGCCTCTACAGTTCTAAGATTATTATTATTAGTATAAAATCATCCCTCTCTGTTTTGTTGTTACTTATTTCTTTTTGAAGTACAATTCTCCAGGAATGTTAAGAGAAAAAAAAAACCATCCCACTTTTACTTCTGTTTTCCATCTACTAAGGAATCTGTGTGATTCACCTTAAGGATGCCGGCAATTTGGAATGACACGTTAAGAGTCATACAACCCTCGAAATGTAGAACTGGAAGGGACCCCAAGGTTCATGGAGTCCAAACCCCTGCCAAAGCAGGAAGTTCACACTTACAGCATTCCTGATAGGTGGCCTTCTAACCTCTGTTTGTTGTTGTTGTTTAGTTGTTGTGTCCGACTCTTCGTGACCCCATGGACCAGAGCATGCCAGGCCCTCCTGTCTTCCACTGCCTCCCAGAGCTTGGTCAAAGTCATGTTGGTCGCTTCGATGACACTGTCCTCTGACATCTTGTCCTCTGTTGTCCCCTTCTCCTCTTGTCTTCACACTTTCCTAATTCTGTTTAAAAATCCCCAAGGAAGGGGTTACCACACCCACCCACACCCCGAGGGGTCCATTCCACTGCCATGCTGCTCTTCCCACCATGCTGTGAGCCTTCATTTCCTTTTCCTGTTCTTTGAACCCAATACTTCGGGTCCTACCCCAATGTCATCTACCCAACCCACCAGATTTTCTCAGGCCAGGGTCCTCCATGGAGCCACCCCGCGAGAGGCCCAAAAGTCATCTACTAGAGGTAGGGCCTCCTTTGTGGTGGCACTGAGGTTATGGAATTAGCTCCCAAAGAAGCTGTGCCTGGCCCCCTCCCTGCTGTACTCATTTAGGAGGCACTTCAGGGAGGCCTTTCACTTTAACCCCTATTAAAAGCCTCACCTCCTGTTCCATTTTATTGTGAAAATCTGTTTTGGTGATACAGGTTCTTATGTTTTTAATGCTATTTTATGGTGTTGTAATTTAGTGTTTTATTGCATGTGGAGTTTGCTTTTAACTGCTTGCAAATTTCTCAGAATAGTGCTCTGGCACTAATGGGGTGGTACATAAATGCATGTATTATTGTTAAGAAGCCGACAGTAACCTGCTGATTCAGGCTAATGCTGTCTGCTGGGTCTCTTGCTGTAATGATAGCCTCTCGATATCTTGTTTCCATATAGTCGTAAGTCAAAGGGCCCTTTTATCCTCCGGATGTTCAAGGCAAAACCCGGTGACACTTTGGCTTGTAAATGGCTTCAGCCGCTTTTTAAGCTGACGGCAGCCTTCTGCTCCCTTCCCCGTCTCCTTCGTTGATGAAGTTGCAGAACAAATGCAGTCCATGCATCGATTTTATTTTAGCATGATAGCTATTGTTTAATAGATCACTTTTAATCTGCAGGCTTGTGATGAAAAAACCTTCACAAGAGCTGCCCTCCAGCTAGGAGGAAAAGATTGGTTTCCACTTCCTTGAAAATACTGAATGAGAATAAACACCAGGGCCAAGAAACTGGTAACTACATGTTCACTTCCGTAGTCATTTGGATTGTAACCAGTGATCTAGTGGAGCCAGGGCTTAGGAGGGTGGACGCCTCGGGTCTTTCTGAAGAGCAGGGACTGTGACATCCTACGCCACCCCCTTTCCAAGCTTCTCTCTTCCTTCTTTGCTGAGTCGCAGTAGCTGGGAGAGAAATAGGTCTTTGTAGGAGCAACATATTGCTGCAATCCTGTTCCGAAGCAAACTATTTGAGGGTGGTTTAGTCTTGTATCGGCAACTAAGAGACATTAACTTTACAAAAAACAACAACCACCCTGTTCTTTATTGATTAATATGCCAGGGTCTGCTTAGCCCCTCTTACTGGTACTGACTCAGAAGCAAAATGTGGAAATGTTACTGTTTGGAACTACATCTCCAAGAATGGCCACAGTTATTTTTCCTCCCCCTCAAAAAGAAAAGAAAAAAGACAAAGCATCTCTCCCTCTGACAGATCTTAGGTCTTGTAGTGGAAATGCCCAAAAATGAGAACAATGGATCACTTGGGGTGTGTGAAACTATAAATAACAGAGAGCATATTGTTAGGATAGGGAATTCTGTCAATTCTGGACCTCTTCTGGGAAGGCATTCTGTCATATTTGGGCCACCACAGAAAAGTCCCTGTTTCTTGCTCCAGCCACAGCATCTGTGATGGAGACAGAAGCCTTTGAAACTGATCTGAATCTCGAAACAGGTTAATATGGGAGAGACAGTGGATATATTGATGGTTGTTGTGGGTTTTTCGGGCTCTTTGGCCATGTTCTGAAGGTTGTTCTTCCTGACGTTTCGCCAGTCTCTGTGGCCAGCATCTTCAGATATGGATATATTCCTTGCTTTCACCACTGTTATCGCCTCTATTTGAGGGCAAGGAGTTGCATTCCAGCAGCCTCTGAAAAGTCGCATGTTTTCCATTCCTGATTTAGAAGGCCCAAAGACGCAAACGTAAATCTCCAATAATTATGTCAGATTGTATGGACATTCTGCCGTTCAAATTTTGAAAGCCACACTCTTGTCATTTAAATCATGGGAAAGACATGTTCAGGTAATTTAAATTCAGGTTTTCCTTTTGAGGATTATTCTGTTTGCTTACAATCTGAGAACTGAGATCTGTGGATAATGGTTAATTGACTTAAGTACTGGGATCTCCTGCGTTAAGTTTAATTGACAGGTGTCATATATTTCACCATCTCTAAAACAAGCCATCTGTCAAATTCTGTCATTGCACATCAGCTGTCAGATGTTCCCATTTTCTGTGCCACTTATCAGATCTCATCAGAGAGTATTGTATGGGAAATAAATATATTGTGAGACTCCCGAGGAACTATCTCAATATTCAGAGAATCCTTAAACACAATACGCCACCCAAACTTGCCTTGGCATTAGCAGTTCAGTTTTAATTCGTATTAAACATTTGGTCCTAACAAAGCAGAATACTTAATGGACCAAACAAAGCAGAGGCTTGGCCGTGCAAGCCAAATAAAGAATTTGGAAGCCCACTGGAAGGGTTGCTATTTGGTATATCACATTCCAGTAGTGATGTATGGAAGCGAGAGCTGGACCACAAAGAAAGCTGACCACTGAAGAATTGATGCTTTTGAATTGTGATGCTGGAGGAGACTCTTGAGAGTCCCCTGGACTGCAAGGAGAACAAACCTATCAATTCTAAAGGAAATCAACCCTGAGTGCTCACTGGAAGGACAGATCCTGAAGCTGAGGCTCCAAGACTTTGGCCATCTGATGAGAAGAGAAGACTCCCTGGAAAAGACCCTGATGTTGGGAAAGTGTGAATGCAAGAGGAGAAGGGGACGACAGAGGATGAGATGGTTGGACAGGGTCATCGAAGCTACCAACATGACTTTGACCCAACTCCGGGAGGCAGTGGAAGACAGGAAAGCCTTAGACCTGTTGTGCTCTGGTCCATGGGGTCACGAAGAGCCGGACATGACTTAACAACTAAACAACAACATCATGACATTTCTGTCTAGAATGCATTGTTCCCAGCAATCTGCATTGGGGCACTGACCAAAACACCAGAGGGCAGGCCAGCCTTCCTACCGGGAAGGCGCTCTCAAAGCCTTGAACTCTTGACCAGTTTTCTCTGGCAGTTCCAGCCACTTTCCCTGTGATATCCTTGCTTGGAGTCACAAGGATCTTCGGGAAGAGGCTCCACCAAGTCCTTCATTCTCACAACTTTGTGACCTGGCAGTGAACCTCGGGTTCTTGGAGGCTGTGCCATCAGCGCTCAAGATTGGACCACTTCCCCCCGCCCCCGGACTGGCACCACTTCAGGTGCAGCCCTCGTGGTGGGCTGCATTTCTGCCCACCTAGCTAAGCAAGGGGAGAACAAATCACTGGAAGGCTGGACTTCAGCCAATGTAAAGACAACGGTGGAGTAGGATCGTCACAGTCTGTATCAATGGAGGGCCTGTCTGCAATGCCAATGTCATGAATCTTCAAAGCGTTCACAGATAATCTTTGGCAATAAATGTGCCCACGGGAGGGTCCATGTGCAGAGAGCCATTCTGCATGCAGTGGGAAAACGCAACTCCTTGCATCTGGCTCCAGGGATTCCCAAGAAGGATCTGTGTCCTATCCAGAGGAAACGTGTTTGTTATCTTTAACAGGGACCAGGTGAGCCTCACAAGGCCTTTACCGCCAGTGCTGCTCCCCATTTTTGGTTTAGCACAATGGCGACAACCTTCCTCTGCCTTCAGTTCCAGGCACTGCGAGGGATGTCACTCAGGTAAGAGAGATGGAGAAGGGCATTCCGGGCGACCGACAGGCTCCCTTCGTCGCTTAGGTGGAAAGAGGACTGCCCCGCTTCAGCAAACTGGCTTTTCTATTTTTAGACAACCTGTCTTCATTCGTGTCGTGAAGATGGAGGCACAGCCCCTTAGGTCATTTATTTTTATTTTGAATGATCTGCCTTTCATCTGTGACCAAACAAGAAGGATGTTCTGCACCTCTAAAAGAAAATAGGATATGTGAATGAAATTGCCCCTCCAACAACAGTTGCAATTCTGCTTCTTCTTCTTTTTTTATATGTTACAAGGACTGTTCTCTTCGTGAGAAATCTTTGGGCTTTGGAGAAGACAAGTGGCAATGACACCCCCCGCCCCATTTACTCTCCCCTTGAAAATTCTGTTCTTCGCCTGGATTGCTTGACAGTTCCCATCATGTCTGGAGTAGCCCTGAAAAGGGGGAGTGATATGCAGTGATGTCTCCTTTATTCTTTGGCCCTGGAAGACGAGAGGACTGGGGGCTATCAGGAGAAGCCTGTTTCCTAAGGATAAACACAGGGCTCTCTTAAGGGGATTGTTAGACCACCAAAACATCCTGTGAACACACCAGTCTCTGATTTTGGGAATTTAAGAAGGATCAGTCCCAGTCAGTACTCAGTAAATAATTGAGTGCAGGACTCATAAGAAGGAGCTCAAGCTACAGGAAGCCAGGTTTAGGCTGAATATCAGGGGAAAAAACTTCTTAACTGTTAGAGCAGTACAACAATGGAACCAATGACCTCAGGAGGTAGTGAGCGCTCCAACACTGGAGGCATTCAAGAGAAAATTAGACAACCCTCTACCAGATCTACGTTGACTTGGACTGCTGCATTGAACGGGAAGTTGGATGCAGTGGCCTTACAGTATAGGCCCTCTTCCAACTCCATTATTCTATGGTTCTGTTGTAATCCGGTTAGAAGGATCTCCATGTCAGGCTAGCAAATAATCTTTCTGGAAGCCTGGCAAGCCATCACTGCCGGCCTGGGTTGGCAATTCTAGTCTAGATGGACCAGCAATTTGATTCACCACAAAGGACCTTCCTGTGTTTTTAGAGTTCTTCGAATCGGAAGAAACAGTCCTGTCAGACTACCACTGATATTTCACAGATGAAGACAATTGTTGTTTCTGGAACACACCAGTTAAGGGTGGCAAGCGTCTTCCAGCCTGATGGCCAGTTCAGTCATCAAACACATCCCCAGGGGTGCAGTCTACGACTGGGTGTAGCTGAAGCCCACGATTCCATGTCATACAGAAGAATCGAAAACCCACAGCACTGGATAATGTACATTATCAAAGCCAGGTTTTTGTTATGTGTTTGTGTGTGGGGGGGGGGAGGTTTCCCCTATGAGAGCCTCCACCTTAAGGAAGCCACTGGGAGCCCTTTTCATCCTGACATCTGCTGCATGGTTATGATCCCACTGATCATTTGACCAAATTCTCTCTTTTATGGGGGTGCGCATGGAAAGTAAAATATTTGCCAAGTTAATGACATGAAGACCATTCCTGTCCATTCCTTCCACCCGTGCAAGAGTCCATTGTGTGAGCGCTAGTCGCTGCAAAGTTTCAAGCTTGCGATGGAGAGGTGTAACAAGATAGTAAATTGCAGAAGCCAGGGGAAGAGGTGCTCTGTAGGATTTTCAGGCTTCCCTGTTGCCAGAATCACTTGGATGGCTTTTGATACGAGTTAGGAGGCGTTGCATGCGTGATGGCATTTGTTGACCCATCTTAGGCAGCAAAATCCCTCGGGCTGCAGCTACGTATCTCCCAGGCTGGGTTTGAAGGTCTTTGAAAAGCGACAGGGGGGAATTCTGATTATTAGTCTCAAATGCCCCGGCTTGTCTTTAAAAACCCATTTGGAGTCCAGAGGAGAGCAGAGGTCGGCCGGAATGAGCTTGCCATAGAATTCAACAGAGCGGCATACAATGCAGCATTATCCAGGGTGAGGTGGGATCAATAACGGCTGAAGGTGCCTGCAGGTTTGCAAGCAATCAAATGAAGCCCTGATGACCGATAAGAGAACGGATGGTGTGATCCCATCTTCTGATTTCTCTGCTACAAAGGGAGTAAAGGCCGTGCAATTTAGTTTCCAAAAAGGCAGCTGAAGACCCCAGCATGGCCGGTGATAAGAGACTTGACAAAACAGCATTATTTTTTTTTACTGCTTCCTGGAACAAAAGAAATCCCAGCTCTCTTATTCGCGATGGCCTTTCTTCTTCTTCTTCTTTTTAATTGGGAGGCCGTGCTTTGACCAGAAAGGGCAGCCTAGAAATCAACCAGCCCCACCATTCTGTGCGTGCCTACTCAGGAGTCGGTCCCACCAAGGGTGCTTAATGCTGGGTCAGTCCATCCAGAGATGGCCGCCTATTAGCAATGAGAACGTTGCACTCGAGCTGGGTCAACCCAGGTTCAAATCTTCACTCATTTGGCCATGAAACTCACTGGGTGACCTTGGCCTGGTCAGTACCTGTCCACCCTAAGCACACCTCGCAGGGTTGTCGTGATAATATACCTGGACAGAAGAACCCTTATACACTACTCTGGGTTCCTTGGAGAAAAAGTGTGATATAAAGGAAACAAGGAAGGGAGGGTCGGTGTTCCCCCAGCATCCACCCAACACTTGGAAAGATCCGGCCTCTTTCGTGTGTCTTCTTGCAGGCTGCATTTAATGAATTACTTTAGGTCACATTTCTGCTTCCAGGAACTTAATGGCCAACTACGTGACTCTTTTCCCTTTTCATCCTCACAGTTCTGTCAGGTAGGTTAGGCCTACAGGATGGGCGCCGGGTTCAAGATCAACGCTGCTGCCGAGGTCAACGTCCCAGTGGGGATGCTGGACTGGGCTCAGCCAAGTTCATGCCTCACATTTGAACCGATCTCACACGGCTGGTTCTGCTTTTCTTGGTCTACATGTGGCTGAACGACGACCTTCTGTTCTCTCATTATGATTATGGTTGTGATTGCATTCTCAACTGTTTTTCATGACCAATTACATATTACATTTTCATCCCCTTACATGAATCAGTTTTCTTGTACACACTGGTTCTGAATGAACAAATAGAAGATTAACAGCGTAATTCTGCCTAGGCTTACTCAGACGCCAGAGGTTCAAAAAGTTCCTTTTTGGGGCTTCAATTTCCCAGGAAGAATAGGCCAGCCATATTCAAACAAACAAACAAACAAAAACAGCTTTATTTGCCATACCCAGACTAAAATAAACGTACGCCCACCCCAATGGGGCTCGGTGCCTGGTATAGGTGTTCCAGATTGTGCCCTCAACATCCTGACTGAGAGTCAGGAATAGTTGCTCTGAAGCCGATTTCCAAATGAGAGCATTTGCACTTGTGAAGAATTTTTGAACATCAAAGAGGGCATGGAAATGGTGGCAGAGGAAGGCAGGGGCAGGAAAGAGTCCTATAGAGTAATCCTGAATCACCTAGGCATCAGATGTGCATCAGTAGCTTATCAAGAGTGACCAGAGATACTCCTTGTTTTTCCACTTATAATTTTCCATGGTCTTCTTAATGAATCCCTTGATCCTGGGGCCCTCTCGCAAGGTAGAGTGAGAGGACTCCCCTGGGCAGCAATGAAAACCTCCCAGCCCTTCTCCTGTCCAGCAACCCTCCTTGGAATTGAGCCTCATTCTTGGAATACAACCCCCAGAATCCCTGCTCGGGGGGATTCTGGGTCTTGAAGTCCAAAGCAAACTTTGCCGAGCCTTTTTCTTTCCATTTGTAGAAAGAGGATTAAAAATGATTTTTTGGGGGGGGGGATCCGATGGAAATTCACTACCCACCCATCCAAGCCCACCTTGCTGTGCTTGGGTACTTATCTGCGTCTTGCATGCAGGAGATTCTTGAGAAGTTTGATGCCGTGCACCGGATTTGAAGAGGGAGGAAAAGACATGGATGGTGCTTTCTGTGGCAGACAATGAATAAATAAATAATGTAATGGAGAAAGTAATGAAGTTTTCTCCTTTCTGTTAAAGCAGTGGCGTCCGCCTAACTTCCCTTTACGGAAAGAAAGCAAATCGGGATGCTGGTAAGTGCTTAGTGTCGGAGCAGAGCCACCAATTAAGGGAAAAAATCAAGCCAGATATGCTGCGTTGAGGGCTATTGATATACTGCCCCATTACTTATCTCAGACTGATCCTATTAATTTCCACTCCGATTGTTTGGCTGCTCGGCTCCTTCTCCTTGAGAAATTATGGAATGGAGAAAGATAATAAAAATAACTCCAGATATATTAAGCATACCACTCCACGATGCAGAGGAAGCCATTTCTTCACCGACCAGGTTTCCATTAGCTGGCGATCCGTCAGACACAATCAGGTTGCCTTGTAACTCATCCTTTGTGAAGACAGACACTCTTCCAGCTGCTGAGGGAGACCAATTGAATCTCTTCCCAAAGTAGCACAATGGCATTTGATTATATCATGGGTCAATATAATGAGTAATAATGTGTATTAAATTGTGCCACTAACGCTATACATGACCTTGGTTGCCTCCCCTCTACACTTACATTGTTTGGATACAAAAGAGGTTATGTGGAAGGGGAATACATAAACATGGCAGATCGATCCTGTATAAAGACTTCTGCAACTCTCCTATTATGATGGTGAATTAAGGGTTTGATTTAACGGGATGAGATTTTTTTATTCAGCCATGCAAAACTGTTTGACTTGCTAGTCTACGGCTTTATGTTGCCAAGTTAGCTAAGTTTTGTTTTTCGTGATTGGTCCCTGAGAGATAAATACGGTCTTCATTTGCAAGTCTGATTGCACAAGGGGGAAAAAAGGCTTTGAAGGAATTTCACCTCTGGAAGGAAATGGATGCATTGAGAGACAAGAATGATGGAGCTTTTTATGGTAGTCTAGAAATTCTGTTGTTGTTCCCGAACAGGAGTTCCCAACCATGGGTCCCTGGGTGTCCTCTTGGACTGCAGCTTCCAGAAGCATTTGCTGGCCCAGCTAGTGGTGGAGGCTTCTGGGAGTTGCAGTTCAGGAATGTTTGGGGGTCCTAGTTTGGGAACCGCTGTTTCACAATATAAGGGGTAATAGTGGTAATGATAAGGATAGTGATTGGAAGTGGGGCGGGGGAAGAATTGTGAGAAAGAGTTAAGCTTTTATCTTTTTCACTCCTCCTTTCTAAATCTTCCCCCCATATCTAATTTGTTGTTATTTAGTCATTAAGTTGTGTCCGACTCTTCGTGACCCCATGGATCACAGCACACCAGCCCCCCCACCTTCCACTGCCTCCCGGAGTTGGGTCAAATTCACATCTAATAGCTCTCCTCCAAACGATGGCATAAATTTCACACCTCATGTCTCCAAACCTATGCATGCTCTCAGGGAGAAGGAAATCCCATAGAGGTTGGTGGGGCTTCCTCCCAATCGGACCACTTTCCATGGAGCAAAGGTGCCAGCGACTGCACCCCGAACAGCTGTTCTGGAGGGATTTTCTCCCTGCTGAGGATACTCAGAATGGGACCTCAGGTTTCTGTTTGCAAGGGGAGACCAGCCTTTGAAGGACCAGATTTTTCTTTGCTTTGAAGGAAGCCAAGGAAAAGAGACAAGCGAGCACCATCTGCAGAGCAGGGCTAAGGATTTTGCCTGGCACGCATTCTTAGAGCTGAACTCCATAAGGTTATTTTCCTATACTTATACCCATAAACAACACATTATAGGTACCGGGTTTGGGGTTTTTCCCTACATTATCTGTCTATTTGTTTGGGGAGAAAGCCTGCAACTGAGTCATCAGAAACACTCAAGTACGAGCAAGATCAATGTCACCTTGTGCCTCTACATAGCCAGAGGGCCTGAAAGAACAATATCTAACTCATGCCAGTGAGCAGTGACTCATGAAAGCCGCTTCCTCTGTGTGTGTGTCTGTGTAATAGGTTAGGGGACTCCAGCACCCCCCCTGGGCGGCAAGGTCAACCCGGCAAATGTTGCGGCCGAAGGCAAAGGAGCAAAGTGGTGCCATCCACCTCTCTTCCACCTACAAATTCCAAATGGACTGGCAGTTCACTCTGCTTCCCAAGGTGGTTTAGAGATGTAGCACGCAGCTTTGTTTTTGATGTGTGTGTGTTTATCCTACGACTGCTCCCGCAGCGTCAGCCGCCTAAGGCAGTTGCTTCTCTCTGCTTAAAGGCAGGAGTAGCCCTGAGCCGAGGGACTACTTAAAGTCAACTTTTAACATGATCCGTCCTCATAGGAACACAGGAAATTGAGGATCAAACTTGCTGATACGGTTAGCTCCTCATTAAATGCAGAATTCTTGTAAGAAGTAAAGGACATCTGGTTGGCACGTCATACATTTGTTTTGCTCAGTTCTGAAGATTACAAATCAATTTATTTTTGCTTTCTGATTGGTTGTTAATAAGGGAGCATGGGCTTCATTTGCAGGTCTGATTGCTCAGGCAGGGAGCTTTGAAAGAGCTACGTGTCTGGAAGAGCAAACACTACCAGAGAAGGAAATATACTTCTCCCTTAACATGTGATAAAGGGGGCCAATGGCCCTTTAGGTGTGGGCTGGTGTGGTCAAAATAGGGTTGCTTGAGGTAATGGGGGGGGGGAGGAGAGCAACATGCCATTTTGTCTGAGCCTCACATCCAAGTGGCATATCAACCAGAAGTGACCCTCCAGATCCTCCCACTGTCAATTGAACACTTCCCCTGCTTCTCTGTGGAGGGGCAGGAGAAATAAAATTATTATTTTTGTCTATACTAGACCACTGCTGATGCACTGAATCACTTAGATTAAATTTAATTTCTTTCCTTTGCCTTGTGTGCTCTGCCAGATGAGAAACTACCTGCAGCCACGATTTCAATTAACACTTCACACGAAGGCAAAGAAAAACAATGTAATTTAATCCAAGTGATTCAGCACAACAGCGATGGCCTAGCACTGTGGTTCCTAGCTTGGGGCAACTCAGGTGGTTTTTGGACAGCAGTTCCCCGAAACCCCTGGCTGATGGTAAAGGCTTCTGAGAACTGCAGTCCAAAAATGCCTGGATTACCTAAGGTTGTGGAACCGCTGGTCTAGCAAATGCAGCAACAAAATATTGTTAAGATGTAGCAATAACAAAATATATCTTAACTGCCATATCTTAATTATTTATACTTCACCATCTTGGACTTACATGTTTTTGGTTTTACTGTTTTTAAATGTGTAAACCGCGCAGAGTAGACCCTTGGTTTAGATGGGCAGGATAGAAAGCTAATTAATAAATAAATAAACACTTAGTAGGCATCCTTCACTCCCGAGAGACTACAGTAAAGTGCTCTGTATGGAGGACTTGGAACAGTGTCTAGTGTGGCTGAGGAGGCCAATTCGAGAGTTACAATCTCTTCCACACTGAAGACAAATCCAATCTGTCCCCTGTCCAGCTCCCTGATTTTGCTGGTTTCGGGACTGCCTCTTTGCCTCGGCCTGCTGGACAAGGGTCTCTTCAAATTGGGAGAGGCCGTGATGTACCGCCTGCCTCCAGGCTGAACGATCAGATGTCAGAGTTTCCCATCTGTTGAGGTCTATTCCTAAGGAATAAATAAACAACAACAATAATAAATCACTTCCCCATTTCCTCTGCAGAGGAGCAGGAAAGGAGGAGCAGTATTAAATTGTATTAAATTGGCCAGTAAAAGAGTCAATCAATCTGCCCCAGCAGTGAGTAAACCGCTGAAGGAGCCCCTCAGTCCTTACACGCCAAGCAAAACAAACAATCCGTCTTGCTCGCGGTTGACTCTACATTGACTCGCCCGAGGCTTTTTCTACGGAACCCCCGAGGCTTTTGTGTATGCGAAAGGTGGGCTGAGTGACAACTCCCCCACATCGTCTCTCTTCCTCTCTGCACCTCTTAGCCCGATATAAAAAATTTAAAGGCCCGAGTAAATAAAAAAGAAAATCTCGTTTGAAAAGACAACCCCGGTGCAGACACGTGTCTCCCTGGGAAGGAACTTGACGGAAGGAAGCGGGATGGGGTGGCGGGAGGGGGGGTGGGCCCGATCCAGTTCGGAAGCCCTTCTCCCCATGGTCCCACCGAGAGCCAGGCCTTCGGAGGGGGGGGGGCTTCACGAGCCTTGTGCGAATTTGGGCCGGACCCTCTGGTGGGAGGGCGGCGGAGAACCGGGGGGGGGCGGCTCAGCGAGGCACGGGAGAGGCCCCACCCGGTCCGTGGGTGGGGAGCCTTGGTTCCCCCCCCCGTCCAGTGAGTGGCTCTTTCCAGGTCCAGAACCCCCCGTCCTGACTGGGGGGGGACCACTGCCTCAAGGCAGCCCCATGAGGAGGAAAGGGGGACTATATGTGGTGGGGGGGAATCAGCTTTCCCCGGGCAGATGTTTTGTAGGCGGCCCCTCCGCGACGCCAGGGCTGGCCCTCGGGGGGGGGGGGGCGCCTTTCGGAGAGGAGCCCGGGCGCCGCAGGTGCAAGCGCTTCGGGGGGGGCGGGTCGCGCGCGCCGGCGCTCCTCTCCCGCCCCGCCCCTCCCTCGCAGGTGTGCGCCGGTCACGCGGCGGCAGCGGCGCAGGTGTGGCTGGTCCCGCTGAGGGGCCGCCCTCGGCTCGCCCTCGCCAGCCCGCTCCCCCACGGCCGCCTGAGGGGGGCGCCTCCGTCTCGCGGGGCCCTGAGGCGGGCGGGCAGGCAGGAGGGGGGGGCGCGCCCGTGTGTGTGCGCGCGTGCCTCCCCTCCCCTTTCCCAGACCGGGCGGAGCGGAGGGGAAGGGAGGGGAAGGGAAGGGAAGGCGGCGCTTGGCGGGGCCCCCCCTCCGCCCTCCGGGCTGCCGCTGCCTTCCCCGCGCCGGGAGAGCTCCGGCCGCGCCCGGGGACGAGCCATGGCGGGAGCGGCGGGCGGCGGGGAGCGGCTGCGGCTGCGGCGGGGACGACGACGGCAACAGCAGCAGCAGCAGCAGCAGCAGCAGCGCGGCTGCCCGGGGCCCGGCGGGAGGGGATGAGGAGGAGGAGGAGGAGGAAGAGGAAGAGGAGGAAGAAGAGGCGGCGGCGGCGGCCGGGCGAGGATGCCGCTGGCCGGGCGGAGCACCAGCACCAGCCCCAGCCATAGAGGCGGCCCCCCCGCCGGGAGCCGGAGCCGGGGGCGGCGGCGGCGGAGGATGATGCCGGCGGGGGCCGTCGGCGGGGGCCGCTCGCTCAGCCCGGCCGCCCTGTCGCGCCGCCTGTCCCGCCTGCGCGAGTCCCGCACCCGCTCGCGGATGATGCTGGCGCTGGGCGCGGGCCAGATGGTGCTCGGCTGCCTCATCGTGGCCGTCAGCTTCGCCGCCCTGGCCCTCACCACCTCGGCCCGCGTCCGCCACTCCTGCCCCTTCTGGGCCGGCTTCTCGGTGAGTCCCGTTTCCCCCCCCCCGGAGGGGGGAGAGGCAGGGAGGGAGGGGCAAAAAGTTTCCTCCCCCTTCGGTCGGGACCCCCACACACCGGAGGGGGGGGGGCGTGAAGGGATCCTTCCCCTTCGCAAAGATGCCGGGCCCACAGAGTTTCCCCGCCGGCCGCTCTCTCTCTCTCTCTTTCCCCGAGCCGCTGCGCTCGATGGAGCTTCCTTGGACAGCAGCAGTCTACCTTACCCATCCAGACCGCGCCCCTGTCGGTCGGCTCTTGCGCAGGATCTCGAGCCCAGAAAGGCTCCTTCCTTCCCTTCCTCCCTCCCTTCGCTGGGATTCTTCAGGAGCTGTACCCGCTGCCGGAGCTTGGGGGGGGGGGAGAGAGAAGGGGGGCGCTCTGTGATCTGTGAAAAGGACGGGGCTTTTTGCCCCCACTGACCCCCCCCCCCAACTGAGATGGCTTTCCGACAGATGAACGGGGCGGGCGGAGGGTTGCAAATATTCCTTTATTTATGATCTGACCCGCGTCCTGTATTGTGATCCGGGAGTCCGGCTGGGGGGGGGGGGTTTGGGCCGGGCCGGGCTTTGGAGGGCTGCGGGACCCCCTCCCCCTGGCTGCTTGGACGCCAGGCCACCGCAGGTGATCTCACGAACGATTTTTGTCCAGCCATTTCGGACCTCTTGTTCCCCCCCCCCCCCCCCGTATATCCATCACCGACTCCCTCCCTCCGTTGCCATCGCAGCCCCGGCTAAGGTAACGAAGCTACCGCCTTGGGATAAATTAGGTGGAAACGTGGTTTTATTATTATTATTATTATTACGAACCGCTGGCTTCGGGAGCTGGTTTGTTTGCCGCGGGCACGGCTTGGTGCCAAAACTCTGGCGAGCGTCGTGCGTTCGTGCATCTCGCTGAAATTTAGCAAGGTTGAATCATGCATTAATCCGCAGGAGCCAGACAACTTTTTTCCCGGTTGCTCCTTTCTCTCGGCCTCCTTTCTCTTTAATCGGAGAGCATACAGGATTGTGTTGCTCGTCTGCAAGAAGTAAATCCTGGATGCGGTGTGGGATTTGCGCCCTTCACATTCCGGATTTTGTCTGTACTGTATTTGTTCCGAGACCTTGGAAGAGTTTTGGGCTACAAATCCCGAAAGCTTCCAGACAGTATTGTCTTGTGGTCGTGGGGGATTCCGGGCATTGTAGTCCAAAACAATAACCTTCCCATTCTCTGGATGAGAATCTGGAGTTCTTCTTCTGCTCTAAAAGCTTTGGTGTGTTCAGAAGGAGGCGGGCGCCCTGGTTAGTTGAAAGTACTCCGCTTAGTAAGTTTGCGTCCTTTTATTCTCCAAACTTTCCTGAATAGGCTCATTAACCCTGGACTTGAACCCCGTTTTTAGCTGTGTTCCAGCAGGTACTCCTAAATCTGCTTGTGTCAAGGTTTCCGCATCACCGGGAGGAGTGCTTTTGTAAATGGTCCTTATTTGTTTGGCTCTAGCTTAGAGACTGAATTTGAGTCGCGGTGGGTCGGATAGAGTCATGGCATGTCATTTCAACTCTTTATCTTCTGTACAATCCACCCAGCTGGGGGAGTGGATTGCACTTCATGCGCCAGACAAAGCGGCTTCTAGCCCACAAAAAGGCATGACATCACCTGCTTCTTAAGAGTTTAAGGTGCTATAGAGCTCCTTTGTTGTTTGTTGCAAAAGATGCTTAATGCACTGACTTCGGTGTATTCATTTTCTTCTACAAAGCACTCATGTAAAGATTGTGGAGTTCTCTTTCCCAGAGTTTTTGTGTGAGAGTGTGTTTTAAAAGTCTGCTGTAATTGATTTTAAGTTTTTTTAAAAAGTCTGTAGCAATTTTATGCCTCTCCTCTATTCCTCCTCCCCCACCCGTTTGAAATCCCTAGATGTGTTAAAACAGTGCTGGGGGGGGGAGCTGAGCTTTTGTCATAGGTTGGAGAGAGGTGTATCTTGAAGAGATTTGGGGGAGGAAAAAAAGGATGGGGTGTGATTCTTGTCTGCTAAGACCCAGAGGTGAATTGAACAATTTCAACTCTTAAGGACCATTAAAAAGAGAGAGAGAAACAACTGAAGAAGAGATTTGTCTAGGAGAACCAGACAGTAATTGCTGCATTGGTTGACGGACTAGGATTCTGGAGAGCAGGGTTCAAATCCCCACTCAGCCATGGCAAAATATATCTCACTTACCTTGAAAAACCCATTAGGGTCATGGTGAGTCAGTTTTGACGTGACAGTATGTAATAACAAGAAAACACACACACACAGACACACACACACAGAGAGAGACCCATATGGTATGACGTAACTTCCAGTTCCCATTGACTTTGAATTTATTTATTTATTTATTGCATTTATATGCCGCCCATCTAGACATGGTCTACTCTGGGAAAATGCAAATATTCTTTCCTGCTTGCCCAGCTGAATTGTATGTATGTATTTATTTATTGCACTTTTATACTGCCTTTCCCGTGTTGGTGGGACTCAAGGCGGCGCATTGGTCATTAAAAAAACCCTCCGTGAGGATTAAAAACAACATACAAAAAGCAATTAAAAGAATATTAAACAAGGGAAGATTACAATCATGAAAAAGACAAATTAAGAAATATAAAGACATTTAAAGACAAATGAAAAATGATATGTTGACAGTGTACATAGGACAATGAGCTCTGTCAAAATTAGATATTAAACACTCAAAGCCTTTTAGAACCAACTGTTTTTAACTGCCACCACAAGAGAGGTGTTCGGGGGGGCAGCCTAACTTCACAAGGGAGGACATTTTTTTTTACCTTGGGGGGGCCACCACCAAGAAGGCCCCACTCCCAAAGTCCAATTGGTACTCTTTGACTAGTGACAGATATTCCAGAGGTGTTCATCTACCAGTTTATAAAAGTTCCCTAATGGTAATCTTTTCCACAAATGCCCCACGCAAATACATGCCAATGTGTCTTCGTCTTTAATTCTACTTGGTTATTTGCAGAAACATTACAGTTGTCTCCTTCTGATACTTGTCTGACTTTACACTTCAAGTGAATGAGGGAAGGGAAGGAGAATGCCATGAGATCAAAGCAAAATATAGGAGTGGAATCAATAGTGGTTTACTTTTAATCTGTTTCAAAATGATGTTTTTAATCTGTTTTATTATATGCTGTTTTACGAGGACTAGTGTGTGTGTGGGAAATACAATTCAATAACAGTACTTCAGCAAACTGCTAATAAATGATCTGGCATGTCAATTCTCACGCTTGAGAAATCCCTCTGTGCTTCATAGCTAAGACTGAGCTGCAGATCAAAGTCACTGACTTGCATCTAGCTGTGTCCTCTAGGCATTTTGGGTTTATCGCTGGCCTTTCTCCAAGATGCATCCTTCATTATATAGACCAAGGGTTCCAAACCATGGACGTTCTTGGACTGAAACTCCCAGACGCCTTTGCCGTGAGCCATGCTGGCCAGGATTTCTGGGAGTTGTAGTCCAAGAACACCTTCAGAGCACTGTTCTGTATCTCCTTCGTAGAAATGTTGGAGTCATTAGAAAATCACCCAAGTGTAGGTTTCGAGTTTTAAATGTCATGTTAGGGGACCATCAGAAATGTTTGATGCTGCCTCTCTGGCTTGTCTTGGATTCTGATTTAGGCCTGATTTGTCTTTCTGAGGCTGTTGAATCTCCAGTGAATGCAGACACGGCCAGTATACGGCTACGCATGCATCCTCTGAAATGGTTTACAGTGGGATGTGAGCAACGACTTCTTCTTGAGTCTTCTGGAACTTCAGGTTCTTGTGTTTGTGATTGGGGTCATTCATGCAGCTAGTCTGGAGGGCTTGGTAGACGGTGGGGAGGGCAGAGGGCAACAAGGCCAGCTTATGGGCCACCTTGAGGACCTCTGGGAAGAGGCTGTCTCAGAGGCTATACTGATCCTCATGTATTCAGGCAGATTTTGTGTTTGGCAGACCATGGGCATCTATTTACAAGCCTCCTATAAGAAATTAACACACCCAACTGGCAGGAAATTGTTGAGAGAAAACTGAAAGGTGTGCATAATGTGGCTAAAGAGGGATTGGCAATACCTTTGCTTTTTCTCCTCTGGAGTACTCTTGCCGGACAAGACATCCCTTTCAGTCATTGTTTGCAGTGGATGCAGGATTCCTTCATGAATGAGCTGATCATGTCCTAACCAGAGGGGTGGATGCAGTCAAAGTGTTGACAATGTGTACACATCTCCCTGTAGGCTGTTCATCTCATTGTGTAGCTCCCTGTGTAGTAAGGGAGGGCTCATCGCTTGGGGCAGAGTCCCTGGCATCTCCTGGGAGAGATTTATTCGATTCAAGGGCTGGACCTCTGTAGCCAGTGGGAGCGGAGACGCCTGGCCTAGAGGATCAACACAGAAGCCCCCATTTTGCCAGCTCCTCTCTTCGTTTGGCGCCTTGGACTGAAACACAAGGTGGTGGAAGAGAAGGGTGTGAAGCACAGCTGCATCCAAGACTTCTAGGGAGTCCAGTTAGAGCCTTGGACATTTTGGGGGACAACAAGACTACCACCACCACTGCCAGTGTCTGTGCTGACTGGGGGATTCTGGAAGTTACAGTCCAAACACTTGCCTACAGGACTTTTAATCCCTTTAAATCTGGAGGTGGGGCAGGGGGAGACAGCGAGAAAATGAGGAGAGCAGTCAAGGAAGTGGTCTTTGACTGCATCTGGATCAACAGAAGGGTGTTTGTTTAGGACAAGAGACACCCCTCAAGATGGTTCTGTATGGCCATTTGCTTCGCTTCCTGCTTTCAACCCACAGAGACTCTTAGTGCTGGTTTTGGTCTTGCAAGGGCCACTCAAAGCGCAGAGGGGAAAAAAAATCTGGGTACATGTAAAACCAATGCAAAGTTTGCTGCTTATATGCCACATGACCACGCTGAAAGCACACTCTGAACACTTCACAATTTAATCATGCAGGATACACATTGCTCTCTCCCCCCCCCCCCCCCCCCGTGAGCTGGGTACTCAATTTACTGACCTCAGAAGATTGGGAAGCTGAGTAAACCTCGAGCTGGCTAAAGGGATCGAATCTGGGTTGTGAGCAGAGTTTTGGCTGCAGTACTGCAGTTTAACCACTACACCACGAGGCTCCTTATGTAATGAAGAGACCACCCATCAGGAATGGTGCTAGTCTCAGAGCTGCTTCTCTCGTAGATTTCTTTCTCTCCTGCTCCATCTTTTGGCTTTCTCTTGCTGCTTTCATTATGCATTAATCCATTCCACAATTCCTAGACAACAGGAGTGTCCCTGGGCTCCCTTCATTGCAGACATTGAAAGTATAGAAGGAATAAACAGATTTTTTTAAAGCCCCCCACACAAGCACTAATCCTCCTGTCTGCATATGTGAGGTTGCTCTCGACCGCTTAATTGAGAAGCACCTGAGCTCTGGCGAAGGCCCTTATCTAGCGGCTAAGCTCTTGCAAAGCTGGTATTGCTTAACCTGGCCGCTGAGAATGTTCACCAGACCTTAGCCAGGAGGCAGCATGATCCTTTCAGAGGCGGCCGATGCGGCGCAAAGTGGGACAAAATAGCCAGAGATAGTGTAAATCTGTTTCCTGCCAAGGCTAAATTGTATGCATGCTGCGCTTAGGAAAATGCACACTCCCACCCGTCCATGCACCACCAAGGGGCCAAAATATGCACAGAAGCTTAATCGCAAGTGGGTTGTAGGTTATGACCTTCAAGAAGGTGGAACATTGATCTCACTTGTGCCAATATTTAGGTAGTTCATGGAAGCCAACTAGGTTTGCTATTGTGGTGGGAGCGTTCAGCGCTTTCTTTTGCTCTCTCTCTAGTCCCAGATGTCTCCTACAAATGGAAGCTTGGAGAGTGCAAGAGGTCATATAGGCTGATTTAAATTTGCTCCAGTACCCTGCAGGTGCTCCTCCTGACAAGTGAAAGCAATAAAGGTGGGTGGTTGAGCCCCTGCATTCCCACTCCTGTTGTATATTACACGGATTGCTAAGCTCTTTCCTGCTTGATGGGCAGCCAAGTGGAGGGAGACAAGAGAATTGCATCCATTTACTGCTGCTTCAGGTAGCTGTACGACTGTACTGATTTCTCTCTCTCTCTCTCTCTCTTTCTCTCTCTTTCTTTCTCTCTCAGTTTAACACTTTTGCACCCAAACAGATTCAGGAATCTTCCGTTGCCTTACCTTTTACCTTTTGCAGCCTCCTCTCTCTGACGCCGTAATTCATAATAATTCTGCCAGAAAGCTTGTGAGAGGTGGCATTTAGAAACCAGTTTAAGGGGAGGGAGGGAAGGCAACGTTTCCTTGGCATGAGCTCCGCTGGTTATTTTCTCATGTGATTAGTACTGTGGAGAGCCTGTGATTAATAGAGAAGCAGGGAGGACTTCACTGCTTTGCAAAAATCTCTGCTTTCCTTTGCTGCTTATGTTTTTTATATAGTATTTGTTTGGTCCTTTTTAGTATTTCTGTACTCACTGTTGTTAGCTTTTACCTTGTCTTTTAATGGATTCTTTTAAGAAGAAAGGCAGGGTAGAAACAAGCAAATAAATAGCTAGCTAGCAAGGACAAACCATGCTTCTGGTCCTCATAGAAGCAAAGCTCTGCTTCAAAGGAAGAACCAGTAGTTTATGGCATTCAAATGTTTGGTCCATGGGTCTCCATGTCCATTGTACTTCTCTGCCCTTCCCTGTGCCTGTCAATAGTGTCTGAATTGAACAGAATTGCAGAATGAATAATGCAAAAGTTTGCTCTCTGCTTGCTCTCACTTTGGGATTGTTGTAGTATCTATCTAGCTTACGATTCTGCTTGTACGGGACGCACACAGCTGCCATGGTTTCCCAGCGTGATGTGGTTGCCTCAAACCTCATTCCTGAACAACGGAGCAGAATTAGATAGCACAGTTAGCACATTGTTAGAAGCATAACTCCCTTAAAAGGTTAAAAAAAAGAAGTCTGTTTATCTTAGCATAAGCTTTCCTCATTCTGCATGCTGCAGATGGTCTCACTTTTATGATATGCTCGGTCAGTGGGAGGAAAACAAAGGTTTTGTCAGCAAGTCAGGGACACAGCTTTGAAGGAACTGTACGCCAGGAGGGGGAAACGGCAAAACAGTCGAAAAGACACGTTTCCCTTAGCCTGCGATGCGTTCTGTAGCTTTCCGGTTTCCTTTTACTCGATTTTCCAGCAATATCTCACAAGAGCCTTTGTGCAGTCCGGACAGAGAGCTGGTGCTCATATTCTATCTTCAGGAGAAAGCGTTGCTAGCCGGGTATACCAAAAGCTCCTCTCTTGGTTTGCTGAGAAACCTGTAAATGGGCCCAAGAGTTGTTTTTGGTAAAGCCTGGCGATGTGCCACGTGGGACGTGGCTTGTCTGTTTCCATACCACAACGCGCCAGGTCTGATTTGGAGCAGAAAGCTGTGCCTCCTCCCTTCCACACCGAAAACCCGAGATGGCTTGTTCAGCTAAAGCCCATGTGACAGACGAACATTTTTCTGCGCTGTCTTTTGTCGCCTCTGCTGATCTCCCAGCCAGCGTGTGTGCATGTGTGTGTGTGTGTGTGTGTGTTGAGATTGCCGTCCTTCCTTCAACAACTGCTGGATCAGCAGTTTCCCGCATCCCATCAGTGCACCATCCGCATCTCTTTTCCTCTTTTGTTGAGAGGGGCATTACATTTCTGTGCGTCTCTCTGACGTTCGCTCCTGGGCACCGTGGGCGAGAGGCAGGTTTTTTATTGATCTCGCCCAGCCCGTTCAGATTTATTTACAGAACCCAGGTTTATTTATTTATTTTATTTATCTGTCTGTGTTTGTGTTCTGCCTCTATTCTCCTTTTCCCCCCAGGCAAGTCTGGGCTGCTGGACCAGCTTCTGATTAAAAGCTCAAAGGAGGCACAAAAGAACATTCATGGCTCTTTTTTCCCATTTCAGATACTCGTTGATGCAAATTCAGTTCCCAAAGCTTAGAAAGTTATTTTTTTGGGGGGTGGCATCGAACCTCATTGACCATGCAGGCGAGCGCTTCCGAGCAGTTCTGGTAGACAAAGATAGCTCTCTGGAGCTCCGCGGTTTTGTAGCAACCCTTTCCTCTTAGTGAGAGCAGGTGTTGCTGAGTGCCCTCAAGGGTCTTCTCGGGAGCCAACACAGAGAAATAGCTCTTTAGGGGTGGATTTATTAATAAGGACCAGCAGTGTTTAGTGGTTAGAAGCTTGAACGGAGGTCATGGAGTCAAAAGTTCAAATCCCTGCTTGGCCATGAAACTCACTGTCTTTTGCAAGGTTAGTGTGTTATTTTATTTTTATTTTATTTTTTTAAAAAACCACAAACCCGATGGACTTTTTTATACAGTGGGGTCTTGACTTGAGAACTTAATCTGTATTGGAAGGCGGTTCTCAAGTCAAAAAGTCTGTAAGTCAAGTCTCCATTGACCTACAGTGCATTGAAAACCAATTAATCCCGTAACAGGCCGTTTTTGTTCCATTTTGGGTTTTTTTCTGGTCTGTAAGTCAAATCTCAGTCTGCAAGTCAAACCTAAAATTTGCGGCCAGAGAAGTCTGTAACTCAAGAAGTCTGTAACTCAAAAAGTCTGTAAGTCAAGGGTCCACTGTATTGTTTTAAATTCAGTTGCTTTTTAAAAGCAATAGACTGGAATCATATTGGAGATTTACACCAGGCCTTCCTGAGATTCCCAGCTCACCACAGAGAGAATGAACAATTATTAGGCCCATTTAGTGGCCTTTGATGGCCTTCCAGGCCCCGTCCAACTCAATAAATCTGTGATTCGTTTACATCCATCATGCAAGGTGAGTGGCACACTTTGAACAAGGAATGTTCCCCCCCCGCTTGCATTAATGCCTAATTTTAAGGCCAGAATTAAGAACTTGCTCTATACACAAAATAGTAAAGAAAGCTACTTATTAATATCTATGGGGAACTAAAAATCCCGAGTCTTCCTTTCAGCTTTTTTCCCCGACAGATTCTGGGATCTGTGGATAAAACCCTACCTCAACCATCTCCTCCTTCTTTGTAATTTCCTTTTTCTACCCCAGTCGCTTTTCAGATGAAGAACTGAGTGTGTCCTGGGAGGCCGAAGTGTTTTGAAACCAGCTTTTGTGCATTTCCGCTTCTGATGTATGACCTGCTCCCATTTGTTTAATCCAGAATTTAATTGAGGGAAAGGGGAGGAAATCTTCCCCTAAACCCTTCCTGGTTCAGTATCTTTCCACTTCAAAGACAACCTACGTTTGTCTGGTAGACGGCTGGGTTCAGATGTTTACGTAATCTGCTCTCTGGGGAGTTTATTACCTGTGTCAATAACGCTGTTGCCGTGCTCAAATGACAGCTTCTGTGCCTATATCCACCTTTATTCTGTTGGACCCCAACAAGGCCTATTTGTCTATAAATCGGTGGCTACTTATTTCACTCCATGTGTCTAAGGCACTGGATCCATATCCGTAAAGGCACACCAGAAAATAAGCCGGCTAGCCTTTCATGTGTCACAAAGACATCTGGTTGTATTGTATTGTATTTCCATGTTATTTATTTCAGTTTCTATACTGCCCATCTGGCTACCAAGGTCACTTTGGGTGGTTCACAGCATTGTGAAACAATACACTTTAAATAAAATCCACAAACAGAATAACTGTATGAGAAATCAAATCCAGTGAAGGGGCCTGGAGTATTTTGGGGGTGATTTTATTCCAAAAGTGGGGGAGCAACCGAAATGGAAAGCTGCTTTTATCCTCGAAGCGGAGGGAGCTGTTTGGAATCAGCTGGGTAACGAGAGCGAGCGAATCCCATGCAGAGCGAGGGCTCTGCTTCCCAGCTCAGCCTTGCTGTCACTCTGAATGCACGACTGGTTTTGCAGCCTTTCAGAGCAACCCTGAGAAACTGCTGGGGGGAAAAAAAATGTGTTCGATTACCCTTCAGCGTGTTCTTGAAAACCTACTTGATTGACCCCCCTCAGGTTCTGCCCAGCACTGTTATGAGGTTATAAAAGTGTTCCACCTTCTCTCTGTATTTTTTGAAACATTTTTGAAATTGGGAACCGTTGACTTCTCCCTTCATGGGCTGACTATGAAATATTTTGCACTGGCGTGCTGATTTTCTCACAACAGCCTGCCCTTTGCAGCTTCCCCTCTTGTGGCGCCTTTGTTTAGAAAGATTTAGGACTTGCCCTAGAGCACTGGTTCTTAACCTTGGGTTACTCAGGAGTTTTGGACTGCAACTCCCAGAAGCCTTCACCACCAGCTGTCCTGACTGGGGTTTCAGGGAGTTGCAGTTCAAAAGCATCCGAGTAACAAAGGTTAAGAACCACTGCCCTAGAGAATGCCAGGCTTCTGGAGAGGGAAGGGACATTGCGAGTGAGAGAATGGAGAGCTCAAGTGGTTTAAGTCTCTGGCTGCGGGGCCAGAGGTTGAGAGTTCGATTCCCCCATGGAGCCTCCTTGAGAAAAGCTAGACTGGATGATCCTTAGGGGTCCCTCTAAGCTCCGCAGTTCAAAGATGATTATTAAATCAAAGAATCACCATCCCTGAGAACAAGCGTGTTCCTTCAAGCTTGGGGCATTGTTTATCCTGGAAGTGGGTGGGTGGTTTCTCCGGCGGAGAAGACTGATCTCGCAGCCGTCTCAACAGAGCAGAGACGTGTGAGATGCAAACTGAAACAGGGAGGGATTATCATTGAGGGACAGTGTGTGTGCTTTGCAAGGCCCTGTGTGACGTCCTCGGCATCTCCAGGGTGAAAGATCGGGTGAGCAGGAGGTGGGAGAGTCCCTTTCGTTGGCCTGGTAGAATAAAGAGCAATGGGCTACGCCAGAGGGGTTTGGGGTGCAGGCACCAGTTTTGTGCCAAGAGAAGAAAAGCTGTTCCAGTTTTTCAGTCTTCCAAATGCGTCAGCACCTCGGACAGTTCCTTGAAAAGGTCAGTCTGAACCTGGAGTGGATCCCACTGCCTTTGTGATGCTGCCCTCACCAGCCTGCAGGCATGAGAGGTGAGCAACGCGCAGCCTGCAGGCTCCTCTCAGATCTCCTGGTAGGTAGGTAGGTAGGTAGGTAGGTAGGTAGGTAGGTAGGTAGGTAGGTAGGTAGGTAGGTAGGTAGGTAGGTAGGTAGGTGGGTGGGTAGGTAGGTGGGTGGGTGGGAGGGAGGGAAGGAAGGAAGGAAGGAAGGAAGGAAGGAAGGAAGGAAGGAAGGAAGGAAGGAAGGAAGGAAGGGAGGGAGGGAGGGAGGGAGGGAGGGAGGAAGGAAGGAAGGAAGGAAGGAAGGAAGGAAGGAAGGAAGGAAGGAAGGAAGGAAGGAAGGAAGGAAGGAAGGAAGGAAGGAAGGAAGGAAGGAAGGAAGGAAGGAAGGAAGGAAGGAAGGAAGGAAGGACTAGGGGGAGTGAAAATCTCATCCCAAGCTCTAAGCTTTTGGTGTTTCAAGTATCTTGAAAAGCAGCTTTCAGCCAGTAAAGATAAGACAAAGCATAAACAATTGGCTTTTTTTTTTAAAAAAATGGTGTTCTGGTGTCCATCCAGGAGCTTATGCTTTGGCCCCTGAGCCTCAGCCGTGAATGGATCTGCGGAAGGCATAAATATTGGCATAACCTTTGGGAAGGCAAAGTCCCCAGAGACTGCACCTGGCAGCTGCAGATTGGGCTAGCTGTAAGCATTGACTAATCTCTGTTTCCCCTAGGGTGAAATAGATAAAGGCAAAGTAATTGGTAAGCGAAATGCAAGGAAACAATGCCATTTGACACACTGCCTGCAGACAGAGGATTGTTCTTGCCTGCCTCTCTCTCTCTCTCTGTCTTTCTTTTTTTGTTTGTTGCCTTGGCTGGGCTGGGCTGTCCGGGGCTCTTAAACCTGCAACTGAGTGAAGGCATGACAGAGAGCTAAATCTGATTGAGCTTGGAGTGTGCTTGTAAGAGAGAGAGATTGCCAAAGGAATCCTTTGCTGCATTCAGAGCTAACATCAAACCATGGTTTAGCTTTATGGGAATGGGTCTCACCTTACTCCCCTAATACTTTGTCTCTGCTCCTCTTCTGGTGCAGCTACATAGAGAAGGTTGGAAAGCCCCACTTTCATTTTGGATTCACCACAACCAATAGTGTTACAGGCGCTCTAAGCTATGGTTAACCATCAGCCTTAGCTAGCTGAAACCAGACAGCATCATAAACCGTGGTTTGAAGTTGGACTGTTTCAACTAATCATGCTTAACTGTGGCTGGAGTTTACATGAATATGGCAAGATCCAAGTAATCTAAAACTGGAGTGAAAGCTCAAGAGGGTGAACTGAGCAAACAGACCTGAGAATCTGGGGGGTGGGGGGTGGGATTCCAGGGTCAGCCTCCTTGTGCTTATCTGGGGAGAAGTCTAGGCTCACACTCTTGGTTTAGCATAGCATCTCAACCAGCCCATGTATCATTCATGCATTACATTTCTCGTTGTACATATAAAACCTTCTGTGCACAGCTTAAAAATCCTCAAAGCATTGGAAACAATACTATGAAGACACCTCACATGGGATGTGTTTAGGGCCAGTGTCCTAGTTATAGGGTTGCATTTGGAGTGGAGAGATATGGATTTCCAAGCCCCTAAATGGGCCGTGAGCCAGTTTGGGTGGACTTTGGGCTAGTGACCTGGTTGTTATCAGCCTAACCTAGGAAGGTAAATAGGGAGAGGATGATTACCTTGGCCTCTTTTCAGAAATTGTGGTGAAAGAATGAATAAATGAATGGATAAATGAATGAATGGCTAAAGTAATGCAAATGAATATAAACATTGCTGTGCAGATTTTGTGTATTTATCCAGAGTCAAATGCCTGTTCACCCAGAGTTAAATGCAAATGTGTGTGTGTGTGTGTGTGCGCGCGTACACACCTATAGATGCCATGGGCAAGGATATTTGTGTCACGCCACGTTCGGCTCCTTTCCGAAACAAAGCCTCTCTCTCTCTCCTCTGATGCTGCTCTTCCTCCTTCTGCGTTCATGCCAGTGAACTGATTTCTGGAAAAGATGAAAAATTGCAGGTGACAGGTGGTTTTGAAGTCATGGAAAGAACCTGGTGTAATTTAGCTGTCATTAGGAGGGAAAAGGTTACCTGTTATTAGAAACCAAAAGAGTACAGAGAACTGCCAGTAGGCATTATGGTAATCTTGCTTTCCAGTTGAAGAAGAAGAAGAAGAATATAGAAGTAAGAACAGAAAGCTTAGTGGTTTAAGTATCTGACTGTGGAGGCAGAGTTTGGGAGTTCAGTTCCCTACTTTGTGTGCCTCCTGCAAGTCGAGCCAGCCTGGGTAGCCTTGGGCCAGCTGCACAGTCCCACGCCATCCCCAGAAGAAGGAGATGGGAAGCCACTTCTGAATCCTCTCTACCTGGAAAACCCTGGAAAGAATCGTGTAGGTCAGAATTGACTTGATGACTTTCTTCTTCTTCTTCAGAAAAAAAAAGAGGCGGACATTTGCTGTGGTTGTATTGAGGCTAGTTGTGTCATGCTTCTTGTTCCTTAGAATTTAGGAGGTACGTATGACAGGTCAAGTTGCAGACAGGCTTAGGAGATGACACAAGGGGAGGGAGAGGGGAGAGATGATCTCCCAGCAGGAAGATGTAGAAACGGATGGGCCTGATCTGAGCCTAGGGGCGCATGCACCAGGAATTCTCTTGTGCGTGCCCCACGGAAAGGGAAGGGAGAGCTCCCAGGGGCTTCCTCGTGGACTCAGGCCCTCAGCAAGGACTGCGTGTGGGTTCAGTTCTAGACTTTGGGAAGAGAGGAAGCTGCTGTGTATCAAACAATGCCTTAGGCCCATCTAGGCCAGTACTTCCAACTCTGACTGGCAGCAGCACTTCAGTGTTTTAGGCAGGGTTCTTTCCTGACCCTGCCTGGGGATCTGGGTGTTCCCTGGCCATCTCCCCTCTGAGGCCAGATCAGCCCGGACCCTGTTTACTTTGCAGAATCAGATCAGATCAGTCTGTTCAGGTGTTCTGGTGGTGACTCTCTACCTGGTCTTCAGACACCATGGCTGAGCAGCACCAAGAGTGGGAAGGTGAGCGGTACAATACCTAGCTTTAGAAGAGGTCAAATAGAGTCGTTCCAAGGTTGTTCGTTTTTCTCAAGATTTCATTTGTCTATGAACTAATTGCCTCTTAATTAGGCACATCTCTTGGGTATGCTTAAACATTACACCGGCTTCTGAGATGAAGCGGCTTCCAAAAATATCTCCAAAACTTCTTATAGAATAGATGGGGGGCTTTCCCCTCCCTCCTATTTTTAAGGTTTTTTTGGGTTTTTTTAGTACGAGGAGAACAGATACCTGCAAACACAGAAACATATTAACACTTGTAAGACACATTTCAAAAGCATGTGTCATGTACTTCCAGATTACTTATGCAAATACATTGATGTAGTTGTACATTTGGTTACACAGGAACCATTGAGATAAAAAAAAAATTTAGGCAGAGCTGCTTTTATGTGCTCCTTTATTTGGAATGCCGAAATAGTTTTGTACTTCGTTTCCTAAAGTGGTCAGTGCATGGTGTACGCAGGATTTTGAAAAATAAAAATAGTAAGAAGTTGCACAGATGTTCCAAGCCAGGTTCAATTTCATTTAAAGTTGTTGGAACCAAAGAAGCATTTGGGGGGTGGGGGAAGCCCGTACTGTACACACATATACACACAGGCGGTTGCTATTTTATGGCTTTAGGTGTACTGGAAAATTGCTTATGCTTTTCTTTTTTAAAAGCCATAAACAAAGGCTTTCTTTGTACCGAGCAGTAATAATAATAATAAAAGATTTTTAGATTCTGTGTGGATGCTGGGAGCCTGGTTAGGCGGTTGCCTGAAGTAGGGTTATTAGAGGTTTTTTTTCTCGAGAAAATAACGCCAGCAATTTTCACAACTTGTGCCTTTGTGTTCGATCAGAATTGGCCATAGTACTAAATGCAGAAGACTAAAAAGAGAGAGAGAGAAGGGAGGGAGGGAGGGAGGGAGGGAGGAAGGAAGGAAGGAAGGAAGGAAGGAAGGAAGGAAGGAAGGAAGGAAGGAAGGAAGGAAGGAAGGAAGGAAGGAAGGAAGGAAGGAAGGAAGGAAGGAAGGAAGGAAGGAAGGAAGGAAGGAAGGAAGGAAGGAAGGAAGGAAGGGAGGGAGGGAGGGAGGGAGGGAGGGAGGGAGGGAGGGAGGGAGCTGATGATGAATGGAAGGAAAGAAGGAAGGAAGGAGCTAATGATGGATGGATGGATGGATGGATGGATGGATGGATGGATGGATGGATGGATGGATGGATGGATGGATGGATGGATGGGAGGGAGGGAGGGAGGGAGGGAGGGAGGGAGGGAACTGATGATGAATGGAAAGAAGGAGGGAGGGAGGGAGCTGATGATGAATGGAAAGAAGGAGGGAGGGAGGGAGCTGATGATGAATGGAGGCAAGGAAGGAAGGAAGGAGGGAACTGATGATGAATGGAAGGAAGGAAGGAAGAAAGGAAGAAAGAAAATGAACAAGCGAGATTTAGGACTCCCAATTTGTGCTGTGGCTCCCTTCTGAAAGAGCAGATTGTGTGCCATAGCACTCCTGAAACTTAAACTTCCAACCAGTCTGGGGTTTCTTTTGAAATGTTCCTAAACTTAATGGTTAGGAGGATGCCTTTGGTCCTGAATGCAGCATGAGATGCCCCCTCTCTCTGGACCCTTCCTTGCCTGGGCAGTCCCTGCTGGACATGAGGAAGCCAGCAAAGTCACTGAACGGTGAGTCCGATGGCTAGGCTGCGTCCTCAGAGGGCTACCTAGCGGCCGTCTGTGTCAATGAATCGATGTCAAACTGGTATGTCAGGTGGGGGGGGGGGGCTGTGTGTGGAAACATACAAACGAGGGCTGTGGGAAGAATTTATTCTGATCTGCGTGGATATTTATCCAGCCGAGAAAACCTGCATGGCTTCACAGAAGCGATTTGTATCATCCGGTCGGTGAAGGCCAACTGCAGCTCAAGGCAAAAGTTAAAATAACTCCTGGGTGGGAAGAGTCAGGCCTCAGCTGAGGGAAAAGCCAGAGGTCTTAGGAATGGCCACTGACAGCAGGAGGAATGGCTGTTAGGTTCATAGTCATTACTGTGTGCCCTCAAGTCAGTTCTGACTCCTTCAGGGTTTTCCAGGTAGAGAATCCTTAGAAGCGATTTAACCTTTCCTTCTTCTGTGGGGAAGGGTAAGGGAGGGGGAAGAATCCCTGGGACTGTCCTGCTGGCCCAAGGTCACCCAGGCTGGCTGTACTCCTAGGAGGCACACCGTGGGGGAATCGAACTCCCAACTTTTGGCTCTGCAGCCAGAGACCTAACTCATTGAGCTATATAGCACTGATATTAGCACAGGAGGGTGAATGGTCTCACCTGAGCAAAGACCGCTTCCTATGGTCCTTTGATGAGGACTAGCCGCTTGCTGGGGCGTTTGCCTTCAATGGAGGAGTTCGGTTGGAGGTGTTCCATTGCTTCCCTTCCTTCTTGGACATTTCAGGGGCCCTTTTGGTTCTGCTCTCCCAACACAAGCGCCGTGGGGGGTGCTGTGTGTATGGGATCCACGTTGCCTTTTTGCAAAGCAGCTAGTTGTAAATGCAGCTCCTTTCTCTCTCTCTCTCTCTCTCTCTCAAGTGTTTTCTTTTGTCTTGTCAGAATAATTAAAAAATACTTTAAATAGGAATGCTTCTAAGAAGCAGCGAGCGTCATTCCTTTTGTTAGAGCATTTCAAGAGAGTTTTATAATTAGAGAAGGCTTTCTGCTGCCATCCAGCTATGCTCGGCTAATCAAGGAGCCGGGGGAAGCGGGTGGAGAGACGTGGAAGCTCAGTATAATTTGGAACATTTAATGTTAGTGTCTCCTGATTCTTCCTCTAGCGTCACAGACGGCCAGAATCTTACCGTTGCTTTGAGAAATCAAGTAAGTTGTGGTGTGGCTCAAGAGCGAGGTTCTGATTTTGTTGGTATGGATTTTTTTTTCTGATGGAGTTCTTGCAACCTTGCCTGCGGTCTGGAGAAAGTGTGGCTGGGAGGGACCTTTCTGTGGCGACTGTCCACCTATCTAGCATCAGCCAGTCATTCCTTCCTTCCTGCCTCTGCGTGAAAGAGAGACCTGTTTCTCTTTGCTCTGTGTCTCTTCCCCTCTCTTTTGTTTGTTGGAATCAGTCTGTTGAAGGGGGTTGTTGAAAGCAGTCATGTTTCTCAGTTTGATGTTTGATCTATTCAATTGTAAGCAATGAAACTTTTCATTCTTTCTGTTACTAATCCCTCCGAGTTACTGAGACTGTAAGTGCCAATTGATGAGAGAGAAAAAGGGATGGACTAATCTAGGTAACGTGGAGCTATTCTGCTCTGTGAATCCTGCACTTCTGTAGTTAGAGAAATTTAACCAAGATTCAAAATTCTGCAACATTTTCTCCCTCTTCACCACCTACGTTTAGGGGGTGCTTTGTTCTATGCTTTGCAATGGAAAGTAAAGACAAGCCTCATTGGTGAGTCTGATTTGTCAAGGCACGGGTGAGAGGGAAAGCAAGTTAAGGGCCACCTCTGGGAGCCTGCCTTCCCCTTAATCCCCTGTTTGATCTGCTGTCTGGAAAGCCGGTCAGCTTCAGAGTTCCCTGCCCGGGAGCTGTCCAGCGCCTGAGGCTTCTTCAGCTTCTTCTTCAGTGTCCCAGGGATTCTGTGTTTTGCCTCCCCTTTCATTTGCAGATGGACCTTTCCATATCTCTTCCTGCTGCTCTCCAAATGGCCAAGGCAGGGCTGTTTTTGAGTAGAGTGCCCTTTGGGATGTTTTCAGTCTTACCGAAACAGGATGGGCCTGCATCACATAGCGGAGCGACATTTCAGCACCAACGACCGTGTGTTGTTTCCCCCTTTTTCAGGTGCATGGAGATAAGCCCCAGGATGCACCTGCCTTTCCCCCCATTAGACATGATATTATTTATGTACGCTAAACCCACAAGATAATTTTCCCCCCTGCCATTGGGATGAGTAGCGGACTTAGATTTTAGGACGCAGGTACAGTATTTTTAATAATCCTTGGTCCTGCTGTGTCACGAGGATCTTCCATGGGCAGAAGCAGTCTACCTTTTTGTAATAGCTAGTGGCTCCCTTCCTTCCTTCCTTCCTTCCTTCCTTCCTTCCTTCCTTCCTTCCTTCCTTCCTTCCTTCCTTCCTTCCTTCCTTCCTTCATTCATTCATTCATTCATTCATTCATTCATTCTATCCATGATCAGCTCCTTCCTTCCTTCCTTCCTTCCTTCCTTCCTTCCTTCCTTCCTTCCTTCCTTCCTTCCTTCCTTCCTTCCTTCCTTCCTTCCTTCCTTCCTTCCTTCCTTCCTTCAAAGAGGTCAAGCAAGGTCTGTGTGGGATGGAACAGGGGTGTCCAAGACCCCAGCCCACAACATCTTCCCTGTGAGGTTTTTTTAGCTGATTTTCCCTTCCTTTGTCCCAACATGGTGGGGGGGGGGAAGGCTCCCATTCGAGATGGAATTTGCAAGGGCAGAAGGGAGGCAGGGTGACCCTCAGGGAGAGGGGATTTCAGCAGGAGCTGGAATCTTTCCAAAACACGGTCTGCCAGAGTTTCTGTTCTCTGTGCTGTTCCGTAATATACACATGTACACCATTCCTCTCATCTCTTTGAAGACCCTTAGAGCTGTTGTAATGAATGCAAGATAACTCTCTCCAGATGTTGGACTGGGGTTCTTCTGTGACGTGAATCGTGAGTTTCCAAGACATTCCTCCTGTAAATGATCTCAATTTTGAGAGAGACAAATCTCTGATAAGAAATAAGCAAGCCAACGGCAGCTGCTGCAGTGCATTAGAAGAGAGCTTACCCCTGGGAGGTCTGCTAGGGAACCATATATATAAAACCACCTTTTCCTTTGTGGAAGGGGGAATATCTCTCTGCGCATGACTGTATTGCTCACAGCATAGTCAGGCTGCCTGGCAAAACTCCTGGAAATGCCAGATGTCTGTTTACAGCATTTTTATTTTTTATAGTAGCTCACGTTGTCCAAAAGGCTTTTTGTGTTTTTCTCGAGGCAGGCCTCCTGAAAAACAGTGGGTGGCCACGGTGTGGCTCCGCAGGCCTCCAGTGGCTCTGGGAGCCGTTCCACATGCAATTTGGCTCGCTTGCTACGAGTCGTCTCAAGCTCTTCACCCCCGCAAACACCTTTCCGTGTGGAAGGGGAGAAAATTCTGGCCGCTAGCTGGCTGCCCTCGTGAACAGAAGGTAGGGCTTGGTGGGAGTTGGAGACTCGTCCCGGAGGATTCTCCGTACGTTCTTACGATGTGTGCCAACGATTAAGTGATCCTGGAGAACCACGAGGGATTCCACACTCAGAGTGGCAACCCCCACCTCATTTCAAGCCAAGGAGGGGCTTTCTTCTCCCCTCCGGCCTCCATCCTTCTACCTCGAAATGCAGAAGGCTGAAGGTGCCAGCTTCTAGCCCGAAGCGGCGGCCCTTCATTTTTGGCCCCACCTGCCTTCTGCTCCCTCCTAAGCAGCTTTCCTTTGGGTGAAGATTTCCACCCTCCTCTTCCTCCTTCCCAAACTCACGTTCCTGTTGCCAACGTTTCTCTTCTCCCGGCTTCCTCTCTCTTCCACTCTTATTTTCTTGCCAGTTGCTGAGGGCAAGATCCTTGGAGGTAGAAAGTTGCTTGCATTTTGCGGACAAGATTCTCTAAAGAACAACGGGCAGCCTTCTTCGTTCCAGGACCTGAGGTTTCAGATGATGGCAGCGAATCTGCCAGATTCCCCGGAGCAGAGGTGAGGCTAAACAGGAGGGAGGGGGAAACACATCTGGCCATTTCTCTTCTCTCCTCTCAGCATTTTGGGTGGTCCTCTGTGACCCCCTCTGTTAGGGCAGAATATTAACCCCTAACCTGAAAAGTGCATACCTGCCAATTCCTGGCTTAGAACAGGAATCTTTTATTTCTCTAGGGTTGTATTCCTCAAGGGGTAATAATACCTTGAAGTGGTGTGGGGGACGTGGGGAGGACATGCTGGCCCTGGGTGGGACCAGTCCCACAAGTGGGGTACACAAAGCCATGCTCCCCCTTCATCCACTGACTTTCATTTCCATGGACCGCTCCCCCCTCTCTTCCAGGTATTTCTAAACCTCCCCATCCTCTGTTAACCAATCTCGGGGGTGGGGTGCAAAGTCACCTTAAAAGAACCCTCCCCTCTCTTTGGTAGACTTCAGCAGTTCAAGCACGATGTGAGCAGCAAAATGGAGATGCTGGAAATGACCCCAAGATTTCACCAGGCTGATGGGTGAACAGCCAGGTTTCCAAGCAGCGGTGAAAGAAAGCCACTATAAGTTTCCGGCGGGGGGGGGAACAACCCCTGAGTCTCTGCAGGTGGGAATACTCGGGTCTCCTCACTGGCATCTCTGCCACCCCGTCTCTCGCTTTCCCCCTTGACCTCTCTGTCAACCTCAGCTTTTTGCCTCCTTCCCTCTCCCTGATTCTTCCCCTCCCCTAGGGTCTCTTCCACCTTTCTCTCTAGGATCTGTGTGTGTGTGTGTGTGTGTGTGTGTGTGAGTGAGTGAGTGTAAGAAAGAGAGAGAGAGAGAGAGAGAGAGAATAATTCCTAATTCTCAAGTCATGGGCGCTTGGAGTTGCCCAAATTTAACCGAGAGCTTAAAGGCCCGCTGTCCACCAGAGCAGACCACACTCCGCTAGACAAACAAACATCTGGATTTCAATATCTCTTTCCTATTCTCAGATGTTCATTTCTGGTAGACAAGCCACGTTCCCTGCTGGTTCCAGACATAAATCATGCTGGCTGGGGGTGGGGGGGAAAGGGGGCTACTGGATGTTGGAAGTTTTTATAAAGCCCGTTTTCTGAGCCCTCTGTGCAAATCCTGTAAGCCGTCCCTGCCCTGTTCTTCCTGGATTTCCCCCCCCCTCCGGTCCCCCCCATTCCAGGCTTTTCCCATCCAAGTTGACCAATAAACATGCTAATTGGAAACACAAGGGAAGAGGGATGGAAAGGCTTTAGATGAGACCGGGAGTCTCTTGGGGGATGTCGAGTGGAGATGAGACGGCTGCAGGACAGCTGGGCGCATGATGCGGGCTAATAGGCGTATTTGATTATTTCTTCCTTTGTCAAGAGGAAGGGCCACTTAAAACAAAAAAGGCAGCTCAGCTGCTCAAACTGTCTGAACCGACTCATGAATAAACACCCAATATGAGGAGCTTCTCAATCTCTCGCTCTCCCTTTCTCTTCCCGTATCTTCCATGTACCAAGGCTTTCCAGAAAATAGGAAGAAATGTAGATTTCTTTCTTTCTTTCTTTCTTTCTTTCTTTCTTTCTTTCTTTCTTTCTTTCTTTCTTTCTTTCTTTCTTTGCTGGGCATGTTGTAAACATTTGGTGAAAGAAACCAGGGAGAACACTTGATGTTTCGAAAGCTACTTTTTGCGTGCTTTGGACCTAAAGTATGTCTGTCTTTGGAGAGATTAGAATGACCTGAGCTTCGGCGATGTAGCACGGGGATGAAATTGTTTTCTTGCCTGGTCTTGGATTAAATGGGCTAAAAAGGGGACGTGGGTCGGCCGGACCCTTTCGAAATGGCTCTTTCTTTAAAGAGAGAATCCACTTAGTGTGAATTGAGTGGTCTATTTCTGAGCACAATTCAAAGTTCAATTTGTGACCTATAAAGTCCTATACAGCTTTGGCCCTGGGTTATCTGAAAGAACAGGTTCTCCCATGCGTGAGCTTTGGGAACAGCAGGAGAGATGCTTCTCTTGGTCCCATCATCCTCAGAGGTTTGACTATCAGGGAGAGGATTGTGCTCCTGGAGGTGAAATGACCTCCCATCAGAAGCTAAGCCGTTGCTCTTCTCCCTGGTTTCTTTCCACTGGTGAACAAAAGCCGTTTCTGCCCAGGCAAGCCTGGAACAACTGCCTCTCTGCTAAGAACAGGAGTTTCAGTCGATGTGCTGTAGTATTTTAGTTTTAAATCATGATTCTTTTAATCAAAGCGCCTTGAAATCATTTGCAACTGGATTGTGCTTCAGCATTTCAAGTGGTTTATCTGCCACTGTTGCTAATGGCCACGGTATTTATTTCTTTTAATATGTAATTAATCATATCTCATTGCATTTTATATGTATTCTCACTTTAATATTTTTAATGGCTTTTTAAATGTCTTACAAGAGCATATTAATTCAGTCCTTTCCAGATATCGCAATGCTTGACATGAATAAATAAACATTGCCTTGAATTGGCAATAACTAACAAAGAGCTGATTGCATGATTAGGCAGAACCTGTTGCATATCTGGGGCGGGCGTCTCCCTGACACCACTTGAAAGTAGGAATTCCCCAGGGTAGGGTTAGACAACTTAACTTACACATTAATCAGCAACAGGATTCTGGCCATCATTTTAAAACTTACTATTAGAGTTACTGGGCTTTTAAATGCAATTGATTTTGCTTATATCCACGGGATCAGTATCCACTGATTTACTGTCTGAAAATATTAACCCACCAGAAATATGTGTTTCAATGTATTTCCAGGATGCATTTGCCAGAACTGGCCACTAGAGAGAGCCAGAGACCATGCAAGGTATCCTGTTTGATATCTTCTGCATTTTCCAGCATTTACGGGTGGGGGGACGCTTGGGACCGACCCCCTGTCCTACTGTATGGAAAGCCACCTCCAGGTCTTAATTCCATGAGAAAGGCAGGTTATCACTTAATGATTGGAAATAAAATAAATTTGTAAGTGGCCTCATCTGGTGCCCACCCCAGATGTTTAAGGCTACACGTTGCTTCATGGCGAATGGTTGACATCTACTGAGGCTGATGGTGGCTTTCTAAGAGTGTGGCTAAGTTTGTGTTCCACCTTCTGGGAAGGAGAGCTTTGTGTGCCTATGGGGCAGGGCCTTCCCGGGCCCAGTGTAGCCCTCTTGCAGGCAGGATGAGGCCTATGAACTGGAGGTGGCTTCTCTCGACCTGTGTTCCATGCTGTTCTTCCATGTTCCGGTGCATAAATGTCTAGTCAAAATCCCTCCATGCACACAAGGCTTGTTGACACTTCTCAGCGTCTCGTCTCTTCTCTGATAAGCTGGAGATGATTTGAATTAAGGGGTATCTGTCTCATGCTTCCCCATTCTTAGAACAAGCCATCATTCACGTTGGCTGTATGAGGAAATGAAAGAAGATGCGGAAGTAACAGATCTGTGCAATGACTGGGAGTGTTGCTATTTTACTTGCTTCTGAATTCACCCGTAACTAATAAGACTTAATGACAAGCAACCGAGATCGTATTGTAATAATCTGGTTTTCTGAGGTAACACCTTTTCTTGTGGCAAATATTTGCAGTATTCTGAGTGCGGCCTATTTAAGATATCATGGTTAATAAGTGTTCTTGTCAGATTTTCAAGCAATCACCTTGCACTTACAGCCACTTGACACGTTGACAAGGCGTTTAGAAAACAGAAAAGCCTTTTCATTTGAGTACGAATCCGCAGCGCTCATGATGGGAATTGCTTAATAGCTTATTAACGGACTCTTACATATCTTGGGAAAGGCCCACCACGAATCCCTCCTGCGCTCTGGAAATGAACAGAAGGCACATAAAGGGCCAAGAGATGTAAAGAAAATAAGATGCAAGTGCAAGGACGGGACTGAATTCAAGGAGGCGAGAACCTTATTCATATCGAAGGTTCCAAATTCAGTTCCTGGTTTCTTCCTCATGAAAAGTAACAGAAAGGGCTTAAGCCTTAGACTACACCAAGGGCATGGGTGTTCTTTAAATCAGGAGGCCCTCTTTGATTTTGGATGAGTTCTTGGGAACGGTCTCCCAAGGCCAACAAGGTGGGGCCATCAAAATTCCAAATGGTTTTGGAACAGACACTTGTCACGTGAGGTGAAGGGAGAGTCTGATCTAGTGCAAAGTGTTTTCCTTTGCTTCCCGTACCGTCCAAAGATGAGACTCGTTTAGCGTCGGTGCGTCCTGGATTTACACTGAGATAGCTGTTGCGGCTTACACCAAATAACCCAAAGGTTCTTGGACTAAAACTCCCAGAAGCTTCACCATCACTTCTGCTGGCCAGGATTTCTGGGAGTTGCAGTCCAAGAACACCTAGTTTACCCAATGGTTTGGAAGCGCTGCACGCAAGGAACGTAGAAATTGTTGTGTGGGGAAGGAGCCCCTCCTTGCGGAACGGTGGCACCCATGGCTGGCTACAGTTGGGTTCTTGGAGGGTGATGAATCCTTGGGGTGGATGGGTGGATGTGGGGCGGACTTATATATGCTAGGTAACAGGACGCTCAGCCGAACGGGCGTTGCACTGGCATATCCAGGAGAAGCTTTACACAACTTGGTGCCCTTCATATGGAACGGGCCACAACCCCCAATGGCCCCCATCCAGCTTGGCCAATGATTAAAGCTTTTTAGTCCAAAAGAGTATAAGCAGATCTGGGTTCGAGCCGCCGCCTGCAAGAAATAAAATGATCATTGTCGTTTCTGTTTCTGTGTTATTTTAATAGAAGGCTGCTGAAAAGGGTATACCTTTTGGATAAATTTGATCTAGAAGGGAAAGAAAGAAAGAAAGAAAGAAAGAAAGAAAGAAAGAAAGAAAGAAAGAAAGAAAGACAGTAGAATCATGGAGTTGGAAGAGACTTCTAAAACCATGGAGTCCAGATCGAAACAGATCTGACCCAGATGGGTTTCCGATTTTTCTCTCGAATGCCTCCAGCATTGGATTGTTTAGCACCCTCCAGAGTTATTGGTTCCATTACTTTGAGCTTACGGTACGATTATGATTCCTTCTCTTTATTGTGGAAACAGACGTCCATGCCAGGGCAGAACAACTTCAAGAGGGGTGTGCATGCGCATGTGTGTGTGTGTGTGCGTGCAGGCATGTTGTGTACCTTGCCATAAATGACATTTTCTGGTAAGCCTCATGGCTGTTTTCAGTTGACATGATGTTTTGTAGTGTGGCTTATGTTGCGATCAATAAAACCATCCAGGGGGATTAGATGCAGCCTGAGCATCTGATAATAAAAATCTGTATTGTGTCCAACCCTGGATGATATCTCTATCTCTAGACTTAAGGACGGGATTACCTTGCTTATGAAATAAGATCCCTGGAGCAAGAATGTTCTGGCCGTTTTCTCCTGCGTCGTATTGATTTCTGTGGTGGTGCTGCCTCTCTCTATATATTTTACAGGTAACTGGAGCCAATTTACTTTCTCCACCCCTAAAAAGTAGTGGTTTTTTTTTGGTCATCCCTTGGGGAGTTTGGCTCAAGGTCTGTTACAGACTGATCATCCAGATAGACAAGCATTAGCCCAGGAGTTTCCCCTCCCTCCCTCCCTCCCTCCTGCCATTAACTTGGCTCCATGGCTGGGCAAGTTAAGCGTTGCTTCCTGGAGTAAGAAGGAAGCCCCAGGTTGATTTTCCTTTTGGAGGAGAGAATGCTGGAGGTTTGGGCTGTCCTTTCCTTTCTTGGTGTCGTGTCCCAAGAGCGCAGAGGTTCCTCTGTCAACCCAGAGAGCAGAGCGCCTTTCAGCCCAAGAAGTGAAATAAGTTTGAGTGACCTTCTGGCAAAAAAGACGAGACCCCCTGTCTTTTCAACTTCATGTCTTAATTGCCTGTAACTCAGCTTTGGGGAAGCTTTTCAACCATTCTGAATGGGTCCCTCCACACCAGATGTGGGACAGCACCAGACAGCGTCAGAGGGAAGGGAGACGGTTGGAGACCTCTTGGCTGAGATCCCAAAGATCCCAAGAGTTCCCAAAACTTGGGTCCCCCAATACGTCCTTGGTCTACAACTCCCAGAAATCTTGGCCAACACAGCTGGAGGTGAAGGCTTCTGGGAGTTTAAGTCCAAGAACATCTGGGGACCCAAGGCTGGGAACCAGTGCTATCAAGCAAACCTTTGCTCCTCCTCGTTATTTTAGCCACTGTCTGTTCGCTGGCTTGTCTTTCTGGACTTAACCTGGAAGTCTTTGGAAAGAGAGAGCGAACAAAGCGATACAGCCGTATGGTTTCCAGATGTCTCACAGCCCCATCCCACTGATTACTGGGGATGATGGGAGTTATAATAAAACACAGGAGAAACTGATGGCTTTTCTCTTTTAAGGAAGTCCCACTTCTGATGTTGAACTGACTCTGTGTTCTAGACTGGGCTTCTGTTTTGCTTTTGCTTTCTGGTCGGTGTGCATGTGTGTTTTTTTGCAAAGAAAGTGCTATATATATATATAATCTTTTCAGTCTGATGCAAATGTGTTGTTGCGCTTCCCTGTAATACTAAACAGTCTGGGAACATTCTCACGACAAATAAGAATAGAATCCCAAAGTGTTCAGGGCTCTGTTTACTTGCAACTATGCAAATAAGTTCCTCTGAACATTAATTTTTTCCAACAATATTTGCATTGATTTACCTTTCAGAATACAGTATATGTTGAATCCTTGCCAAGTGTATTTTTCTTACCTTGAAAGCACAAAAGGCTCATGTATCAATAGATTGCTTTAAACAACATCTAAAAATGCTTATCTGAGCCAGGAGTTGGAGACTAGGGGATCAATTCAACCTTCCCTTGGGTTGAATTGGGGGGCGGGGGCGGGGAAGGAGGGAAGTATCTGAGGTACCAAGGGGTTGTTTGAGGCCTCTGTCTAATGTTGGAAAAGGAGGTCCATGGAGAAAGGTATATGTGCCTCACCTCTTCTGTCGCAGCTCTGGATTACAGTAGGGATTTGATTCACTCAGAGTTTGCTTTTGCTGTTCCTGTGGCAGAGAGTTGAATTTCTGGTAAAATTCCTCTTTGCTATGCAGTAGAAGAGGCTCACAGAAGAAAATAGCTACATGTTCCCCAGATAGTCCACTGCTTTCTCATTTCCTGGCACCTGAAGTCTCAATAACTCACTATGAAATATTTGTAGGAGAAAGAATTAAAAAACAAAAAACAAAACATAGCATTTCTTTACTGACAGTTGCTTGAAATTACAGACTTGCATATGCTGCTTTCTTTACTGTATACATACTTAGCAACCGACTGAACAGATCAACAGCAAACAAGCGACTGACGCTTTTGTGTTTAGTGGACCTGAGGAAAGCCTTCCACCGGGTGAAGCCATAATGGAGAGGGTGGTGACTGTGAGGCATCACATCTGCAAGGCCTCACAGTTATGTGAGAAGGTTTGGCGCTTTGCTCCAGTGAATTGAGAGGGCTGTTTGCCTCGGCAGAATCATGAAAGCTGTATATTTTCTGCAATGATGCTGGAAGGGTCCTGGAGGACTCTTCACCGCCTGAAGGCCGCCCTGATTAAGTAAGAAGCCTTTCAAGGAGGCCATCTTGAACATGTTGCTGGGAGAGACGGTGGCGTGGGTTTGCTGTTGAATGCGGATTTGAGACAGAGGATGCTTTGCAAGGCACAAGAACGCGACTTTTCAAAGGCTCCAAATCTTTTATTTGGGATGATCTCCATGGATTGAGACAGAGGCTTCCCTCGGGGAACTTTTCAGGCAGAATAAGGACGATTTTACTCAATAAGTTGACCAGACTCCATTTACTCAGGGTTGAGTGCAAATCATACGAAGGATTAGGAGTCAGCCCTGTGGTGCAATTTATGATTCTGCCAATCAGAGTATTCATTCTCCTCAATGCACCTTGCTTCGTATGGATTTGATCTATGTTGTTCCTGCTGTTCGTATTATGCCTTCTTTGTTTTTCCATGAAACGGTGATGCATTTTGTGACCTTTTTCGTCCCTTCTAAATTCATCAGTGTGTTCTTAGCATTGCTTTGTCCTGCGGAGCAGAGTTGAGCGCTGTGGTGCTTCCCATTTCAAGCTGATGTCCACTGACAGACTCCTGATGGGCCACTCTTCAGGCACCACTGAAAAAGCTACAGAAGGAAGCGTCTAACAAAGAATGTAATGAAGTTCTGCCTAATTTCTACCCCTTTTAAATTGGTGCTGCGATCCAGCAGTGTTGGAACAGGTAGCATGGGAGTAGATCCTGAAAAGGTTTCATTCTGACCTTGTAAAGTTCAAAGGGGAGCACAGCAATATGAGCAAAAAATGAAAGACACATGCGGGAGATCACCACCGGTTTCGCCAGCATGACACCGAGCCTGGGGCGCACCTAATCTCTGCCACAGGGTATTCGTGGCTGCCTAGGATGACCAGAACCTGTTCTTAGGGAAGCTTGGGGTTTATCGTTTGCCCCTTGACTGTCGTTCAGGAGAGCGTGCACGATCGCTTTAGTCAAGAAGACCAGCTACCGCATGAAGCTACCATTCTCAGGATCCCACAGGATGGAGGCTATGACAGTGAAAATGGGATCAAACTGGCAGATTCAGTCGCAGTTAAAGAGAAGAAAAATCATATTATTGGCTAAAGGCTCTCTTTGAATGAGAGGGTGCCGTGTCTTAAGGAACCAGGCGCACAGGACAGCATGCAAAAAAGAGCTCCGCCTGCAAGCCCTGCATTGCTTCAACAGCATCCTCCTTGTTGCAATGACCATACCACTAATATATCATTGCTCTTTGCCTCTTTCTTGGGAGCAGTGAGTATAAAGGTATTTTCCTTTCTAGAGGAAGAAAGAAATGATGATGGAGCTACATTTTCTGTTTCTCTTGGAAAACTGCAGCTGTCACTGGATGAAAGGAATCTCAGTCAATTAACTATAAGTGTTCTAGTTAATTAATCATTAAGCCAGCATTGAATTGCAGACAAAGTATAATCATTCTTTCTTTCCCCTCCCTTCCAGCAGTGGCTGATTTTCTTGCCAAGAACGGGGCCCTTTACCAAACACTGTGGCGAGAGAGAAGAACGCATGAATGTGTGCAGAATACCTTTCGTTGGAGGGGGAAAAAATCATCTCCAACAACGCACGCTTGCAAAGGGAGGCTGCTCCGTGTTTAGATTATGCATGCATAATCTAAATGCCGCCTAGACTCTTTTAATTTGCATCTCGACGCCTCCTTGTCTGTGTTTCTCATGCCTACAGGCTCCCTGGCTGCATTCTCTGAAGGCCCTCCCCCCTCCTCAGCAGGTTGCGTCTTCCATTCATCTGGAAACCACCGTCCAAAACCCGAGTGCGATGCTCCTTCTTTTGCTGCATCAGAGAGCAGTTAAAGCTCAGTCAAAGCTATGGTCTTTCCAGTAGCAATGTATGGAAGTGAGAGCTAGACCATCAAGAAGGCTGACTGCCGAAGAATGGATGCTTTTGAATTGTGGTACTGGAGGAGGCTCTTGAGAGTCCCCTGGACTGCAAGGAGAACAAACCTATCCATTTTGAAGGAAATCAACCCTGAGTGCTCCCTGGAAGGACAGATCCTGAACCTGAGGCTCCAATCCTTTGGCCATCTCACGAGAAGAGAAGACTCCCTGGAAAAGCCCCTGATGTTGGGAAAGTGTCAGGGCAAGAGGAGAAGGGGACGACAGAGGACGAGATGGCTGGACAGGGTCATCAAAGCAACCAACATGAATTTGACCCAACTCTGGGAGGCAGTGGAAGACAGGAGGGCCTGGCGCGCTCTGGTCCTTGGGGTCATGAAGAGTCGGACACGACTTAACGACTAAACCTACACAAGTTTCCCCAATGATTATGGATGTCAGGGTAAACATTTTTAGATCACAACTCCCAGCAACATGAAGGCAAAAAACCCCACTAGTGTGGGAAAGCCTTCATCATATTTGCTGAAGGTTTGGTGGAAATCTGTCCTCCCGCATCCTAAAATTCCTCTACAGCAGTGGTCACTCAGGTGTTTGTGGACTGCAATTCCCAGAAGCTTTCACTACCAGCGGTGCTAGCCAGGGTTTTCTGGGAGTTGCAGTTCAAAAACACCTGGGTGACCCAAGATTGAGAAGCGCTACCCTGGAGGATCAACCAGCTGCGTGAAAGCCAGATGGCCTCTTGTAAGGAAATAATTAGATCACCTGTTCTTGGGATTTTGCCTACCCTTTCATTTATTCCCTGCCTTCCTTCCAGTAAGGAGACCCAGAGTGTATAATTACTCAACTACACTTTTAAAAGGATGACAGCAGAGTGGAGCAAGTTCAGAGGAGGGCAACAAGGATGATCAGAGGACTGGAAAGCAAGCCTTAGGAGGAAAGACGGAAAGAAGAACTGGGCATGTTTAGCCTTGAGAAAAGAAGACGGAGGGGAGATAAGATAGCACTCTTCAAAGACTTGAAAGATTGGCCTACAGAGGAGGGGCAGGATCTGTTGTCGATCATCCCAAAGTGCAGGACACATAATTATGGGCTCAAATTACAGGACTATCAGCCTAATCTAAATATCTGAAAAACGTCTTAACTGTTAGAGCAGTACAACAACATAACCCATGACCTCAGGAGGTGGTGAGCGCTCCAACACTGGAGGTATTGAAGAGGAAATTGGACAATCATGTCTGCTTTGATTTGGATTCCTGCCTTGAAGCAGGGGGTTGGACTTGGTGGCCTTAGAGGCCCCTTCCAACTCCCATCATTTCATGGCTCTGTGATTTTGTTAAAAAATTCAACCTTGCAATGCCCATGTCCCACTTCCTAGCTTTTCTGCGTGTTGAACCAGGACACAGGAGCTTCTGTATTCAGTGTAAGGCTCACAGGTTTTCTATTTCTAGAAGAACAGGCCTCCTGCTGCAGTCCTGGAATTGCCACAGGTCTAGGAAATAATAAGTTTAATGGGGCCGTCGCTCAAGAGTTGCTTGTCCTTTTCGGGAATGTCCCCGGAGTCCTGCTTGATTGTTTGCTTGAGATAAATGCCAGCGCCCTCTCCTCATGAGGCAAGAGAAGGAGCCGTCCTCTTTTCATCTCTGCCATCCTGGCTGCATGTTGTGGCCCGGTGGGTCAACCTTTGGTGTGGTTTTTGCTTTGTGACTGCTTTTGCCAAACCATCACAGCCCATTGACCTCAGAACTCCCCTCGGGGCTGCAGGGGAGTGGCGTAGTGCTTTTCTCTGCGCTTCCGTGTTCACTCTGCTTCGTCTTGGCCCATTGCTGAGGGATGAACTGCAATCGTAGGGCGGCGCGTTGAGCCTGGGAGGGAGTCTACTCCGTGTAAACTGGGTGGATGATGGAGGGCGGTTTTCCATGGTGCTCCCACCTCTGGAGTTGAGGTAGAAGGGAAGCAAACCTTTTTACTTGCAACCTCATTCCCAAAAATAATTATGACCACTCCATGCCGCCACACAAGTTGCATTCGACCTGCCCGGTACAAATGTAGATAGTAACATGGAATAAAATGGGACAGGATCCAGAAAATGGCCAAAGAAGAGAAGGGAATAGATGGGAAAGTTCTGCCTTTCCACCTTGTTTTCCTATTACTTTTACACAAGGTGGAAAAATACCTTTCCTGTTTCAATGACGCCCAGCCCGCATGGCTGATTCTGTAAGATGAGGATCATAGGAGCTGTAGTCCCGTTCCTTTGAAGGGTACTATGTTGGAGAAGACTTGATATTAAGGGGGTCAGGGGAGGGAAGAAGGGAGAAACAGTTTGTGTGAGAGTATTTCTGGAGCCATTAGGTCCCATGTTGTGTTCGCCCTCCTCCGTTGTCTGTGACATGGAGGCTTTGGGTATTTAAAGAGAAAGTTTTATAGCCCCCCCCAAAAAAAGTATATCATGTAAGAGTAAAGCAGAAACTCAACAAAAGAGAATGAAGTTGAGAACAGCTGTCCTATCCTCCCAGAAAAGAAAAACAACTGCAAGACACAGAATTGATTTGAGAGTTTTGGTCTCGTATAGAAACAAGGAAGAGGTAAACAACGTGGAGCTGGCAGGATGAGTCCCTTTTTCCAGCTGAACAAACAGGACTTCTGTGGAGCTGCAACAGGGGAACCTCCTGTGTCCATCGGTCAAGCGCTGTCCATCTCAGGGGTGGAGATAAACAGAGATCTTCTGCATTTCCGGTGGGTCATAGACTTAGAACTGCCGACGAAAAGGGAAGAAAATCCTTGGAATAAACACAGTTGAGTTGGAGTGCATGAGAGATGTCACTTCCAGTCTGCATCGAGGTTATTTTCTCAGGGCTTTTACAAATAGAGGCTGACAGGGAGCAAAATATTCCATTGCTTTGTCTGGCTGGAAACCCCATTTCTCTCACGGTGCCTTGCATTGTCTTTCCCCCCTCAGCTGTGAAAAGGAAGCAGTGGCATTGCTCAAGAGCAGAACTCTTGCGCAAGTTATAAAGGATTCTTGGAGAATAATATATGGGCGTATGTACACACACAGATGTACTATGGTTCAGACTGTTCACATTCGTTTGTGTGGGTTCACATATTAGTTCAGGGTATTTTCTACTTTTAAAGAAAAAAAAAGCTACAGATAAATATGGCCTTTTCCATCTGTCCTTTCATCTGCTCTAAAGATCACTGTCATACATCTATTGAAACACTTGCATTAGATCAGCTTCAAGGTTTGGCTTGTCTTAACAATGTTTATCTCGTTTTTGTACTACAGAAACCATGATTTGTTCTCTACACCAAAGAGAACTTTCCTCCCTTTGTATGTGAAAAGGAGAGGTAGAGGAGGAGAGGTGGAGAAGAGTTTAAAGGTGCTCCATGGGAACGTTTGTGTAATGGGGAAACCAGGATTTCCCATTAGGCCAGATGTAACACCAAACTGTGGTTTGTACAAACCACAGTTGGGACTCTGAACCTTGATACGTTTTTCAAATGCAATGGCATATCACGGTTTGCATGATTTCTCTTCTTCCCTCTTCTGAGGCTGAGGAGCAGCCAATGAGCAGCAGTCTACAATAGGATCAAACTGTGATTTGCAAATCAACTGCAATCCATGTTTTTAGTTCTTTCGTTGTCAACTCACAGACAAACCATAGTTGGTCAGAATATGTTGGTTTGGCAATAATGACAAATGACGTTTGGGCATCAGAAGGCCTGGTTTGGTGACAGCATCCGAAGCATCTCATCGTTTATTGTGGAATTTTGATTGGTCTTTCATCCCACTTAGAGCCCGCTGTTCTAGCCGAGGTGTCTGTCCCTGCTTTCAAGACTTTTCAAAGACTCCCCAACTTTTATTTTTCAAGCAGACAGCAGAACAGAAATGGCCGCAGGCACTGAAGGGTTCGGAGACGTGAGCTTAGAAGCTGACTCTGTAGGTTCTTCTCTGTAGAACCTTAAGTGCAAAGAAAGTTTTAAGTGAATATCTACTTTGTATATGTTGGCTCTTCAGGGTTTGTGTGCAGTGTGGGCTTTTTGAAAAAACAAAACAAAACACTTCAGTCATATTCAGAATTTCAAAGCCATGGAAAGGTACTGGTTATTGCACGAGAATCGGAGTACATGCCTAAGGATAGCCTCCTAACGAGGGACTATAAATGCTTTTGAATAATTGCTCAGCCATCCTGATTTCACTATACACTGTGGATCGTAGTCAGGATTAAAAGGGTGAAGTAGCAACCCTGGTTAGGCGTTGCCTCTACACCTTAATTAGCATCTATAGGGCAGGTTTCTTAGATTTCACTTGAATGGAGACGGGGAAACCAGGAGGCATCGGAGTGGAGACCGTGCTCCATATTTTAATAATAGTTTGAAGACTGAAATGTATTCACATTTCAGAAGAAAGCGTAAGCTGTTTAAAGAGATGCAGGAGAATTCTTACTCTGCAGTTCTTGAAATAACGTTTGCAGGCTGGAATTTAGATGGGAAGACTTAAAAGAGAAAGCCAAACTTTGAAAATCTTACTACAGCGCGCCGTGCATTTTTATAATATAATATAGAAGCAGTTACGAGCCTTTATGAAGCTGACTGGATAGCTCAGGTCTCTGGTTGAAGAGCCAGAGGCTGGGGGTTCGATTCCCCCCACTGTGTGCCTCCAGGGAGAAGAAGGGCCAGCCTGGGTGGCCTTGGGCAAGCTGTACAGTCCCAGGGAACCCCCCCCCCCTGCCCAGAAGAAGGGGATAGTAAAGCACTTCTGAGGATTCTCTACCTGGAAAACTCTCATAAGGGTTGCCCAAAGTCAAAGTTGACTTGACCAACAACACATCATCGCCACCACCATCATCATCATTATGAAAGAGCCTTTGGTTAAAAAAATGGAAAGAGATTTGGGGGAACTGGAAATGACTAGAAAGAGAGGCTTGTGGGGACCCCCATGGGGTCCTGGGGAGGGAAGATGGGGCCTCCGTACTTGCCACCACCCACCTCAGTGTGAACGGTGTCCATGGCCGGTCTGAGGCAGAAGGAAGATGGTGGCGGCTTTGTGGCTGAGAGTCTGGTGAAGAACAGGGCGACGCTTGAAATGGTTAGTCGTTATTGGTGACGTTTATTTGGGCTGCAAATAAGCTGCTATTTATCTATTTTGTGTTTTTTCCACCCAATGAGCGAGCACAGCTGTATGTAGCTTTTGTGAGTTAGAGGAAGCCAAATTTGTCATTATTATTATTATTTTTTTTAAATTATTATTAAGTCACTTGCTAAACATCTGTAAGTTGTTTCTGAGATAATGAAGAAACCGGAGAGGATGAAACTATGGAGAGGCAGGTGGAAATCATTTTGTAGCCATCTGAGGACTTTTCTTCAGGGAGAGCAAAGCTGTTGTTCTTGGAAAGAAAGAAACAATAATAGTGGGTGACAGCACTTGAATCAGGAGGTTGAAGGTGGCAAAGCACTGCCAGCCGCTCTAGGGGACGAGCCTCCAGATTTGTGAAAGTGGTGTCATGCCACCAATATGCCAGTTAGCAGCTGCCCCCCCCCCCGGGGCAGCCCACCTGGGGGAGGATGCCAAATCTCTGATAGAACAGGAGCCGCTACACCTTCCTCGTTGTGCTGAACTTTAATATTCTGGCCATTTTCTCCTGGAAAGGATGCCCTCCTGGGCTCTGGTGTGATCTATTTTCCTTTAGGCAGAACAGGAATTAGAATTATCCTTCTTGTTGATCGTTAGGGCATTTAAAACATGATCCGGTTAGAGCATTAGGAACTCATTAGCGTTGATTGCAGATAATTTTTCTACCTATCTGCCGTGGAGGTGAACCCTGTTCGTCTTGTCTTCAGGGCGGTCTCTCGCTCCCTAGTGTCTCCTGATGAGTAATAGTTCTCCGTAGCCGCTGGAACAGCAGAAAGGACTTCCGGGCTTCCTGGATCCCAGGCTGGCCCACTGGGCTAGCTGGAGGGCCATCCAGGCTCCTGAGCCCGTCAGTGGGTTTTTGCGCAACCCACCCAACCCTCATTTCTGAGAGGCTGGAAATACTCTCCTCCTCAGAATGGTGGCAGTAAAAAAGTATGGTTCAGATCCCACCTTGTTTTGTGTTTGGCCTGTCAAGAGCTTGAAAAAGTTACCTTTTTAGCTTTACGACACCCATAATCACTGGGTGGGGTATTCTGGAAGCTGTACTCCAAATGACCAAATTGTTTTTCCAAGTTCTGATCAGCAGCAAATGCAGAATTCTTACTATGCTAAGGTTAAAAATAGATTTGGAAATAATAATAATAAAACACTCTGATTGTCAGCATCATCAAGTGAACAGTGGCACTTTAGCTAAAACTTCGCCCTACCTTTTTTTTTTTTTTGTTAGATGATGGCTTTGAAGGAGAAGGTTTAATGGGTGCGCCCATGAAAAGTATTGCTATTAAAATTGGATGGCATTCTTCTTGCGCTCTCTTCATTTCATTGAGAGAGAGAGAGAAATCTGTTGTTCCCTGTATGTTTTGAGATTTGGGGGAGGGGGAACCCTGCAGAGGCTGTGCCTGCTTGTGTGCAAATATCTTGTTGAAGGAATTAAATACCTTCAAACGAGAGCACAAGGTTTCTCAGCTCCTGGTGGAATTTCCTTGGCTGATATTTTTGAGAACAGAGATTGAACTAGCAGACGGCTGCTGCGGTTCTCTCTCTCTCTTGCTTTTGAAAAGCCCTTTGGGGATACTTAGCGTTTGATTGGAAAGCCCAAGGTTTTGGACTCCGGTTTTATATTTGTGTGCCCGTCTGTCCCTGTCCTTCCTCGGCCAGGGTCCAAGCATGGGACGCCAGATCTCTCTTGAAGCTTTTGCAAAGTTCCGATCCTGTTCCAAACCCTTGTTCCTGCCGGCCACCAATAAGGTGCTTTCAAACTTTAAACACTCTCTTTGAACGAGGGTCCCTTGTGGGGGAACTCGCCGGTTTCTAGAAAAATCATTTCAAGGTGCTTCTCGTGCCTCTGTTTTGTGGGGTTTTTTTGTGGGAGAATCTGGCCGTTCCTGCCTGAGGCAGGCGTTGGCTGCTGTGCCTTTGATTCTGGTTCAATGGACTTAACTTCTCTGTATGCTGCTAGTGGCTTAAGTGTTCGTCAGGGTGGTGAAGGAGGAGATCTCGCAGGGCCAACCCTGGAAATGTTGCCGCTTGAGTTGAAGAATGTGATGGTACCCCTCCTCATACCATGTCAGAAGTTCCAGCCATTCTCAACTTTCTTTGGGGGGGGGGAACGGCCCTAAACACAATATGAAAGAAATAATCAGCTGAATCAGGATTGTATCAGTTGCACAACCAGCCCTATAAGGTGGTGTGTGAAGAATGGTTTCCCATCTGTGGCCCACTTCAAATGTGCCATATGACCCCCGCTGAGAATGGCTGCCTTAAGGGATAGTTGGAGCTCGTGTGAACACTGAGGATGATGGGCAACATCCTCCACCAGAGTTGAAGGAGCAGGTGCTCTTTTCTCCCTTTTTATTCAGTATATCAGAGACCCTCCTTTGGTACCCCGACCCAAGCCGCCTCCAGGTCCCACTTTCTGTTTGGGGAAAGCATCCAGGTAGTACAGTATAAGTGTTTCTGCAATGAGCAGAGCGCAAAGCTGCTCCCAGCCCACAAAATCGAAATCAGAAGAGACAGCCACCCTTTTGTTGCGATGTTCCATCCTCTTTGTTTTCTCTTTTGGGGGGAAGGCTGGTGCGTCCTCCAGGTTGGTCATCCTAAGGGTGGAAAATTGAGGGTTAAGCCTCCAAGGTTTTCCATTTGTGGCTTATTATGACCTCAGCATGCCTTAATCTGAGCCTGGCTGTTCCTTCTGCTCCTGCTCAATGTTCTTCTTCAACAGTTCTGGAGAGGATGATGTACGCAGAGCCGCGTCGCGATTCTGGTCTGGCCGGTGGACGGTTCTTGGGTTCTCCCTCCTGCCTTTCTGCTGTCTCAAGGATTTGTTCATTTCTGTCACATCTCTCCCTTTTTCTACTTGGGCGCATTATGTTTATTTTATGCTGCTGTGTGTCTTACAAATCCGTCCCCTGGGGATTCTCGTCTGGCAGGCTCCCCGTGCGTCTGCTGCAATGCTGGTGTCAGGCCTTCGCTCGGAAAGATACCCAGGTGGTGCACTCAGTTACAGACGGGAGAAGTTACTTTTTCAGATTAAGGCGGCCTGAGTTTCTCTGCCATGATGGGCATCAAGAAGGTCTGAGAGCAGTGGTTTACAAAATGTGTTTCCCCCCCTGCCCCATAAGCTATGGGGGAACATCTGTTCTGTGTTGCCCCTTTTGCCGACAAATGAAAGACACGGTGCTTTCTTTTCACAAAGATCTGGAAGCGGCCTCGGTAGTTGTTTTGCGGAACAAAAGCGTTACTTTTATGGGAAGAAAAGAATAATAGCTGAGAAATACAGGGCAGATTCCTGCTCCCTTAAGTGATTCTGGAAGGGCATCCAGTCACGTATGCTCTTCACCCCACAAGGCTTTCCTTTGAGACTGTGGAACTCCCTCCCACTGGACGTCAGGCTGGCCCCATCTTTGCTGTTCTTCTGCAAGCAGGTGAAGACTTTTCTCTTCAGGCAGGCTTTTCCTCAGTGAATGGCTACCTGAGTGTGATTTTTAAATAGATTTGTTGTGCATTATGGCTTTGACTGTGTTTTGGTGTTGCTTATGTTTTTTTTAGTATGGCATTTGTTCATCCTTTTTAGTATTTGTATATTCACTGTGATTAGCTTTAATATAGATTTGATATTGTCTTTTAGTGGTGTAAGTCACTTTTAAGTCCTTTTTAAGGAGAAAGGTGGGGTAAAAATATTTTAAATGAATGAATGAAATCAGGTGTGCAACCTCTGAAGAATCTCAGTGTTGCTGTTTCAGAGGTTTCATTCATCATCATCATCATCTGTTACCCTCACAATAGTCAAGGCTACAATTTTAAGATCAAACAATAGGTTACATTTAGCATATTATTAAGAAGAGATTCTCTCTCAAGTGAGAAAAGACATCAGCTTTTCATACCATATGGTTTTCCTCACCTCTGGATCTCGCATTTAGTGTGCCTTGTGTTGCGATTGTCCCCTGGAGTGTCAACATGGCCTTACTCTAGTATTCAGATTTCTGAGGGAAGCATCTCTGGAAAAAAAAAACACCATTGTTGGAAAGTGGCTTAATCAGAGGGAATACACATTCTGCTTAACGTCCAGTTTGACTTTTTCTCTTTTGAAATGAAAACTGAAATGTTTGATCCTCTTCAAGAGCTGAAGTGTGATATCCTGTTGTTTTTCTCAGTCCAGGTGGCAACCCTTGAAGAGACCTGTAGATCGGGTTTAAATAGAAGTCAGAGCTAGGAGGACCAAAGAGTGACACAATAAAATGGAACTAGTATATAAAATTTAATGAATTGCCAGCAAAAACCCAGGCAGATACGCACAGTAGCAGTCAAGCTACATTTCACAAGAAAGAAAAGAAGTTTTGGTGGGTAATTTATGCAGCCGTTTTGACGTTTTTATCTTCCTGACATCTGGCAGGACCAATTGTTAGCTCAGCGTTAGTCAACGCCACAACTTTTAGGCTGTGTGTCAATCCGAATCCATTAGGAAGTGCCAGCCCTTCTGTGCTTTGTGCCTTTGGGACTTATAAACGCATGCCAGGGCCACCATCTTGTCAATCAGCACATGTAAAACCATGCGTGGGGAGAATGGCCCTTAGCTGCGGCTCAGAGCTTTGCGTGTTCGGGCAGATTAGCCTCCCCAGCATCCTTGAGCTGGAAATACCGCTTTGATCCCTCAAATGACATCTTGGCAGGGGAACCTTTCCTGGTAACGATGGGGCCACCCTTACGAAGATGGACGGGTGTTTACATGGAGGATTGCCCGAAGCGTGCTATTATGAACCATGTTTAAGGCCATCACGGCGAGACAGAAAGAACGTCGCCGTGCTGCAGAGAGGCTTAAATGCTACCTTATAAAGAGAGCAGCTCCTTTCCTCTGTGAGCTCTCCCTTCCGCTTTTGGCCCCAGGCATTTGAGCGTAATTGTTTCTGCCGTCATTTTCCAGGATATCTTGAATGTCCATTTAGGCTGGGAAGGTTACCTGCCTGTTTTGATCTCAGGACTGAGTTGAGGCCAAAACACGACCTCTAGGATCCATTTGCTGTTTCAAGCGTGTCTTAGGCTGTGATCACACTGACAAGAAGAACGACATTTAAACGTTGTTTAAATTGGTTTAGATTTTATTGTTCGCACGACAGGAGGGTGAAATTGATTTATATGGGCTGCGAAGCAAGTCCCCCCCCTCCCAAGATGGCTGGCAGGGCCTTTAAAAAAAATGCTTCACTTCTAAAACTGATTTGATTCAATGCAGTTTTATGGAAACGAGTTGATTTCAGTAGCGTAGACACCAAAACTGGTTTAAATACAGTAGCTAGATTTAACTGGTTTAAATTGCTAGATTTAAACATCCAGTGCATGTGAAAGTGGCCACCCGTTGAAATACCACATGGTTTGAACCTGATTTGGGGAAATAAGTTGGAACAGAAATCGATTCAAATTGCCAGGGTGACCTCAGTCTTAGATTCCTTTGACTTCACCCCCAGAATTTGGTTCCTGAAAGTTCAAAGCGTGACATTCCAAAATTTCAGGGTGCATGATTTGCCTTTTTGTGCCTGTTTTAGTCCTCTAAATGCTTCCACCCTCTTTTAAAGAAGAAACAGAAGGGATCAGGGGTTCCGGACTCATTGCAGGGACGTAGTCCTGCAAGGTAAAAAAAAAGCCCCCCGTACCCTCAAAAATGAGTCATTTCTGAACTCGGTGGCCTTCCGTTCTCCTTCAGCTGATCTCCATGCGGAAAATGCTGCTTGTAGAAAAACCAAAGATTGCCAAATAATGATGTCTTGGGAAAGGAGATGTGGCTTCCTTTAACCTGTAGTCCCAGCCCCCCCCCCCCCCATATTTTGGCCTAAGAAGCATTTGGAAACCAAATTGTGGCCAGCAGTCATAAGATTGAATCCACGCGACGGAGTGAGCCCCCGTCGCTTTGTCTCAGCTCCTCACCAACCTAGCAGTTCAAAAGCATGCAAATGCGAGTAGATAAATAGGTACCTACCTTGGTGGGAAGGTAGAACGGCGTTCCCTAGTCACGCTGGCCACGCGGCAACGGAAACTGTCTACAGACAAAACGTTGGCTCTATGGCTTGAAAACGGGATGAGCACCGCTCCCTAGAGTCGGACACGACTGGACTAAAAATGTCAAGGGGAACCTTTACCTATTCTTCTGAATGCGAAGCCTTGTCTATTGCCCCTTCCCTCTCTTTTAGCAAAGCAGCTAGGGTTTAGCGGCTAAGAGACCTGTGGGTCTCAGCCAATGCTGAGTGGAAGTACAGAGAGATGACAGATAAACGCTGAACTTTAAAAAAAATGGAATTATGGAATTATTCCATAATAATTGAAAGAAGGAAGGAAGAAAAGCGAACTGTTAGTCCGCGAGGAGCGTAACAGTGAAATCAGATGATCGCCGTCCCAGAAACGAACACCACGTGACAGCTGAGGAATTGCATTGAATTCTATAAACCGCAAACAGCAAATAGAGGTATTTGCTGGGTGACAAATTTATCTTGATCTGATAAAAGAAGCAGTCGTTAAGGGAAGATGAAAACTCAGCAAAGAACGGAGGCAACTTGAATACACATCGGCACTGTGTAAAAAGCAGTGTAATAGATAAGTTACTTTTGAAAGGAGGGGAGAGGAGGGCTGGCCCAACAGACCCAGAGAGGGTCCGGTTCAGAAACTGGGGCAGAGAGGAAATGTTGTTTTATCTTTCTAGACACACCTCTAGGGTAAATCTTTCCCCGACACACACGTACACTGGGGTGGGGGTGGAATTCATACTGTGGAAATGGCACATTTTGGGTTTATTTGTTCCCTAAACCTACTAAATACGTTAAGCATCTTTAGGAAGATGCAGGGGGTAGATCTGCTTTGAAACTAATGAAGCTTAAACTTCCAAGCCCCAAATCCGGAAGAGGGCTCCAAAAGCATATATACAGTATAAACTGGTGATCTGCCATGGAACGACCTCACCGCAGAAGTAAACAGGGGTTACCCAGACCTTGTTGCTTCCACATACACTGACATCTGAGGCTGGTTTCTGGAAAAGTAGAATCTTGAGTTTTTCTTGCTCAGAGTTACTAGAGTGTTTTTGTAAAATAGGGTTAAGGACTCTTTCGTGATAGGTGTCTAATAGTGGACGATATGTGCTCTAGTGTCCAAAATTCTTCACTGATATTTTATCACAAGAGCAAACTCTTTCGTGATACGGAATTTGTGTATAGCGGCCTAATAAACTGGCTAGTGGTAGTGTACCAAAACGTGCCCGAGTAAAAGCTTTTCTATAATCAGAACTCATTATTTGAAATCTGAAAAAGCCATGTTTGGTATACTTAGATTCTATAGAACTAAAGGAGGGCCTTTGGTCCCACCCATCCGTGAAATTTAAAAAATCAAGCTGCTTCCCCAGATCCTGTATGGTATATAAGCAGCACACTTTGCTTTTTGATTTAATAGAACGATAAAGTTGGAAGGAGCCACCAAGGCACATGCTGTCCAAATGCCATAGCAAACGGGACAGACAGAGGGCCGTCCAACCTCTGTTTAGAAACCTCCTCTGAAGGAGAATCTACTGTCTTCTAAGGTATTCGTTTTTCCTGCCAAACTCTTGTAAAACTTGTGGTTGACAAAGATCCCACATGTTTAAAACATGCTTTCAAGACAGGTGCCAGACACCCTGTGTTTATGTATCCGATTTCTCCTGGATGTTTTTAGGTCTTTGTTATCTTTCAGGGCTCCCGGCAAAATTCATCTGCTCTTTTAAGCATTTAATCCCATTTACTGTTACTTTATTCACAGGTTGCTGAGGTCCCAGTTTTCCTGCCTCTGCTTCTGTGGAACTCCCTGTTTATTTTTTGATGCAATCAATGGTTTGTTGTTTCTGTACTGTTGTTTTTGGTTGGGTTTTTTTTTTCAAACTTTGAGGATGTTTACAATGAAAGTTGAGAGATAAATTCTGTAAACAAATAAAATATCTCCAAGCATTTTCTTGGCCGGGTTTAGAAACGACACCTGTCACGCACTGGGAGCTAATCTTTAAGACTCGGAAGAAGTCCAGCTGTGAGAACAGCAGTCTTGGCTGGGTAGGATGATTGACGGGCGCAAGGTGGGTTAAACGTCTGTCTGCTCACCTTCGGCTGCACCTCGCCCTTTCCCAAGTAGTTGCGTTCGCACTGCGCACAAAACTTTTGCCTCTGAGCCAGACCCTATGGAGAGCTTGCTGCGAGCAAAGTAAGAAAGAACACTTCCTTAAGAGTTAGAAACTTCCTTATGATTGTGGTCCTGCAGGTTTTTCTGGTTGCTTGTACTTTGCTGTTGAGCTGTCTTGTTGGCTTAGGATGGGTGTATTGAGATGGGGCACAGAGAGGGTTGCAATAGCTGAAATGCTGGTGTGTTTTGTCCTTCGAATGGTGCGTTTTCTTGCCAGTTCCTGCCCTGTGCCGTTGCACACTCTATTGGCTGCAGAGCCGACGGGTTGGGAGTTCGATTCCCCATGGCACCTTGTTGTCACGGGCTGGATGTGATGATCCAGAGGGTCCCTTCCAGTTCTGCAGCTCTAAGATGATGATGATGATGAAAAATGTAATGTTTAACTATTTGGTATTGTCTTCGCACAGAAGGGGGCCTTACGTTCCTGGGGAATTCACCTTTTGCACATTGACCGCGAACCTTATAAACTAAGTGACCAACCTTTGGCCTTTTAAAAGAAAACGAGGAGGAAGGAAACACTTTTTGTGGTTGTTGAGCTGTGTCGCAAGAGCCTGCCAAGAGCCCATCCCAGGTTTGCTAACGTCCACATTATAAAACAAAAGGAGGTTCAAGAGAAAAGGGCCACAGAATGGAGAAAAGTGGAAGTCGGGGAGGTAGAGAGGGAAGGCGAGAACTAAGATTTGATGGCTGGAGATGAAAGGTTTCACTTAGCTTGTCAAAGCTTTCCCTTCGTCCCTTTTTCGTCGGTGTGATCCTCTCTGTGGGGCCGAAACCTGCCTCTGAGCCGGGTTTCAACAGGAGGCCACCTTCAGATCCTTTCACACCTGGTGGCTGCTGTTCCGTCAGCTTGTCTCGCTATTATCTCCCTCGTGTCCTCCTGGGCAGGAGAGGAAATACTTTTTTCCCCTTCCTCCCACTCCTTCCTCGCAAGCAATATGGTTTTTGCATTTATGAACATGGAAAAGCACTTAACGAGCCTCCTTTGGCACAAATCAGATGAAACGGATGACACACATCAAGCTGTTGCCAGTCCCCCTACCCGCCTGCTACCTGGTGTGGTTCGTGTTCCAGGCACTCAACATTTTAGTTTCCCCCAATTATCTTGTGATGTTTTCCTGCCACTCACCGAGCAGAATCCGGTTTGACGCACCATCTCAATTCTCACCCCTTAATGAAGGTGCACTTCTGACTTGAGACAGCTGTTTTGCAGAAATGAAATTTAATTCCCCCACCCCATTTCCAAATAAAAGCAAAAGCATGCTGCTTATATACTGCCCCATCGTGCTTAAAGCATTCGCAGGGCAGTTTGCAATTTAATTATGCAGGCTATACACTCCCCACTCCCCCCCCCCCACAAGCTGGGACTCCATTTACTGACCTTGGAAGGATGGAAGGCGGACTGAACCTTGAGCCAGGTACCTGGGATTGAACCCTTTTTGTGAGCAGAGTTTCAGCTGCAGTATTGCAGTTTAACCTCTGTGGCACAAGACTCCTTAATAGAGGAATAATCTGGGATAGGGTTCTGCATGCAGTGGTAGGAGGTGGCAAATTCAGAGGGGTGGATTCTATCAGGAATAAACAGAGAATGGAAGCCAAAACACATTCCATTCATTGTGTTCACCAGGATCTGAATCTTGGTGGGAACATGTGTTCCATGAAGAGACAGTTGCCCATTTCAGGGACCATCATTTCTGATCTCTTTGCTGCTGGGGGGGGGGCGTTTGGGGGCTGCTGTTTTCTAAAAACAGCCCAGATAACTTCATTGTCCAGATGAGATACAGTACCTGTTGGTTAAATTAGCCATTTTCCCCTAGATGTGCCTCAACAATGCAGCAATCTGGAGCAATAGAAGCTGGTGATTGATTTCATGGGAGCCAGATAATCCCCTCCAGGTTTTGGTCCAAACTTGACTGTGGATATTCATTCAAGTTAATGAACCATGCTCTCAGTATAAGTTCAGCACTTTGGATAGTTCCCAGAAATTTCAGGGTGGATGAGGGAGTAGGGATGGACTGTCTAGAAAACACAGTTGGATTCAGCATCCAAAAGATTACAAATTTGACTGAGAACCAATTAAACTGCAGTTGGAGATGTTATAAATACAGATTTCTTCAACCCGTTAGAGAAAAAAGAACAAAAGATGCTTTTTTGTGTGCACATATACCCCCAACCCCCGGCTGTATTTTTATTTCTTGACACAGTGGCTTTGCTTGAGTTGCAGCCGACCTTAATGTCTTCACAAGCTCCGTGCTCATTTGCATTGCCTAAATTAATATCCGGGATCTGGTTTCAGTGGGACCCAGGTCCCTGCAGCAGGAGCTTCAGAGGATGTAGCTGATCCGTCTTGGCGAGCCTGACGGGGTGTCTTGGCGGAGAAGACAAGAAGCAAATGGGCTTAGAGACGCCTGGCCATTGCATTTGCACTAGAGCCGAGGCAGGAGAGTGTGGGGTCGCCGTGTGGATTGCCTCTGTTTGAAGCCGTGTGGATTGCCTGCCAGGCAATGATCTTGAACCCTGATGAATAAGCTGGAGGTTGTTTCTCAAGCCTGTTTTCTCCTCGGGAGCCTGTCTTTCGTGACTCAATTAACAGCTTGCAGTGTCTCTTTTCTTGCCCCACGTTGGGCGCCAATTTGTTGGAGTCACGAACTTAGCAGGCTGATGGGCTTTGTGGTGATCACCAGATAATTAGGATAGCAAAGAGTCTCTTAGGTTAAAGAAGTCAGCCACACACACAAGGATGTCTGCAGTGGTCCTGGTGGGCGGCTAGTAGAAGAGACAGAATAACACCAAATGGGTTCCCAATGAATTCTCCCAATGCATTCTGCCCTGCCCCCCAGGAGGACTGTGCTTTTATTAACCTTATAATCTCACAGATAGTGGACAGTACACAGATAGGTTACAGAAATCAGACAGGACAATGGTTACATCATGCCATTATAACTGGCCTAAGGAAAGGCGATTAAGCAAGCTCTCTAGCACCTATAAGAAAGAAGAGTAGTGGCCAGTCATGCCCCTCAGAAGCAGCTGTGACGTCATCCAGGAGGGTTTGCCCTCTACTGTAGATTAAGCCAACAGTTTAGCAACCTTGGGAACGGCACCCTCACAGGAGAGTCGATAGCATGGTGGGGGGTCGTGCTAAATTCCGCAGCGAGGCACTCATTATAGCCACACACCCTAGCACATCCATCTAGGCAGCTGTGTTCAGCTGTATCCATAGATGCACACGTTCAGTATATTTACTGCATTTGTTCTGTTATACACTTATTTCATTGTATTGCTGAGACCCTTCTTTTAGAAACATGCACTCAGGAAAGTGATGATCAATGCTCCCAGGGAAATCAATAGAAACACACCCTAAGGTGTCAGTTTAGAAATCGGAGTTCCAGAACGTATAGGATAGCTATTATAGAAGGTTACACAAAGCATCGTAAGCCAGTGAAATTAACTTAGCTAAATAAGTTTTCCTTTCCAGCAGTCTTTCTCACAGCACGTACCCAAGCTGAAACATCCCTTTGGCTTCTTGCCTGTCCGCCCAGCATGATAGATGGAGTTTATCTGCTAAACCTTCGCAGGCAGAAGTGCTCAAAGGAAGCCGTGTGGTCATTACACAGTATAAAGGTGGAAAAAAATGTGACACCTTTATTTAGACCATTCAAAGAAGCTGTTTCGTGTTGGGAGGCTGGAAAAGTTGTTGGGTTCTTCCCTTTGTCCTTCACGCCGAGAGAATGTTTGCCAAGCTCCCATCTGTGAAGAAGAAGCGTCTTCTGACTCAGAGGCTGGCTCTTTCCTTCCATCAAGATGCCTTGGGTTTTATTGCCTTCGATGGGGGGGAGGGACGACACAAAGGTAATGATGGAGTTAAAAGGATGGTCCCTCTTCCCCTTCTCCTCCCCCCCCCTGCCCTTTGCTGCAGACTGTTAATAAACTCTGGCAGCTGCGCGAACATGCAGGTAATTCTGCCGGCCTGCTCATGAGGAGCGCCCAGGGACTTCGTGCCCGTGCATCTGTTTCCATGGCAATTAGGATGAGATTAGATTTCAGGTCCACAGCAGATAAATGAGAGAATCTTGAGCTGGGACGAGTCTGCGTTTATTTATCTGGGGCTTACTCAACCTGGCGTCTTGAAAAGGAGAAGGAGAAGGGGGAAAAAAAAACACCTTCCAGATTTTTGCTGGATTGTTTGCAGCCTCCTGGTCCATTCCAGGAGGAAATGTGCTTCTCTTTTCCCCTGACTGGAAGTCTGCTTTGAGCTTTAAAAACATAGAAGGATTTATTTCTGCATTTTGCTTTCTGCTCACTGAGGTTCTTTCTGCCTGCCTGCGTGCATGCATGGGGAAGGGAATTTTCGCTTCCCTTTTTAAATCAAGTACGAATCAGTTTTAGGATAGGATCTGAAGGCAAGCTTCCAAGCATCATCAGGGGTCCGAGTTTGAATCAAAATCCAAGATTCCACATGGTTTGCCATTTGGAGCTTATTCAGTGGAAAAATCACCCCCCCCCTTCACCAATGCAGGAGTGCTTGGGGATTGTTCCCAGGGGCACTTAGATTGCCAGACAACTCACATGTGTTCATCACTCAGAATTATTCTTGTTGTAAACAATGACCGCCATCTCAAAAAAAATAAAGTGTAACTCAATTTTTTTCCACAAAAAATATTTTTTTAAAATTATATTTTTAAAAAAACTCTCATTAATAAAATTGTTGTGCTGTATGAAGTATAAACACATAACTACAACACACACACACAAACTACAAAGGTAGGCCTGAGTGACCAGCCCCGCTGTTGTCATCCCGCTTGCAGACAAAACAGAGGCAAAGTTTTGGTGGTTGACTAGTTTGCTGAGGAAGTGAGGTTAAAAGTTTCTGTGATCTGTTCTCCATTGTGTTTTTGATTTAAAACCAGGCAAACCAACTAAAAGTGGCAATGCAATTCAGGACCAGAAACGAAATCTAGGGTTGCGTCGTACCACCGTCGGTGTGCTGAAAATGTCACCGATATGGTGAGCTTTTAGGTTTTCTAAAACGTCTTCTTCAGACTTGGATAGTGCAACATTTCATGGATGAGGAAGAAGCGAAAAGTTAAGCCAGATGGACTGATCCTTGACTTTGTAGATTTTCGAGTAGCAAAGGTGACAAGAAATCTGTTTCTGTGTCGTCTTTAAACCTATTATAAATTGTGCCTCCAGTATTCAGTCTCAATAATTTCTGACATAGAAAAGGTGTGGAAAACAAATCATTCCAAGATTTGAATATCAGTTAAGAGGTTCATCTAGAAGGAAATGTATCACAAGATGAGGAGAGGGGATTTCTAAAACATTAAAGGGGGTCTGAATGTCATAGTATGAGCCTTTCTCACTTTCTGTAATTTGCAAATTAGCCTGCTTTGCTTTCTGATTGGTCCCTGGATGGTAAACACAAGCTTTGTTTGCATGATTGCTCAAAGTGTAAAAGTCTGGTAGGATCATAGGATCAGATGCTAGCATGAATGGTGGAATGTCCATATTCTACATCTTGACTCTAGATTTGGGATAATAATGACTATTTTTGTCTGTCAGTCTGTCTGTCTAAAGATGAGATCCATAATGGTAGGGAAGGTTAGCCTTCCTGTTGTCAACATTTAACAGCAATGACAGCAGCAACAACAACCATCTTATCTGCAGAGCTGGAAGGGACCCTTTCGATCACTGAATCCAGCCCCATCAAGAAGGCACGGTAGGGAATTGAACTCCCAACCTTTGGCTCTGCAGCCAGATGCCTAAACCACCGAGCTATCTAGCAGTTCTCTTGGGTTTCCCTGTCCTCACTCCAACCCTCCCTAGCCCTGCTGGCCTTGTACCTCGTAACCTCATTTGAGAGCATTGCTTGGCACCCACTGACCAGCCTTGATTGCCTTGGGATGAAAGATTTGCACCCCAATTTTTTGGCTGTTCTCACCAGCAGCAGAATGCCGCAGATGACAGAAACCTGTCTTCAGATTTGGGCTCAGGAGACCTGGGTTCAAACCCCTGCTTGGCTGTAGAATCTAGCTGGAACTGGAGTAATAATGGCTCAACGACGCCTTAAATATCTCACATACCTAGAAAACTGTATTAGGGTTGCCCTGAGTCAGATGCAACTTGAGGGCAACAAGAATGTTTAAGAGGTGCTCTGCTGTCTCCCTGGTGTTAGAATGATTCACCCTAATTTGCTACATAAAGGTAAAGGTTCCCCTTGACAATTTTTGTCCAGTCGTGTTGGACTCTAGGGGGCTCATCCCCGTTTCCAAGCCATAGAGCCAGCGTTTTTGTCCGAAGACAATCTTCCGTGGTCACATGGCCAGTGCGACTTAGACACGGAACGCTGTTACCTTCCCACCGAGGTGGTCCCTATTAATCTACTTGCATTTGCATGCTTTCAAACCGCTAGGTTGGCGGGAGCTGGGACAAGTGACGGGAGCTCACTCCGTCGCGTGGATTCGATCTTACGACTGCTGGTCTTCTGACCCTGCAGCATAGGCTTCTGCGGTTTAGCCTGCAGCGCCACCACGTCCCTAATTTGCTACATAGAGACCCTTAAAAAACGTTCTGGAGCAGCCCTTCCACATCCAGTGGGGCAAGGTATGCCAGGGAGTGGCAGCTTTGATGGGGCAGATCCTGCCTGTGAATTGACGTGTCTTTAGCTACTTGAAGAGAACCGGGGGTTCACGCACATTTCTTTCTCCCTCGCCCACCCTTTGAAGTAGCCTGATGTTCTCTGCTCCACCTTTGATAATTCTTTTTAAAACCCTTCTCCTCCAAGAGAAGATAGAGTGAATATTTATACTGTTTAGCCTCTTTATTGATTAGGCCGCCCGAGCCCCAGTTTGCAATATTAATATGCTCATTTCCCGCCATAATTTATCAAGGTGCTAAGGGATAGGGAATTAATTGGAAGAACCGGGTGGAATTGAGTTTTTGATGTTATGTGTTAGAGAAACAAAGCAGGGCGATTTGGAGGGATGTTCTTTTAATGCGCGGTGTCTCAATCGGTAGGAGCCACCCGAGGTGGAGACGGCATCTGCGTGGATCGCATCAGTCACGTTCCCTGTGGAGGATAAAAGCAGATAGAAAGACAGATGGGGGTGGGTGGGACGGACATGTTCTTTGATGGTCCTTAGAAGTCGAACACCCCCAAGCCTGTCACTCAGAACTTCGCTGCTTTTGAGGAGTGTAGCGGTGAATTTTGAGCAGGCCAGGGTAAGACCTTCCCCCTCAAAGTGTCGTCTAATCTCGGCATTGCTAATACTGTATGTGTATGGTTGTGGTTTTGGAGATTCTCATAACCAGATGTAGACATTCTGACACTATGCCAGTATGTTTGTAAAAGTTAAAACTAGTATGCATGTATAAGCTGGCTGGATAACTCTGTGGTTTAGCTCTCTGGCGACAGAGCTAGAGGTTGGGGGTTGGATTCCCCCCTCCCTCCGTTGTGATTCTTGCGAGTAGAGCCAGCCCGCGTGGCCTTGGCCAGGGTGCACAATCCCGGAAAAATGGAAGGGTAAACCCCTTTCTGAAGATTCTCTACCAAGAAAACCCTGAAAAGGGGGTTGCCGTAAGTCAGAACTGACTTGACGACACATGATAACGAGGACATATTTTGAGAAGTTCATAATCTGAGCCCCTAAACTGTACCTTACTTGCAAATATTGTGGTGTGCTGTCAAGTTGCTTCCAGCTTCTGGTGACTCTCATAGATGCTTTGTGCAATGTTAGATGGCCACGGGGCTGTTCTGTCATCGCAGGTGCACCCCCGGGGGATCTCAACCCCGGTCTCTAGAATCCTGCTCTGGCACTCTCTCCACCGCACCATAGCTGGCTCACACCTTACCAAGCTTGTATGCAAATCCAGTCTTGGGGAGACTTGACACCTGTGTAAGGGTGTCGCGCTCTGGCGTCTTGACTCTGTCATCCCTAAGTGAATTTCTTCCGATGGCATCCTTCATAGTGTTGGAAGGTTTGTGTTTGGGGGCTATAGTGACAGTTCCTTATCAATACCTCCTCAAAGATCCGTAGGTCCTCCTTTGCTCTTTTGAGTTCCTAGATTCAGACACAGAAGAAACTGGTTATGCTGCCTGGGGCCAGTGGAAGGAAGAGCTTAGCCTTTTTCCTTCTTACACATTTATGTTCTCTGTGCGCATCATCAAGGAAAAATTTAGTCCCTGCTTCACAGCAAGGTTAATTGACTTTCAGAAAACCGCCCAGGAAAGCTGCCGCAATCAGATGCAGTGGTTGTTTGGACGTTCTCAGGTGTGCGAGTTCTGATTAAAAATGACGCACCCTATCATTACTTACCTGGAAGGAGGAACAAGAGATGGTTTCTTGCCAGCCTCCAAGCTTGAAACCAACCAAATGGCTTTGAAAATCTTTTGTATATTGTTTGTGAAAGTTTTCCGAGACACTTGACTTCATGGATCTGCAACAGGTACTGTTGTTCAATCCTTAAAAGAGGGTTGTTGTTGTTGTTGTTGTTGTTTTTGCTCTCCTGCGATCTCCTCCGTCCCTTGAAAGAGTACTTCAACCCCAAGATAAAACAGCTTAAGTTTCAGGAGTGTCTTGATTTTATTTCTAAACTGTCTGGCGATTTCCATCTCATCCGGAGGGATTGTTCTCGCTTGCCTTTTTTTTTTGCCTTTTGTCCTCCAATTTTTTTTTTTAAAAAGAAAAGATTTAAGCTTGGTCGTTTGGCATTCTGAAAAGCTATTTCATCAGGTTGTCCATGTAGATTTTACTTATTTCTCCGTAAATACAAATTTTCTTTGTAAACTAGAAAATTATCTTGGAAGCCAAGTTGACCTGTTGCGGAACATTTAAACGTTGCTAGCTATTGGGTTTTCTTGTACTTAAAATTACAGAATACCTACCAAAACCTTTCATTTTAATCATGAATGACTATAGTTCTTAATGAAGCCATAACTGGATTGTAATATTTTGTGGTAAGAAGTAGATCTAGAAGAAGGAGCAAAAACACTCACTGATTTGTAAGATGTTGTGGTTGAGGTACATCATTGCATCTACAGTACATGTGTAACCCTAGATACCTCTCTGTTGGGGAAGACATTTATGAAAAAAGATTTTCCTTTAAAACAAGAACAGTGATTCTACTCTAAAACTCCATCCCTTGAATAGTGTAGAAAAATATTTTTATTTATTTATTTACCAAACCTGTAATGGGCAACTGAACTCTTCTGCTTTCGTTTTTTTTTTCCTGAGTAATGTAGGGTGTGATGGGGCGAAAAATTGCCTCGTGGCTCCTAAAGCTTACCCTATGCCCGCATTAAGGATGTAGTGGTTAGGAATAGCAAAGCGTCTGGTTGGCTGGACCTCTGTGACATCACAGAGGGTAGAGTGGGAAGAGTCATGCCTGGTTGCTCTTGCTTCACTCCTCCGAAAGAGGAGCAGGTTAGGCAGAAGGGAGCAAAGCAAGGGGTTTAGGAGAGGAATGGATTAATGTTTAAGAAGTCAGGAGAAGCAGAAGGATCCCTGCAAAAGGGGCATCAAAATGTGAAACCACCAGGAAGGAAGGATGGGAGGATGAGGAGTTCTGATGACCAACTGTCTGTTATACCTCGCCCATCGTTAGAAGAGGGAATTCGTTAAGCACCGAGAATGTCTGATCATCACAGCAGGAGCATTTCACACCTCTGTAGCGTGGAAGTGATCTTGCGTCGTTTTGTGATTGTCCATCAGGATTTAAACAGAGATTTGCCCTCACAAGTGTGAATCTTGTCCCTGCAACCTGAACAAATAAATGCTGGGTTTTTGACAAGGGGTTTTCTGGAATGTCTAGTTTGTGCCCTAAGAAGGCAGCCATGCTAGAATTCTTCGGAAGAAGAGTTGTACTGATGGGAACATCTGGATTCCAAAGACTTGTTTTATTTAAGTAATAACTTTTTTTAAAATACAGATCTCCCAGTATAAAAGGGAAGTGTCTCGTAACGGCGGAGCTTGCTTTTAAAAAAAATGTGTACAGTATTTGAACTCGAACTGTTGCTTTTTCTCAAAGATTCTTCCTGAGCACCATTTTTAAGGAAGCAGCAGCCGGTCTGAAGGGTGTGCATGACGAGACTCGTTGTGTGTGGCAAGGCTGATGAGTTCTAATTATAGGCCACCGATTGTAGGAAGGAGGTCGCTTTAGCGCTGATTGCAATGAGACGTTTCTTCCTGGTTTCAAGAGTTGTTCCTTTGTTTCAATTTTGGCATAGAAAGACAGAAGCTGGGGGTGCGATCTGTGAGCGTAGGAATCTCGTAAGGAATATATGGCGGATAGCTGGTTTCCAGTGGGATTTGGGAGACGTATGCGCAGATCCCATCACCTCCTGGCTAGCTACCATGTTCCCTTCCTGTAAAATGGGTATCATATTCCCAGGGTTGTTGTTGTTGTTGTTTTAACAACCTGTTGTTGTTGTTTTAACGACCTACCACTTAATCATGTTCTGGGCACACTCAGATAGTCCTCTGTTCGGGTGGACTTTTTGGGAGAGAAAGGCCTTAAGCATTGTTAGGGTTCCAGAGAATGGTGATGATCAATGGTGTGGGTGTTTTATTTCAGCTGATGGTTTGGAAGATGCTTGATGTAACTTACTGCTACACTTCAGCTTTAAGCAGTGGGGAGAGAAGGAGAGTAGAGGAAGGAAAGACAAACCAGTATGTAACACTTGGAATTTAAAGCAAGAAATAAACCCCAGTCTTGCACCCCCTACTACTTTTCTTTTCTTGCAATATCCTGCACAGTATAATACTGTTTAGGTAGAATCCTATGCAGAAAAGATGTCATCCTGCACAGGAATTATGCAGCTGAATGTTTCCTCTGCCCTTTTTGGGTCTATCCTGAACAGGAAAAGTGTTATGCTGCACAGGAATTGCAACAATCCTGCACAGCTTAATGTTTCTTCCATTAAAAAAAATTACCAAAAAAAAAAATCTTCTCAGAGGAATGTCTCAAGATTTTCCATGAGAATCCTGATGGAGGGGAAAAAAACTCTTACACTATTAGGAGAAAGGGGGGAAAATCTCCCTTGAGGAGAAAGAAGGAACTCAGACCTTATCTGTTGTTCTTGCAGAGAGCCAGTGACGGTAAGATTCACATCTTTGACTGCCCTTTGGAAGGGCCGGTCCTGCCATTAGACAGAGCAAGGTGGTCCTGTGAGGTGGCAGAGGACTCTTTGATGGAGAGCCCTCGAGTCCTAAACCAAACATATTCCATGTGGCTTCTCTTGAAATGTAGCATTCTATGGCACTTATTTTGACTAGCTAAAGCAGCGTTAATAGAACCTGGATGACAGTGAAATCCACTAATCTACAGTGTGTTTGTTCCTTCGTTGTTTGTATTATAACTCCCGGAGATGTCTGTTCATTGTGGCTGCTTCCCATGCTGGTTTCGGGATTCTGGGAGCAACTGCCCAGGGAGAAATCATTGCAGTCTCTAAGCTGGAAGGGGACACCCATGCAGCCATATAGGTACATATATGCATGTGTGCGCAAACCCGCAGGTGGTTTGTGCTAATTTCTCCTGCATTGGCATCAGCCGCGAGTTCTTCCCATACTGGAAATGTGTTTGTGAAACTGAACTCTGATAGCTTTGTTCATTAAATCTAATATGCTCCTAGCGGAATTAATGGTCTGGAAAAAATTCTATTGTGTGTGTACGTGTGTGTATGTGTGGGAGGTCTCTATTTTGGGTCTGGTATCAAAAGAACACAAGAAGGAAGGGAATGCGGAGGAGAGCAAACCATCTTTTGTCCGCAGCGGTTGATGCAAAATGGGCTTCCAAAGTGTTTGCAATGATGACAAAAGACTGTATTGCCCCCCCCACATCTGCCCCTCGCTGTTGTTGCAGTGCTTGGAAATGCAGGCAGCAGCTGAGCAGTTGGCACCTTGTAAAAGTGCCTTGTCAGTGAGGTTTGTGTGTGTGTGTGTGTGAGGTGGGGGTTAAAGGAGAGTTGTGAATGACAGAGAACAAGAAACATGGCCGAGATTTGAAAAGTTGCTGGCAAAAATCCCTAGCGGAAGGAGGTGTGTGAGAGAGGGAAATTTTGTCTCTGCAGGATTTGCACACAGGTCTCCTCCAAACCTGGAGATCATTTCCAGAGCATTGCCCTCTGCTGGCCCCGGCTGCAAAGGAAAGGTTATCCGTTAGGCCAGGGGTCTTGGTCTCGGAACATTTTCTGCGCTCACGGAAGCTTGTGCCAAATACTCCAGGCTGTCCCTCAACCTGCCGGGCTCATGTCTAAAGGAGGGGAATCCGAGGGAGAGTCTGTAGCATGGACACTTGCCACGCTCCTTCCCTGAACAAATCCCGGGATTTCACCTGGGAAACTTTACCAGGTTCTGCCCCCATTTTCCGTCCAGGGCAGGGGGCCTTCCCCAATACTATGGCTGTTCGTGGTGGGGTGAATGGGTTACTCCTGAGTAGAAATTCCCAGGATTTCCACAGCCATAGGCTTCCTGTGTTTGAATGCAGGCTAAGTAAAGAAAGCCAGTAATTAAGGTAAGGGCACCTGGTGATTTTTTTCATTGCTCAAGGAGGACTAGAACCTTAATCTCATAAACCCCCATTTGGTGATCTGACGGCAACAGAACAGACAGGCTGTCGCGGCGGAAAAATGCCCCGAGTCTCAGTTCTTTAAGCTTTTTGTCATCTTCCTGGAGAATTTTTGTTAATGAGTAGATTTTAAGAGGCAATGGAAGACAGGAGGGCCTGGCGTCCTCCGGTCCACGGGGTCACTCAGAGTCAGACACGACTTAACAACTAAACAACAGATTTTAAGAATCATTCATAATAGCAAGCCTGAAGATGCCAGTGCTCATTAAACCTTTCTTTTCTGGGGGACGTGCTTAAGCCCAGAGTTTCCATTTCCAGGCTCAGAACAGCTAAATGTACCTCTGGTGCCCTCAGCCAGGAAGCCGATATTTCTCAGGAACCGTCAGAAACTTGAGTGCAGTAAGTGATGGATGGCCTTAGGGTTAAGAGAAAGCCTCAGGAGCCTGACTGGGTGTCGGTCTGGAAGTGGAAATTTAAGTGTTGTTTTTCCACGAGGCTGTTTGAAGAGGCTGCCAGAGGGGTCTCCGATCTTGGTCCCCAGAGACCGCCATTTCTGGGCCATAATTGCTGTCAGCAGAGACACTAAAGGCCATTAATTCCCGAATGCCATCCTTTGCCTCATTGCTGGACACGCTTGAAAGCTTAGATGCCCTGGTCATTTTATTAATTATTCTGGATAGGGGTGTTTTCCTGTCAAAGAGTAGTCTTGGAGGAAATGTTTCATATCACTTGAACATTTGTGTTAAGATCACTGAAGAATCAGGTTGGGTGTTTGTCTCAACCAAGAACAGTGGTGGGGTGGGAGCGTTGAATTTAGCAAAACAAAAATTTGCAGAATGGAATTAGCACATCTGCACACGTGTGAGAGAGGGGGAGAAAGAGAGAATGCTTCCATTTTCTTAACAGTCTTAACAGATTTTTTCATGGCTCGAGGAGGACTAGAACCTTGATCCGTGAAAGAGGGAATGTATTTTTCTGTTTATAAGACGCCCCCATGTATAAGACACCCGCACTTTTCTAATCAAAATTAAGAAATCTAAGTGGGGCTTAGCAAGTGTAAGGGGAAAGGGATCAAAGCGCTGCAGGATCGCTTTGACCACTGCTTTCCCCTCCACTTGTCTTGTTCTCTCCTCAGCTTACTTCTGTATATAAGACGATCTTCAATTTTTAGCCTAAAGATTTTAGGCAAAAGGATAGTCTTATACATGGAAAAATATGGCATATATTGCAATTCATTTTAATTGTCAACAGGACCAGGCTAGACCCTGTTTCGGTAAGCGTTGATCATTCCCCACACAGTTGCTGGCCAGCCTTCCCCAGCTTTCCGCCCTCAGGAGCTGTTGGATTACAGTTCCTATCATCCCCTGACAGCAAGTCCAGTGGGTTGGAAATGATGGGAACTGTATGTCCAGAAAGTGTAAAGTGGAGGGGGGAAAGGTGGAAATCCAAAAGAATATTTGTGTAACCGACTCTGTGTAAGGAGGGGAAAAAATATATCATAAGCCGATGCAAAAAGTGGCCTAAACAAACTGAAGAAATGAGGAGTAGCATGGAGGAGAAATGAGCAGGCGCATCTCCACCTGTGCAGATATGCGCAGGCCATAGTCATCGCCATCTGCATGATTTGCGACGACCGCCCGGTCCCTGCTGATCTTGCACCGGTTCCTTTCTCCATATGACCTTATGCTCTTCTCCGAAGCCCTTATTTAATTGAGAGTATGTTGCTGCCCGGCCTTCTCTTGAACTCTCCATACCCTGTCATTTCACCTTCCTGAGAGCAGTGCTGCTTTACAGGATTAGCAACTCTGGGACAGTTATCGTAACAGTAATAATAGGCTCTCCGAGCGGTGTGAGCAAATTTAATTAACTGCAAAGAGAAATTCTCTGCACTTTTCCGGCTTGGCTGTCATCCAGAAATCTGCATTAATGCGGTAAATGTTTCAGTGATATGGGATAGCTCGCGCATGAGATGCAGCGCCACTGCAGTGGCACAAACTACGTCCAGGCGGATGCAGCTTATTCCTTTTTTTTTAAACCTCGGGTGCTGGCCTTCAGGGTGACCGTTTAAATGCTCCATCTGCCAGGCTGGAGTTTTCCCCTTCGTTAGGCCCTGGGGAAATCTGGGGAAAGAGGTTGGGAACATTCAGATATTCAGGGACATTGACATTGGCTGAAGGCAGGATGTCAGATGACCTGTTTGTTTTCTTAAGTAGCTGCTGCCAGAACGGGGGACCCCTTCACTAACAATTTTTGAGAGGTCCGAGGAAACTGAAAAAAAGTTCCTGGTGGGGGTGATGGGGCTTGTAGTCCCACTGGAGAAGGCGGTTGTGTGGGTCTCCAAGCCCTCGCTGTGTGGCCATTGCTTCTTTCCACACTTTCTTGCACTGTCTTCATCTGACAGCTGGTTCAGTTTGTTCCATTTGCTCTGTTTATTTCACGATCTCACTGTTGTTTTGTCTTCGCTCTGTTCATCTGTTAACTGCCCAGGATAGCACATCACAATGAAGTAAATAAAATAAAGAACCTTCCTTCCTTCCTTCCTTCCTTCCTTCCTTCCTTCCTTCCTTCCTTCCTTCCTTCCTTCCTTCCTTCCTTCCTTCCTTCCTTCCTTCCTTCCTTCTGGAACCATTGTGAAAATGCCCATGTGCTTCAAACCAAAGCTTATGGTGAATCTGGATGAGTTTAGGATCAAGCCTTCGTTGCTAACCATGCTGACTTCATTCCAGGTGCTGCTCTCGGGTCTGATCGGAGTGGTTTCGTGGAAGAGGCCCCTTTCGCTGGTGGTAAGTCCCATTCACTCATACTTTATGGTTTTTCTGTAATCAGATGGGGAGCGGGGTGTGCCGACGGTGGCGCTAGGATCCAGAGGGTCACGTTCCTCCCTGTGTGATGCAAAACTCATTTTGGGAACCCATGCTATGCCGGGAAGTCACGTTGGGTCTAAAAGAGGCACTAGAGAAATTGCACAGGGTTGTCTGTATCATCGGACAAAGTGGGGCAGCTGCTTCAGGCATCAGATGCAGGGGGGGGTGGCAGTGGCGATAGCCCCCCTCCCCCTGAATGGTTTTTCTCCAAATCCCTGGGTCTACCCCTGAAGGACAGAACTTCATTCATCCAGGAGTTTGACTGTATCTGGAATAAGGTAGAACAATAATATCTCAGCAAAGGGGTGGAAACTCCTGTCCTGTTGGCCTGGTTGGCATCTCTCTATGTAGCAGGGCAGGAGTCCCATCTCTGTCTCTGCCTCAGGCTGCAGAAGGTCCCGGGTCAGCCCCGTTCAGGATGGGTGCTGTCCGTGGCTCTTTGCCACCATGCCTTCCGGGCTAATCCAATTGAATCCCAAGCATAAGTAGATCCGTTGAAACGAATCTCACTTCTTGGCTGAGAATAACCTAAGCCTCATTGATGTTAATGGGTCCCCACGAGCCGGAATGAAAATTGGAATTAGTCCTCCAGGCTTCGTAGAGTCACAGAATCCTAGAATCAAGGAGTTGGAAGGGGCTTCTGAGCCCACCCCCCTGCTCAAGGCAGGGATCCAAATCAAAGCAGATCTAACAGAGGATGGTCCCATTTTCTTTTGAATGTTTCCAGCATTGGAATGCTCACCACCTTCCCCCTGAGGTCATGGGTTCCACTGTCGTACTGCTCTTACAGTTAAGAAGTTTTTTTTTCCTGATATATACCCTAAATTTGGGGACATAATACCATGGAATGCCAGTTCTTGCAGCCCTCAGGCTCTCCATCCGGGACAGACTTCCTGGAAACCTTTTGAGCGGTTCATTTCTGTTTTCTGGACCAATTTCTCTCTTCTGCCATGCCCTCGGAATATTAGCAAACACACCACCCATTCTTCCTGCCCTTTTGAAAGGAAAATGGAAGACAATCTGTTGGAATGACACACACTGTCTCTCTCTTTGCCTTTGGTAGCATTTATTAGTGGCCTATTGGCACCTTTCGAAAACCCAGCTTTGCTGTGCCTAAAGTTGCCAATTAGGAAAGAAATGCTTCTCGTTCAGGATGTTCATTAAGTAGCCAATGAAAAGACGAGGTTGAATGGGAGGGGGAGGGGGAAACACTCATTTCTTTGATGCAATTAATTTGGTATAAATTTATGGACGTTAATGAAATAGTCGAGTGTGGAATATATTTGCCAAGGTGTTTTATGTACCGAGATGGCAATGTTAATTGAAATGGAGGCTCTCCATCAATGAACTAAGTAGGGAAAAAAAACAGTGTTCTGACGAAGAGGGGGAAAAAACACAATACTTTTGTTTTATCTCAAGCTTTCCTTTTCAATTTTTCCTGAATTATCCTGTGCATTTTCTTTCCTTCTATCCTTTCACCTTCAGGTTTTTCCATGTGTTAGTTTTAATCCAGTGGCTGACGGGCCCAGACGATTATTAAGGATGTTCACTCCAGCCCCCCCCCCCCAGGTTGCGAAGGAGTTCAGAAACCATTTAGTAGTTAGTTTTCACTTAATCCGAAATAAGCAGGAGCCTCTGCTGAATAATTCAACAAGTCGGCCGCCGTACAGATATTTGCATGCTGAGAGTGAGAAGCCGGAGGTAGGATGGTGCTCATACCTTGGGTGGGTCAGAGAGGAACAGGATCTGGTGGTTAGAATGGACTTTTATTGTATTTATTCTTGCCTTCATCATTTATTTATTTACTGAAAGTGCTGCTGTTGAGGTTAATGGGCCATCGCGGCCTTTCTCTCATGCCCCCCCTCCCCATTCAGAAGTCACCCAAACCTGCATGGATTCAGGACGAAGTTCTAGATGCCGGCAACCGCATGCCCCTGAATATGCTTACACGGCTTGTCGGGCCAGCAGCCCTGTTAGGAAAAGTGTAGAAGAGCTGTGAGACGTGTGCCCGGTGGCGTGGGAGAGCCAGGCCTCCCACGGTCAAAGCCACAGAACATTTGGTTAGCAGGGGTTATGACACCCTCTGACACCCCCTCAACCCCGGGCTCCCCATGCTTAGCTATGATCCTCACTGTAAGGGGGAGAGGAACACGTTGTTGTTTTTTTTTTGGCAGAAACAGGATGTTGTCGCCCCTGTTCTTTGGAAGACTGAGGATGGTTGGTTTTGAATGGACCATTAAGAGCCGTCAACTTTACAAAATACCTGTTCCTCCTTTGTTGATATGGATAGGTTCAGATGCTTGGTTGTTGTTATCGTTGTTGTTATTGTTGTTTTGGACCTTTCCTAGAAAGAGCTGGCTGTGGGAAATATCATAGTGACCCCCCCACTCTTTGAGGTTTACCTCTACACCACTGGCAGTGCATTTCTGTGTATGTGAATGCCTGCATACATGCATCTGTGTGCGTCTTTAACCATTCTGTAGGATGAATTATGTTTTTGCTGCTGTTTTGTTTGCAGTGGACTTCACACCAGTGATAAATCTGCAGCTGTCTTAAAGTTTTCTTTAATGTTCTCTCTCTCTCTCTGTGTGTGTGCGCGCGCGCATGTGGATGCATGCATGTGTGCGCATGGCATTGTGTGATTCCTGCTGATTACATCACTGGACCCCTTTCATTACCATTAATGTTGCATGTGGTATGTTTTATTAAAACGAAAGCCATCTTTGTGATTTGTGTGAAGTTGGAACAGTTTATTTTCTTCCCACCACGCTGACGCTCCACAGCCATGATGCGCTGCTGAGCGCTTCGGCAGAATGCAGGAGGCTTGGAGCCCCGTGCAATTAACGTAGCCGGCCAGGATCTTCCTTAATCAGCCTGATCAGCGTTTTTGCATTTGCTGGGTATTAGCTTCTTGTCATAAAATCTTAAACTGCAATCAAGCATTCCCCTGTACATGTGGGAGCTTTGATGATTTTAGGGGGGTGGACCGAAACTGAAGTAAAGCAAAGAGGTGTGGGATTGAGGCCAAATGCTTTCCTCCTAGCTCTCTCTCTCTCTCTCTCTCTCTCTCTCTCTCTCTCTCTCTCTCTCTCTCTTCCCACTACCTGTTATTCAAATTACATAAAATATAGCTGTTTGCAAAATGTTGGCGCAGGACCATCAGACCCAGAGTTGCACAAAATGCTTGAAGATTTGAAAACACTGTTAGTAGGTTTTGGCTACTAATATTTGTGAACGGTGCCCTTCCCCCCCCTCTTCTGGATCCTGTCTTGGTAGAACAGTTGAAGGGTTGAACTGTGATTTGGGAGACTCGAATTCAAGTCCCCACTGGCGGATGGCACTCGCCGTTTGACCTTGAACCCGTGCTGACACTGCCTGCCTGCCTACCCCACCTCGTGGGGTTGTTGGGAGGAGGAGGATAAGGGGACGAAGTGAATTATTCATGAATTCTTGAGTTCACTGGAGGTGGAATAGAATAGAAATGGCATCTACACACACACACACACACACACACCGTTCTTTCCAGTTTCCCTTCAGAGCTGGCAGGTTCCTGTCATTTCAACAGAGGTCTCAGGAATGAAAACAAATGCATTTTTTGAATCATTTATGAGCGTCGGCACAATTTACGCTAATTATACCAACCACCTTACTGGTCCAGATTTTTGCTAAGATGGACAGGACAGTTCCAGCCGTGCCTGTTTCAAGCGAAAAGTGTGTGTGTGTGTGTGTGTGTGTGTGTGTGTGTGTGTGTGTGTGTGTGTGTGTGTGTGTGTGTGTGTGTGTGTGTGTGTGTGTGTGTGTGTGTGTGTGTGTGTGTGAGAGAGAGAGAGAGAGAGAGAGAGAGAGAGACTCATCCCAAATTGCATCATTGTAAAATTGCAGCCCCAGAGATTTTCTAGATGCAGAGGTTTTTTTCCTTTCTCCTTATTTGTTGTCCCTCTTTTTTCTCTCTGTCCCTACGACATTCCCCTTTGTCTTGGTTAGTGCGGTGACATTTTCCACTGCATTCCCTTGCTTTTTCTTCTCTATTAACAACGTGGTTTGTTTTTAGCCTTGGTTTGTTCTGATGAAGCAGAGCATAGCAACTGATAATGTGATGTCATTCAGTGGAAGTTGAGTCCTGGCAACTGGACTTCTTTCTCGTTCGGTTGAAACGTTTTGCTAGACGAAGGGGGAGTGAAACCAACGTGGAGGATCTATCCGGGAGTCTCCTACCAACTCTCCTCAGACCAAAGAAGCTGCTTGGATGTGGAGAGAAACGTTTCAACCTAACAAGAAAGTAGTCCAGTTGCCATGACTCAACTTCCAGAGAACCTGACCTGGAGGACGGAGAATCTTCACAGAGATGCCGTTAATTGTTTTAGAGTTTGCAGATTGCTTTGTAAGGGATTTTTATCTCAGGCAGTGTAGTGATTGTGTTACTAGTAGTAACTGGACAGAGGCTGGGACTTTGTGACAAATCCTGGACTGGCCTGCAGAAGGATCAAGGTCAACCACTAGGATTCCCAAAGAAGAGCAGAAGAAAATCCTTGCTAAACCTGTGCAGGGGAGTTGCAGCCAGTTGGGAGTCGTTGCTCCTGGGCTTAGTAACAGTATAAGGCTCTGTCTTAGCCTCCTTAGTGCTGCCGGCGCTACAACTAGTAATGCAAGGGTGTGGAAGAACATTCATGCCTTGGTGCTCATCATAGTACAGTAGCAACAGAATGCAGGAGTACAGTGGTGCCTCGCTAGACGATTGCTTTGTTTAACGATGAATTCGCTTAACGATTAGTTTTCTGGAGCGATCTTGCGCTCCATTTAACGATGTTTCCTATGGGGGATTTTCACTCTACAATAGTGGGGACCTTGCCTCACAAGACGGTTAATTTTCGGGTCCCTGTGTTTAGCTTTACGATGGTTTTGACAGCTCGGGTTCGCTTTGCTAAACAGGCATTTGAACGGTCGCTGTTTCGTTAGACGGCTGTGTTCGCTTGGGAAACGCATTTCGCTTAACGATGTTTCCTACGGCGATTTTCGCTTTACAATGGCAATCCGTTCCCATTGGAACGGATTATCAGGGTTTCAATGCATTTCAATGGAAAATCGCGTTTCGCTTAACGATGAAATCGCTTGACAGCTTTGTGAAACGCATTAACCTCATCTTGCGAGGCACCACTGTACTTTGGTGTTTTGATTCTTCTCTTTGTAGTTTTATGATATGGAGGTATACTGGGGCCTTGGATGCTACCGATACGAAGCACGGATGTCTCAGTGCGTTCAACCAGATGAGCCCGTTGGGGTTGGCAGATGAGGAGCAAAGAAGCTGCCAAACCTCCGGAGGAGGTGAGGTTGCCACAATGCTGAGATAAATATAATCGGCACCGCCTGCAGATGCCCTGTGGGGGGTACTTGGCGAGTTAAAAGAAGAGGCAGAGAAGAGCAGTTCAGAGAATAAGATGCGTCCTTTCGGAGGTGTGTTTGCCTGAAAAACGGCCAACAGTCTGGGCTGGTGGGCTAAAGCAAGGGGAGGCTTCTGAGAAAGAGCAGATGCTCCCTTCTGGAAGAGCAGCTCCGTCTAAAGTGGTCCAAGCTTGGCCTCCTGGGGTGGGAGGGTCCCTCCGAAAGGGTGTTGACATGTTTAAATGGTTCCCTTCATCCAAGAAAATTATTTCCACACTCCAAATGCAATTCTCCACCCATCACGCCTGGTTTCCACCTTCTTCTTAATTGCGGACCCAGTTGTTATTTCACATGGAGAGGCATCTTTCAGTCCAAAACAACAGGGAGGTCCTAGGTCAGGGAGGGGTACCCAGTGCGGTCTAGTGGGCAGGGTGATGGACTAGGACTCGGGAGGCCTGGGTTCGAATCCCCTCTCAGCCATGGAGACTCACTGGACGTGTGAAACTGGAAGAAGCATTCCTTAAGTAGCCCACTTAACTTGAAAATTAAGTCATTTCTGAATTACCAGCGCATAACAATATGGTTTCAGGGGGAAAGGGCTGGTCTGAGTGGTTTTGATGGTTGAATTGAATCCATCGAGTTAGGATTGCCCAGTTGTAATTTTCCTATTTGCTGGGATTTCAGGTTTGAAACTTGAGGGAGAGAGAAGAGAAACGTCCTTGTGAAGTCACGAGGTGTAGGATCTTGTGATGACACACAGGGTTGTGTTCATTTTAGTCCCAAATATGAATTTTCTAAGCTTGGATTGACACTCCGTCGACCTTTCCCAAACGTTTGTCATTCATTAGTTGTGCTTGTAAGAGTGTTTTCGTGTTTTGTGTTTTAAAGGCCATCTTTACTCCTAGCATTGGCCCTTTGCCATGTGGTGCGTTGGGATTCCAGCTGCTGTATAATATGAAAAAGTAACGTTTCCAAGTTCTGCTGTCTACGTGTCCGTGTAAAGAAAGCAGCCAGTAAGATTGCTAAGCATGTTGGGTGAACTGCTGGGCAGCGCAGTGGTTTAGGTCTCTAGCTGTGGAGCCCGAGGTTGGGAGTTCGATTCCCCCACTGGGCCTCCTTGAAAGAGGATCCAGAGGGTCCCTTCCAGCTCTGCCGTTCTAATATGATGGTGATGATGATGAAGCGTGATGCTTGCATGGGAACACTTCCACTGCCATGGCTCTCTGCCAGTCTCTGTGAAAAGCTGCCCTTCTGGGTGATTAAGGAGTGAAATAACCAGTTCTAATTGATTCGTTCACCACCTTGTGTACGTTCGTTTCCCCCCTGGCTGAATTGCAAATATTGCTTTGCTGATGGACTTGCATGTCTGCCTTTTTGTGATTATTATTTTCAGAACCAACTCTAATGCTTGACAAACCCTGTAATCGCCCAGCACAATGGCCCATCTGCATGCTAATGCCGCTGACTTGCTTGTACAGTAAATATTCAAAGACGTGAGCCCTAGGTCGGCCCTGTAGGGAATCGGGCAGCCCTGCCTGACTTGGCCTTTACCTGTTGTGGCTGAAAGTTGTCCTGGGGGAAGGGCTGACTGCGGGCAGACAAGGGGCAGGAGAGGCCAGAGTGCCACCAGGAGGAGAGACGGGCAGACCACTTCCATGGATCTCATTACCAGGGAGGTTGGCAAGTCTTGGGCAAGGCCAGCGCCTGCGTCCGAGAGTCTTGGGTACCAACGTTTGAGCCCCTATGAAAAACATTGTTTTCTCCAGAAAATAGAGGGGATGGGTGGGTGGGTTCCAAGTCATGAGTCGACTCAAGAGTCATTGAAAGAAAGACCCCAAGTCGAGTTGCCAGTGTGGCTTAAGTCCGACTGGACAGCGGGTCCCGTGACTTGATTCCCCCGCCTTCTCTCATTCCCAGGTCACCCTGAGAGGGGCGCCAGAGGTTGGAACTGAACGGACGCTTACATAGTCATCATTGTGGTGTCAACTCTTCCATTGAGTTCTTCTCTCCTGTCCCTTTTTTGATGCCCAAAAGAGCCCAGGCTCTTTCGAAAGCGACGCCACTGCCTGCTCTACCAAGGTCTAACAGACGGCTAAGGCTTGGAGGGCAAGCCGGCTGGCTTGGGCCTGATGTGGGGAAGAAAGAGCCGGGCTGAATTCAGACAGCCTCGTCTCCAGAGGTTCGGCCACCAGATGACAGTCTTGTGGCCGAACTTGGTATGGAACCCAACGGCCAGACTTCCCTTTGAATCGCACTCTGTATGGAAGGGGAGTTTTGCTTTTTGCTTTTTCCCCAGTTTTCTGACTGCCAGCCATGGGTCTGGATCAGGTAGCCCCTATGACACAGCGCTGGAAGTCACAGGGGGAAGATCACCAGCCGGGAGAGGGCCAACCTCCTCCTCCTTTGGCCTCTTTGCTCCTCAGGTTCGGGAGAACGGCTGCCAGCCAGAGTGTTTGCCACTGGTGTAAGCAAGCAGGCAGATGGGAAGACAGCTTCTGATGTTCTTCTCCGTTTCATTCAAGGTTGAAGGGAAGAAAGGCTGCCCCTTTTCTTTGGGCTGCCCTTGGAGACTCTAACATGTGCTCCGGGCATGGACGGCAGAGTCTCGCTTCCACCTCACTCACATCTCCTGAATTCACACCTCTGAAGTTTAGGATGATGGCCAACGATGTCTCTTATTTTCTTTTTCCCCGATACGTGCTTTCTGTCTGCTTTAGACGGTAATTGTTTCGCTTTCCATCTTTTTTCCAGGATTCATTTCCTCCCCTGTGTCAAAACAAGTTGATAAGAAAGGAAATGCAGCTTACCAAGCCATAAATACAGCAAAGCGTTTTGTTGTTGTTGTTGTGGTTGTTGGGCCTGCTTTTGCCATGAACACAGTTTTTAAGCTATCAAAAAAATATCAGCATTGTAGATAAATAACATATCTTTGACAAGGCCTCAAAATAAAAAAATAATAATAAAAAAGAAGAGGAATGAGGAAACAGAAAAAAAAATTATAAATCTCTTCAGCTTGGGGTTTTGTGTCAAGCCGTATCTGTTTGCAATCTCACATGTGTTATCAATCATATTTTTATACGCCTCTGGCTTTCATTTTATATACATAACTTCCACACGCAAGTTGTGAAAAGTGGCGCTCTTGCTTCTTCCCCGTCTTGGCACCCGCTCCGTGCTTCGCTCTGTTTTTGGCTCAGCTCTGGAGCCTGATTCCAAAAAAGAAAGTTATTTTCTTGAGGAATGGGTTTGGGCTTTTGTTATATTTAAAAATTATGCCTTGTCTTGCATCCGTTCACAGTTGGCCTCTCTGCTAAAGTTGCCTGCTCAGTGACTCTCCAAAACAGGCACCCATAATTCTCCATCTTCTGTATGTTATCGTACCCTAACCCATCACTCCTTCAAAGAACCCAAGTCCTACCAGGACAGAAAGAAACTGGCCAGGTTTCTCCAAAGGATGATTATCTTTTTAAAGGTGCTCTGTTGTTCCATCATTTTCAGTAGGTTTGGGATGAACGGAATACTGTACAACTCTAATTTTTTTAAAAAATTTTATTTTTAACAACGGGTGACGAAAAGGAAAAAGGGAATTGAGGTTCAGAGGGAAGAGGAGAAACAATATCATACTAACATCCATTCTATATATATTGCCATATCAAAATTTCAAATTACTCTTTTTACTATTTTCTGCCCTCCAGATTTAAGTTCTTATTACAATGTATGCTCTTCATACGTTGTCTATTACCTCTACCCATTTATAGAATAGGTCCCATCTTTCAGTTGCCTTTTGTAAAGGAGAGTCCTTCATTACTTCTGATAAAATGTCCATTCCCGCTCTTTCCTCCGAGCAATGCCTTCCTGATCTTAAAACAACCCCTTCTGGCTTTTCTCCTCTTTTGGAACTGAGCTAGGAAAAAGGGCAAAAAGGCTAAATCCAGCTAATTTGGAAGTTGTCTGATGTTAGAGTTAGAGAAACTTGAAATGTTTCTCCAGAATAGATCACCCATCTGTTCATCTCTGAGAATGGCTGAGTTAATGTCACTCAGCATGGGGATGATATAAACATGAAGCCAATCAGCCACCTAGCAGGGGGAAGTTGCCAACAGAAATGTATGGATGATGGAAAGTAGGCTATGGAAGTACAGACGAATTTTTGCATTGCTTTACCACTCAAGAAGGCCTTGTGAACATTGTCCAATGGAGGGGGGGGAAGAGGTTAAAATATTCCTTAGAGCAGTCAAAAGACCAATGGGGAAAAAAAACAAATTTTAAAAGTTGGCATTCTTTTAGAACCCCCTCCCCAAAAAAGGATAACTCTAAAAGACAGCTCTAGAACTCATTTCGTGTTTAAAAAAAGTTTAAGAAATACTTGTTGTAGTACGACGACCCTGTTTGCCATTCACTGGAGGCCCAGCCTCTCATCCCATTTGGGTGTGGGTGTGTTGAATGGTTGAGGCAGAGACAGCGATGGGCAACAATCCATTTCCCGGCCGAACCACCGATCCCTCGTTTGGTGGGCTGCTGAACCGTGGATCACCATCTGGCCAAGGAACGAACTGTGAAGAACCACCGGGTTGTGCCTGTCTTTAGTTAGGTACTGCTTCCATCATCATCATCATCATCATCATCATCATCATCATCATCATCATCATCATCATTCTGCGCATTTGCACACTACTACTACTACTACTACTACTACTACTACTACTACTACTACTACTACTACTACCAACAACAACAACAACAGCAACAGCAACAGCAACAGCAACAATGATGAAGATGATGAAGATGATGAAGATGATGAAGATGATGATGATGATAATAATAATAATAATAATAATAATAATAATAATAATAATAATAATAATAATAATAATAATAATAATAATAATAATTCTGCGCATTTGCACAATTACAACACAGCTGCCTTGATTCGTACTTGGAAAAAAAGGTGTCCAGTCAGTCTGGAAGTCCGGATGATGATGGTGATGGCGGGTGGGGCAGATGTCCAGCGACCTCCTGCAGAACGAGACGGTTCTGAATGTGTCAACTTGGTATGATTTTTTTTTGCTGCTAAGCAGGTTTACTTTTGGTTCGTATTTGGATGGGAGACTGTGGAGGAACAGCTGTCGTCTCCGGGAAGTGCTAAGAGAGAGGAGGCTCCCTAAAATGTTGGGTCGCTCTTACAGTGGGGTTTTGACTTGAGAACTTAATCCGTATTGGAAGGCGGTTCTCAAGTCAAAAAGTTCTCAGGTCAAATCTGCATTTCCCATAGGAATGCATTGAAAACCATTTGATCCGTATCTGCTCTTTTCCGTCCATAGAAACTAATGGGAAGCTGCTATTCTGCCTTCGACCACTAGAGGGGGATATTTTGTTTCTTTTTTTCTTAGGTCAAGAAAGGTTCAGGGAAGGCAGGGAAAAGACAGTCCAGGCAGTCCAGGACCAGGCAGTCCGAAGACTGTCTCCCAATCCACTTTCTAAATGCTGGGAGGAGTGAGGAAGCAGACAGGCACCCTTTTCACTGGCTAACAGTTAACTGAAAGTTCACATTTTGCACTTTCCCTGCCTCCCATGTGGGTTTTTTTTAGTTCTTAACTCAAATCTAAGTACTTAAGTCAAGTCAAGTCAAAATGTTCTTAACTCAAGCCATACTTAAGTCAAGACCCCACTGTACTCCTAGTTAGTGCAGCCCCTCCAGGTGAGACGGACGAAGCCGTTCATTCAGGAGAAGAGGCCCCCCCTCCCGCTTGCAAACATTCCCATAGAAGTCTCTTCTGGACCCTCCATACCCAGTTTTATTACGTGTATGAAGTGGGGGCCTGACTCTGACGTCGCCTACACCAAACTCTTGTTCTCCCTTAGCTGAGAATCTGGTTCTGTTCATTCTGGAGAAGTGCACAGTTTTCGGCCCCGTGCCAAAATATTAAGTGAAGTGATTATTTATCACTCTCCATGGCAACCACCCAGTCGAGCGAAGAGCCCCAGAGGGATTCCCAGGGCAGAGCGAGACCCCCCACACACACACACAGCAGCTCCCTTGTGTTAAATCCTATGTTGGTGGAGTTAAACGCATTAAAATTAAAATTAAAAAAATATATATGAAAGTGCGGGTGAAGAAATCAAAAGATCAGTCCCTCATGAGGGGAAGGCTGAGCAGCTACTCAAGAGGAAGGAAAATGGCTACTTAAGCCCTCAATAAGGCAAACCCCTGTGGTGTGGAGGGCCTCTGAGTAAAATTAGCAGGCTGTAACAGCCTCGGTCTGGTCCATGTTTTTTTAAAGTTGCCCTGAGCAAGGAAGAATTTCTCTTGGTGTAACATCTTGCAAGGCTTTGACTTTATTTCCTCCTTTTAATGAAATTGCGTAGTTGTGTTGTTAGGACTGGCTGTGGATGGTTGGGTGCAGAGCGAATACTGCATTCTCGTGTGTGACTCAGAACTTAACTTGTACGACGTTAGGATCTGTATACCTCCTCTCCCCGAGCTCCATTCAACATTTATTTATTTATTTATTCATTAAATTTATACCCTGCCCATCTAGACCAAAGTTTACTCTGGCGTCCATGCGTAACTGGATCATGTCAAGCACGGCTCTCTAACTGCAAATTTTTTTCAGTGGTCTCAAGCAGCTGCTTGCTTTCTTGGGCGGACGGGTGTGTGTGTCACATTTCGAAAACAACCCAAGAGATAGTTGCGGAGTTACACTTTGGTGCATTCTCCCCCCTCCCCGGACTTCCGAAAGTGACATTTTAAGAACATTTTGAGGGGTCTTTTCCTAGTTTCTGCCAGTTCTTTTTCCCATCCTACATGAGAAAGGAAGGATAATTTTGATGCCTTAATTGCCTCCCGAAGGGGACCAGAGAGCATCTCCTTCCCATTTTCTGGCCTGCTGGTAACAACAGCAGCCACACCTTTAACAGCTGGAGGCCAGCCGGCCTGCCACTGAGAAATGACTTTTAAAAAACAAGACATTCCAAGGCTTTGCTTTTATTTGTATAGACTGGTTCGTGTTAAAAAAAAAAAATCTGGACAGGCGAGTCTGCTCAAAGGAAGGGGTTGAGTTTGATGGATTCTCCTGCACAAAGGGAAGCTCTCGCGGAGTGTGTCTGTTTACCCAGCCAGCAGGTCATTATTGACCCATCTTGCTTCCTGCTGGCCTCTTTTCTTCCAGAACGGCAGGCTGCTGCTCCCCGTGTGTTGCTCCTTCCACTCTCCTCCCGCTTCCTGACTCCCGTCACCCTCCCTGACCACTCGCTAATCATCTTGTCTTGTTGGCAGGATGCTCCCAGAGGCGAGGATGCCTGCGAGAATGGCCCTTTCCACGAACAACGAGCATGCCTTAATTACCCTTCAGCCGACGACGGGAAGGCTCTTTGCCGTGTTCCCGTCGCGTCGGGTCACTATGGTAACCCTGAGGAGGATCACAAAGCACAACACAAAAAAGCGCTAGCAACCCTGCTTGTTTTCCACGCCAGAGCCAAAGGTTGGCGAAAGGAGTTCCGTTTGCCTCCCCCGGCCCATCTGCACAGTTTTCCTGCTTTCTGGTCATGTCTACATGTTTCCCTTAATTGCTCTTCATTTTTGTCTGTTCCTGGGATCTCGCTATCCTGCCCCATTGACTGCTTGGATTCAGGCAGCTTTTCTACACACTAATTTCCAAACTGCTTTTTTCCCCCCTGGCTCACCCAACAAACCCAGATTGTTTTCTTTCAATATTCTTTTCTTTTTAGGAAATTGGTGTGGACATTGGCATCTCACTGGAACAGAGGTTCCACTGGCCCGATCCCTGGCTTTTCTTCGACTGCAGCTCCAAGAATCCTGTCCAGACATGACCAATAACACCCTACACCCTCTGGAGATCCCAGTTTGGGAGCCATTGGTTTAGATAATGCAGTAGCATGCAGTGATTGCCAAACTTGTTGTTGTTTACTCGTTTAGTCATGTCCGACTCTTCGTGACCCCATGAACCAGAGCAGGCCAGGCCCTCCTGTCTTCCACTGCCTCCCGGAGTTGGGTCAGATTCATGCTGGTTGCCTCAATGACCCTGTCCAGCCATCTCATCCTCTGTCATCCCCTTCTTCTCTTGCCTTCACACTTCCCCAACATTAAGGTCTTTTCCAGGGAGTCCTCTCTTCTCATGAGATGGCCAAAGTATTGGAGCCTCAGCTTCAGGATCTGTCCTTCCGGTGAGCACTCAGGGTTGATTTCCTTCAGAATGGATAGGTTTGTTCTCCTTGCAGTCCAGGGGACTCTCAAGAGCCTCCTCCAGCACCACAATTCTAAAGCATCAATTCTTCGGTGGTCAGCCTTCTTTATGGCCCAGCTCTCACTTCCATACATTGCTACTGGAAAAACCTTAGGTAACCCAAATGTTCTTGGACTGCAACTCCCAGAAATCCTGGCCAGCCCAGCTGGTGGTGAAGGCATCTGGGAGGTTTAGTCCAAGAACATCTGGGGACCCAGGGTAGGGAACCACTACAGTAGCACACAAGTTTTGCGTCTTCCTTTTTACAACTTTTATGTATTCATTCCCACCTCTTTGAGTCCAGGGACATTTTATCTTCAGTGAAGACTTCTTTTTTTTTTATCCATCTCTTGTTTCTTACTTATTATTGTTTAGGATTTTTATAGTCAAATAGAAGCTGGTGGGACCAGAATATTGGAAGTAAAATCAGTGGAGCAAAGAGTGCAGGAGGAGAAAAACACCTTGGCTTCAGGGGGGAAAAAAAGTGAGAGGATGGTTCAGGTCAAATGTACTGCCTCCTAACAGCAGAATAGTCCATGATGACATCAAATATCTGATAGGAGAGGAAGAAAAATATGCACACAGAGAGGAAAAGGTCCTTTTTTTGCCTTAAGAATGTTGCAAACAAAAATAATTTCTGTGTCTTATCTCCCATTGTCTTCCTTGCAACTTATGTCTTTGTCTTGTTCTCTGATCATGATCTGTATCAATGAGGATTGAAGGAGCATTGAGCCGCTGAAGTTTTAAGACTCCACCACCGGGGCGCCCCCAGCTAATCAGGGTAATGGAGAAGGATGATGGGGCCGTAATTCAAACCAGGTGGACTAAAAAGCTTCCTGAGGTTTGGGTGTAAAAGTTTGCCCTCCCCCCATCCTTAATCTCTTAGAAATCTATTACTGTAGCCTCTGATATGTCCTCCACATAAAAATCAATATTCAAAACGACACTTTAATTTAAGAGAACCAGTCTTTATTGGAGACCACGGCTATAATTCAGCCCCTAAAGCAGGCTCGCTCCATCTGGGGCTGTATTTCTTGATTTTTCTCTCCCCCCCTTTGAGAGAAGAAGGTAGAAATTTATATAGCATAGATAGTAATCCTTATTGCTTAAAGTGCCTGGAAAGTGACAGGATTTTACTCCCCCTTTGTCAGCTCTGTCGATTCTTTGAATCAGTGATAGAAAATCGGGCTTGTTAGATAGCCTTCCAGCTGAACCAAAGTGTGGGTGGCCCCTTCCCCCCCCCCCCCACAGCCGTCTTCTCGTTTCAGGTTTTATTCCCAGCAGGGGCTTGTCCTGACAGGTATGCCAGCCCGTGGGCCCAGGGAATAGCCTTCTTCAGAGGGAATGGCCCATAGTTTATTTTATTTATTTTATTTATTTTTTAAAAAATTGTATACCACTGCTCTGGGTTCAAAGTTGGCTAAAACACAATAAAGATAAGTCGAATTAAAAAAAACCAACGATGTTAGCAAGGCTCGAACGACAGCGCCAAGAGGCAGGAATTGCAAAAGAAAAGGAGGTACGGGCATCTCAATAAGTGGAACAGCAGAGGAAGACCTGAAGCAGGGTTGCCAGAAAAGGCCTCTCTATAAAGCAGGGATTTTGAAAATCTTTTAAAATTAAGGAGGGAGGGAGCGGGGCGCAGCTCCATGGGCAGTTGGTTCCAAAGTGTTGGTGCCACAGCAAAGAAGGCCCTGCTTCTCGCAGATGATCTCCTGGCATCCCTTGGAGTGGCTACCCGGAGGGTCATGGCCTGGGAGCACCTAGTGGAGCGGCTACATGACCTTGGGAAAAGACAGTCCCACAGGTAGTTTAGGATGAAACCTGACTATATTTTAGCACGTTTTGAGAAATAGTGCTCCCTTGAATGGCAGAAGATGTCTGTTTGTCATAGCACATGATTTCCCCCCCAGGTTTTACATCTTCTCTTTGTTTTGCTGTTGGTTGTCAGAAGGTAAAACACAGGCTTGATTTGGAAGGCTTTGAGTGCTAAGGCATCAATAACTGAAATATTCCTGTTGTGGGGAGAAAGGATCCAGGTTCAATCCCAGAAATGTCTCTTTGAGGGGAGGCAGGGATTCGAGCCATGAAAAAGACCCTGAAGAACGGCTACCCGTCAACTATGAGAGCAGGCAACATTACAGGAGTCGGCAAGCAACTCTGTTCTTCGTTCTAGAGTGTAGTTGGTCAATTTCCATCTCTCTCTCTCTGTGTTTGGGTCCCCAGTGTCCTATTTTCTTTTCCTCTCCACCATTTCAGAGCTAAAAGAGAGGAATAACAGGAGGAAAAAGTATGTGCTGGTCAGAGGTTCAGCATAGTAAAACATTCTTCTACCCCAGTGAGAATTTAAAATGGGAGTGTTTGTCAAAAGCTGGAGAAAGCCCGGTCCTTTAAATAGGCTGATTTGGGTTCTTTGCTATTCCCTAATCGTGCCCATTAAGGGGGTGGAAGGCAGTGCGGCCTCTCTTTTGAAGTGGAAGAATTCTGCCATGAAAAACAGACCTGTCGTTCATAAAAAAACGTGCATGGACTATTTGTGAAATAGCTCACCAGCAAGCGTCTGGGATTTTTCACGTTGTCGGTATAAAGGGTGACATTTTACAATGTCTCTGCTTTCAATATTTAAGAGCCCTCTCTGTTGCAACATCAAGGAGTGAGAGAAAGTTCTTAAACAATTAATGCAAAGTGGGTTTTCTGCCTACACACCCATTATGCATGTGTGAATGTGAATGTGGACATGGGTGTTCCTTGTTTCCTTCTAAAATTTCTCTCTGCCAGTGTTTATAATTCATTCCACCCACTTGTTCCCTGCTTTCTACATTTGATTGAATTAGTCTCTGTGTTTAATATTTATAGAGTGGTGTGTTGGAAATGAATGTAGATGAATTCGGAGCAGGGCGTCTGGGCCTTAAATATATTTTCAGGGTCAAAATCAACAGGGTGCCGAGTTTATTACAGCAAGAGAGGCGCTTATTGTTTTTTCATCAACAGATGACAGAAAATCATGTCTTGCAATATGCTTGGGTTTGGGGTTTGTGCGTGTGTGTTGTTGTTGCAAACCAAGCAATTAGGCAGAACTTCGTTGTGCTCGGGCGCCCGCAGCAGCCTGTAGCGGAAGGGTTTCGATTTGCTCCCGCTGGAATGATTCAAGGGAATGCCAGGGACATCAGCTGTGGATTCTTGACAATAAATAAGTGATGGCATCTATTAGCAGCATTATTGCTTTTAAATAGGCACTGGCAAAAGTCGTTAGGAAGACGGATGTGTTTTTCTGTTGTGATCCTATTTTTTTTCTATTGAAAGTACAATAAGTTCTGCAAAGTTTAACAAAGTAATAGTCAACGGCTTTGCGCAAAGCTAAGCAGTTGCTTATATACAGAGAAGGAAGGGGAAACCAAGCAGTCCATGAGTAAAAATAAAACAAACCAGAGTCTGGCATTGCTTTTCTTAGAACCAATACAACATTAAAAACATGGCATAGAAAAATAAGATAAAAATAAAAACTGCAGAATATCTTGATTAGGAACCTCAATCCCCATCCACTACCAAATGACTCTTTACTGTGATGGGGTGCTCTAATCCAATGGTTCTCAAACTGTGGGGTCCTTGGATGTTCTTGGACTACAACTCCCAGAAGCCTTCAACATTTAGCTGTGCCGGCCAGGATTTCTGAGAGATGTACCGTATTTTTCCATGTATAAGACTATACTTTTGTCCAAAATCTTTAGACTAAAAATTGAGGGTCATCTTATACACGGAAGTAAGCTGAGGAGAGAGAAAAACCAGTGGAGGGGAAAGCAGGGATCAAAGTGATCCTGCAGGGCTTTGATCCCTTTCCTCCTACACTTGCTAAGCCCCACTTAGATGTCTTAATTTGGGGTTAGAAAAGTGGGGGGCATCTTATACGTGGGGGTGACTTATACACGGAAAAATACGGTAGTCCAAGAACATCTGGGTTACCTAACGTTGGGAGCCACTGCTCTGATCAATAGCCCTGGTGGTGGTTTGCCAGTTGGAATCGATATGATCATGACTCTTCTGAGGCTGATCCTCAGGAATCTAGTGTGGATAAATGGATACGCTGGTGGATTGGGCCCTTTATCCAGCCTATAGTTTCTTATAGGGTCAGCCAGCAAATGGCTCTAGGCATCTTACCAGTGAGTCACACCCCCCACCATTGGTTTTCCACCACTACCCTCGAGGTATGACATAGTTATAAATCAACTTTAATAGTTCAGTTTCTCTGTCATTAGACACACAAATTACTCCGACTTCTCTATTGCGTGCAGCATCAATCATATTGGAAACTGGAAAAGCAAAACATACAAACAGACAAAGGAACGGTGTGGCGCTCTGTCACACCACTGGCGGCGCCTAATTTCTAATATTTAGCCTTTCAATGGTGGCGTTGAGCATTCAAGGTACTGACAATCCTGGCAGTTGTCTTCCATGGTCATGGCAAAATTCAGTATAGCACACACATCTCTGCTTTGATGGCGCATTGTTCAGATATGTTATCAGTCACTGAAAATGGCAGCCATGTATACCACACTCTTTCCGATGTTGCGCAAGATCAGAGTTATGGTTTTTGGGATATAGTTCATAGAAACCCGCAACCGGCATGAAATTCAGGATCTGTAGTCCAAAAAAGTAACTTTTCCAAGTTTGGTGGTATATTTTTATTATATTCTTCTTTCTTTTCTTTTTTTTAAAAGAAAATCTCTTTGTAGCCAGCAGTCCCATCTTCAGCCACGAGGTGGCAGAATTCCTTTACAATCTCTAAATGTCAGCGATCATTCTCTGGGGTCCTGCTTGGGAAACTGATGTCCCCGGATGGCCTCTAGGCATCTTCATGTGTAGTGGTTCTTTCCACAGGGTTTTGGAAATCTCCAAAACAGATGAAAGGAAAAGATAAGACAGTTCAAGGGGAAGGGCAGAGGGATGCTGCTTAGTAAGTGTGGAAGGAAGAAGCCTGAACAAGTACATGGGGAACAGGCAAAGAAGAGCAGCCAGAAAGAGGGAGGTTGGCAGGTCTTGAATCCCAAGTCCGAGTCCCTATTAAAAACAACTCCCCCCCCCCCCCCAGGAAAAAGTGAGGAGGTCAGTGGGCACGGAGCAGTCTGAGCCAAGTTGCTGGTGCGACTTGACAGCGAGTCCTGTGACCCGGGTCCCCATCTCTGTTCAGAAAGTTAAAGGGGCTGAGGTCAGAAGGGAAAAGAGGAGAGGCAAAAAAAAAAAAAAAGATGGGCGTCTAGGTTGTTCTAATATGTTTCTAATGCTTGAGATGCAAGGTGCCTCTGCTGGTTGAAAAATCAATTAGTGTTGTGCCTATACAGTATATGCAAGCCCAGTGTTGGGAAACACAATTCATTGGGTTGCTCCAGATTGACCGCCAAAGGTCGTTGTGCTTGTGCATGACCCGCCCCCTAGCCAAGGGGGGGTTATCTCCCCGAGATGACAAGCAAAGCAGGAGGAGCCCCCACAGGTGGGCGAGACCAATGGTGTCTTCCATGCACTGGAGGAGGGGGATTAATTAGCCCTGCGCTTGATAGCAAGACTCCTTGGGTACTCCCTCTTGAAGAATGGATATGGAAGTCCTGATGGGAGGACCTGCGCCTCATCTCAGGGAAGGGAGCAGAAAGAGCGAGGTGGAAAAGGCACCGAAAGGACAAGGGAAAGATGACACAGAGTTGAAATGGCATCGCTGAGTCTTGCCAGTGGGAAAACAAAACCACAACCCAACACTCGAAAGGCATTATAGTTTGCCTCGTCTTCATGCTTTTGTTTTCAAAATTAAGGACACCCCGTTTTTGTTTGAGCCATTATTTTATTTTTAGTCAGCTATTGGGACTGAAGAAGAAAAGCGGATTTAAAGTCTTGTCCTGTTGCCTGGAATAATTCAAGGGACTGCCTTTTATTGACCCAGTGTGTGGTTAGTCTGTGGCACTCCTTGCCACAGGATGCGGTGACGGCCTCTGGCCTAGAGGCCTTTAAAAGGGGATTGGACAGATTCCTGGAGGAAAAAGTCCATCGCAGGTGACAAGCCATGATGGAGGTGTAATGGGAAGGGCCCTCCAAAGGCCAGATGCAGGGGTAAGGGTATCAGGAGACAGGGATTTCATTGTCTCGTGTGTTCCCAGAGGCACCTGGTGGGGCCACAGTGAGATCCGGGAAGCTGGACTATAGATGGGCCATTGGCCTGATCCAGCAGGGCGCTTCTTCTGTTCTTCAGAGTGGAACCTGGAGGAATCCTTCTGGGCCCCAGAGAAAGTGAGTGAGGAAGTTTATATGCTTGGGCATCCATGTGGCACAGATTATTTTCCTAGAAAGATGTGTGAACTACACATTGCCAGGTGCCTTTGGAAAAAAAAAATCTCTCCCACTTAGCTTGGAGAAAGCTTCTCCTCTCTCTCTCTCTCTCTCTCTGTGTGTGTGTCTCTCTGCCTGAGCATTTCAGAGCAGCTCCAGAGGATACAGAGAGATTAGTGCTGCTTTTTACTAAATGGAAATGACATTTTGGGAGGGCTGCGGATGCCAAAATTAGTAGGCTGCTGGCCCGTTCGGAGTGCCTCTGTCTGATTCAGTGGTTCTCAGGAGAGCCCTGGTCTACTTTTGTAATCCTCGGGTACCGATCCTTGTCAGACGCCACCTTGCAGGTGAACGGAGAAGGTGTGAACCGGCGCTTCCCAGGTCCTGGAGGTATTTGGCTACAGCTGTTCCTGAAGCTTCGAGGGTGGGTTGTCCTGAGACCTTCTTGGCTGTCGAGGAAAACCATCTCTGTGGGAGGTGCGTCAACACCGGAAAAGAAAAGGAGAGAGAGAGAGAGAGAAGCCCTCTTACGCTTGGAAAGTTCACCATGGAAATTGTAGGCTGGCTGTGGTTCACACGAGTGTTTGTGAAATATTAATCCAGCTGTTGTCTTTAATTAGGGGCGATGGCTTTCTCTTCGTTTCTGCTCTCTCTCAAGTGGAGCGTGTTCCTCTTGATGCATGCAGTGGTAGAGGAGGGAAAGAGACTGGAAGCAGGAAACAGCCAGGGGTGGAAGGTGGGGGGAATAAACACTTTTCCTTTAGTCACCAGAAAGAATGTAGGATTTCTCATTTTCTGTCTTTCATCATTCTGCATATGCTGTATGCATGAACTGCTGGATAGATCAGTGGTTGAGGTCTCTGGCTGTGGAGCCAAAGGTGAGGAGTTCGATTCCCCCCAGTTACCTCCTTGAAACGGGCTGGGCTCAATAATCCATCGGGTCCCTTCCGGCTCTGCAGTTCTATGATGATGGAGATGCATTTTGTCCTCCCCAAAATATACAACATGTTTCAGTCATCCAGGGTGTATGAACATAAATGAGTGAAAATGCTTGAATTTAGAAATGGAATTAAAACATTACATCCAAAGAATGTCTCCATGCGCCAGGCAAGGTACATCAATGGAAGTTAAACGACATACATGAGACATTTCAGCTCAGAAAGAGACTGGGAGGCAAATGGATTCTTCCCGCATCTTCTATTGGAGTGCCCTCTCCATGAGATACTGTGTGCTCATCCACTCTTGCATTTTCTAAAAACAAGTTGTAGTTGTTTTTTTTTTAAAAAAGCTTGAAAACATTCCTTTTTAATTTTTTTTGAGTCCTCAAGCCAGCCTGACCACCCTCCCCAAAAGCATGCTTCCATGCTTGGGGGTTAAAATAGCCCCTCCCCAGACATTTCAAAAACGTCTTAGAAATGATGATTTTACAATACGGACAACTACAGTAGGACCTCCATATCTGCAGGATCAGTATCCACAGTTTCACTTATCCGCTGTCTGAAAATATTAAAATATTAAATTTTTTTAAATGATAAATATGTATTTATACATATTTCCATGATGTCATTACTGGAACTGGTCATTAGATGAAACCAGAGACAATACTACTCTCCCACCCCCTCTCTCATTCTCTCTGTCTGTGGTGTATATATGTTTGTGTATGTGGTTTGCTATTATCCACAGTTTCTGGCATCCACGTGATGAGCTTGTAAGTGATCCCTGCAAATCCCATAGTCCTACTGTGGATGCATTTGTCTGTGGTTATTTGTTGGCTGTTGACTCAAAACAAGAAGCTCCAGAAATCTTAAGAGAATTTTTGAAATCCTAACCATCAAGTCTCCCAGCTGGAAACATAACACCTTATTTGTAAATATGTAAGCGATGATGTCCCCCAAAATAGAAATCACAGAAAAGCCTAGTTATAGTCACACAACAATATCTCTGGTGCTTAATTTTCACAGCTATGTAATTGCTGTAAATGGCCCCCATGCTTTCCATTGCCCGGTTTGTGCTGTGTTGCTTTATCATTTCATTCATTCCCAGAAAGGCAGTGATTAGTGTGTTGGGGCCTACTATCAAATCCTGCTTTCTTGTCTTCCCGCTAAGCCTTTTTATTGTTTTCTCACATCGTTCTGAGAGTTTTCTTAGCTTGAAGATGCACCACTTTATCAGAACTGCAAAAAAAAATGGCGATGTTGTTGACTGAGAGTGTTTGACTGACTTGTTTGATTTCTCCTTTTTTTGGAGCCCTTGATCTTCTCTGCCAAAGTAGACCACCTGCTCTGCTTGGCCGTGCAATTCTCTAAGAAAAGGAGAAACGATAACTGATAATAAGACGCTGCCACGGAGAGAACCGATTATGCGAAGTTAAACAATCTCAAGCAGCGCCAACAGCACAAAAGATGGGCGTGCGATGAAAGGAGCAGCCCGTGGCTATTCCTTCTGCCAAAGCAGTTGGTATAAAGGTGGGGAAATTACCTTGTTGGACCACAAGTCACAGAATCCTCTAGCCAGTATATAGTCCCAAAAAAAAAAAAGTACATTTTCTAAGCTACGGAAAGCACAAGTGACATCTCTTCAGTAACTTTCTCCCACACAACCATGAAAACCAGCATTTCTTTCCCTCCAAGGGAGTCCTGCTTAATGAGGGGAGAATTTGTTTATTTATTAAATGTTTATCCTGCTTGATTAGCGACAAACATTACTGCAAGCAGTGAGCGGAACGGAACAAGCCCAACAAACGAGCCCCTACCTCGACCCAGCGACAGAAGACAGACAGCATAACAACAACAACAACAACCACAAATTAACAAACAAGAAACCACCCTATCAAAGAACTCAAAATCTGTAACAGAGGGTTCTCGGCGCCTTAACCCAAATGACAACTCCCAAGACTCGGCTTGGGGAAAGAGAACTATGATAGTTCGATTTATAGAATTCTTTGCAGCCGGTATGGCCATGGCAGGCTGTTTTTACTCGGTCCCCTTGACCATGCCTTTTCTCCTCTACAGCCTCGTTTAGTAGTTCAGTAGTTCCTTCGGAAATGTTGGGACGTCACATCCTGCAAGCCTCATCCAACATGGTCGGTGGCCAGGAAGCCGGATCCGGTCAAAAAGTCTGGACAGTCAACGACCGAGAACCATTGTCCGAGAAGGTGGTGTGGAAATTCCTGAGCTGATTCCATCCCCTGATCATTGGATGAACTGTTCCGAGTATTAAGTAAGGCGGCCAGTTGCATGTTGCCCCCAAAAAGAAGAGAGGATTTGCCCCACCCTAAAGAGGTTCCTTCTTAAAGATTTGTGCACTTCCATAAGACTTGAGGTTCCTCCTAGCATGTGGACCTCTTCCACTTAGGAGGAGAGATGGTCTTTTTAGAGATACGTTGCTGTTTTCAGAGTCCCTTCAAACAGTATCACGTCTACATACTGCTGCACTCAGAACACTTCAAATAAAACGGCTTATGGTCACTTGGACTCTTTAAATAAGAAGCAGGTATTGACATGACTGGAAATCCTTGAGCTGTTTCTGCAGAGCGTTCGTCGTGATGAGTCGGTGATGGCCAAGCAAGTGTGAACTAGCGCTGGCTCTGGTGTTCTTACAGTAACGTTGTTGGACATTGAAGAGAGCAGGAAAAGAGGAGGCCAAATTGTAAAATGGACAGGTGCAATGCCTGAAATCCTGTTGGGGGGCTCCACCTGCGCTTCACATGAGTGATGTCATTGGCAGCAGTAGATGCTTGCTGCTGATTAAGGGCTTTCTTTTGAAATTTCAGGGTACATACCGTTACATGGTGTGAGAGGTATGTGCACTTCAGAACCATAAAAGGAAGCCTTTAATCAGCAGCCATGAGCTCGTGCCGATGACATCATTCCCATGACACAGGCAGAGCTGCGCAACAGGATTTCAGTTGTTTAAAGAAAGCCACAGGCTTGAGTTTGAGTTCAGGAGAGGACCTTTTACTTATTAATTCAGAAGCAACCTGACAGCACATAAAGGAACGTATCTTATTAGCAGTATGAGTTACAAGTTGCTTCCCAAGAGATTCGATCGCTTGAGGTAAGACAGGTCTTGTAAGCCTGTGGGAAACATGACGGGAGTGATAGCAAACCAAACTTGAGTCGCAAAGGAGGATGAATTATGGAAGGAGGGGTGGAAGCATGGGCCACATCGTCTGCGTGCATGTGGACAGGATTCTGCAGCCGGTTCCGCAAGTCGCACGGGTCATTTTGTAACATGAGTGGAAAATCCGGGGGCTGTTTGGGAAAGATCAAGCAGCCCGATGGTACAGTGGCGCCTGCAATCAACGGAATGGAAAAGACAGCTAATTGGCACCCAAGACACACCGCTGCTAACAACAGTGTGCTGAGAACATGAATCCTTTTTGCTCAGGATGCTTAACAACAAAAGGCACACAGCGATAGGACGGGAGCCCCAATTAGACACCAGCGCAGCGCGGCGAGGGCGGCTCGGAGGAGCGGGCGCCTCTCCCCGTCGGAGTCGGCCCGGCGGAGAGCGGAATGGTTATTAGGATCCAGCCCGCATCCAGATCTTGAGAACAGGAGCAGATAACAAGCGGGAGCCGGGGCAGAAATAATAAAGGGAGCCGAGGGAATGCTAAGCAGTTACGGGCCTGACACTGCTGTTGTCTGGGTCACTTAGCAACTGGCACGGCTGGCGAGGGAAGCCAAAGACCGGAGGCTTCTGAGGACGAAGAAGACGAAGAAGCCGCCACAGGGGCGTGATGGGAAGAGGCTCAGGGTGGGCAGTTGTGGACTTCCCTTTGCCATCTCCATATGTGTGTGAAAGGATGCCATTTGCCCTGTGTGATGATCTTGTGATTCCAGTGGTTCCATGTGAGTTAACGTGATTACCCGCCTAGAAGCAGCTTCTGTGCCCAGTGGGAAATTCAGAGCTGTAGTGCTTTAGATGCAGAAGAGGCGTTGGAGTTTATCTCCTTCCCAGACACACAGACACATCGCATTGTTAGCAGGCGATTGTCCAGGCTCTGCGTAAAGAAAGAGGAGAGCCCGCTGCCTCCCAAGGCAGTCTGTTCTGCGGTGGAACAGGTTCTTCTTGTTAGGAAAATTCTCCTAATGTTTAGCTGCACAGTTTCCTTCTGCTGCAACATCCATACGTTTAATTCTAGTCCTGCCCTCTGGAGCAACAAAGAATGAATCGACTCAGTCTTCTGCAAGACAGGCTTTGAGACCTTTGGAGGCAGTGATCATGTCTCTCCTTAATCCTCCCTTCTGCAGTCTAAACATAGCCAGCTCTTTCGACTGTTCTTAGGATTTGGTTACCATTTCTGTGAACCAGTCAGCGTTTTGTGTAAATAGATTATGAGGTGGGGGGAAAAACAGAAGATTGAGAGAGAGAGAGAGAGAGAGAGAGAGAGAAATTTGATGTAAGGAATATAAACTAGGCATGTAAGGTGAAGAATGTCCCAAGGAGAATGGTAAAAGCTTAGCCCAGATGGCAAAATCAGAGGTCTTTTTTTTTTCTTTTGAGATGTGTTTTGAATGACGGACGTGTTGACACTGATTTATTCCAGATGCTAATGTCAAGCGATGTAGCGCCACTTCTGTGAATAACCGGAGAGCCAACCTGAAATTATTTCTTCTTGATTTACTGCTCAAGAGGAAATGATTGAAACACAGATGACAGAACCTCAGCCGATGATCAGGGAAGATGTTGTCTCTAATGGCACGTGAAGTGTGTAATTTATTTTGCGGTGTGAAACTTCCGATGGATGCAACGCGCTCTGTAGGGAGAGATCTAGAGGGTTTTTGGCAGCACTCGCCTCCAGTGCTGATCTAGTAATGGTCTATCATCATCATCATCACCACCACTCGTATGCATAGCCAGTGATGGCTGTTCCAGGACATCCCAAGTATGTGGCCTGGCTTGTCTGGTGGCAACATAGTCTTTCAGATAACCTCAACCATGTTTTTATCCCAAGAGATGTCAGCTAAGGGTGGAAGAGAAATTGATTTGGTTATCAATTAAATGCTAAGTAATTTACACTCCTGGAATTAATACGCACACACAAATTTACTTGTCCTTTTATTTCCTTGTGAATGTCGTGGCTCAGTTCTTTGGCGAACGTTTGCAATATATTTGTTGGATTGAAAAAGAATAGGTGTGTGTGGGGGGGAAGCACTGAGAAAAAATGGCTTACCAAAGAGTAAAGGTCAGGAAAACTAATGTACAAAAGAACATGTACTGGTGTAAATTGCACAGCAAAACAAAGAAGCAGGCATCGCTCTATAGTTGGGGGAAAACACAGGAAAGTTGTCAATTTTATTTATTTTTATTTTTTATTTTTTATTTATTTATACCCTGCCCCTCTAGACGATGTCTACTCGGGGCGGCCTACAACATAAAATGGACAATATAAAATATAGATAATTTTGCCCCTGAACTCTGCCGGATCACAGTAGATGGACACAGAGCAAGTGTATGAGCTCTCCCTTATGCTGTAAAACACGCCCAATTGCTGCCTGGATCGCAAGGACTAAGATGATGGTGAAACTAGGTGCACAAGAAGCTCCCTTACATGGTGCCAGGTCATTTGTCCATGTTAGAGCCGTGCCGTCAACTCTCCATGGTGGTGGCTCACCATGGATTCCAGCAAGAATATTTACTAGATCTGCTTAAGATTCCTGATGTTGCCCTGTGGTCTCCTGTCCATCTACTAACCAGGCCTGACACTGTTCAGTGTGTTACCGTGATGGATGATCTAGAACCGTGGTTCCCATCCTTGGGCAACCCAGATGTTCTTGGACTACAATTCCCAGAAATCCTGTCCAGCACAGCTAGTGGTGAAGGCTTTTTGGAGTTTGAGTCCAAACTATTGATGTGAAAGCAAGAGCGGGCCATGGAAGTAAGGCTCACAAAGCCAAGTTTATGATTCACGGAGGAACTGCTCTTCAAGCAAAGAATCACCAGCCTTTCTCAAATAAAGAGATCACAGAGGAAGTTTAAACAGTAGAGTTGCGAAAGGATTCTCTTTGCATTTCCTGCTATTCCCCAGGCGGCTATATTAGCACTCCAGACACTTTAAAAGTGCCGTGATTGCATTTCCCTGATTAGAAGCAATGCTCAAAATTAAAGCGAGGTCTCTTGGGGGTGACAGTGAAAAGCCTACACTCCAGCTTGCTTCCCAATCATCTTCCAGCCTTCTCAAGCTCTAGGGCAGCGTTGGATCGTTTACTTAATGCAGGGCAAATAATCTGGAACTCCATGCTTGCTGCTGTTGTCCGAAGATGGTCATCCGGGATTCAGAATTGCATTGCTTGCTTATTTTCAAGACAAGGGGCAGAACTGGAGGGAGGAACACTTGGGGTCTAACTACCGTGTTCCCCCGAAAATAAGACAGGGCCTTATATTAATTTTTGCTCCAAAAAAAGCATTGGGGCTTATTTTCAGGGAATGTTTTATTTTTTTCATGGACAGCAATCAACATTTATTCAATACAGTCATGTCCTCTTCTTCTGGTTGCTGCACAAGGGTGGAGGGTGAAGTTTCACTTAACTGGGGCTTATTTTCAGGGTAGGGCTTGTATTATGAGCCTCTTGAAAAATCCCACTAGGGCTTATTTTCAGGTTAGGTCTTATTTTCAGGGAAACAGGTTAGGGTAGAGCAACGGGGTTTTAGCCAGATACAGAAGTAGACTGACTTCATGACAGAAGAACGTGGATGCTCTCCATTCCGTACAGAAAGGAAAACTAGTCTTCATCCAATATTGGAACACTTAACACCTCCCTAGTCAAAACACGAAGGCTAGTTATTTTACAATTTTTAAAAGAAACTCTGTTAGCAAAAAAAATGCATCCTAGATTGAAGGCTCAGTCTTTCCAGTATTTCCAGAGGTTCCTGTCTGTCCTCTCCCTTTCTGAAAGTGTGCAAGGGGGCACATGGGAGGCCACCAGGACATAAATGTATAAACTTAAGTAAAGGGTTCTTTGGCTCTTTGAAAGATGGCCATTTTGTCTTCGTTTCTCGGCGCTGTTTGGCTGGCAATGTGAGGCTCTTGACTACAGAGAGCTCCTAGACACCAGGACAAAGGATGATGGTCATTTGTCACCTGCTGAGGCCATGCTCCCCAAGAGGCCAGCATGCCAGCTTGGGTTGTAAGCAAGCTGGTAGGTCTGAAGATCTTCACAGAAGCCTCAGTTGAAAGGGCTTATCCATGCTGCGGAGGCAATGTCATAAGCTGGCCACCACTTTTGCAACATGTGACTGATTGATTTCTCTCTCTCTTTCTCATTCCCCCAGATAACCTTTTTCATGCTCTTATCTGCCGTCTGCGTGATGCTGAACTTGGCCGGTTCCATCCTCTCCTGTCAGAATGCTCAGTTGGTGAACTCATTGGAAGGGTGTCAGCTGGTGAGTATCGGAAGCCACATTTCTATAAAACCAGCCAACCAATTTGGTAGGAAGACATGTCTGTCTTACAATCGTTGTGGAAAAAAATATTTTTGTTTAATTAGATCATTAAAACATGAGCGTGACCCGCCCTGTGTCAATGCATGACTATCCCAGACCACCAATCTCTGAGGTTCACTTCAGAGACAATGCTACCTGGACTTTGAAGGGATCAGGGCCAGGTTGTCTAAAAAGACGGCCTTCTTTTCTCCCACCTGCTCTGTTCATTCCAAGCTTTCGCCAGTGCCAGCACACTCCATGAACTTTGATCCCTCTTTTGAAAATAGAAACTCTAGTTCTGAGTTTATTGGCAACGGTTTGCGCTTTCCAAATAAAGAATCTGCAGTCACTGCTTTGCATTTCTTTATCTCTTCCCTGGAAATGGTGACACCTGATACTTCTGGGGCCCATCTGCTAACTTAAAGACTACATGATCACACCGGCTTTTAGGCCAGGCGTTCCCACCGGCCTTTCCTCTGGCTGCTTTTCTGTAACACCTCGCCTTGCGAAAAGATCTAGAGCTCTCTAATGATCGTGCAGGTTTTGTCTACCTCAGCAATGTAATGCTTCTTTCAATGTAGTGCTCACGCTTCAGGCTGATAGATTTCCTCTGACTTATTTTTTTCCTTCATATTTAATTAACTAATGATTTATTTGAAGTATTGGTTTATCCTTTTTGCGGCCCCCGCTGGGGCTTTTCCAAAACAGTTTACCATAAACAGATCAAAATGATTAAAAACAGATTCAAAATGTTATTCTAAGAAAAACCAAATTAAAACGTTCTTTAAAAGCATGTTTAGAATATTCCCTAAAGGCAGTTATTCAATCAAGTTAGAAGACCAAAGGAGAACTGCACTATTTTGATTGACCGTCAGAAGATCAACAAAGATGGAGCTCGCTTAACTTCCCTTGAGAGAGAATTCTTTAATCTAGGTACTAATGCAGAAGATGGCATGATTGCATACACCAGTCCAGCGCCATGGGTTGGTGAGAAATATAACAGAGTACCTATGTTAAGGGATCTCAGAGTCCAGGAAGGTATGTACAGAAGGTGGAGACCTTTCAGATTTCTTGGTTCCAGCCCAACCAGCGCTTTGTAGGACAAAATCAGCACCATGGTCAGAGCCAGGGCTAGGATTATAGAAAACCTGCACCTTGTTGTTGTTAAAAGTCAGCGGAAGATTGATAAATGCCCATTTTTAGCCATTAGCCTCCGAAAAACCTGGGATCAAGCATGTTGAAATTTTACCAGTATCATAAGTGCTAGAGAGCTCAGTGGTTTAAGTCTCTGGCTGCAGAACCAGAGATTGATTGGGAGTTCGATTCCTCCGCTCGGCCTCCTTGACAGGGGCTGGACCTGATGACCCAGAGGGTCTCTTCCAGCTCTGCAGTTCCAAGGTTATTGTTATTATAAAGTATTATACTTCTACCCTTGGCAAAGGGTGAGATTTGCCTTTATATTTTGAATTTATTTCATAAGAGCCATTCCTACGGATTGTCAAAGAAATCGTCTGCTTGAAATGCAAAACAGAGGGAGGTGTGTGATGCCAGGATTCTCCCTCCAGATTATTAGCAGCTGACCAGATATATTTACATGCTATTAAAAGTACTTTGGTGTGTCGTGAAAATGGCTGATGGTTGGATTCCAAAAGATCTCCTGGATGGAGAATTAGTGCAGGGAAATCACCCCAGAGGGAGACCACAGCTGCGATCCAAGGAGATCTGCAAGCGGGATCTGAAGGCCTTAGGAATGGACCTCAACAGATGGGAAACCTTGACCTCTGAGCGTTCAGCCTGGAGGCAGATGGCACATCACGGCCTCTCCCAATTTGAAGAGACCCTTGTCCAGCGGGCCGAGGCAAAGAGGAAGTCACAAAAGCAGCAAAACCAGGGAGCTGGACAGGGGGCAGATTGTATTTTTCTTCAGTGTGGAAGAGATTGTCACTCTCGAATTGGCTTTCTCAGCCACACTAGATGCTGTTCCAAGTCCTCAATGCAGAGCACTTTACTGTAGTCTCTCGGGAGTGACGGATGCCTAATCTAACCTAATTAAAAGTACTTAACTAGATGCATGCCTGATTGCCATTAAGGAAATGCCTTGCATCCAAACGAGGATCAGAGAAGTGTGTGTGTGGACGGCTCATGCTCGATCATCCTCAAGGATTCAAAAAAGAAGAAGAAAAAATAGTCTATTGTAAAAGGAAAACAGATGAATGGAGAAGAGGAAATGCAGGAAGAGAGTTGACTTTTAATTAAAAATACAAAATGGAGAAAAATAGGGAGGGATAACCAGATTTCACGGCGCAAAACCCCCAACATTTTCTAGGGTTTTAATAGTCCTAATTATTCATTTGTGACTATAAGAAAGTATTAAGTATGTTTAGAGTTGGCATTCCTAAGTCTAAATCAATAAAAAATACCCTGCAAAGCTAATTTTTACCACTTTGGGTCTGGAAAAGAAGCCCTAACACAATCACTTTGATTTATTTTGTAATTTCCTTGGTGTTTTTTTTTTTTTAAAGTCCCCCCTCCTCAAAGCTTCCCTCATCGGATTGCATTTCCAAAAGCCTCCTTCCTCCCAATTTATACATCTCATTAAATTTAAAGACCGAGCAACCCCCTGATTAAACTGTAATCATGTTTGTTACATCTTTTTAAGCTTCAGCTTGTTTCCACCCATGACTGCAGGTCTCATTCGCTGCTGGAATAATAAACAGGCCGCTTCCTCAGGGCCCCCCCTCTCCCAATTTTAAAAGGGAATTTTTAGCATTGAGATTTTTTTTTAAAAAAAGGTGTTTATTATATATTGAACCAAATACACCGAGTGATAAGTCAGGATTCTCAGTCATTTATTGATCTTGTCCGGGTGACTGAGGGAGAAACAAGATGGCGGCCATTCCCGTCCTATGCAGAATCCCTCCATGGACTGGAGGCTGATTCTTTCTTCAACATAATGTCCGTCTGTTGGCTCTTCCGTAACTGAAGTCGCCAGGATGAGCCAGTAGATTCAGGGCAGGCTCTGCCGCCACCCGGTCAACATCTTCTGCCTGAGGCAAGCAGTTGGCGTCAACTAACATTGGAACCACATGCTCTAGAATAATAGATGTCATTTCCCGCAAGAGACTAGTGGTAGGATGATGGATATATGTACAACACAGACCCAGGCTTTGCAGTGAATGAATGAAGGTTTGTTTTTTGGCCCAGGAAGATGAGACATGGTAGTGGAAGCCCCCCCCCCATGTCCCTCCATCGTGGCCACCCAAGCCATCCCCCCCTTTTGAGTCAACTTACCATAAATATATTGCTTTCTCCGGTCAGTCCCTGAACATTTTCGGTGCTCCACTTCAATGCACGCATGTACTCTGCAAGAAAAGAGGAAACTCCCTCCCCCCCTTTTCACACGGTTTCTAATTGTGTAAAGTACAACTGTGTTCTTTTTGCACATATGTAGAACACATTTCAGCGAAAGGGATTTTGACACGGGGGCAGCCAATCAATTGGCCGCGTAGCCCGTGTCGGTCATCCTCGCAGAACAAATTAAGATGGTTTATTCCCGCCTCTCTCTCTCTCTCTCTCTCTCGGAGAGCATCCTCCTTGTTTCTAATGATCCTGTCATATCTGCTTCCCTCTACGGTGGGTCAGAAGACAGCTTTGGGGGTTGGCTGAGTAAAAATGATTTTCTGAATGGTGTGGTTTTCATGTCATGAGTATGGTGCAGTTTTGGAGTTTTGCACTGTGTGTGGGGGGGGGCACGTTTTCCTACTGCAGCCTCGGTAAATGTTGGAACGGAGGTTCTTCTACTGTCCCGTAGTCTCTAAGCAACTTTGGATGTTTCCTGAATGTGGCACTTGGAGAGAACGACTTAATTCTGATGAATAGTGCATTAATTGTCATGGAACGGTTTGCTATATTTTCCTCAGGCTTTGATATTATCAATAAGTGGAATCAATTGAACAATGATTAATATTACCTGTTCTAGAGAGAAAATGTTTTAATGGTAGCATGTAGGAAATGAAATATTGCCTCCAGAATCCTTTGCTCAGGGTAAACATACTGACTGGTGGATTCTAAAAACTGAAGACAGCCTCTCTGCAGCTGGTGGTGGCGGTGATTATAGTAATAATAGTAATTGATTTCCTTTTTCAAAGAGGTTGACAGGAACAGACTGCTTTGAATCATGGACGGTTATGGTTCCCAGGTGGTCAGATAAGGACAGGAAGCAGGAGGAACACAATGCGGCAAAGAAGCAAGGAGAAATGACACAAATCCACCTCTCTCTCTTTCTCTCTCCCCCCCTTTGTGCCTGTCTGCCCTTCCTCTCCAGAGTGATTACATATTTTTAAATCCCCGAATTAGCATAGATAAATGTCATTTTCATTAAAATGGATAGGGTAGGAATTGAGATGGTGCCGTTAAGGTTGGCTATTTATATACCTTGTGTCTGTACACAAATCAGAACACAGCCTCCCTATAAATGGATAACAAAGAGAGGCGGTTTGGAGGTGCATCTGGCGCAGGGAGATAAAAACTCAGCTGTATCGCGACCAGCCATCTCTCAGTGGCCACGTGAACATAAGCTCATTAACACCTTCAGGAGGAGGAGATGACTGGTAGACCCAAAGCACAATAAAGGCTCTTAGTCCTTAACTCTTCTGGAAGAAAGGCATATAGTGATCTCTTAATATTGCATGTGAGTCTCGTGAATGTATTTCTTCAGCCTCCCTCAAGGCCACGTCTGCAGATAGCAAATTTTGGGAATTCAGGGCATGCAGACTTGAAGGAAGCACATCTAGTGTAAGTGACTCAGGAGGACTCAAAAGCCTGTATCGGTTTTTGCTCTTTGCAGTTCAGCACCGGCTAGATAGCTCAGTGAGTTGGGCATCCAGCGGCAGAGTTGGCAGGGTTGGGAGGTTGATTCCCGGACTTTGAACCTCATGAGAAAAGGCTGCCTGGGTAGCCTTGGGCCGGCTGCCCGGTCCCAAGCCACTTCTGAATACTCCTGGAAAGGGTCACCATCAGTTGGAAGTGACTTAATGGCATGGGATGATGACGCTAACAATGATCATTATCTAGTTTGCCTCTCAGGGGCTGGCCTGTGTTTTTATAAAAGTTCCCTCCGCTTTGGGACTGAACTTTTGATATCATTTTGGAGGCAAGGGAAGTGGAGAGGATATGGAAAGTTATTTGAAAAGATTAATTAGTTGCACTTACAATTCAGAGCGCTCATCCCAACGTGGGTAAAGGTAAAGGTAAAGGTTCCCCTTGACAATTTTTTGTCCAGTCGTTTTCGACTCTGGGGTGTGGTGCTCATCCCTGTTTCCAAGCCATAGAGCCAGCGTTTTGTCCGAAGACCATCTTCCGTGGTCACATGGCCAGTGAGACTTAGACACGGAACGCTGTGACCTTCCCACCGAGGTGGTCCCTATTTATCTACTTGCATTTGCATGCTTTCTAACCACTAGGTTGGCGGGAGCTGGGACAAGCGACGGGAGCTCACTCCGTCCCGTGGATTCGATCTTACGATTGCTTGGTCTTCTGACCCTGCAGCACAGAGGCTTCTGTGGTTTAACCCACATCGCCACCACGTTAGTCTCCCATTTAAAAACATTTTTTTTAAAAAACGACTTTCTTATTATTCAAACATAAACAAAACTGTACTTTTTACGGCTTTAAAAAAACCCTGCCTCAAGCCACTGGCCTCTGCTACCAGGAGTTCTGCAACAAGCCCGTTTTCCGTACAATATCATGATGGGTTCCTTAGGTTTGTGAACGAGCAGAGTTAAGTGATTTGAAACTGCTGTGTTTTTAATACCCCTTGTTGAGTTACGGCAGTCTGGCGGAGAGGCCGTGGTCTTCATGGAGGAAAAGATTGGGTTGGCATTTAAGAACTTTTAAAAAGTTTTAGAAATCCAGTTTTTAAACGGAAGGACCTCTGTCACTGAGGAGATCACCACGGTTGAGACCCTTTCTGCTCCTTTGTTCGTGTCAGCCTGATCCTTTTCTCTTTCTCTTGCTATCTCTTCCAGCCCTTCTTCAACTCTTCTCGCATGAAAACATGCCCTTATCTGCATTCAAAAGCCCACCAGGTTTTAAAGGAGAAGGGACTATTATTTATGCACTTTCTTGTCTTCTGAGTCTCGTCTCTTCCGAGTCTCGTCTGGTTTAGCATTTCCTCCCCTTTGTCTGAAATTATTCTTGTCAGGATCTCTCACAGTCCTCCTCTCAGCATGGACCACCACCAAGGCTGATTTATGAGAGACTCAGTCAGGGAGGACAAGCCCTACCAAATCAATCTGCAAACAAGCTGTAGTTTACATTACAGCTTGGTTTAATCTTCAAATTAAGTTTTTTTTCCCCCCTTTATTCGGTGAAGGATAGATATTCTAGGCCAGTTAATATCCTTTTGACAGTCTGCATTATTTATTCTTTTGATACGATGCATTAAAGGTCATTCTCGGAGCAATTGCTTTTCAATTTCCAGGATAACATGGCAATATTAATGAATAATATCCATTTCTTTGACACATTTATATTGTAGCCCTGGATGGCCACCCGCTTTATCACTATTGTGTGGGGTTGCCAAGGAAGGACGGGTTTCACGCAACCTGGCATTTGCTGTGAATTGTTTAATAATATCCTGTCATGGTGTCTTCCTCACATTGATTTGGCTTCTGATGTGTTTGAGTCCATTTTTGCATAGCTGGATTCCCTGCTGACATCAAAGAATTTAAAATATGAGAGAAATCTCCTCATCTTGTTTGATTCCAGTGCCTTTAAGTTTCAAAAACATAAATGTAAAGGGTGGATTTTTTTTAAAAAAAAGCTTTTTAGATCACTCTTCTTCCTTCCTTCCTTCCTTCCTTCCTTCCTTCCTTCCTTCCTTCCTTCCTTCCTTCCTTCCTTCTTCCCCTCCCACTTTCTTTCTTTCTTTCTTTCTTTCTTTCTTTCTTTCTTTCTTTCTTTCTTTCTTTCTTTCTTTCTTTCTTTCTTTCTTTCTTTCTTTCTTTCTTTCTTTCTTTCTTTCTTTCTTTTTTCCTTCCTTCCTTCCTTCCTTCCTTCCTTCCTTCCTTCCTTCCTTCCTTCCTTCCTTCCTTCCTTCCTTCCTTCCTTTCTTTCTTTCTTTCTTTCTTTCTTTCTTTCTTTCTTTCTTTCTTTCTTTCTTCCTTCCTTCCTTCCTTCCTTTCTTCCTTTCTTTCTTTCTTTCTTTTTTCCTTCCTTCCTTCCTTCCTTCCTTCCTTCCTTCCTTCCTTTCTTTCTTTCTTTCTTTCTTTTGTGGTTGTTATTCCCTAACCATTAAAATCAAGTGGGATCAGCCCGGATGTGTCAAGGGCTCCACCATTCTTGTAATTTCCCCCCCCTCATAATATAGGTGTGTAGTCCATTTATTATATGCCAGTGCCATATGGAACCAAATGGATAAACAATATTCTGCTTTGGGCCCATGATTTCTCTTCCCCATACGAACCTGAGCGAAGCCGGTGTATCAGATATTGGAAGCAAATCAGAGTCAGATCTGAGCAGGACTTTGATGGGAAACTGCAAGGGAACAGCAGGTGGAGTAGAAGACAATTCTATCAGAAACCCACGAGGCTGTGGCTGCCGATCAGAGTTGGCGATACTGGTCTAGGTTTGCTATATTTTCCTCCTACGATTGTTCTGACACCGTATGATGTATATTCCTTTTGCAAACTCTTGTGAGTTGAGAAACAGGTTGTAAAACCTCAAAATAACTGTTCCTTCAGAGTTTCATGACCCCCCAAATAGAATAAAACAGTATCTTTCTTTGATGAGAACTAGATCCTATTTTTATCCAGCAGTACTACTCACACACACTCTCTCTCTTATATTTCTTACCTATCCTCCAACCAACAGTGTTTGACACCTACCAGTTCATTAGATGTAATTTTATCCCTTGGTGGGAGAGTACAATTATTTTGTAGATGGAGTTCCTTTGCAAAGCTATGAAGCCAGAGTCGTCATTGTTGGGCCAGGGCATCATCACAGCAGGTCAGAGACGGGAGCTAAGAATAGAACGGAGTAATCCTGCCACCTCTTTCCTGCCTGCAGCCAGCAGATCTGTGAGTTCCTGCCAGGGCGCTCCAGGCGATGAGCGAGCAGACACGGAAGGTGTAGAAGGAATGCCTTTAGAGAGAGAGAGAGAGAGAGAGAGATTTAAAAATAAAAACTTTGGGGGTCGTCCTCACTGTTTCGTGGCCTGACTTTCATCAGCCGCCCAGAACTGTCAGCAATGTCAGAAAAAAAGAGGAGAAAGTGGGATGTAGGAGATTTTTCAAATCCTGCCACCTGTTCCTTCTAATTATAAAGGTAGGCCTGTAAGAAGGCCGGTTTTCTACGTGAAAGTCGTATTTCGTTGGCACTGGTGGTGTCTTTTCCTTCCCTCTTTCTTTGTAAAGTATTAAATTACCAGTGAAATCTCTCCCAATGGTTTCTGGCTTCAGCCATGTTGAAACTACTGGAAAGTGGGTGGTGATCCATTCACATTTTGTTTTTATGTAATACTAATCACCTTAGAACTATAAAGCTGGATGGGACCCTATGGGTCATTGAGCCTTGTCCCTCTCAAGGAGGGCCAATGGGGAATCGAACTCCCAACGTCTGGCTCTGTAGCCAGAGACCTCAACCACTGAGCAATCCAGCATCCTTGTCCCTTTAGTTCACAGATGCTGAGATGCCTAGGCATGTTTTCCTACCTGTTGAAACAGCAACATGTACGTTGGCTTGGGCATGTTGTGAGAATGGCTGATGGTTGGATTCCAAAAGGTCTCCTGGATGGAGAATTAGTGCAGGGAAATCACCCCAGAGGGAGACCACAACTGCGATGCAAGGACATCTGCAAGCAGGATCTAAAAGCCTTAGGAACGGACCTCAACAGATGGGAAACCTTGACATCTGAGCATTCAGCCTGGAGGCAGGCGGTGCATCATGGCCTCTCCCAATTTGAAGAGACCCTTGTCCAGCAGGCCGAGGCCAAGATGCAGTCCCGAAACCAGGAACCTGGACAGGGGACAGACGGTATTTGTCTTCAGTGTGGAAGGGATGGTCACTCTCGAATTGGCCTTCTCAGCCACACTAGACACTGCTCCAAGTCCTCCATAGAGAGCACGTTACTATAGTCTTGAGACTAAAGAATGCCTGATCTAATCTTTCCTACCCATGGAAAGTGGGCCCCATTTTTTTAAGCTTCCATGTGTGTGTGTGTAATCACACCCTCCCAATCCCCAATTATTTGTATGTATTTCTTCCAAAAATGGAGAGAAAACACACTTCAGGCACACTCTTTGTCTCTAAACCAAGATGTAACTCCCACCCCAAATTTGTTACAGACAAAAATCCCAAATGAACCTTATGCTTTTCTTTTCTTTTCTTTTCTTTCTTTCTTTCTTTCTTTTTTTTTGCACTGGAATGTCTGATTTGATTTAGAAGGCCAGTGACATTCCAGCATGTAGGGAAAATTCAAAATGTAGGTCTTAGTTTTACAAAAAGGCCTATCCCTTCCTTCCACATAATTAGCAAACTGAATTCTTGAATTCTCTCCTTGGACTTTGTTGCCAGTTTGATCAAAGTTGTTGCTTTGCTTGGAAGGGCAAACACCGGCGATGTTTTCCGACCTGTTTCTCGCCTGTCCAGGACAAACATCAGAAACGGCCGTTCCAGTCCTGATGCATGTTTTGGAAACACTCCTTCACGGTGCTTTGTGTGTATGTGTGTGTTTTTAAGCATGGCTGTGCCCTGGGAGGACTGGGTCTGTTTGAAACGGCCAGATGAAAAAATCTGATAGAAACATCCAGGGCCCCCTTCCTTCTCTGCCTGCGGGGTGCTTAAAATAGAAGCAGGGAAGTACAGTAAAACAAACGCAGGCAATAAGCCCAATCTCATTTCGTTGTTCATAAATGCTGGCAAGAGCAGCAGTCTCAATACACAAATCAAATAAGCGCTCATCTTTACTTGACATATTTCTGTCAGGTTTATTCATTTTTACCAGTGGGGGGAAAGCGGGGAGCTTTCGTAGAACTGCTAACAATTTCCAAAAGCGTTGCAACTTCTCTCTCTCTCGAAAATACATATGGGTGGTTTTAAAAACAACACAAATAAATCTTCTAGGGAAATTAGAATGCAAGGAGCATATTCTTCTTGTCCTTCAAGAAAATCGGGCACAGTCAATCAAAATTATTGTATAAGAAACATTGACTGGTGTTAGATAACAGATACAAGTTTTAACCAAAAACCTTGTTTTTGTTGTGGTTGTTTTACAAACCGGTAGTTATAAGGCACAAAATCCATTCATTATAGGCCGGGTGTACAGCTCACCACAGACCTCCTCAGGACTTCAGGCATCGTTTCCTCCAGTTGAGAAATTTCACTTTCTTGTATTGTGTGGTAAAATTTGAATATATATATACTGCTCCTACATTCCTTGGGTTGTAGCCAAGTGATACCACTGCCCCATCACCCAGACATTCCCCCCCCCCCATGAGCAGGTTTCCTGCGCAGTCTGGTTTCAGAGCTCCACGTGTGGTGTACCGGATATAATTCTACTTTACATCACTGTAAATTTTGCGCAGAATTGCACATTGTGCAAATTGTCCAAAGCTAGGATGACTGCTACTTGGTTTATGAATCTGAGGATTGGTTGCTGCTTTCTGGGTGATGAATCAGTTCTCCTTTACTTGCTGTTAGGTGTGCGGCTGTTTATGTACCCTTATTGTCCAAAATAAGAATATTAGATACCGTTTACAAGAAGTACAAAGATAGAAAAGGGGACAGAGCTTTATATCTTACTTTTAGCTGGAGACTAGGAATCTTGGACCATAAAGAAAGCTGACCACCAGAGAATTGATGCTTTTGAATTGTGGTGCTGGAGGAGGCTCTCGAGAGTCCCCTGGGCTGCAAGGAGAACAAACCTATCTCTTCTGAAGGAAATTAACCCTGAGTGCTCACTGGAAGGACAGATCCTGAAGCTTAGGCTCCAATATTTTGGCCATCTCATGAGAAAAGAAGACTCCCTGGAAAAGACCCTGATGTTGGGAAAGAGTGAAGGCAGGAGGAGAAGGGAACGACAGAGAACGAGATGGTTGGACAGTGTCATCGAAGCTACCGACATGAATTTGACCCAACTCCGGGAGGCAGTGGAAGATAGGAGGGCCTGGCGTGCTCCAGTCTATGGGGTCATGAAGAGTCGGACATTACTTAATGACTAAACAACAAGGAAGCTTGCAGTTTTTAAATTCCTCTTTGAGACACCTTGTCATGCCAAGAGAGCCTAAATGGACAAGAAGTAGAAATTTAGGAGAGATCAGCTACCAGGGTACCTGTGATGGATTTTAAGGCCATGGACCTGTTTTTAATCCATTATCCACTGGCGCTGCCCTGTGATGTCATGGAGCCAGGGTTCACAGCATCAAAATCCCGGGACATTCAGAGGAGAAGGAGCTACGATGCCATCTGCCATCCTGTTCAGCCTTCCAGAGCTTAGTTGCAATCTTTACAATAGGATTCAGAATGTGATTTTCTGAAGAATAGTATTTTGAGTATATAGTATGTGGTCCTGTTGCAATGAAAAGTATTTGAGGTCAGCTTAGCTGTGCAAGGAAGGGTCATTCCATTTCCAAATGACCTGCTCCAGTTGCTTCCTTTTTTGGGTTCTCAGGATGGTGGGGGGTTGGCTCCCTCACATCTCATGATGGCAGTCCTACGAGACCCATGTGGTATCCTCACTGGTCCTGTGACCTCTCTTGCTGTGGATTTTGAATCGGAAGATCATGGGCCAACTTAACCACTGAGGTCTCTTGACTATTAGAATACAACAGCCGAGTCCAACTGTCTGTATCGAAACATAATGAAATATGAATGGTGAAATCAGTCCAACCTTACAGCCATACAGCTTCTAGCAAGCTGCACAAGGAATTCTCTGGCACCTTATAAGCTAGGAAATCTGCTATAGAACAGCCTTTCCTGAATGAGAAAGTTTGCTTTGTTAATGAGATGTTACATTTAAGGGGCTTATGAGAGGCAGATGGTATACATTAAAGGGAGGGGGCAATGTTTTAAAATTGCTTTTTGATTTCCTCGCCAGTTGTGTTTTAATACAACCTTTATTTGTATTTTTTTTAAAGGTAATTTTGTTGTCATGTAATATACCTTGAACTCCAGTACTGAGGAAAGCTGGGAGCAGAGAGAGATTTAAATAAGCTAAGTAAACACAGGTGTTTGTGGTATATGCGTGAGAGAGAACGAGAAATGTTAAACGGTATTGTTGTGGCCAAAAGTGCTTTCTGTGGTAATGCAGTTTAGGCTTAAAAATATGCAAAGCAGGCAGAGTTGACCATTTACAGCCGAACAAGGACGTCCTGGCGTTGCTTACACCGGGAGTAGGAAAGAAAACCATTGATTCCATTCAGGCCTAGACAGGCAGAATGAGACTTTCGGATAGGCGCTGAAACGTCCTGATTAATCCTGAAATTAGTGGATGCTCATTGTCATCAAAGCAAGACGTTGGCAAGTCTTGGGTCCAAGACCTAAGTCTGAATCTTTGATCCCAAGTCTGAGTCCCTATTAAAAACATGCTTTCCCCCAGAAAAAAAGAGGGGTGAGTGGGTTCTGAGTCGCGAGTCAAGTCTGACTCATTAAAATAAAAAAATCCCAAGTCAAGTCCCTGGTGTGACTTAAGTCTGTCTTTACAACGAATTGCATCCCTTCATCCCCCTCCCTGCATCGAACTGCAGATTATGTGTACACAATACCCTGGTAAATGGTAGTGAACAAAATACGTTGGCATTCAACTCAAATGTACAGAAGGCCCCCGTATACAGTATATAATAGTTAAAGTTGCTCTTTTACAATGCTATTTGGAAACTTCCCACCTGAGCATCAGTCAAGGAACATGGGAGGGGGGGCCCTCCTGAGACCCTGTCGTGGGTATTTGTGTTGTTTTCCTGGCATCACTTCTGTGATTCCTTTGCTAATCTCAGAACGGCAGAGCTGGAAGGGACCCTGTGGATCGTGGGAATCCAACCCCTCTCAGGGAGGCCCAGCTGGATGCCTAAACCACGTAGGTCTCCAGCAGTTCAGCCCTAATCTTCTTAGAACTGCCGAGCTGGAAGGGACCCTGTAGATCATCCAGTCCAGCCCCTGTCAAGAAGGCACAGTTGGGGGAATCGAACTCCCCACCTCAGCCACCGAGCTCTCCAGCGGTTCTGCCCTTTGGGTGGATTGATGTGCAATTTGGGCTTGTGCTTTAGATTAAAAGGGCCCAAGGCGAGCCATCGCATCCGGGGAGGCGGGCGGCGTTGCTGAGCTGAAGGCTGGCGTAGAAGAGGTTAACCACAGTGGTTGTCGACAGATTTATCTGAACGGTGTGTTCTCCTTGTCAAGTCCTGGAGGGGTTCCCTTCCCCTCCTTCTCCGGCGGAGACGTGTATTGATTCTGAGTTGCGTCCTGCTGCTAAAGCCAGCTGCGAGGCAGGTGTCCACGAGAGCCCTGAATGCCAAGTCCGAACCTCATTCAGTCACGTTTGATCGCTTCGATTTAAGCTGTAGCTGGACCCCCACCGGGGACTTGGGGGGGGTCGTGTTCACCGGCAGGAGACTTCGGCCACGATGGAGCTCAGTAGGCGGCTCGTAGAGCAAAGGTTGAGAGAGAGAGAGAGAGAGAGAGAGAGAGAGAGTTGCGGGCGGGGTGGGGAAGAGTTTGAATATTAAGGGGCAGTGTAGAAGAGCCCTCCCCCCATTGTTCATCTCCAAGATGCCTTGCTTGTAGGCAGAATTGCAGATCAGGATTGTGACCTGTTGGGCCTTGGTGTGTGTGTGTGTTTGGGGGGGAGGTGGGGCCTGCATCATCAAAATTCTGAGACTTTCTGATCAGAAGGATGACATCATCTGCCACCCCTTTGAGATTTCTCTGTTCTGTCTTGTCTTAGCTGTAATCCTTACCGTAGGTTAGGGAAAAGTGGATTTCTCCAGAACTATATATTGTTGCCATCTATCGTAGTTGTAATGCAAGAGAACTGAAGATAGTTTTCTCTTGCACAGACAATTAAGAGTCATAGACTTTGCAAAAGAGCCATTCCTTATAGGACTGATACAGCTGCCTGGGGTTTTGGTCTCTCCTGGAGGGCAGCAGGCCGCTTCGAAGACAGTGACCCTGAACGCCTCTTCTTTCAAAATTTGCCACTGCGTCACTTCTCTTTGTTTAAGGGCAAGATGATCAGCCGGTCCGTTAAAAAGTTAGAACGTGGATCTCGTTTGTGGTTCAGTGTAAATCAGCCTTTCTCATCATCATTGTCTGGGATGAAAAAACTCCCTAATCCAACAGTACCTAGGAGACTCAAAGTTTATATAGTCTTTTTTTTGTCCTGTGTGTTTATTATGATCCTGTGCTCAGCTGTATGTGTGTATCCACTGTGTATCCTAAGTAGAGGCCGTTGCTTTTACACACTTTGAAAATAAATATTAGAATCACAGAATAATTCCATTTGCCTTATCGGAAGGTTTTGTACCTAAAACATTACCCAAATATATTCCTAAGAAGTAAATCCTAGTATCGTGGAGTTGGGAGGGTCCTACAAGGCTTTTGGCTGAAGGCAGGGATCCAAATCAAAGCAGATGGTTGCCCAGTTTTCTTGTAAATGCCTCCCGCGTGGGAATGCTCACCACCTCCCGAGGCTGTAGATGTATGGATGGAGAGACAGACGGAGATGCTCAAGTTAAGCTACGGTCTTTCTCTAGTGTAGGACTCCCATTTCAGCCTCTGGCCTTCTCAGGGTTCCCCCCCCCCTTTCTCTCTTCCTTTATCTTCCGTGCCATCGGATCAGACCATTAAATGCCCCTTCCCTAATCCACGTGCGGTGTTTTGATTTCATAATGCGACATCGTTTGAACTTCAGAAGTGAGCTTTCAGGGGACAAAGAACCGCCTGGGTCAGGGAGGAAATAAAAGCCAGCCTGGCGCTTCTTTCTGTTGCTGGATGCTTTCGAAACGAACCTGATCTGTAGCAGCCTCAGGACCGAGGCAGGGGGTGGCAGAGCTTGCCACCAGCAGGTGTGGAGGCAAAGTTGTTTGTAACCCGAGCCCGGATGGCTCCCTAAGGAATCTGCAGGATTAGAGCTAACAGAAGCTCCCGGGAGCAAGAAGAGAGGAAGCCTGTGGCTTGTGAGCTTCCCTGGGGCTTCTCGCTGGCCAGATCGGAGGTCTGGTTTTTATCACCAGGTTTGTATGCTGATGTCGTCCTGTGGCACCGTTGCAAACATCATGTTGTGAGTTCATTTGTAGGTTCCAAGTGGGGTGGGGTGGGGGAAAGAGTTATGTATTTCTATGAGACAGACTTTGATACAATCAGCAGGGTTGCTCTTATTTTCTTGAAATCTTAAACGTCTTGAAAACGTCTTGGTGAAGCATTTTTCTACTTCACTTCACCAAATAAAAGCACAGCTTTGACGGTTCCCTCTGTTGTGTTATCAGAGCCCAGGATGTATTAAGACTTTGACCTCTCTAACACATCGTTCTCTTTCTTTCTTTCTTTCTTTGCTTTTCTCAGATTAAATTTGACAGCGACAGCGTCTGCGTGTGCTGCGAGCGACAACACCAGGCCTCGGGCTGTAGCCTCGGCGAGATGCTGAAGTTGAACCCCTTGCAAGGATGCGACACGGTTAGGCTGATCCTAAAGGTGACATTGAAAAAAAGTTTCCCTTTTCCTCTCTTGTTAAGTGTCCAGGTGGCAACAAAAGGCAGTGTTGTGGAATCTCTTTCTGGGGCGCTGAAAAGATCATCGTGGCCAAGGTTCAGTCCCACCAGAATTAGAGGGTTCGAAAATCTAGGGATTGCGATAGAAGCAAAAAGACCAGATTGGTAAAATTAGATAATAGATTTTCGGAGAACATGCTCCGTGAAATAGAAAGGAAAAAAAAAACCCAGTCCATCTTAACAAATGTTTTTCCTTGCCTTCGTATCTTACATTTTACGTGTTTTGTTTTGTGACTCGGTTACTAGACGGTAAGCATGGTCTTAATTTACAAGTCTAATTGCTCAAAAACATCTCTCTGATGAAATCCTCTTGTGGGAGGAAAAAAAAATAGGTTAATCTCAGAGAATATACTTTCCACTTAACACCTAGATTGATCTGTGGTGGCCATTACCTGTGGAGTCAGGTGGACAGACAAGAGAGGGTAGGCAGATTCAGTGAAAACGAAAGGTATTAAAGTGTCGGTTTATAGACATTTTTCCCTTTCAAAAAAGTGGGCTATCACCACTGGAGTTCTGTCTGTTGCTTCAATCAAGGCACGCAAGGCTCTTGAGTTAGAGCAGAAGCCTGGAGTAACATGGCAGTCTTTATACCAGCAAAGCTGGCGAACCCATTTGATATTACACTAAGTGGGAGGGAAAAAAAATCAGTTGAAGCCAAATTGGTCCTGGCATTTAGTGAGACTATGGGCTTAGCAGCTGAACACCACCAGAGTATTGAAATACACTGCAGCTCTAATCAGGAGTAAGACCCACTGAATTCATGGACCTCTGGGCCCTTTCTCGGCTGCAGCACCCTGTTTTGTGTTTTCTTCTGTGATTGGTTACCGAAAGGCAAGCAGGGTCATAATTTGCAAGTCTTCACCACACGCCCTGGGATACCGACAGGCACCGGCATTGACGTCCAGCCAGCTTAAATCGTTGGGATGGCTCTAGACTGTTTTGAAGTGATGTTGTTTCTCGGCTCTGCCCTGAGAGCTGCTGATAAGGGAAGGGCTAAAATACTCCAACCAGCCCACCCCGCAGCAGACCTTTGCTTGCTGCGGCCTTGCTGCACTGCAGTTTCTCTCGAAAGGCATGTTAAATTCACTGTCCTCCATTTCATCTTTGCACTTTGCACGTGTCTCTTGCATTTAGCGTGCCATCCAGGCCAGGCCTGGTGCTTTTCAAAAATCGTGTTTTAAATGCTAACGTCAAGGGTGGGCCGTCGATGATGTGTTTCCAGACCGGTTCAGATGGCTACCCTTAACTTAATTCAGGGGTTCCACTAAGGTTTCCCCTGTATCACGAAAACAGTGCGGTACCCGGCATTTGGCTTAACTCTTTCTCACAGAGCGAATTGCAAGCTCGGTGGAATCCATTCTTTCAAGCCTAAAAGCCTCTGGCTTTGAATGGCATATTTTTATTCTCCCCCACTTGCATTTTCAGCCTCTCGTCAGCTCTCCTTTCTGGAGATGTGTTACTGAGCTGGTGAAGAAATTATAGCTAATCGGGTAAACACTGACAGCGATAACGTTCACCTTCCATAATTATGATTAGTAATTGCTACAGACTGCCCTGAGCGAAAACTGCCGCTATGTGCCCTGGGTTGGACGTGGCCATTTGACTGACTAAAGGCAGTGGCAGAGGTGAGCCACCGTACGGGTCGATACAGGCCCGCTGTGTTCAGCCACTCCTTCAGACGGCCTTGAAATGGGATTAAACAGGCTCACGGAGAGAAACTCTTACCAATGGCTATTCTGCATAAGAACTTCTGGATAGCACAGTGGTTCAGGCGTCCGGCTACGGGACCAGAGGTTGGGAGTTTGAGAGTTCAGTCCCCCACTGGGTCTCCTTGGCAAGTTGGACTTGATGATCTGTATGGTCCCTCCCAGCTGTGCAGTTCTAGGAAGAGGATGATGAGGATGGTAGCCAGACAAACTCCCTTGTTGAGAAGCAGCCTGCCTCTGAGGACCCCCTGTTGTAGACTTGTAGCAGAAAGTGCACATTATTTATTTATTTAAAATGTCCAGACACCACCTTTCTCCCAAAGAAGCCCCACCCTCACCCAGTCCATTACTGGCACCAGATGCTGGTCTAGAACTGAAACAGCTGCTTCAGATTTAGCATTGCATGAGAATGTAAGATGAGTCCTGGTCTGGCATTACTGTCCCAGCTAGATAAACCCACAGTCTGGACATGAGACTTATAACCCCCACCCTCCCATTCGTCGTGTCCAGAGACCCATCGCTCCTGATTCGGGAGCTCATATATAGCCCCCGTGCCTACGGGCTGTAGATGGGCTTACCCTTGTACGCATCATGTCCAGTCCCATTTTAAAGCCCTCTGGTTTGGCCGCCATCGCTACCTCTTGTGGTTACACCCAGTATCGTTGTGTGTTATTTGAGGAAGTGCTCACTTACGGACCCCATACTTAGCCCTTCTGCTCAGTAGGCGGTAGAGTGAGGAAGAAATTCAGTGAGGAAGAAAACTAAATGGTGGCTTTCCAGACCCTAATGTGAGCTTGCCAATGATTAATATGTGATCTATATCCTTTAATCCAATTAGTTATTTCTCTCTCTCTCTCTCTCTCTCTCTCTCTCTCTCTCTCTCTCTCTGTCTATTGATCTCCTCACACTCTGGAGATGGATGCATTCAGTGAGCCCCCTCAGTAGAAGAAAAGTGGCTTTGAAATTATATATTTTATATATATGACAATGACAATAAATTATATTATTATTAATATATATATAATATATATATTTATACAGATATATAAAACAACTCCCGACAGACACGACCTGTCTTCTGCTCTTATATCTATCTGTCTATTTATCTATATATTAGAGCAGACCTTGTGTGTTGGGAGTTGTTATATATATAAAAGAAGAGGATATTCTGACATGAAAACAAACAGCAGAAGTCCATGACCAAGAAGTCTGTTAGAGGGATCATTAAGCTGTTGCTGATGTGAACTTTTTATTTATTTTATGGATTTATAGAGTGTCTTGTCCTGCCTTTAATTGGCCTTCAGAGCACTTGACCTTTAAGCAACTGATGAGAGCTACCATCAGCAAAGGTGTTACTAAGATGCACACAGGACCGAATCATCAACTGCTGAATAGTTAAGGGTGATGATAATGACGACAGTGATGCTTGAGCCAACTTCTTTCTGTTGTTCTAGGAATATACGTTTTTTTTTAGATAGCACAGAAGTGTATTTTGGGGTGAGGGAGACAACATTGGCAGTAAATAGTGAGGAAACAGGTTGATTTAGAGCAGCTGTTATCTAAAACTGTGGTCTGAAGTTCTGTAGAAATGGCTTGGGGAAGGTCTCCTTCATGAGAAGGTGAAGAATCGTAGGGCTGGATGGTGTCTCTCGGTCATGTGGATTGAATCTAGAGTCAGGGTATTCCTCTCCAAAATAGTCATCCAGCTTCTGTTTTGAAAATCTTCAGTAAGAGAGAACCCACCCAGGACCATCATTCTACACAATGGGTTCCCTTGTCAAATGGGTCTTCCCTCGATAGCTTTCTGCAAAGTTGCATGGTAGTGTGTGGTCTATCATTAAACTACAGTGGTGCCTCGCCAGACGCTGATAATCTGTTCCACTGAAATCGCTGTTTAGCGAAATCATTGTCTAGCGAAAAGCATTTCCCCATTGGAATGCATTGAAATCTGCTTAATGTGTTCCAATGGGGAAGAATCGTCGTTGTCTAGCGAAGATTGGCCATAGGAAAGCCGCTTTGCGAACTGCCAATCAGCTGTTTAAATAGCTGTCTTGCGAAGCTTAGGTCCCGAAAACACCCATTTTGCGAGCGCGGAGAGAGGTGTCAAAATCGTTGTCTAGTGAAAATCAGTTTGCGAAGCAGGGACCAAACATTGTCCTGCGAAATTCCCCCATAGGAATCACTGTTTTGCGAATCGTTATAGCGATTGCAAAAAGTCAATGTCTAGCGAAAAAACTGTCATGCGGGGTAACTGTCTAGCGAGGCACCGCTGTATAGTCCTTTCCTGAACTTCCCGGGAAGTTGTGTTGTTTTAGATCTTCTCCTGTTAGATCAAAGCTTCAACAGTGGAACCTTTTACAGAGATGAAATTAGCTGTCCCTCCAGCTCTGACATTTATTTAAAAATTCAACAAATATAGGTTTGTTGCCTTTAATCAGCAAAAAAGAAAAAAGAAAAGTAAGGGGAACCGCACCAAAATGTTAAGTTGTTGCCTTCCTTAGGGACCTTTTTACATCATTAAGGATTGAACTAAACTGCAGTAAGGCTTTTTTTTCCCAGGCTTAAAAGTTTTATTAAACGTAAAGTGATCCCTTGAGAAACTACAAAAGCGTTGCATCAAGATTATGTTATGGAATGGCTCTAAAGCCTTCTACATATTAAACAGAACAACTGTCTTCATTCAGAAGGGCAGAAATTCTCCCAGTGCAAAACGCTTGCAAAATTACCTCTGTCTGGGCTTTGTTTAAGGATGGCCATCTGGATAGAAAGGGGATACATTGCCTCTTCCTAATTAGTTTTATCTTTGTTCCAGTGACTCTACTGAATTTTAATCAAGGAGTGGCGGCAAACCTGGCTTGCAAGGAAAAGGCACAATATGTGTGTGTTTATGTGTGTGCACACAGACTCTCAGCAAGGATCAGATGCCAGGTCAATGGAAATTCTCCTGAAGGTCACTGTCAGGCCTGTAAACCAGGAACAGGTCTGTCCTCTGAAACATTTCCATGAATAGCAAGGAAGGACTGGAGAAGCTGCGGGCAGGGAAGTAGAGAGATTTACGCGAGGCCAACATCCAGGTTAAGGAGCAAGAGCAGGAAGCTCTTCAGCAACAATAGATTGCTTGGAATGAGGAGGTGGCTGTGAGACCCTGAGGGTTTTATAGGGCCTGGGAAGCAGGGATGGGTCCTTCGGGGGACATTCAATCAGGGTGGTTCTAAAACCTAGAGCTGTGGTTCCCAGCCTTGGGTCGTCCAGCTGTTCTTGGACCACAACTCCTGGATGCCTACAAGTTCCATCCAAAGGATCAGTGGCCAGAAGCTGAGAACTGGAGCCCCCAAAATGTGGACAGTCAAGACTGAGAATCATTGTCCTAGACGCCTGAACCCTAACCCGGATGTTCTTAGACTGCAGATCTTGGCCAACATCTTGGCTGGTGGCGAAGACTTCTGGGAGTTGCAGTCCAAGAACACCTGGGCTACTCAAGGTTGGGAACCACTTGCCTAGAGGGATCCTGTGAAGAACTCAAGTTTCTAATTTTTATAGAAGAAGCAGGCTCCTGATTGCACAGAATCAGCCTGGACTGTAGCACAGCGTGGTGAATTCCAAGTGGCCAAGCTGTCTTGGTTGCCACGCAAATGGGTGGTTGTGTAGAGCACATTCTGAGGACTCACACAAGGAAGCATTTCTGCTTTCTTTGGCACCAACAAGTTAGGCCACAGTCATTTATAATCATTATCATCACCGTCGTCGGACGACGACGACGACGACGACGACGACGACGACGACGACAACAACAACGACAACGACAACGACAACGACAACAACAACAACAACAACAACAACAATAATAATAATAATAATAATAATAATAATAATAATAATAATAATAATAATAATGATAATAATAATAATAATAATAATAATAATAATAATAATAATAATAATAATAATAATAATAATAATAATAATAATAATAATAATAATAATGGAAGCATGCCTGTCCTTGAGTTTCCCAAGTAAAAGGAGTACACTGAGAGCAATTTCATGGGTGAGAAAGCTTTACTGCTCATTATCTCCTCTCAGGTGATGGTGAGTATAGAAGCAACGAAGGACTGTAATTGAAGTCAATCAAGGGTAAAAGACATCCTCTTTACAGCATCTCCAAACTGGGCTCATTTCAGATCACGTCAGTGACAAAATTGGGCCGCCACCTCTACGTTATTGATTACAAGAACCCCCTTTTGATAGAACGCCTATGCTAATTCTGTCCTTTCCATGTCTGTTGAATGAAGTTAGGAGAGCCTGGCCAAGAATTCTTATTTCCTTAAAGGAAGTCAACCTCTCTGTCAGCAGCCATGCTTTGGGGCAACCCAACAGCCACCTGGTTATTTTGGGTCCATTGATTGCCCCTGCATGGCAGTTTCGGGTACCACCGCTTAAGAAGCACGGGCAAGCCGGAGCGTGTCCAAAGAAGGTTGGCCACAATGGCGAGAGGTCTGAAAAACCCAAGGCCTGGGAGGAGCATTTGAAAGAAGTGGGTTTATTTAACCTGAAGAAGAGAAGGTTAGGAAGGCCATTTGTCTTTAAAAATCATGTAGATAGAAGAATCAACCTAGAACACTGAATGTGGAATTCTGGGAGTTGTAGTCTAAGGGAACAAGGTTGGGGGAATCTGCTCCCGATGATTCTAGGGAAGGCCATCCATTGACAACATGGAAATAATAATAATTTTGTGTTGTCAAGTCAGTTCTGACTCATGGAGAGCTTTTTCTGGGCTTTCCTGGTAGATAGTACTCAGTGTAGTGGATAGAGCGGTGGATTAGGACTCTGGAGAGCAGGGTTCGATTCCCCGCTCGGCCATGGAAACTCACCGGGAGAGTGGAATTGGTAAAACCTCAGTACCATATTTCCCTTGAAAGCTCTGCCAGGGTTCCTAGAAGTGGGTTTTAACTTTATGACACCTAACAACAACAACAACCGCCCCCCCCCCCCCGGAAGTGGTTTCCTTTTCCCTTTTTCTGGGGCCATCTTGGAACTGCGCAACTTGCCCAGGGACACAAAGGCTAACTCTACTCACAGGAGGCCCAGTGGGGGAATCGAACTTCCCACGTCTGGGCTCTGCAAGCCAGAGACCTAAACCACTGAGCTATCCAGCTCGTGGAGGTCATGCAATCCTATTTTTGTACTCCTACTGGAAGATTGCAGCTAGAGAACCCATGTGCAAACATCTTAGGCACCTGATAGTTATAAGTCCTTGTTAATTACAGTTACAAGCTAGGAAGAGGTTTGAGAAAGGATCATAGTTCTAGCATACACAACACAATAATAGGCAGGTGGAAGGGAAGAACTGGTTGCCCAGCAGAATGGCTTGCGCTGGCCCTTTGTCTAGGGGCCTGGCATGTTCCTCGGAGCACCTGTCCCTTTGCAAACGAATTGCGAATTTTATTTACAATGGAGAAGCAGACCATTCCAACACGAGGACATTTGCCATTAGAAAGCAGGACCGTTTTTTTTTTTTATAGGAAACTTACCTTTGTCTAAAACCGTGTTTCTGGAGTTCAGCATTTGGTGCTTGGTGGAAAAAAACGTTGCCAGAAGGATAAGCAAGTTGGCAAATTACTGTCATTTCCCAAGATTATAGAGCGTGTTCATCCACGGAAGTCTTAAAAACGATTTCTGTGAAGGAAAGTAAACATGTTTTGAATGATCAGACTCTGTGGACTCTGTGCCTGCCGGTGGCTGCGTGCGCACATGGATGTACAGAGCAGGGCCAAATGGAAGAATGGCACACACAATATTAAGCTGTCAACATTTTTTTTTGTCTGCAGAGAAGTGGTTACTGTGGGATTGGATTTAGGTTAACTGCAGGCAGCACTAGACAGAACACAGTGATGCAAGAAAATGTGACTGCTGTCTATTTAAATTTTCAAGGCTACAAAATGCATCTCTGGGATTTTTCAAATTACAGCTTACCGAAGCCCTTCTCTGAAACATTTAACCTCTTCAAGCTGCAAAGCTAATTTTAGCTTCCGTTCGGTACGATTCAACTCCTACCTCCCTCTACCCATGGAGGCCAGGGAAGGAATCTGCGGGCATGGCTTGGGAAGTCTGCCAAGTTGCATTTTCATAAGTAGGGCATAACATGTAGGTTTGGGTGAGCTCAGGAATAACTGTGAGAGGCATAGAAACCCAAGCCTTACTGTGTGGCCTCTTTTGCAGACCGTAGTTTACTCAACAGAGTACAACATGAAATGGGGGGGGGGGCCTTCACCGCCACGAGGAGTCTCAGCAGCTGCTGAAATGCACGGCTTTAAAGGGAGGCGAGACAAATTCCTGGTTGTTAGAGTCATTCGTGGCTACTAGTCATTACGGCTAAATGTCACCTCCAGAATTACCCAGTTTCCCTGAAAAATAAGACCTAACCTGAAAATAAGCCCTAGTTTGATTTTTCAGGATGCTCGTAATATAAGCCCTACTCTCAAAATAAGCCCCAGTTCAGTGAAAACCCACCCTCCACCCTTGTGCAGCAACCAGAAGAAGAGGACTTGACTGTGAATCAATGCAGATGGTTGTCCATGAAAAAAAAAAATAAAACATCCCCTGAAAATAAGCCCTAATGCATTTTTTGGAACAAAAATTAATATAAGACCCTGTCTTCTTTTCGGGGAAACATGGTAGAGGCTGTGTGTCTCTGTTTATTCATGTCTGGAAGTTGTAAGATGGCGTTGCTTTCATGTCTTGCTGGCCGTGAGCTGGCCACTGGAGGAGCAGAGCAGTGGACAAAAGGAGGCAGTTTAAGATGATGGTGAGGACCACAAGGCTTGAGAGTATGGTATTGGGAGATAAGTCATGGCAACTTACATTTGGGGCTTAAAAGGAGAACACTCTGCTGCGTTTCGAGGTGGTGGGTGAAGCCAGGCCCCATGTCTGTTTTGCACAATGCAAGGAGATTCCTAAAGCCAACCAGTCCTTTCTAGACTTGTGCTCTCACCCCTGTTCCAAAAGCATCCTTAAACCGAAATGAACTGCCCGGGAGATCTCAGAGTTCGATCCACATGGGGCAGTTGCCACAGCTCCATCTTAAGAAGTGTGGGGATTTTTGGCGAGGGACTCATAGGGATTTGTGACTTGAAAATGGTAGCAATACTGTTGAATGTAATTTTTATCCAAGACCCAATTTGGAGACTTAAAAAAAAATAGGCATCGCACTTCCTAAAAGTGTTGAATTGAGAAAGGGTAAATTCTTAGTAATTTTTAGATTATTTATGTATGCCGTGAGTCATGAATCTTCACTCTCAGCAGGGAATTCAAAACCCTTCACCAGACTACAACTCCCAGGATTCCATTGGATTTTGCTATAGCAGTTGAAGTGACATGGAGCTGTCAATGTAGAATCCTAGAATCAGAGAACTGTGGAGTTGGAAGGGGCCTATAAGGCCATTGAGTCCGACCCCTTGCGCAATCCAAGAATCCAAGTTGAAGCAGATTTGACAAGACGGTGGTCCAATTTTCTCTTGAAGGCCTCCAATGTTGGAGCGCTCACCTTCCCCTGAGGTCATGGGTTCCATAGTTGTATGACTCTAACAGTTAAGAAGCTTTCCTTGTAGTATGGATATACTCTTAGACTCCTGAGACCATTAGAAATAATGTCTTAAGCCAGGTTGCTAAATATGTAGAAGTCATACGACTTAAAACTGGCCCTTCCTTTCTGCTCTGTGTGTGTGTGTGTGTGTGTGTGTGTGTGTGTGTGTGTGTGTGTGTGTGTGTGTGTGTGTGTGTGTGTGTGTGTGTGTGTGTGCGCGTGTGTGTGCGTGTGTGTGTGTGAGAGAGAGAGAGAGAGAGAAGAACAAGTTGTATTTGGTGGCTTGACCTGAAAGGGAGGTGAAGTGATGACTGGAATTTAGTCATCTTGTCACTACTTGGCTGTCTTTTCTTTCCTCAAAGCTTTTCCTTCTCTCTGGGCCGTCTTTTCATCCAGCTTACCTGATTCATTTTTGAAAGAGGTTTATGAAGCATCACCATGTGATCAATGTCTTTGCTCTGAGATTTCCTCTTCATAGGAAGAATTATGCTTGTTCTTTTCTCTTAAGAAAGCCCCCCTTGGAGTTCAGGCACAGATCTTTGGTAACTCCGCACATCTGCGGGGCCAGTTCTGCTGTCTCTTTTGGATGTGACAGAGAGTCGGAGCAGCCCCTGTGTGATGATGCTCTTAGGCACACCTTGTCCATCAACCGTTATCCCACCTCAAGTCTGGGAAGGTTTCTGATGGACGGAGCATGGTGGCAGGACACTTGGGGAGGAGAGAGATGACATGATGCAGTCTTTATGTCTATCAGATTTCTAGGCTGTTTTATAGCCACGGGAAAGACGCCCCAGAAACCTTGCAAATTGGGATCAGAATGGGATGGAGAAGTATGTGTGTGTGATGTTTGTGCAATCTGGTTTTGACACCAACTTTGGGTTTGACAGGCACTGTTAGCAGGACATTATCTGGAAGAATCCATCACCAGATGTTTGGCTCCTCTTCTTTGTTCTCTCATCCTAGACCAGAGATGGTGAGCATTTGGCACTTCAGATGTTTTGGACTACAATTCCCAGGATCCTCAGCCTCTATTGCCAGTGATAAAGGACTCTGGGAGTTGTGGTCCAGCACCTCTGGAGTGCCAAAGGTTTGCCACCTTCTGTCCTAGAGGAGTGGTTCCCAATGTGGGGTCCCCAGAGGTTCTTGGACTGTGACTCCCAGAAGCCTTCACCACTAGCTATTCTAGCAAGGGCTTCTGGGAGTTGCAGTCCTAAAGTTGGGGACCACTGCCCTACAGTCTTAAGGATTTCCCACCTTTAGCGATGACTGTCCCACCAAGTTTGATCCTGGAGTGAGTTTGCAACGTGGCTGTCCTGAAGCTTGCACCGCAGGGAGCTCTCCATGGTTCTGATCTAGTTACCCTTGGACAGAATACTCCAGCACGTGGGGGAATAATAGATGGTTTGCTTTAGAAGGACAACATGTGTGATCTTCCCAATATAGGACAGGATAGAATATTTTGAGAAGATGGATTTTTGCAGTTGTACATTATTGGCTACTAGAAACTGATTGGTGTCATTTGAAAACTTCAAGGAAACTTAATTCTTACCTGAGTTTTGAAACAGAACAAAGCAAAAACAATAACAACACACAGTAACAAGACTAAGAGATTTATTTCACTAGAAACCTCCAGAGATTACAATCCTTTTCTTCTGAAATACACAGAACAATATTTAGGCCGCAGGTACACTGAAGTGGGATCAGAATGAAATGGGATACAAAAATTTACTCTCTCTTTTTTTGTCACTAACATTGGTACTGTCCTGAAATTTTGAAATTTTTTGTATCATAAACATCACGATGAAGTCGCAGTACTTGGCTAATGCTAAACATCTGTAAGCCAAGAAACAACTTTATTTAGCTAATGCTAAACAGCTGAGATCTAGTTCACAACTCTGGCAGGATCTTCTCTTTCAAATGTTGAGGGAACGAGTTCCAAAAAGACTGCGTTGGGTTGAAGACGGAGTTTCTGTGAAAAAGCGAGTGAACCTGTTTATTGATCTATGTCACGTGCTAAGAAGTCCTCATTCCTGTTCAGACCTCTTACAGACGGACTGGTGTAATCAGATTTATGGGTGATGAAGAGACTAACTTTATGCTTGCAGGTGGGGAAGTCAGATCTTGTGACACCTTTGGGGCTTCCTGTTTTGAAGCGTTGCTGTCCGTTTGAGTGAGCATTAACTTTGGCTGTATTATTTAAAAACCATTAGGTAGTGAGTAGCCACCATCTATGGCATATCTGCTGGATTTTCATCCTTGCGTTTTCCTGAGCGTCAGCAGGAAATGCTTTCAGTTTTCCCCTCCTCCTCCTCCCTTTTTAAGCAGGCTGCTGATTTATGAGCTCTCTCAAGTCACCCTGATGACAATGCATTAGAGGCGCCTCGGTGAGAGCGTTACACCAGCACCTGAAAGAACTTGGGAACAAAGGACAAGATCCTGCACTGTGTTGCGGCACGGTTGCCGTGAGCTTCAATCAGGTTCAGAAGTGAGAAAGAAACCTTGTGCCGGAGGCGAATAAGCAGACAGGAAGCAGAGAGAAGAATCCTTAAGTTGTTCAGTAGTACAAAACGAGAAACCTTCTTACATCTTCTGTGTGTAAACCTGCATTCAGAGTCAGCGGGAAGGAAAGAATGGTGGGTTTTGTTTTTTTTAAGAGTTCACATACAAAAGTCCTCCATTCCAAGAGTTCTGTCTACCTTTTCAGGCACCTTTTTAACACCTTGACGTTTGAGGTGCCTGTGGGGAAAGCATAAAACAGAAGGTCTGAGGTTGAGGTTTAGCTCGCTGAAGCTCCACCACAAGTTCCTTCTCTGAAAGAGAGCTCCCAGCCAGCACCGGGTCACAAAGAGGACACTTGCCTGGAGCATGGCTTAGCTAAGCCTCAAAGCATTCTAATTTTGGCCTTGCTTCCGGGTGAGCCACAGTACAGTGGTGCCTCGCTTAATGAGTGCACCGTTTAACGACGAATCCGCATAGCGACACATTTTTTGCAATAGCTAATGCAATCGCATTGCGATGTTTAGATAGGCCAAAAATCGCATTGCGATGTTCTAAAAACAGCTAATCGGCGGTTCCAAAATGGCCGCCGGAAGAATAAAATGGCTGCCCGCTCCGTTTTCGCGCCCTACCCTCGCTTACCGAGGCAGCGAAAATGGCGGCCGGATGGGATATCTTCGCTTACCAGTGAGTTTTTGCCCCATAGAAATGCATTAAACAGAGTTTAATGCGTTCCTATGGGGTTTTCAGTTCCGTTTAGCGATGTTTCCGGATAGCGACGTTAATCCTGGAACGGATTAACGTCGGTATGCGGGGCACCACTGTAGTGGTGGTCCAGAAAATTCAGAAATCCCTTCCGTAGGGCTTGAAGGCAGTGAGACAGTGTGGACAGGCTACGATGGACTTGTGGTCTTCTGAGATGAGTTCTGATCCCCAGGAGGATAGTGATGAGGTTGGAGCAGCCTTTCACTTGGCATCAAACTGCTTAATAGTGTACACTTTCTTGTAGATACACAAACGGGCACATACACTCATTAGCTAGGCGGTTTAATATTGTAGGCCAAGAGGGAAATCCTCCTCTTGGTCCAACGACAGCCCCTTTGATTCGATCCTGTTAGGCATTTACTCAGAACAAGTGTGATCACATGGTCGCGATAGCAAATGGCGGCTCATTGGCAAGGTGCTGTTTGTATGCCTGGTCATGTACTAGCCGTGCAGATGACCTCACAAGAAGGCATATTCCCAGCATCTTTTTAATTAGCTTGGGTTGCCTATTGTGATTTGCATGATTTTGCTTACTCGAGTAGAACCCAAAAGGATTTGGGCTAGTGGGATTTAAAGAACAACTTTATTTATTTAAAACATTTTCAGCCCACTTTTTTCTCTTTAAAAAAGAACCGAAGGTGGCTTATATCATTAAAAAGACAATATGTAGAAGCTCAAAGCAGTAGGTATACAAATATTTAAAAAAGAATTAAACATTAAAAACTTATAAAATCAATACCAAAGCCCATTTAATGCAACAGAGTACAACTATTAATATAAAAAACCCTCTCTGGCCACCAGCTATTAAGGGAAAGCCTGCCTAAAGACCAAGGTCTTCTCCTGCTTTCGGACGGACAGCAAAGATGGGGTCAGTCTGGTCTCCAGTGGCAGGGAGTTCCAGAGTCTGGGAGCAGCCACAGAGAAGGTCCCCACCAAGCACCAAGCTGACTGTTAATAAATCCCATTCATTCTGCAGGTCTGCTCTAGGGACTAACAACCAGATTTAGCCCAGGGCATGTGAGAAAGTTCTGTTCGAACGTTGTATTCAGTTCCTTTGTTTATTGATTAGTCATTTAAATCACCTCTGTTTCAAGACTCAGTTGCTGCATTCAGATTTGATTCATTCATTCACTTCTCTTTCCTCCACTTTTTTACAGTTTTGGAGGATACTTTCTTTGCAAAGGGGGTTGAGGGACCTCCAGGAGAACTACAGAGTTAGCTAAATTTCCTGTTTCCACCTACATTTCCCTCCTGCCTTGTATCCCCTATTGTTCTGAAAATGCATTTGCCCCACAAACGGTGATGCTTGCTTTTAGTAACCTTATGGCGTCTGCTGGCGCTGAAGAGAAGTTAGATTCTCTTCCTCATTTCTCTCTCTGTGCTTTTGTTTCAGAATTAATGAGAACCGAGGCAGATGGGGAACCCCTCGGGTTCTTCATTCTCCCGTAAACAAATGTATCACCAAGTCCCTCAGGTTGCAGTATGGCGAAACTGGCCTCAAACCAATTTAGGTTATGCGTTAATGTGTCAAGAGAGACAACAACACAATGACCCACAACTCAAAAGAACATATTTTGGAATTTGGGAGTGTTCATGACTACCACCCACCCACCCACCCACATATTGCTCTTCTCATCTTAACACCTTACACAACTTTGCTGCATTTTGCACACAGCATACCGGCTTCTAAGGCATATATCCTGCACCCGACACCTTGCGTTGTTGTTTTCCTTCTTCTTTAAGATAAAAACATGGGAAACCATGGTGTTGTTGAAACAAAAACCAGCTTCTGTTTCTCAGACTCTGGCTTCATCCTCGTTCCAAGCTCTTTGGGGGGAAAAATAAAATAAAATAGATGGGTGTTAATTAACAATGGTAGGCCAGAGGAGTGGGGGGGGGGGAATGTTATTTATGGCTTTAATTTTCCAAATGTTTCTCTTTTCTCCACTTGCGCTCTTTAACTTTAAGAGTGGCAGTCGTTAATTAGGAACAGTGGCCGTTGCCCATGAAATGGTGCGGTGCTGTTCGCGTGAGAGGCATGTTGTATATCAAATATTTGCCGACACGTCCTGTGAAATCACGGTGAGAGCACTTCGGCTAATCACGCCTCTCTGCTACGTGCTGCCTCTAATTAATTTTGAAAATAGGTGGAGACAGCCTCCAGGATCTGAGCCCAAGGCCACCCCTTTCTCTCCGGAGTGCGTGCCTGGTTTCCCCAGGGGGTGGCTGTCGCTAGCAACGCTCCGGGTCGTTGGTATTTGTTCCATCTTGTATTACTATTTTAGTATTTGGAAATAATGAAAGGGGCATTGGGACCACATGGCTTTCTAGTCTGCATCGCCAGCCGTAGTACCTACTCCAAAATGAGAAGGAAACAAGCCCCCCAAGATCCCAGCATGTCTACACTGCTATAAAGGCTTGTGCTAAGCTGCTTTTCTAGTCCCCGGATCGTTGGCTGAGCTGATCCACTAGAGCAACCAAGGAAAATCTGCCTAGACCACCTCTTTCTGCTTCTTCCATCCAGACGACGTTCTGTGTCGCACAGCTGCCTACAGGAATTTGTTCGGGAGACGTGCTGTTTTTCCTGTTTTGATGCCATTGTCTTTTGTTGCTGCTGCTCTTGTTTTGGAAGTTGTTTATGAACTGCCTTGTGAGAAATAATATTTCCAGGTCTGGGGAAGGAGGAGGTAAAAGAATGAAGGATAAATACGTAAGAATGGCTTCTCTGACTCATGACACTCCGTTCAATGGGACCCGCTGAGCTGTTTTGTGGACTGTTTCTTGGCTGTGATCCATGGCCAACAGCCAACAGCATTCAGGCTGAAATGGGCAATGCCCTTTCTTTCCCTCCCCGTGCCAAGCCAAAAGTTTGTGGTCAGTTCATTGGCATAGCAGGAAATTTATTTCAGTAACTGGAGGTTTGGATTCTGCTGAGGTTTCTTTCTGCAGCTCCGACAACATATTAGTTAGGGGACTGGCAGAGGCTGTCCATCAATTCGGTTTTTTGTCTGTTTGGTTGCTTTTTTCATAGATTGAATTAGACAACGCGCCTGTCTCATCTAGTGTTGTCTTCTCTGACATGCAGTGGCCCTCCAGGATTTCCAGCAGAGAAGGATCCACGCATTCCTACCTGGCGATGCCCCCTGGGATTCTCTGAACTGGAGATTCTGGGTTTTGGACTTGATATCTTGAACATATACTCTACCACTGACACACTATGTGTTCATCTTGGCTTCAGCTGTTCAGAAAATGGAAGTCCTGATAAGTGTGGAAATTACCACTCAAGTCAAAATATGTACATAGTGCATTATCCTTGGTGTACATTTTTGGATGATGATCCCAGAATCTGTCGGTTGGTTGGTTGGTCGGTCGATCGTTTTGACTTCTCTACCACCCCATAGAGCACTCTCTGGGTGTTTTTCAATTTAATTTTGCAGGCTACAGATTGCCCCCAGGTACTCTTTTTACTGACCTTGGAAAGCAAGAATACTGAGTCAACCTTGGGCCCTTTGGGATCAAATTCAAGTTGTGAGCAGAGTCTTGACTGCAGTACTGTAATTTAGCCGCTGTGCCATGGGGCTCATCTAAAGCTGGTTGCTTTAGCAAAACATAATTTGTTACTCATATGGTCCCAGAGCAATTCGAGGGATCTGGCATGTTTGTCATTCAGAACAAGGTCAAATCAAAGAATCAAGCTAGATGTTAAGGGGAGTCATTACTAGATACAGGTAAGCCTCCAAGGTGCATGTCTCAGGAATAAGTCTTGCAAATTATGCCCATGTTTATCTTTCCGTAGCCAGTCAGAAAACAGAGTGCAGCCAAGGGCAGATACATAGGGAAAGAAAGCCATTGCTGTGAAAGGCACACATCTTTCGCCTTTTGGGCAACCACTTCTACAAAAAACATGATGAACTTACTTTGTTTCACCTTGGATCTCTCTTGTAACTGAGGTTGGGACTTTGGCACACAGCCAGCAAAAAGGCTGGGGTGAATATCCTTTCTGGATCGCTCCCCTGAATCCTCCCAGCTGTCTTCCTGGCTGGTCGGATCGTGGAAACTGCTTCTGCCTTTCTCAGGATCTGAACAAAGTTACAGATGGGGTGGGATGTTCAGCTCTGGGTTTTCCACGGCATGTTCCTCCTCCTAAGTTTGCCTTTAAGTATCCTTGAGACAGCCAGGAAAGTGTTCCTCTGTACTTGCCGACTGTAGTGACATAAAACAGGTAGAAAAAAGCTTTAATGAGCACTCTTGTGATTCCCGGTTGAATGGTTTTGACCCACCAATGCAAAGAGGTTGCATCTTTGTATTTTTCTTCTACTATTTTCTCTGCCTGTGGTTCCACCTTGGTTTCCGAGCTAGAAAGGGTTACGTGCAGGGTAAATTGGACAGGTCTAATGAAGACCCACATCAGCTAGATAGCCGTTGACACCGTTTATTACCCAATCTGCTAAAATAATGCCTTCAGCATCCATTGTCTGTCTTGCTGTGATAAGGAGTGACGTTCGGCTTCTCTCTCTCTCTCCCCCTCATTCTATTCTGCAGGACCTGCTGTTTAGCGTGTGTGCTCTCAATATCATCTCCACGATTGTCTGCGCTTTGGCAACTGCGATGTGTTGCATGCAGATGGTCTCCTCCGACGTTCTCCAAATGGTGAGTGAATTCCAATGAGGGGAACATCTAATTATATCTAATCTTCTCTTGCCTCGGTGTATCCATGCTGCGCGAGCAGGACTCTCAGCCAGGATGGAAGAGGGCTTGGGCTCCTGGAAGGAGGGGTGTTTTTAATCATCTTTCTAAGGCAGTGTCCCCGATGGCTGTGAATCTCTTGTGTTGCCTCTTCGGTCGGCACCATCCCCTTGTGGGGCCAGGTGTGGGGCCAGAAGGAGCTGTTGAAGGAGGAGAGGGTGCCTGGTGAGATCTGAGCCCTTTCATGAAGACCTTGCCCTCTCCCCAAATGCTTCTTCCCCTAAGAATCACAGTGGCCTCATTTTCAAGAGGTCAGACTAATTTGAAGCCTGGGTGGCTAGGAAAGCCCAGGTGAGATCAGGGTTAGGGTGCTGGACTAGGTTTCAGGAACGTATGGTTGAAATGTCTGCCCAGCCATGAAACTCATACGTTGACTTTGGACTGTTACGAGGATAAAGGGGTGGGTGGGAGAGGAAGAGTCGTGAGCTTTTTGGAGGAACGCTGGGGTATTAATAGAGAGAGCTAAGATAAGATTATTAGCCAGTGGCCATCAGACTGAGAGTTCTCACAAGGGTATTAATATAACAAGGAATTAAAGGAATGTCCTGCTTCAAACTTTCTTGGCCCAAACAACAGAAACATTCCAGCAGGAAGGGAGGTCCATTCTCTTAGTCCGTCGCAGTGAAAATCAGCAGAGGTTTCTATCCCTTGTTTGTTCCTCGTTTCACAGACAGACCCTTAGGGAATAAAGACTTTTCTTCCTCTGAATGTTTACTCGATATTTCTTCTGCTCCTTTTCTCCGCGTGGGACGTCCCAAGGCTGGATCATCGAAGCCCTTCTGGCTAAGCCCCCTTCCCATCCATTTTGTGGGGACTGTTTTTGGTCAAAGAGAGCTGGCGCAGAAAGCGGAGGGAAGGGAGAGGTTTACTCCTCAGCACTCTATGTGTTTCATTTTGTCGCTTGGATGGCACCCCTTTGTTAATGTATTTGTGGCTCTTCGCAGTTTAAAAGTGTTGAGCGGGAGCAGCCCTTTTGACTTATGGTTGATAGATACGGTATTATGCACAGGACATAAGCAGAGTTCTCTTTGACAATATCTACTTTGCATTATTTTTAATTGTAACGACAAAGTTATGCTAACTGGAGCCCAGTTCTGTGCACCACCCCCAAAGCACAAACCCCAGGATTTCCCACGAGGAAGCCATGACACTTATCGTGGTCCCAGAGCCTCGGCTTTTGTGCCTTGAGCTTGACCTCCCGAGTGGTCCATCCAAGCTGTTCCCCTCTCTTGAGGAAAATATCACCGTGCGTGTACCGCACCGTACGATCTCCATTCTGCTCTCGGCTGCCCTCAGCGGTGGTGGAGGAAGCTCTCCTACGGCCCCAGATGAAGGAAGAGCCAACGACCATGTTGGCCGACTTCCCTCCGTGAAATGGAGCAGGGGAACCCTTTGGTCCTTTAGCCTCAGATGGGAAAAGGTTTCCCGTTTGGCCTCGCCGGAATCCAAGGCTCAGTGACCTCCATGATCATCAAGGGACAGCAATTTTTTGTTCTAGTAAATTTGTTCCACCTTCTTCTTTCCCCCCTCCTGAAAGGTGTCATTCCACCCTCCCCTCCTGAATTCCAGACGTTCTCTTCCTTAGCAACACCAAAACGGGCGTTCAGCCTCGTCACAGCCATCAGATCTATTTACGGGCTTCGTGAGTCACCTTCAGCCTTTATGACTCAGAGTCGATTCTCTCCTCTTCCACGGCCAGCGCCCCGTTTGGGTGGAGATTCCTTAAATTATACATGGCCTCTTTGATGGCCTCAAGTGTCATTGTTTAAACACCTGAAGGGTTTGGAGATATGGGCCAAAGCAGGCGTTGCGCTCTTTGCCCTTGGCCTCCACTCAAAATTTGCCACGGACTTTGTACGTAGAGGATCGGTTTGAATGGATTTTCCAAGGCTCTGAGACGAAATAGTCTTTATCTCCCTCTCTTCTGACAGTTGCTCCTGCCCAATCTGTCCTCCAGCTCCGAAAAAACACCTGTCAAGATGGGAGGACCCGTAAAGCCCTCTTCAGCCATCCAAAAATACAGGTTAATTTGAAAGTATTAGCAGGGAAAGAATTTTAGCCCATCCCTGTCTCTGTGGAGACACGAGGACTGTCTGAAGAGAAACGCTTCCGCCAGGTGTGGAGAGTCTCCACATAGCTGGCGAGCCTTTCAGGTGATTCTACATAGAAGCGTAGAATCATCGTAGGATTGGAAAGGGACCCTGGAGGTCCTGTAGCCCAACCCCCTGGGGCCCAAGGCAGGAGATCTCATCCCATCCGGGACAAAGGGCTGTCCCATCTTTTCTTGAAAGCCTCCAGCGATTTTGCACCCACCACCTCGGGAGGCCAGCCTATAGAGCAGTACTTCTCCAAGCTGCCTGCAACCGTAGCGTCTCCCCTTCTGACCGTCCTCTTCCACGTGTGAGACAGAACTCTCTCCCTGCAGACCTTTCAAGCCATTCGTGGAACTTCCTTTCCGAGCAACCTCATTTTGAAAGCATTCATTCATCTGGATTGCAAAGTATATTTCTTTCTTTAAACTTAGAAGCTACCTTCCTTCCATGGCTGGATCTGAAGGGTTGTAGATACAAAAAGCTCATTGAAGCTTTCACAGCGCTGCAAGGGACAGGATGGTTGCAAGCTGTTCCTGCCCCCTTTTCCAGCAAGCTGGATATTCAATTTGCTGACCTCGGAAAGATGGAAGGTTAATCCTGTTGGGATTGAACGCAGGTTGTGAGTGGAGTGTTGACTGCAGTATTGCAGTTTAACCACAAGGCTTAATAATAATCCATGGTGGGTCTCATTAGGGCAGGTTGTCACCAAACAGCCTTTGGACACCTTCATCAACAGATCCTGAGCGCAGAGGATCAGAGCTCAGTGAGAAAACTCACAAGTGGGACCTGCAACAAAACTTTGTAGCACAGAACAGGGTGCCAGACCTTCGCTTCCATTCCCATTGGTGTCCTATTAGACAGCCAGGGGTCTGCTTCTTAGGTCTCTCGCTCTGGTTTTTATTTTCCCCTACAATTTCTTGGGACTTCTAAAAATCTTGGAGTTTCCCAGGGCCCCCAGTGGTGTTGCTTTGACTGAAAATGCAACAGCACTGGTGATGTGAATGTTGGAAATATGAGGGATGATGCCTGGCATTCACAAGGACCCTCCATCAGTCCTTGGCAACTTCAGTTAGAACCAGGGTGAGCAATATGTGTTTTGTGGGCTTCTAAGGCCCCAGGAGACTTTTTTTTTGCAGAGGGCATCCTCCAAATTGTACATAAAAATCGAGAAATGCACTCTTTGACATCTCAAGGAAAAAGCCCTCCCTTTAACATCCATTTATTGAATGAAAAAGCAAATCAAAGCGACTAGAGCCTTTCTGACTTTCCCCTTTCTTTCTCGATAATGAAATAATTAACATTACAACACAACTCCTTTCTTACAAATTTTCATGAACTTCAACAAACATTTCCCAAAGGGGAAAAAAAAGTGCATTAGGCGCATTAATCCTTTGTACAGATTTTAACTGAATTGTGTTTTACTTTATATTTAACCTGTTTATCGTTTTAGTATTCTCAGTTTTTTGGGGGCACAAATCCTTTTGCCTATGAAGATCATAATATATCTCTGCAGAATCTTGTATGTAAGATATTTGGGTTCTTCTCAGTTCCGTACATCAGGTTTACACTCATACCTCTCTGCTCCGTGTCTCGTTTTTCTCCTGCTTGGCTATCTAGCATTGCTGTGAGCATAAGCAATAGATCTCCACCCTTTCCATCCGGATCTGGGCCCGCCTGGAGACCCGCTACCTCTCAGCAAAACTTTGCTGTGCTTCCGCGCGCCTTTGTCCGTGTTTTGCATTTGAGCAAAAGAGGACCAGCCGTAGGCTTCTGGGAGGTCCTTCTAACACTCCCTTGACAAGATAGAGACCTCTTTTTAATTCGAGGCAGCCTCTCTGAGGCAGTAGAAAATCCTCAGGAGCCTGTCAAGGCGTTCGAGTAACCTTTTTACAAGGGTTATGGGTTTTTTGAAAGGTATCTAATTAAAAATTTATGGCCGAGCAGTGAACTTGGCGTCTGAGTGCATCGATGCCGGAAGCCAGCCGGCTTCTTTTAAAAGCCTGCAAGAAAGGTGAGCCCGGGTGCTCCATCAGCTGTCACTTCGGGTGGTCGGGTTTACATATGATCTCGATCCATTGTGCAGCTCGCCTTCAATTGCCAAGGCCTTCCGTTGGCTACAGGTTGTGCGTGCGTGCGTGTGTGTGTGTGTGTGTGTGTGTGTGAGTGTGTGAGTGTGTGAGTGTGTGTGTGTGCATGTTGCGGAGGTGCGACGTTTCCCTCCCATCCCTCTCTTGTCACTGATTTAGAGAAGCTCCTGTGAATAGTAGCAGGGAAAGCTTGTCAAAGATTGATGGCTTTGTTAACAGTTAGAAATGTTGAAATGACAACTTCACAAAAGAACCGCTTAATACAAGAGAAGACCCAAATTCCAAGGGAATTCCCCTATTCAAAGTATTTCCCCTTCTTCATTTGTCTTGTCTGCCAACTTTAATAAGGACGCATTTGCCACTTCAGAACTAATTACCATAATTGTCGTATTTCCGAGTGGTTTCTTGAAACTTCAGCTTCTTTGTAGGCTGTTTGAAAAAAAGCGAAACCTTCCTTTATGTGCTTACTTGTGGTCGTGTCTGGCATATTGACCTTCTCCGGGGAGTTATGGGGTGGTCATGGGTGGAAAGCAGTGTACACGTTTAGCTGGTTCATGTGTCAACGGATCCAAGAGGCAATCAAGGGTATGTCCATAGTCATAAGTTTTGACTTGTGCTGAAGGCACGTTACGAAAGCAGCAGAGTCATTATTTAAAAACAAGCCTGTTGCTTTTTAGTTCCATTTTCATCTTTTAATAACGAATCATAGAAAGAGTTGAAAGGGGCACCAAGGATCACCTGCTTCAAGCCTGAATGTCGGAGCTGATGGATGGTTGGGCAACCGATGGTTAAGAATCTCCACTGAAGGAAAATCAACCCCTTTCTAAGCAGCTCTTTATGTCAGAAGGTCTTCTTCATGTCTAGCCACCATCTCCTTTCTTCCTTTTCTCTTCGTTCATGTTCTGCTCGCTCGAGTAGTAGGAGTCTCCTTCTGTGAAAGCCCTGTAGCCATTCGAAAAGGGCTACCCAATCTCCTCCCAGCCTTCTCCAGGGTAAATACACCCCGGGTCCTTCAACCTTGCCTAACAAGACTTCAGTGTCCACCCCCTCTATCATCTTGGTCTCCCTTCTACGGATGCCGCTCCAGCTTGTTGGTGGTGCTGCAGGGAACTAAAGCTGAATAGAATAAATATATTGGTTGTTGTGGGGTTTTCGGGTTATAAATAGACTTCGGAAAACCAGAAAGCAGTATTTTAGAAGCAACACACAAATGCTACTTGTTACACTGAAAAAGTAACTCAACAGACTATCTTATTATGTTTTTTTTTAAATTATGTAGTTATGCCATGAATATCCCAGCCAAATGAATACACTACCTTTTCTAAAAAGATTACCTGTTACTTACACAGTTCTAAGGATCCGGTAGGAAGTAGCTCCCTGGGACTGTAATGAAAGACAGATCCAACTACAGATGGTGAATGTGTAAAGTACCACTGCAAAGTTAATGACCGGTAAAATTAGTTACCAGTCAGCCTGATATTGATCTGTGTGTATGTCTTGATTTCCTTCATTAAGATTTCCCCGCCCATGTTCCATGTGGGTTGGTTTTGGAGCTGCATGGCTGAAAAAAACTGCTTCTTGAAATTAGAACCAAATCCATTGAAATGGTTTCCATTCTCATCCATGGTGGGTAGTGACTGCCATGGGAGCTGGAGTCAACAGAGTCCAAAGGGGGAACAGAGAGCCACTGCTTGAAGGGAAATGGGCATTTCCCACCCCTGCTCAAATGGCATTTACTTGTTACCTGTGGGTAGTCTTTTCCCAAGGTTATCCCCCCACCCACCCCCTGCACTAGGTCCTCCCAGGCCATGACCCTCCAGGTAGCCACTCCAAGGGAGGCCAGGAGATCATCTACTAGAAGCAGGGCCTTCTCTGCTGTGGCTCCAATGCTTTGGAACCAACTGCCCATGGAGCTGCGCCCGGCTCCCTCCCTCCCAACTTTTAAAAGACTCTTGGAAAAGCATTCCTTTATAGAGAGGTCTCTTGGCAACCCTGCGTGATCTATTTTCCACTGCTTTATATGTCTACACACCTTGTGCTGCATTTTATTCTCACATTTCTGCCTTTTGATGTATATTAAGTGACTGCAAGTTTGTGCTTTATATGTAATGTCTTTTGTTGACTGTAAACCTCCCAGAGTAGTGCATTGCACTAATGGGGCGGTATGCAAATTTAAGAAAGAAAGATTAAATTTCTAAGTTGGTTGAATGGCAAACCAGTATGAAAAGTCAATACTTTTTAATTGCCAGGTATATTTGCCATAAAGCTTGGCCTTCTAGCTTTAATAGTTGAACTAGCCTTTTTCATTCAGAATAAGTATTTTAAAAGAAACCCAGACACTCTTGGTGTACCAAATGATATGGTGAATTTATAACTCTGTTAATACTTTGATTGGGATTTAATTTCACAGTGCTAGAGATTGGAACACAATCTTGGAGTGCAGGATTAAAGTTTCTTCTACCTCCTGCTGCTTAATCTTACGAAATACTTTCTTTTTAATGGCCACACACAATTTTTCTTCCAGGAGGAAGGTGATTGTGAACTTTCGTGACCCATTTATTTATTTTTTCCTGGCACTTTTGCCTTGGTGTAATTTAAGGGAATCGGTGTTAACATTGTGGAGCTTTGAGATAAGAAGATTGTCCGCTCTGGGCAATATTCTGTGGTTGAACCTGGAAGGGACTTTTTACAAGCCATGTAGTTACCTGCAAGACATTCACTGGGAGCAAAGCAAACGGCATGGTGAAGTTACATTTCAAAGGTAGCATAACAAGCGTGAACAAGGTTAACGAAGGGTGGAATTAGGAATGTCTTCTGGTTGCTTTTTCTAGGATAAAGAGGGTTTTTGGAATTTTTTAGGCACCACTGGAAAAGCATACTATGCAACTGAAACATGAAGTTGTCTTTATAGGAGGGAAAGAGGGAGACTCAGTAAGAGATGAGTTGATCTAACAAAGGAAGCCACAGCCTTGCAATTGCATGGTCTGGGCTGGGCTGTTGACAACAGGACTTTCTGGAGGTCACTAATTCATAGAGCCGTCATAAATTGGAAGCCACTTGATGGCACATTAAAAAAAATACAAATCCTCAGTCCTGTTGTATGGCATGGCATTGTGGACTTTATAGGCATGCCAAGCTTAAGCTTGATTTTTCTGTTCATGAGCTGAGAATACTGTCACGTTACTAAATTCCGCCATTCTATTATGGCTAGTAGTCATTAAAGGGAACCAGCATTCCTTCTAAAATGGTTCCAAAATGGTCGAGTGGATCTTTGTTTAAAAGCAAAACAAAGCTACCCAAAAATGCCGGCGACTTTCTCTGATGCCTCTTCCTTCCTTCTTTTCCTGATCCATCAGTTCCTGCCACAGAGGTCTCACTCTGCAAATCCAGACTGCATGACACTGCACGGAACTATCCTGCACCAGACTCTAGATTTTGATGAGTTCATCCCTCCCATCCCACCCCCACCCTACTACCCACCGGAATACACCTGTACACCTGTGGTCGAAGCGCAGAGGTGAGTGTTTCTGCCCGCCGGCTTTATGACTCCTGGTCTTTTTGGGGGGGGGGAGGCAAAGCACATCCTTCTGCTGCATGCCAGAGCCCCCCTATTCTGCCAAAATGCACAACATTGGGGGTGGGGAGGATGAAAAATAGCCCCCCCCCAAAAAAAAAACAGCAGTAGGGAAATTATGCTTCTAGGGAGATTTTTTTTCCCCTTCAAAATTAAAGTGCCCGTTAAATTGGCTTATATCTGCTTATGGGTAAGAAACAATGGTTTGAAAGGAAGGATTATATTTCTTTTATTTTTGCATAACCCCCAACAGTGTTTTTAACTGCCATCACTATAGAAATAAGCTTTAAAGAAAGCATTTCTCGCCAGCTGAGAAGCGGGAATGACTTCTTTGTGATGGTGCTTACTGTGTAGCTCGTTGGAGTCAGCTCTGTTGACAAGTGTGTATGTTTTTCACTCGCTTGTCCCCATGACAGTGTTTCTGGCCACGCTTCAGCCGTAGACCGAGCCAATGGGGATTCCCATTGATTTCACCGGACTGAATCCAATTAGTAATCCCAACTCAATGGAGCCATTGAATTTGTGGGGGTCTGTGTGCTGACTTAACCATTCAGCAGTCAGTGAGTCTGCTTAAGTTTGGACTGGAGGTGGCTTTTGGGCCGCTGGGTCTGTTCTAACTAAATCTGGACCCCATTCTTGTTGTTGTGGTGGATACTGTTATTGATCGTACTCTGCTCAGTTAATCAGGGCACATTATTATGTAAGTAAAATTCATCTGAATGCATCAAACTGATTAAAGACAGACATGAAAAGTGCAGTTATTATGCTTTTCATTGCTTTATCTTTAAGTACATATTTTTTTTTCCTAATCATCATTGTTCCTTTGGTTTTGTTTCAAAGGGGGCTCCATCTGGACTTCCCCCATTCGCCCTTCAGTACTTTGTATGAAGTGGCCATCAACAGCCCCGGGATCCTCTATCCGACGGAGCTGCCCCCTCCCTACGAAGCAGTGGTTGGACAGACCCCTGCAAGCCAGGTAAGAGAAGGGTGGAAGTGGGGAATTTGCAAACATAACCGGTGCTGTATCACACAGGGATGATTTCCTCCACTCCAGACTCTTTGTGATCCCACTGGCATCAGAGAGACATCCCTCCAAGGGCTAGGTAACGTGTGACACCCCCCGTCCCCCAGCCATCCAGAAGTTGCTTATACTTGGTTGTTTGCTTATGCATCATTGGACTATTTCAGCAACGTGGAGAGGGGGGATCTGCTGCTTGGGTAACAGCCTATCCTCCATATAACTTTACTCAGGCTTCATGCTCTGGAGAGGACACTCCTCAATTCAGAGCATGTTACCATAGTCTCTCGAGACTGAAGGATGCCTATGATGATGATGAACTCTCTCAACAGAGATGTAAGGGATACCCACCCCAAGTGATACTTACAAGGTACCAGCAGATTTGATCATTCAAAAGGGGCCAAATGTGGTGTGATTCATAGGTCTCCTCACTTCCCCATGGAGTATCACTCTCACTGCAGGGGGAATGTGCCTGAACCGTATGAGCAGAGCTGAATGCATGGGTCTCTTTCACTTAGTTGTCAGTCCGAACCTACATTTTCAAAATCAATCAACACTCCCCCTGCCCCAAAAGCAGCCATGACAGAAGACTATTTGACTGTAAGCCTCGTTCATCAGCTTCACAGAGGATGTAGGTTTTCCGAGTGTTGGTTTTCTTTTCTCGTTGCGCTATGACCAATTCAGCCTTCTCCCTATCTAGGTTTTGGAGGGTACAACTGGAGGATTGAGCCTGTAGTTTCCAAAAAGGTATCTCCGATTTGGTGGGCAAAGTCAGATCCAAAAGTGTAAATTAATCATTCTTGCCTCACCCGTTTGGATCGGGCCATCTAAACTGTAAATGCAGTATGTCTCGAAAAAGTCGTTATTCCCTAATGCTTTGAGATGCAGAGGACCCGAGGGGCAGCAGGTGGCTCCGCTTTTGCTGGGGGGCGATGAACTAGCTCTTGGCCTTTGTGTGACCCCTTCATGAGCTCTCCAGGGTGCTGAACCTCTTCCAAAAATAGACTCAGCCCTGGGGATGGCTCAAGCGAAAACCCATGAGTCCATTTACCGCTCCATTGAACTTGGAGTCACCAGATGCTCACCTTAATATTCTCAAAAATGGTTCTAGTTTTTAAGCTTTGAGCAACAAAGATTAAGAAGGTAGCCAGCGACAGCCCAAGACATTTTCTGTGCCTGCCAGAAGGAAAGGATGAGCTTCGCAGCTCCATTGTGCCTGTGGGAAAGGACAAGGTCTCCTCCTTTAATTTCCCCGTACAGAAACCAGCTGGATTAGCAGTTGCATCTCATTTCAACACTCATTTCAGCAGTATTCACAACAAGACATGAGGAAATGGGATAGTTTTAGGAAAAGCCAGAAGGCTGAGAAAGAACGTTTAGGGGATTGAATTGCTGTCCTTCAGCATTTCTCACCTGAGGCCCTTGCGCCACTCCGCCTAACGGATAGGGGCCCGTAGAGCTGCAATTTTTCTTATGCCCTACTTAAATTTTGCATTTTATATAAGATTCTTAAAAGTTGCAGCTAAAATTGCTTTTATGAGGATTACGGGTTATTTTTAAATGTGCTGAATTTTATGGCTCAGCATCTTAAGCGGTTTAATCAGTCAAAGTCTTAATTAGTTTAAGTGGTAGAGGAATCCAGTGGTGCCAAGATGGGAAGGCAACTTTTTTTTTTAAAAAAAGAATTTTAAATCTGTTTGGATTCTACTTTGTTTCTTTGATGAAATAAAAAGGAGGGGGATCATGGTGGGTCTTCCATCAAATTTTGAAATGGATGCAAAGGAATTATTTCCAAAGTGGTGAAACATACATATATTTCCCCTGCTTCCAAAATCAGAAGCATTTGCCAGCATTTAATCTAATTTATTCTCTCTCTTTTATCTATGTATCATTTATTATTTTCGGTATGGTTTGTTAATAATTGATGTTTTTGGCTTTATATTATTTTAATTGTATATATGCTGATGTTAGCCGCTCAGAGTGGTATAAATATACCAGCTGGGCGGGATATAAATCAAATAAATAAATAAATAAATAAATAAATAAATAAATAAAGAGCTTCCTGCTACCAAGGATGCTGAAAGCCAATAAGTGCTCGTGTTACCTATACAATGAAGCCTATAAAGCATTCAGTTTAAAAGGGTACATTGGATATATTTTCAGTGGTTTTCGACCTTTGGACTACCAGACATTTTGAACTTAAGCTTCCAGAAGCCCCAGCAAGCAAAGCCATATATGTATAAAGGATTCTGGGATTTGAAATCTAAAAGATCGGGGGGGGGGGGCAACTAGCTTCTACATCAAAAAACTTCACAGGTTTAACTTCAAAGTAAAAGCTTTAATATAACAATAAAAGATCAAGCTTTCCACAAGGAAAACATGTCCTCATCTCCAGGATTGCAAACAGCATTCTAACTACATTGCATACGGTGATATAATATTCAGTGTGACTGCAACACAAAACATTCTAGGTGTTGTTGTTTAGTCATTTAGTTGTGTCCGACTCTTCGTGACCCCATGGACCAGAGCACGCCTGGCCCTCCTGTCTTCCACTTCCTCCCGGAGTTTGGTCAAATTCATGTTGGTCGTTTCGATGACACTGTCCATCCATCTCATCCTCTGTCGTCCCCTTCTCTCCACTTGCCTTCACCCTTTCCCAACATCAGGGTCTTTTCCAGGGAGCCTTCTCTTCTCATGAGATGGCCGAAGTATTGGAGGCTCAGCTTCAGGATCTGTCCTTCCAGTGAGCACTCAGGGTTGATTTCCTTGAGAATGGATAGGTTTGTTCTCCTTGCAGTCCACAATTCAAAAGCATCCATTCTTCGGCAGTCAGCCTTCTTTATGGTCCAGCAATCATTCCCATACAACACCACTGGAAAAACCATAGCTTTGGCTATGCGGACCTTTGTCGGCAAGGTGATGTCTCTGCTTTTTAAGATGCTGTTGAGGTTTGTCATCGCTTTCCTCCCAAGAAGCAGGCATCTTTTAATTTCGAGGCTGCTATCTCCATCTGCAGTGATCATGGAGCCCAAGAAAGTAAAATCTGTCACTGCCTCCATAGCTTCCCCTTCTATTTCCCAGGAGGGGAAGGGACCAGTGGCCATGATCTTAGCTTTTTTGATGTTGAGCTTCAGACCATTTTTGGCGCTCTCCTCTTTCAAGGGAGGAAAGAGGTTTGGCCACTCACCCTTCACTTCTGTCCCGTATTGTCCTCTCAGCCCACTAAGTTGGCGGAAAGAGAAGAAAAACAAAACCGAAGGTTGCAGCCAGTTAGGAAACTAAGCGAGACTTTTCAAGAGCGAGTAATTACAGGGCGATGTAAGAGCTGCTGGGAACCATTATCCAATTTACAACGCCTTGTCAATGCTCCTGGCAAGGAGTGTCACTTATATATATTTGTGCCAATTAACATTTGAAAGCTTTTCTGACGAAGGAACGCAACTGCTTTTAACCAGCGCAGGAAGCGTTGGCGCTGGCTGTTTCTTCAGGAGATGATCGTCCGCCAGCGTCCAAGAGCCGCCAGTGATTTCTGCCATGCTAGTTTTCACAGTTTGCTTTCTTGGCCGTGAAGGGCTTTTGATGCGCTGAAAGAAGGGCTCAGTGACAGCAAGCGTAAATAACGGTGAAAGGCTGCAAAAACACAAAAACACAACTCTTCCCCGCCCCCCCAAGCTGTGACAAAGGACTTCCTTTCAATGTGCCTCCCATCACGACAAGCCAGCCCGCGAGCAAAGGGCTGCTCTCCCCCACCACCTCTTGCTCTTTGGAAGGAGTGCCAGTGGGAGCACCACAAAGCAGTATCATCATCCTTCGTACTTTTTTCCAGAGGTTGCTCATCATCATAGAATAGTTGAATTGGAAGGGGGCCTCGAACCCAAAGCAGATCTGACAGAGTGGGGGTCCCGTTTCCTCTTGCAGGCCTCCAGCGTTGGAGCGCTCACCCCCTCAGCGGTTCCCTTGTCACACTGCTCTCGTGGTTAAGAAATTTTTCCTGATATTCTGCCAAAATCTGGCTTCCTTTGACGTGAGCCCATTGTTGCATATCCTACACTCTTGAGATGATCGAGAACAGATCCTGCCCCTCCTCTGCAGGGGAGTCTTTCAAGTCTTTGAAAAGTGCTGCCCCCTGTCTTCTTTTCTGAAGGCTAACCATGTCCAGTTCTTCCAGCCTTTCCTCAGATCATCCCCTGACCATCCTCGTTGCCTTCTTCTGACCGTTCTGTCTTCAGAAGCAGCCATTGTAAACATTCAACCCAATTCCCAAGGCCCTTTGCAGGCAGTATGTTTTTATTCCCTTCTTTCCTCATTTATTTTGACTTGAATTATCACCTCTGACAACCTCTCCTTTTCATTTCACGCTGCGTGGCCAAAGTATTCTAGCTCCTTCCATTTTATACGTTTTATGGGTTCATGGTCCTTTATTCATCTGCTTTACTACTTCTTCACTGACCACTTTCTTGGTCCTATAAATTCTTAGTGCCTGTGATAAATCCACATTTTGAATATTTCTCTCTTTATTTTCTAAACTTCCGTATATTGAAGTTTGTGATTCCGTACCATAAAGGACGACAGAACACATCACATCATACAATGCCCATTCTCAGATATAATGTTTACATGGTGCATTTCATTCTTCTAACACATCTAGAAAGGTGTTACTTACACTTTTTGAAATGCAGCTTCAGCACGCCCTTAATGTCTGACTTCTAGGTTCCATCACAGAATATTGACCAGCGCTGACAGATCTCCTTATCTTAAAGCTCCAGTGCTTACACAATGTCTGCAAATCGTATCAGTGGCAATAGACCCACATTTCGAAGGTTTCCGCCTTTTTCATATCAGCCTGTATTAACAGCACCAAGAATAAGGGTGAATATTGCAGATGATGGGTGGAGAGGATGATCCAAGCCATGCAGCACCAGGCATTGATCTTGTTGCAGTACTGCCTACCCTCCCATGGAAAACTTCACTGCTCCAAGAGTGAGTGGATGAATGCTTCTTCAGCTTCCCCCATCTCTCGGGGGAGTGCAAGCCAGCAGTCAAGTCTTGGTTTACAGCACTGCTTCCCCACCGGGGCTCCCCAGTTGTTCTAGGACTACAACTCCCAGAAATCCTGACCAGCCCAGCTCGTGGTGAAGGCTTCTGAGAGTTTTAGTCCAAGAACATCTGGGGACCCAAAGTTGGGAACCACTGATATAACCAGCCAATAATTCATGCCTTTGGAATCCGTTGGCCTTCTCCCGTTCATGTCCCAAGCACTATAAGGGGAGGGAGGGCAGCAGAAGCTTCTAACACAGTGGTGTCCAACCTTGGCCCTCCAGATGTTCTTAGACTACAACTCCCAGAAGCCTTCACCACCACCTCTGCTGGCCAGGATTTCTGGTAGTTGAAGTCCAAGAACATCTGGAAGGCCAAGGTTGGACACCACTGTTCTAACACATACCGTCAGGTTCCTCAAGGCCTCACGATCTATTTCAAAAACATGGTGTGATTTCTGGAATGTATTCTGTGAATGCATTTTCCATCTCCAAAGGCTATTTTTGTTTAGTAATAACACTCAGCCGGGATGGGGACTTGAGTTGTGGGACACATTGTCAAGGGGGAGTTAAATCGGACCCAAAGATTTGCCAACATGCAATAAAAGGAAATAAGGTTCTGCTAATACCCTCAGATGCAGTCGAAAGTTTATCCTTTGTCTTCTCCCCGTCATATCGGTGACTGTAACTTTAGCCAAGCCCTTCAGGATTTTGGGTGCGTGTGTGTGTCTTAATACCTCCGCCCCCCCGGTCCAGTCCCAGTACATTCCCAGTGCCACCATTTTGCTTCTGTTTCTGGCAAAGCTCTGTCTGGGACTCAGCTTTTGGCTGCTACCCAAGAAGGTCCAGATCTTGCCTGGGGGATGTTGGGTGCTGTAGTTGCAAAAGTATCTTTTCTCCTAATCTCTGGGAAGGGAGCCTTCCAGCCTGTCTCCAGGAAAGTTGAAAACATTTTCTGGTTTCTTTTTCCCCAGAAATTGCCGGGCTGTGTGTGTTTGTGTGTGTGTGTGGGGGGGGGGGGGGCGGGAATTGCAAAAACCAGAATACAGATTGGAGGCGCTTGTTTTTAAAGAAGAAACTTAGCATAACTTTTAAAAGGCGATCGCTCTTTTCATTTATATCGGTTCTAGGTCACAGCAATGGACCAGCAAGCCACTGAGACCAGCCTGGTGGAGAGGAGCACCACAGCAGGCTTTAGCAGTCAAGGTAATCTGAGCAATGCCCATTTGCTTGCCTCAGGCTAAATTTGTAAAAGCGTTGAAGTGGAAGGGAACCCCAGAGGTCACCTAGTCCAGCCCCCTGCCCTGTGGGAAGTCAATACAGAAGCATCCCTAGCAGATGTAGAAGCGTTGAATACCAGCAGAATTGATTGGTAGTAGATCCAGAAGAGACCAAAGGGATTTTTTTTTCTTAAACCAGCATAGAATTAATTGGCCGAATGTGAGGTCTCAGAGATAACTTTAAAGAAGCATTAGTTGTGTAGGAGAAACCTGTTAAAGGCTGCACCAAAACTTAAAGACAGTCACAAATCAAACAGATGGGGATGTATATCCTAAACGCAAGGAGAGACCTCTTAGCATCGAAAAGAAAAGGGTTTGGGGGTGTTCTGGGATGTTTTTATGAGCTCTTGTTATGTGGTTGGTGTATTTTTCCTCTATTGGCCTTTCTCTACATGTTCTATAGCCCGCTTCGTTATCCTAGCTGATTTTATTTATCTTAGGAATTTCATTGCATGCCCCCCGATGAAGGCTTCCACAAAACATGCTTGGTTACACAGCAACTTTACCGTAGCAACTATGGTATATTTTTGCATGTGTTTGTTCTGTTTTGGATTCTGATTCTTCGTGATACATTCTCGAGCAGTAGGGCTTACTTCCGATGAAGCCAATGCGTCTTTCCTCATGATTGGGCTTTCAGCTCCCAGTCAAAGCAGAGAAGAACAGAACTTATTATTAGAAATGAAGACTCGGAAAGGCCAGGAATATTCCCCTCTTTCCTGTTGCATCAAGTCAAGATCTTTAGCTCTTTAAAGTACATGGCAAGAAAAATGTCATATATCAAAATACAGGGTTTCAAAAAAATTTTAGCAGGCTATCTGTCCTGTTCTTATCCAGACTTCCTGCAGGTATGGGGAACATGTTTTCAGATATGGAAAATAGCTTAGCATTTTCAATGGCCTCTTCTTCTAGGAATCAAACGAATAACCCTCAGAGATGGTCTATTGCTCCATTGTTGTTTTTGTTTTTCTTCCAAGGCTGATCCCCGAAATCAGGACGGCTCAATAAAAATTAATTTTTTTATCACTTTTGCTCATTAATTTTCTTGACAGGACAGGGGACGGGGGAAAGAGAAGATCCCATACATTCATTTGTCTAGGTATCTCTGTCGCCTTTTCGCCTTTAAGCTCGGGCCCCATCAGGTATCTCAGCTGACAGCAAAGGGTCTCCTCTTTATCTTGTCATAACATGCGTGATCCATATCCTGAGTTGATCTGCCGTCTTGGCAGATGGCTTATGTACATGACATGTTTTATTAATAGCCCAGGATAGCTCTCTGCCGTTATGCTAGGCTTCTCTGGGTGAGGGTGTTAAATAGCTAAGACTTGTGACTGCAACTTAACTGGCCCATCGTCTCCCAAACAAGAGCGGTTGGGATGTTTCTGACCTCAAATGTCGTCGGAGAATCCCTGACATAAATGCCTCCAGACTGGTATCTGGTTCAGGTTAGATGGCAGCTGAAAGGTTTCAGTCTGTAACGCCTCACTATTCAGTGACAGGAAATTTAGCAACACTTGAGGAAACCGCAAGGGGCAGCTACTTGCCCTTAAGCCTCGTCAGAAGGCCCAGTGGGGAATCAAACTCCCAACCTTTGGCTCTGCAGCCAGATGCCCAAACCGCTGTGTTTTACGTGAAGGACTGGGCCTTTTGGAGTAACTTGATAAACCAGGAGGATGTTCAGTAATGCCATGGCAACCATCTGCCTTCCAGGTTTGATGGAGAGCACTTCCCAGATGACCTCTGAAGCTGCCGACATGCTTGGTCATCACACCAACTCCTCAGACGATCTTTCGTCTCTGGGAGTCCTGGAGTCCCTCCGGTCAGTTGACTTGTCGTCGTACGCCACGACCCGCAAAGGAGCATCGAATCGGAGTTGTTCCAGTTTGGACTACAGCGTCCACTGCGGGTTGCGTAAGACTCATTCTCCGTGTTCTGTGGAGGATGAGACGGGCGGCTGCCACAGCCAGTCCTGCATGGAAACAGACAGGGGGTCCCACGACCAGGAGTATGGGACACGTTCTCCTAGCCAGTCATCGGACTCTTCCCCAGAGACCTTTGGAGCCGCCGAAAGGTACACCCATGGCTTAGCTCAAGCAAGGACAGCCCTGCCCCCACCCAAGCCATGGAAGACGTGCTGTGGGTTCTTCAGCCAGACAGCGGCCCCACAGACTTACCACACCAGCTTTTTAGTGCCTGAACACAGTTTGCCCCTCGGCTGCCCTGAGAAGATGGTGCAACAGCGCTCGAGGAAAACAAGGCTGTCCCATATTGTCCGATCCACTAGTGATCCTTTGTCATGTTCATCAAGGGCAGAAGGTAAAGAGCATTTCAAAAATGGAAAGGGGGGGGAAAGGATAGTTTGGCATCTTAATTTTCAAGGGGAGTTTGCAGTATCACTGGTTATTTTACACCAAGCGCATTACTATCATGTTGTCTTTGCCCAAGGTCAGTAATTTGTCGTGCTGCGTGTTATTAATACGTTGTGCTACCATAACTAACAAGCCAGAAAAATGCAAGGGAGTGCTCTTTGGTTCCCCTTAGTGGCCAGTTCTGCTATTGCACCTTGAAGATACAAAAAGACAAAACAGAAGAACACTCCTGTTGCCATTTATGATTGATTAATCTTGGAAAAGGAAACTTTGGGGAGTAACTAGAAAAATGGTATTGTGCCAGAAAGAGCGACTTGTAATAAAATTACTATGTTGCTCTTGTTAGCTTAGTTCCACCCTTGTGACCCAAAAAATAGAGAGTTACTCTGTTACAGGTAACTTTGCTGCTCGTAACTGGTTACAAGTGGGGTCTTGACTTATGAACGGCTCGACATACAAACGTTTCGACTTACGAACCGCTCTCATTAGGAATATATGGACTCGACTTACGAACTTAGATTCGAGTTACGAACTCTTTTTTTCCCTTTTTTTAAAGCTAAGTCATCTTAGGTTAAAAGGAAAAAAATATCCCCCTCTAGTGGCAGAAGGCGGAATAGCAGCTTCCCATTAGTTTCTATGGACGAAAAGAGCAGATATGGATTAAATGGTTTTCAATGCATTCCTATGGGAAATGCAGATTCGATTTAAGAACTTTTCGACCTGAGAACTGCCTTCCAATACGGATTAAGTTCGTAAGTCGAGACCCCACTGTACTTCCAAGGTTCCACTGTACACCCTGTAATTTCACTGGGGAAACTAATCATGTGTTACGTATACTAGACTAACATTTTGCAAGGCTATTTTAATTACTGCGTTTGAAATATTACACAATCACATTACAGGGTAAGCTCCATTTTTTGGTTGGCCTTGTAAAGGTATTATTTACGACTGTGGGAGCTTAACCATAGCACCAGTAGTTACAGTAATAACCACAGCAGGAAAAAAGGTGACAATAATAACTCTTGAAACAGTCCTGTCTACAGCCCCTCATGCTAACAATTTAAGATGTGCTGACTTGTGTTTTTAAAATTCTGGGAATTGTAGTTCCTTGAACACAGATCCGCGCTCCTGCATTCGTAGCCAAGTGACCGGCCCCCAAGAGGTGTTTGCCTAGCTTATACGGCCTCGAAAATAAGTTACCATCTTTTAAAGCTCCCTTTCTCCCTTCCCTTCCCTTCCCTCTCCCTTTTATTTTTAGTTCCTGTCTCTGCTGCTCACGTGGCTGCCTCTGCTTGTCAGGATGCTGGAAACCTCCTCTCCCCAAAGCCGAGGCGCCTCCCGAACGCTGAGCTCTCCCGGAAGCCCAAGGCGCTGCAGGCCGTGTGCAAGGAGCGGCCCCACTCTTTGGTGGACCTCCAGGCCTACAAGGATCACAAGATCCTGGTGGCCAAGTTTTTGGAACACTCTAACTGCAACCTGCCTCCCGAGGTGCGCCACGTGGTCAACAGCATCCGGTCGGTCATCAAGTCAGACGAGCGGCACATGGATGAGGCTGTCTTTAGTGCCAACGTCATCGACCAGGTGGGTGGCTTTCCAGGGGTGCTCTGGAGCAGGGGAGGGCATGAAGCAGAGTTGGTTGATTAAAAAAACCCACACACAACACAACTGGGGGGGAGGGGGGGAGAAACGCAACGTGATGTTTCACCACCACCTGCGTCTGACGCCAGTTTTAGTGCCATGGCTGCATTTTGTAGTCCAGCGGTTAAACTGCAGCGCTGCAGCCAAAACTCCACTCCAGACCCAGGTTCAATCCCACTTAGCTGGCTCGAGGTCCACTCAGCCTTCTATCCTTCTGATGTCATTAAATTGAGTACCCAGCTCACTTGGGGGGGGGAGAGGGAAACCAATGTATAGCCTGCATAACTAAATTGCAAACTGTCCAGAGAGTGCTTTAAGATCTATGGGGCAGCAGTGGCACACTTCGCTTCGCTTCTTAGGAAAAGCTGGGATTTGTGAGGTCCTTAGAATTGTCAGCAGTAGTTCAGAAGAGGGCACTAAAGCAATCTCTCAGTGAGTCCCAAGTCCCTTAGTGAACCACCGAATGGAGCCACAGCAGTTCAAGTGGGATCAAGCGGCTCTAATTACGTCGTTCAGATACACCCACTGAATATCAGTCCCTGGAGAACAACAGGAGGAGAGGCTGTTGTACTCCTGGCCTTCTTGTAGGTCTTCCGGAGTCAGGGTGGAAGCACTCACTCCGTTGCTTGTTCGTTTGGACTGTCTCGATAGGAGGCGACACCTTAGCAAGGAATTTCTGAACCACGCAAGATGCTTTGCTTTTAGAACCAGAGGAGAGGGAGGTTTGTTGGTCCCATTTGAATTTTCTGAAAAACATCTGTGTGCATAACTATCATCTTTTTCCTTTGAGAAGCAAAGTGTACACATGCACACACTCATCAACACACAGAGAGAGACACACACAATGTCAGCATCATTCTAAAAGATGAAAGCAACCCATCCATGTCCTAATACTTCAGAGTCCATGAAATAAAGCAGCCCCTCTGTAGGTGTCTGGTGCAAATACTGTTCTGACAGATGGGGAACCTCTTTTGCCGAGACTGAAGGATGAGATCTTGCCCTGTTGCGGATGAAGAAGAATTTTAAAAAACATGTGGTCTTGTTGTATGCGAACAGGAGGTGCGAGGAGGTGCCTCCCTCCCCCAGAGGTACCTGCTGGGTCACTGTGGAAAAGCACGAGGGGTGGAAGAGACTGCACCCAAGTTCTGCTCCACGGAGGCTTGTGCATGTTTTGGTACAGCACCTCTGGGTGACTTCCACAGGGCAGGGGCTACCCTTGGTGACTCCTGGGGCTGCTCTTTTCTCTGCCCAGCTTGCCGATTCTCTGCACCTTGGGAACGGCCACCAAGTTGCCTTCCCCATCATCCTCATCAGCAATATAAGCAACTCTCTGCCCTTCCAGAAGGTGTCGTTATGTCCTTTTGCATGGCACAGGGGTTGGCTGGGAACCTTTGCACAGAACAAGGTTTCTGGGTCTTTCCTCCCACCTCTTAGTGTTCCCCCACCTTCAGTTCCCTTTTACCATGGTGTAGGCGCACTTGGAAACACTCGCATAGCGTAGATAATGCCTGGTTCCTTCTAGTCCATTTCGTCTGCTCCTGCCTACCATGCTGGGAGATGCCTCTCTTGGTTGCAGCGATAGGAGAATACCAACTGCCTAAAACTAAACAAGTATCTATCACTCTTCAAGTCCAACCCTATTGTTAGGCAAGAGCTTCAGGTGGTGCATTTTGTACGTCATGAAGGGGCTGGTAATAGTTATTTAGGAGGGGTTTCTTATTATTATTATTTTTTCTTTACTGCTAGAGAAGAGGAAAAGCATTTCCAAAATAATCATCTTAGAACTGCAGAACTAGAAGGAACTCTATGGATCATTGATTCCAGCCCCTGTTAAGGAGTCCCCGGGGGGTGGGGGTGGGGCGGAATCAAACTCCCAACCTCTGGCTCCACAGCTAGAGATTTAAACCACTGAGCTATCCTTTGGATAGTGGCGGGCACCTTGAGTGGGAATTTAGAACATGTGCTGCTCTGCCTCAGGCAGTGAAATGTTTGGGCCCTGCCTTATGGCACTCAGCTCCTGTCTTGTTTGGCTCCAAAGCCCTGGTTTTTCTTAATGGAAATCTGTCTTTTGTCAAGATGCTGTCACCCAGCCATTGACCAGTGCGGAGGCTTTGTTTTCGTGAAGAAATGGAGGCTTAACCCTTTCCCACAAATCAGGTGCTTGTCTTAGGCCAAGGAGACCCTTTAGAAAACAGTGGGGTTTTTTAGTCATACAGTCATGCCCCGCTTAACGATTGCCTCGCTTAACGAGGAAATCACTTTACGATGAGGTTTTTGCACTTGCGATTGCGATTGCACAACGATGGTTTAAATGGGGGAATTTCACTTAGCGACGATTGGTTCCCTGCTTTGGGAACCAATTTTCACTTTACGCTGAACAGCAAACAGCTGGTCATCAGGTTTCAAAATGGCCACCAGCTGAAGAAAATGGCCCCCCGCTGTTTTCTAGGACAGATTCTTCGCTTTACAGGCAGTGAAAATGGCCGCCGTATAGAGGATCTTTGCTGGACGAGCAGCTGTTCAGCCCATTGGAACACATTAACCGGGTTTTAATGTGTTTCAATGGTTTTTTAAAAATTTCGTTTGATGATGTTTTCGCTCTAAGCGATTTCGCTGGAACGAATTAACATCACCAAGCGAGGCACCACTGTACTTACATAGATAGCTACCCAAAGTTCAAGGCTGCTCTGTGGATCCGTTCACAAACCCCCTGCACGTATGCTCTCTTGCTTGTGTGTGTGTGTGAAATCTTTGTCTGTCACGTGTTCTTCCTTGTCTTCTTCCTCCCACCTCCTGCCCTGCCAGGTGATCACCAGCTCTCAGCAGGTGGATACCTCAAGAAAGCGACGTCAGGAAGACCTCCACCTGCAGAGCTGTGGGGCGCTGAGTTCCCCTGTGGCCTTCTTACACAGGGCCTCCGTCGCCCACCGTTTAGAGAGGGGGCGGCCCCACAGTTTCATTGGAGTCTGCCGAGAGACCATCCTTTGACAGGAAGAGACCCACAAACACCCCCACCTGGCTCCACCAAGGAATGAATTACAAGCTCCACTGGAGAGACCTTTAAAAAGACCGGGCAACTCATATGGAGGATGATGCCAAGGGTCTGTGGGCTTGAGGGGAGAAGCTGGAGGCCAACCCAGTCCAGCAAACACCCTGAGGGAGTCTTCCTCTCAAAGTTCTCTCTGTGTTCAATATCTCAACGCCTTGGTTTTCAGGCACGGCATCATCCAGCGGCACGTTTTGCGGGGCGGGGGGAGTTGAAAAATAAAGCGAAGCAAGGACGCTGGCTACCGCATACATTGTCCCCACACTAACGAGCCTTTTTTTCCGAACATTCTTGATGAGATACGCTTGTGAGGGAGGGTGAGGGGGTGGAAAAAACAACTCTCTTGACTGAACCATGAGGACCCTACGACACACCGTAGAAGTTGTGTTTTCTCCGCTGTACCTCAGACGTGTTTTAACTGAAGCTGAACAGTGTTTTATTAATAAAAGAAAAAGGTATTTCTGGGCTTTTGCATCTTCTAGGATTGGTTTTTCTCCTGTCAGTGGATGGGTTGTTGTTTTTCTAAGTGCATTTTTTTTTAGGGGTGGGTAAGAAAGCTTTGTTTGTTGTCTAGATTACAGAGTTTTTTGGCTGTGTGGTTGTCCTGTGTTGACATCCGCTGTGCTCCCTTTTGAAACAACATTCTAGAGGCTGACGTTTGCTCCGAGTGCTTGTCTGGGAACCTTCCCTTCCCTCAGGAACTTCACTCATGTGATTGCTGCATCGTGGGGGCATATCTGTGGTAGCTTCCTTTCCTTCCGCACACTATATTTTATGGGAATTGTCTTGAGGAAGATTATGTATTTATAAAGGCGGCTGGCTTTTGGTGTGAAATGTTCACAACCTGGAGATCCTGTTAAGATCCCCAAGTAAGGGTGGAATGGAACATTTAGGAATAGGTACATCCCTTGACAGCAGCGTTTCCACACTCCCAGCCCCCACAGCATGTTTTCTGAAGAGAGAAAATGACCAGGTACCCAGACTTGGCCGAAAAGCCCCTCCGACACAAAACGGACCCTTCAATCTTCTCTTCTTTGATTTTGTTTGAACTTCTGTTCATCCTCTTACATTACTTTGATTGCTTTTCGTAGCCTTGAAGACTTGGTTTCAAGAGAAATGTTAGGGTTGGGGAATCCATACGGTTGGCCTTTTTTCACAGTGGCGTTGTCTAGTTGTTGAGCAGAGCGACGTGTTCTGGAGCGCCAAAATAAGGTCCTCCCGGTTGGGCAAGGGGTTAATAAAGTTGTGCTTTCACTACCGTAAAGATAGCGATGGAATGACCTCCAGGCCAGCGGAGGGGTCCGGAATAGCCCTGACAGCTTTGAATGGATGGAGACGCCTTACGTCCTCCGACGAAGCTCTCAAGGTAGGTGGCTGAGCTTTTATAATTGTCATTTGTGGGGTTGTGTGACTCCTCTCTCCCATAGATGGTTCTGAGCCACAGATTGCCTTAGAAGAATCTGCTGCCTTTCCCCTTAGTAGGGAGAGAAGGGCGTAGGCGGGAAGAAGAAGGTCTAGACGGTCTTATCCAGGCAACATGAGGATGTTTCTTCCGCTTCCTGTGCCATACTGCAGATTTGGAAGCATGTGGCTGCAAGGCAGGTAGGAATGCTCTGGGATTCTGGGATCGCTACCTGCCTGGGGAAATTCTAGTTTGAAAACACAGCTTTACGTCCTGTCATTATCTATGGCTAGAAATCGACAGAGTAAGATGTTAAGAATTAGCTCGGTGTTTCAAAGCTGTGTCTGAATTCAGGGCCCACCGAAAATACTGCGGTGCTGCTGACATTGGGCCAAGCACTGCCTCCTCGCTCACCCAGAGCCAGGTGTTTTGAGAGCCAACCAAGCTGTTTTGGGATAGTAAATACAAAATCCCTCAAGCATATCTGTCTTTCAAACTTTAACCGTAGAAATGCAACAACAGACTATTAAATCACAGTTTTCTGCCCTTTCACAACTTCCAAGAGATGCTGGCTTGATGCAGCTGCCACACTCTGTCCAACAGTAGATCCGGCCTTGCGGGAATTCCTCCCCCTGCTTTGAATGCAATGAACTGTGAGGAATTCTAAAAATTCCCATTTCTGGTCTTCTTTCTCGTGGGCTCATCATCTTCTCTCATTAGACTAGAAGTGTGAGAGTTCCTCCTCTCCCCCCCAAAAAAAATTCATTGACTCTGCACTGTAGATAAAGTAAACTGGTAGAAATGTCATGCAAATCTACTGCTTCCGTCCCTTCCTGATCTTGAAGGAATTACATGTCACTGTAATACATGGCACTGCCCTATATAGGGTAAGCGTGTGCCGTTTTCTGTCACCAGCTATGGGCAATGTTGAGTAGCCAGATATGGAAAGCAAAAATGTTTGTGTGAGCTGTTAGTTCCCCCACCACCCCCAGTATGAAAAGATACCTGTGTAAATGTCCAGACATGTTGTGTTATAGTTTGTGATCCGTTGCAGAAAAAGAAAAAAACAAAACAAAAAAACAGGTGTCTTATGGTATTTTTAAAAACACGGTTTTGTTTGACATAGGTTTTCATGAACTGTGTAGATTTAGTAGTGTAGTGTTTATGGGAACCTGGAGAGAAGGGGATCATGGCCATGCGTGGATCATAAAAAGCAAGGGATCGCTGTACAAGAATATCACTTCAAAAGAAAAGTGTATGCCTCAAGGTTTGATTGAGAGAAACAGAATTGTTTCCTATGAGCAAAAGTGTCAAAGGTATATTTTATCTCCCCCATCTGTTCAGTCTGTACAAAGAATCTATCATATGAAAAGCTGGATTAGAGAGAGAAGGAAAACTGGTGAAAGAAACACTGGATCACCAGGAGTCAATGGGATACTAACAAAACTGTTCCAATCTAGAGAGACTATCAAAATCCTAACAAGAATATGCCAACAAATATGGAAAACAAAACAATGCCCCACAGACTGGAAATGTTCAATATACATTACGATTCCCAAGAAAGAGATGCCGAGGAGTGCAGTAACTCTGGGACCATTGCATGACTCTCCCACGGAAGCAAATTGATGCTCAAGGTTTTGCAACAAAGATTTTTTTTTTTACCCTATATGGAGTGAGACATATCTTATATTCAAGCTGGATTCGAAAAATGAAGAGGCACTAGATCAAATCAAGCCCAAACCCTCTTGGGCATGAAGATGCCTATACTGAATCTTTCATACTTGGTGCATACCACAAGAAGGCAAGACTCGCTGGAGAAGACAATATTTCTGGGGAAAGTGGAAAGCATCAGAAAAAGACTACGTAAGAAGATACATCCTCTCAACAAAGAAGCCACAGCTTCTGACGGATTTCATCAGCGTTGTTACTTTGGGAAGTCACTGATTCGTAGAGCTACTGTAAGGCAGAGGGGAAGCCGATATCTCCGACAGAAACGTGTTTAGTAAGAAACGTCACCTTAGCTGTTGCATCTCTTTCGCCCTCCAGCCTCTGGCAGCAGCTTCAAGGATACGCAGGGACAAGCGGCGGTTGAGAATGCCAGCGCCCCAACCTGGCAGTTTTCAGGACACACACGCTTCACTTACTTCTGTTCCTGTGAATCTGCAATGACCTCTAGCGGAAGCCAAGGAGACTGAACTCTACACAACGGGCTCTCTGAACGTCTGCAGGACCAAATTCCGGAGCGGAGGATAAATGGTGAGCCGTTAGATTCACCGCAGTGGCGTTTCAAGACTGAGCAAAGGTGTCCGGATTCGACGCCAGGCTCTCGGTGACGGCCTCACCCAAGTCTCCTTGAAAGAGACGGATCTTGAGCCGAGCTAAATGGTACGGCACTGCCAGGCCTGGGGAAAAGTTGCTTTTTTTTTTGGACTACAGCTCTTTTTTGGTATTTAGGAAGCATCATCTGAACCAGAAGGCACTTCTTCCGTGTGATCTCCCTGAACACCTTTGCAAAAAAAAGGTGAAACAAAACTGAGAGGAGCCGCAGTGCTTTATTACGCCAAATTTATTAGTGAGTCTAGATTAATTCCCTCCTAGGGTCACCTGCATGCAACAGAGAGCTACGGCGGTATTACTCCTTGAAGTACAGTCATCCTAAAGCTTTTTTGTTACTGCATGGTAAGGCTTCTTTAGTCACAGTGTATTTTTATTTTTTTCCTTCAAGGCCTTGGCCAAAAGTAGAGAGAGGAGGACAAAAAGAAAAGAAAAAGAAATGCAAGACAAAAAAAGTTACATCATTTGACATTTATCTCATAATGAACACAACGTTACTATAACTTGGTTTATCATTGCCACAAATTCTAATACTGTTGAGGGTGATTATGTCCTCATTCGCTGCCACGGTTTACATTCAGTCCACGTATTGGCTCAGAAAAAACAAACAAACGAATGAAACAAGATTAAACGTTATATAAAAAATTTGCTATTTTTAAGCATGGCTTTCTCGTAGTAAACTCATGTCCAACCCAAGGGTGAAATGGAAGGTGGCGAGATACTGAAACCCAGAATCTTATTGGAATAGTGCTTACAGGCTGAAGGGACATTAAAGTTTGGTCATTAAAAACCTTCATTCTTCAAAACATAAACATAGCTCATCTAAATAAATATTCAGAGTTCATATTATGCTTACTGCTTTGTTTTTTTTTAAAAAAACCTTTTATTTCTTCCCCGTCCGCCCACCCCACCCCCTTGTTCCTGGTTTCACACTTAAAGTCACATCTCCTCAAAAACTCACGTTAATTACACTTGTCAATAAGAATACTAATGACGACAGTATCTTTTTCTCTTTCCCTCTTTTGATTAGCGTCAAACATTTCCTCCCCACCCGCGCCCACCCAGCCCTTAAAATTGCATACATTCTTGGTCATTTCAAAACACGTCTGCCTTTTCTACGGCTTTTTTCAAAACACGAGGATTTTACGCACTCGCTGTTTTTAAAAGTGCCTGCGTTCTGTAAGCCCCTTTGCTCCCCATCCTCCCCGTCTGCTCTCTTTTCCAAAAGTGCCAGACCTACCCTTGGACCGAGGCCGCATTAAGGTTGGCACTGGGAGATGACAAGCCGAACCGCGCGGGCCTCCCTGCCATCAAGGGGGACCAAATACAACAACCTGGCAGGGTAGACTCTCGCCTTATGCTGGTCAACATCCACATGAGAGAGAGAGAGAGAGAGGGATGATGTTATAAAATACTTCTGTGTATTAGAAAGATGGTGTCAGTGGTTACAGTCCAAAATAACAGCTTCCTCTTTTGGCAACAAAATCCTTAAAAAAGAGAAAAATTAAGGGAGGGGGGAAAGAAAGGCAAAGAAGCTGGATCCTTTTTGAGTTTCCAGACTGTCCCAAACTTGAGTTTTCAAACCTTTTTTCTGTTCCTATGAAATATAAAATTCCTCTTGAAGGTTGTTGCATGGGTGGAATCGGTCAGTCTTTTGGGGGGGGCGGGAGGCAGCCTTGCATTAGATGTACAGCGGGGTCTCCTGCCCAGTGAGCAGCCTGAACATGGCAGCCGGCATGGTCTTCATATGGATCTGTCCGGAAGAGAAGGAAAAGCGAGCAGAGTCATGATTCAAAGCAACAACAACAAAACACTCAAACGCTCCATTGCAAACTTTTCTGGGCACCCTTGAATAAAATAAGAGCCAAAGCCACCGTGGCTGTATTTTGATTACTGCTCACTTACTGTCCGAGGAAGTGGACTTCTTTGCGAAAGCTCACATTAAAATACAGCAGTTGGTCTTTCGGGTGTCGGAATGCTTTTGACGTCTTTACTTTTCATTTTTTCCCTTTGTTTCTGCCTGATCTGTTCTCGTCTTGTGAGCTCTCTTGAGTGTGAATTAATGAGGTTTCTTTTCTCCCTCCGACAAAGAGATTCCGAGAATATCTCACGTCTCTTACAGTTGCTTTATAATTCTTTATTTTTTTAAAAAAAATCCCACTTGGGAAGACTCACCTCTCCCACCGAGTTGGACAACGCCTGCACGATCTTCTCATGAGCCGTCGCGACGACGCTTTGACCGTTGATCTCGATGATGCGATGGCCCACCCTGACCCCCCCTCTCTCGGCTATGCCCCCCCTCATCAAGCTGCAGATCTGTTGAGAGAGATCGGCATTCAATTAGAAGAGGAAGAGGAAGAAAGACTCAACTCTGACATTGTAGCTGTGCGTCAAGACAACAGGAAGTTCAAGTGTGGCTCCATTTATTTATTTGGCAAGGGAGGGTTAAGAGTGGGAGATAGCGTTGAACCAAGTTCCCTTAAAATAACAATTAATGAGGCAGGATGATGCCAGGGTTAAAGTGTCACTTGGAACCAGTTGTGGTTTGCTCCTGGACCACTGTAAAGGTAAAGGTTCTCCTTGACATTTAGTCCAGTTGTGTCCATCTCTAGGGCGCGGCACTCATTCCTGTTTCCAAGTCGTAGAGCCAGCGTTGGTCTGAAGACTGTTTTCGTGGTCACGTGGCCAGCGCGACTAAGCACGGAGCGCAGTTACCTTCCCACCAAGGTGGTACCTATTTAAGGTGGTACCTATTTATTGACTTGCATTTTTACATGCTTTCGAACTGCTAGGCTGGCAGGAGCTGGGATAAGCGACGGGAGCTCCCTCCCTGAACCACTAGGTATCAGTAATTTAATTCAGACAGAAAATACTTCCTAGCTAACACCACGGTTTATACAGTTGGAGTTACTGAAAATCCACTAAAGATGGGTCAGTAGATCCTGACATGTCTTCTACTCAATCTTTTGCATGTCAACGCTATAGAAAGCATTCGTTGTTAAGTCGTGTCCGACTCTTCATGACCCCATATACGGGCATCCCCAGACCTATTTGGTCTTTTTGTCTTGGGTTGACCTGAGGCCAACCTGAGAAAGGCAGCCTATAAATATCTTAAATGGATAAAACAAATAAATTACTGAACAGTGCTATGCAGTGATAACCAGAAATATTACAGGGTGATGGAGAAGAAAGAGAGAATCAGGAATTAGCAGCTCCCAAGAAAACGATAAGGAGTGCAAGATGCCTCCCTCAGCTATGCAAAATTTCCTTTTTAGACTTCATTTCCGAGAAACACCCAACAAACTGACATTCATCCTTCTCCCCCCCCAAACCCCAACAATTTGGTGGCCTGTTCTAGAGCTAAAGCGTCTCCTTCAAGTACAAACTTGAAGGTTTTCCAAGGACAGCCAATCATCAGCTGGATAGCTCGGGTATTGTACAGAAGTGGTTTTGGACCTCACCGCAAATAGCAAGCAAATTTGCTGGCTGGAGAAGAATTTTATTCAGCAGACCATCTTAAATGAACCAAATTAATCCATAATCACTGGATTAAGATGTGGTTTGGAAGATGGTTGAATTTTGGATTGCAATGTCTCGGAACACAGATGTGTGTCTTTTGGCTCAAAAAGTTTTTTTTTTTTTTAAATGCAGATATTTGGGAAAGTCGCTAACAAAACCGTGCAAAACTAGGGAAACTTGCATATGAAAACAAATACTGACGCTTGGTTGTAAAGAAAGAAAATCACCATCTGGTGTAGGAATTGAACAGATTTGACACTGGATACATGCAAAACTTACACGACCAGACACGGACTGCTCCATTCCCTAGTTTGGACTGGACGCAGTGAGTATACTTTGAACCCAGCCACATTGCTCTGAAAACACAGTGCAGTTTTACCCTACCTTTCACCATGTAACTTTGCTATAGCTGGAGGGCTAGCTACAGCACACAGCAGAAATGGTTGCTCTGAAAGTAACTTTATCTCTCTTTAAACAGTCTTATGTTTCTGTAAAAATACCCCACTTAGCCACCCTATATAGTCTTGCCTCTAGCACATACATTCTTAAAAAAACTCCCAGTATGGGGATCCCTCCTCCTTTTTTTCCTTACAAAGAAATGTCCTTCAGAGGTACGGAACAGACCTGTAGCAGATCGCGAAACGAACACGCCACCATCTTGGCGTCCAGCCACAGAAGAGGTGGAGCCCAGTGCCTCTGTGGCAAAGCCAGCCCAAGGAAACAGACAGACTGTCCAGCGCAGAATTCTTGCACTGGCCGTATCTGGACCTCCTAAAACCTCATCCTTGTCAGAGACACCTACTAGGTTTTAGATTGCTTCTAAGGCGGCTTTCCTAAGGAAAGCAGAGGAAAGGTGCAAATACCCAGTAGCCTGAATCAGCTACAAACTGGGTGTAAGTGAGCTAAGAGCAGCCACATGGAGAATACGCCGCAGTGGTTTGGTATGACACTGAAATGCAACCTCTGTTTCTCCCTCCTTTCAATTGGGTGTTGGAATACCTTGTCTCAGTTCCATAGATCTAGCAAGGAACGTTTATTTATTTTATTTATTTGTTCGATTTATATCCCGCCCATCTGGTATATTCTACCACGTTTCTAGGCTGAGGGACTTGGCGTGAACCTTCTGCGTCAGGACAATCCCTGTTCTTTAGGCCAAGCTGATGCTGTCCCCAATTACTTCCAGGTCAACTAAAGGCAGCCATGCAAAAGCAGCAGCTGGAGATGACAAATGCCGGCCTGTCAAGCCGAAGCCTGGGGAAGCCGGATTCAGCCACAGCTCACAGATGCGAGATGAACACAGCTGGCTGTCTACGAGGAAGTGCCCCAAGCTTTCCTGTCGAGATTTCTCTTCCTATCGAAGCCGCCGCTGGCTTGTAGGCTTGTCACAGATATCAAGGAGAGCAGAAACAACACCCTGGGTCAAAAGTTTATAGTCAAGAAAGCCCCTGGCCAGGAGGTTTGGTGTTTCAAAGGGACCCAGATGTTTCCAATATAGGAGAACTCCGCCTCGCTAAGACTCCTCCCAACCGATTGTGAAATGGGCCCGTGTGGTACAGAGAGACCAGAAGGAATGACGACGGCGTAGAAGAAACCTATCCATGCAGGCTTAAACCGAGGCGGTAATCATGTCACATCTTGTTTTCATAATAGATCACTGGCAATTTTATTTCCACACCAAAACTGGGGGACAGTTTTTTCCAAATGCCCTAGAAACCCCCAGATGCCTCCACTGATTTCTGTAAGGAGGTTTCTGTCCAGAAAAATGACTGGGGGGTGAAAAGGAACAAGACTGTTTAGCTCCACTTTTTAACTTTTTTTTGGCTCGTTCTCCGCTAGCTATCTTAGAGCTGGCTCAATCCGCGATAAAGCAGGAAGAACCATCCGGCTTGGGTGTAAAACCCAAACTGGAGAAGAATTGACACCCTTCCAAAGATGATGTATCATCCTGAGGGCAGTACATTTTCCCCGGCATCTCTAGCACCAATGTCTGCCCAAGTGGCCTCTGTGGGTAGGGATGAGGGCCGTAATGCAACGATGAACATCAGCCTATGGTCTACACTGAGGTGGCCCATCACATGTTCTTGGGCTGTGTGGGCCAAGGGTGATGAGAGTTAACAGTCCAACAACATCAGAAAAGTTACAAATAGTTCACCTTTGTGTAGTTTTCAGGAACTACAACTTATATTCTAAGCAGGCCCCAAATCTTTGCAACTTATGGGCATGTCTCTCTCTGTGTGATCCAGGGCAGGTGTACCGACGTTCCTTGCAAGACTACCCTACTTTAAGCATGATGTGACCTAGTTCCAGTCAACATACAAGGATGTGAGCCTGCCGCTGATGCCCTCCCCAGACGGACAGCAGCATTCTGAAGACAAGAGCATCTTTCTTCTCTAGGAACCATAAGTCGCGCACACAAAGGGCTTCCACACATGACTGTCTTTTCATATCTGGAGAGAGGCAATAGGGGGTGGCGTTCACACACACCTTTCCTCACATGAACCGGTTTAAACTGGGCTACCCTAATGCTTGAGTAGGGCTAGACCAAGAACGAGAAAGCATTGCTTTGGACTTCTCTAGGATGCATATCAAGACTCCACGCTCAGCTCTCAAAACTAGCCAATGCATGAAGTAGACAAAACCCAGTGCATTCCTCTTAAAATGTGAATGGGTGAATTTAAAAACGCAATCAAATAAATAAAGGAATAGTAAACGCATCCCCCATTTGTGACATTAGCCTCAGTGTGTCAGGGAGAGAACAGGGTTTGCCAGCACTGCTCCTAGTGAAGGAAAATGGAAGTGGTAACCCGTAAGTATCTAGAATGTTCCAAGTTGCCCAGTCCTGTATTAGATCATGAAACCAACTTGCAAGATGGTGGGTGCTTTTCCCAACTGTGAATGTTTCTAGTAGCCACTAGATGGTACCAAAGTACAGTTGAACAGAAAATCGCTTTATGGTGGGGAAAACATTCGGAAGCAATGTAGAGACACAACTCTTGATATTGTCCGTGCAGCGCAAATTTGCAACCCAGTGGAGCACATGCCTGCTGAACTCCAACTGCAGAAGCTGCTGCTGCAGCCATCGGAAGAGGACAACAAGCACCTTAATCCAGTCTCTGCAGAGCAGACTCTCCCGTGGGAACTATCTGGGCTTGGATGGAAATAATGAGAAGGGTCCTAGCCTTTATTTTGTTAATTTCAGGGTCCAGGTTGAATGGCCTAGATTGAGGAAACTTTGCACCCCACCTTCTGCCCACTGAACCTTCCAAGAAGGGTTTCCGCCCGTCTTCTTTCCCACCAAGTGGAAATGCTACTGGAGCAGACAATTACCAATAATTAACTCCCATGGCAGTGGTCTTCCTGCTGTTTTGCTCAAGATAAAAACTTTCTCCCGTCTGGACTCCGAGGTGGAAAAAGGTTCATTTTTCTGATAATGACTTGGATTCTGAGAGTTACAGTCCAAAATAACAAACATTTCCTACCTCTGTTTTTTCCCCCCAATTCAATCTCCACGGTTGACAAACACTGAGAAGAAAGAGTGAACTTACAATTCCATTTTGGACGCTGAAGCCCAACTGATATTTCAAATCAGGTCGCTTGATAAGGACGGTAGTAACCGGTGGGCAGCTGACGATGTTCAACTTCACTTGCGTCTGATTCTTAAGACCCTGCAAGAAATCCCCTTTAATCAATATATATTCATCACCAACAAGCTACAGCAGCATCTTGGGCTATTGAACGTTGGGTTGTATTCAAGTATGGCTTGGCGTTTAGGACCAGGCTAAACATAATATCTCTTTACTTCAACCCCTTTGCATAAGAACACACACACACACACACACACACAGAGAGAGAGAGAGAGAGAGAGAGAGAGAGCTTTGAAAATGTTAAGGTTAGCTCTGACATGCTAATGTTAAATCCAACTTGTCAAGGAAAATGTATTCATTAACACTGGAAACTGTTCTATAAAAGTCATGCACCTATTGACGAATTCCTTGAATATTTAATGCAAAAATGTCACTCAAAATTACGAAACATAACCAGTAATAAATAACAGCCACAAGAAAATGTTAAGTGTTGCTTAAAAAAAGAGATTAAACTTGTTGTTGACAATGTTAATGGAACAGACAACAAAATGAATATTAATTTATTACTGTATATTTAAGATCTGTATGCACACAAACGTACATATAGACACCAGATGGCCTCAGTTGGTTTTAGTTCAGACACTCTCCAGTGCACCTTAGCACAAAAGGACTTCTGAGAGTAACCTCACAACACAGCTAAAACCCAGTCTACCCCAAAATATTGTTCCATGACAGCTGGGAGACCCTCAGGAATAGAAGAAGAAATGGTGGAGAGAGTTGCAGTAGATGGCAGCGAGCAGAGAGATTGGACCACCCAGCTCGTGAACCAGGAGCATGGGAAGTGATTTTCACTCAGACAAAGCCACTGTTGGACAACAATCTACCTGAAGTAGCTTCTTACCAAATGTGTACATTTTTAATTCCATGTTCAGGTTCGCAAGGAAGCTGTGTGGCCCCCTTACCCTGGAGACACTTTGACATGCTCCATGTGTGTTGTGTTGGGAGTATTTGATCCTACTGTTCTAGGGTTTTATGTCCACGCAGTTGCGGTCAGCCTGAATGTTAAAGAGCAGCTGAGCTGTAAACAATTTGTAAATGGTGCACCTTCTAGATAAACAGCAAGGCCATGGCAGGGAATGCATCAGCTTCGCCGTCTGAAAACCCATTTAATCATTCTGTCAGCTTCATTTACTGTCAGTCAGAGACACAGCACTAGACCGATGTTATAATTGAAGGCGGTAGCCTTCAAGACAATGGTGGTGTGTGGAGGCTTGCCTGTTCAGGATCCTAACCTTTCCACTTCCTTTCCTCACCCTCCTTGTGCCAGTTTTCCTCCTTTCCTTATTCTGTGACAAATATCCACACAATATGATGGTTCTCCCTATGTTTTACATTTATGTGTGTCCCCCTCTTACCAACACTATTCCATGCCTCCCTTCTCCAGTCCTGGTTTTCCATTTCTCCCCCAATCAGGAAGTCAACACAATACTTGATCATGACTGCACTGCCCATGATAATTCTCTTCTCTCCAAGGATGTTTCGATCCTTTCTGCAAATGAGGGGCATTTAGTGATTCATGGGCAGTGATTCCATTGTAGGTTTTCATGTGAAATCTACAGGTACTCTCCAAGGTCCTGAACTGCTTTTCACAAAGGAGTTAAGCCATCTTAGATGCCTTGTGTAAAGTTCAAAGTGATTCAAGACTCTCGCAAGACACTGGTGACCCCTACTGCAAACACCAAATTCATGCTACCTCCCACTTCAGTGTTTGGGAAGTCCTGTTTTGATATCGATAGCGCAGACACTAGAAAGCTTTCAAGATGCCAATGCAACTCCTTCTTCTTTACGCTGCAAGACACTAACACTAAAGTCCTGTGGTTCCTTGAAGACTAACTGATAGGAAAAGATGAAGACCAAATATGAGATGGGTTCATTCCATCCAGGAGCTGGTTGAATAGCTCTGTGGTTTAGGTCTCTGGCTGTGGAGTGTGTTCCTCCAGGGAGAAGAGCCAGCCTGGGTGGCCTTGGGCAAGCTGCATAGCCCCAGGGCTGCCCCCAGAAGAAGGGAATGGGAAATCAAAGCATGACCTAGAGTTTACAAGAGCTAAGCAGGGCTGTTGAGGACAGGACATATTGGAGGTCACCCATTCCTAGGATCGCCATAGGTCAGGAGATGACTTGATGGCACATCAGAACAACAACAACTAATTGTAGAAGCTTTCTTGGACTGTCTCATCAGATACAAGTGGGTTGCAGACCACAAACGTATATGACCATCATTGGTCTTTAAAGCGGCCTGCCATGAGACTCTTGGAAACCTCTGCCGAGGGAACAGAAACGGTACCTTGATGATCCCTTGGCACGTCGCCAGGGGAAGCCCGACCAAACTGGTGCCATTGATCGACATGATCTGGTCCCCGATGCTCAGCTTCCCCGAGCGAGCGGCTGGCCCCCCGTTCATCATGTTGGCCAGGATCACGGTGGGCAAAATGGATCCCCAGCCGGATTCTACGATCACCACTCCGAGAATCTCTCCCTTGTGTTTGGCTAACTGCAGCTGCAAGATAAAACAGGAGAGGAGAAGGGATGTGTGGATTTAACGCTACGCACCGTTGAACTGTGGGGTCGAAGGCCGGTTTAGGCAGCTCTAAAAGGAGATGGGTTAAATACGTGGAGATTAGGACCACCAGTGGCTGCTTGTATGGGTGAGGCAGTATACCTCCCACTGCCAGTTGCTGGGAGCCGGACAGGACGGGTGTCGCTGCGCACTTTGCCTCCTTGGTTAGGAAAAGGGCTGCCAGCAAATTTGCCTGCAGAGAAGCCGCACTCTGGTTTTTTAATAAACAACTTTCAGAACAGTTCCTCGTGTTCTTTCCACAACATGATTTCCTTAGCTGCTCTTAGAACTCTGTGTTTGCAAGTATAGTATACGGGGCACTCTTTCTTTCGATGCTCCAGGCTCCCACTAAGCGGATGACGTGACATACCTGAAAGACCGTATAAAGGTGTTCTACCCAGAAATATCCCATCCAATACAAGCGTGTACACACACACACACACACTAACTTCCTCTACCCTCCTCTATTCCCAGCGGCTGCAATTCCATCCCCTCCACCCGGTCCTGATCCCTGTTTTTTTCTTTGAATCCCCCAGAAAAGTGGGGGGGGGGAAACAGGCAGAGGGCCGTCAAAGGAAGAAGGTCATGAAACAGGATCTCAAGAGCTCCAGATGTATGGCTGCAAAACCCATGCTTCTACCAGCGTGTTGGCAGGCCCTCTCCCTCTAAACAACAACAACAAACAAACTAGAAGGAAGATGATTGCCCTCCCTAGGAAGCAGGGAAAGCTAGAGGTGCCAACATCCTTAGCTGTATCCACACTGTACTGATAAATGTATCTTTCTTCCCCCCCCTCCACTTCCTGCATCTGAGCAGATTGCCATTTATTTATGCGCCCCTCGTTTCCCTTGCACCCACTGTTGATTTTTAAAATCCAATTTCCAATTGGTTTGTTGATTTTCAGCCTGCCTCCTGGTCACCTTGGCTGGTTTTTTTTTGCCTCTAAATGCTTTGCTTAGCCCTAACTGCCAGAGAGATAAAATCGCCTGTCTCTCGGCAAGGCTGATGACATTTACTTCTCATTTAGAGTTTTCACCTCCAGGGTGACTTTCCAGATTTTTAAATACCCTGTACTCCCAGCAGCCTCTCTGGCCTCAAGCCCGTGCGTGGCTTGTTCCTAAGACCCACAACGGGAGAATCAACTGCAACCCAGTTAGCACAGAACTCGCTTGAGCCTCTCGTCCCAGTGTGAACGGCTTTAAGGACCCCTGCCCCCCCCCGTGGTTGTTTTAACAGACTAGTGGCATGCACCACTTTGAAAGATATGACAGTAACTACCACTACCATCATCTCAGAACTGCAGAGATGGAAGGGGCCCTATGGGTCATCTAGTCCAGCCCCTGTCAAGGAGGCATAGTGAGGAATCGAACTCCTAACTTCTTTGGCTCTGCAGCTGGAGACCTAAACCACTAAGCTAGCTATGGCTCAGTGGTTGCCAAATGTGTAGAAGACCCTTGAAGGCAGAGCCGAAGTCACCCCCTGGTGCTTAAACCCCTGCAAAGAAGTGTCTGCTGTCTATTGGCAGAGTTCGGTGGTACCTTAAGCAGGCAACATCCCAAATGATAACAATACATAAAATAAAATTGGGCTTCTGAGTCCTTCATCAGCTATGTGTGGTTTGACTAAAAGGTAGCTAACAGAGAGTTTCCTGTATCCTTGCTAAACCTTTCTCTTCACCAGTGGCTCCCAACCTTGGGTCCCCAGATGTTCTTGGACTAGAACTCCCAGAAACCTTTAACATTTAGCTGTGCTGGCTAGGATTCCTGGGATATGTAGTCCAAGAACACCTGGAAGACCGAAGGTTGGGAACTGTTGGTCTATAGAGACGGAGCTGAGTAGCCAATTCAAATCTTCTATAAGGGCAACCTAATAATGTCCTGTCTCTCTGAACCTGCCTGCAATCCCCATTCTGGAGCTGAAGTAACTATAGTACAGTTGGGATATTGGGCCCAGATGGAACCTGAATTGTTTTGCTTCTTCCCCAAATTTACTGTCATGAAGAATTCAGAATGACCCAACCGATCGCTAGCCACCTAAGCCTAGCTGAGATTGGTAGACAGACCCGATAGATGGGGAGAGGACGGGGCAGATGGACAGGGAGATACAGAAATCTATTTGGCAGCCCAGTAAAATTGTTATTCCAATCTGCTTCTAAATTTTATTTATGCACCACAGGATTCAAGTTTCATTTTTTTTATTTGCTCTCTATTGATTGACTTCTGGATTACAAGAACTGCCTGCCATAAAGATGATAGGTTATCTAATGTAATAACCTTGGGGAAAAAATGCTTTCCTCCACACAAAGAGCAGAAATCAAAAGGGGGATCACAAAGGACTCTTTCAGAACAACATCTCCAAAGCCCTTTTGAAAGAACTGTACGACTCATTCCGTTGTTTTTTTTTTTTAAGATAATTTTTTAAAAACGGCAAGAGAGAGAGAGAGAGAGAGAAAAAAGACCTGGGGGACGCATTTTCTAGGCAAAGGCTCAGCAGGCAAGCCGCCTTCCTCAGTTCACCACTGATTAACCCACAGCATGAGAGAAGCCTCTACTTTAAATCAATCACGTTTATGAAGCAGGAAGTGAGGAGGGGGTAGCTAGAGGAAAATCAAAAAAAGGACAGCCATCAAAGCAGCAACGGGCTCGCTCCGCGTATCAGCCAATGAACAGGCTTAATTCGGAGAAGGGAGACGACCGGCAATGGAGAGGAATGAAAACGATGCTGATGGCTTACCGATATTTAGAGATGATGATGACCATCATCTGTGAACGGCAGAGCTAGAAGGGACCCTCTGGATCACGGAGTCCTGCTCCTGTCAAGAAGGGACAAACTGGGGGAATCAAACTCCCAACCTCTGGCTCTGCAGCTGGAGATCTAAACCACAGAGCTGTCCAGCAGATGATCCAGAGAAAAAGGGAGAGCATCATCTCCCCCGGTCATTGGGGCCCCGCTAGCAGATGCAAATGGGATGTCTGAATCACACACCCGGGTGGAAGGGAAGGAAGCAGGGGGAAACAGCTGCCACTAAATACACCAGGCCCAGATAAAGTGTAGACAGTACCAACAGCACCCCTTCTGTGCCTGCCTGTGAAGATGGTGGGCTGGGGGTGCCGCTCATGCATGCATGTGCATATAGGTGTGCTGGTTTTTGTGTGTTTCTGACCGGGAGCCATCATCAGCCCCATGGATGAAAATAATTCAGCTTATCTCCTGTCCAACATAGGAGAGGGTATGTGGCAGGCAGGCAGCCTATAGTTTGCGAGCAGATTTCCACCCACTCTGGCTACTAGCACTTTCGTGCCGTATTTCCTCCACCACCAAATTGCCTTGGTCTGAGCAATCCTACTTTCACAGGGGGCGTGGCTAGCACGTCTGGCCAGTTCACTTACTATGGGGAACCAGCAGGCCCTTCTCTTTTTTTCACAAAGCCAGGAAGGCCCAGCAGAAGGGTGTGAGGCCAAAGGTGGGCCCGTTATCTCTGAAAGCTGCACACACACCCCGGTCGGAGAAATCCTCCCTCCTGCCATCCACATAGCAACATCTAGTGGCCATCACGAATTGTGATGATCAAAGAGCAATCCATTAGAGGAGTCTGCTGAAATAGTCAAAGCAAGCCACTGTTGGAGATTAACCAACCCCTTGTCTGTTCAGCAAAAGCTTGTACACAGAGACCTTTTAAGAAAAACAAAGCTGATGCCTGAAAGACAAGAGTGTGGAGGACCCCCAGGTCTGGAACAAAAGGGAATTCTACAAAAGGGGGCCAACCCAAATAAAGCCCCGTCCATAAGGACGGCCATGGAGTCACCATGCCAGCAGTGTGGTGGCCGCAGTGCAGGAGGACTTCAGATGGATGAGAAGATGACTCCAGCCTTCTTCAACCTGGTGTTCTTGAGATGTCTCGGACGACACTACAGTACAGTGGGGTCTTGACTTGAGAACTTAATCTGTATTGGAAGGCGGTTCTCAAGTCAAAAAGTCTGTAAGTCAAGTCTCCATTGACCTACCGTGCATTGAAAACCGATTAATCCCGTAACAGGCCGTTTTTGTTCCATTTTGGGTTTTTCTGGTCTGTAAGTCAAATCTCAGTCTGCAAGTCAAACCTAAATTTTGCGGCCAGAGAAGTCTGTAACTCAAAAAGTCTGTAAGTCAAGCCGTCTGTAAGTCAAGGGTCCACTATATTTATAATTCCTGACCACTGGCTATGTTGGGGCTGATCAGAGGGGGTAGATTAAGCCGTCTGGAATGCAAAGAGCTCAACTCAACCGACGTAATAGAACAGCAGCAGCAACACAACATCCCAAATGGCTCAGCAGGGTTAATGTTATGCTCCTGTTGTATACGCTTTAAAATATGTTTGCACTCTCAAAACACCACATGAGTTCACAGCATGAATATTACTTGTAAGCAGTGGGGGGGAAAGAGTTTCAAAAGGCCCATTAAAATAAATTAATCAAACATGAAATGAGAAAAAAGAAAATCACCTCCTTGCAGTTCTCCGAGTTGGAGAAATGGATAAGATCGTCATTATACATCTCCTGGGTGTTGATGATGTCGCTGTATTCCTTCTGGCTGAGATCCTCCGGGTTTATGCCGTTGGCTCGGAGGAATTCCTGGTAGGCCACGCTGAAGGCTTGGCCGATCGACTGGGCAATCAGCTGAGCCTGAGGGAGAAGCAGGAAGGAGCAAAGAGAGGAGTACCAACCCAACACCTACATTCAGTGCACTTTACATCCGCCTGACTCTGGGCTTGGAGAAAAAGCCCTCTGAGGGCTACCCCAGTGGCCAGACTGACAGGAGTGCTCAGAAAGGAGGCTGAGTTGACTAAAGATGCTTTCCCAGATTTGGGCCCTTCAGGCCTCCAGAGGTGTTGGCTTACAGCTTTCCTATAGTGGGGGATTTGTGGAAATAGTAGTAGAGAAATGCACATGGAGTGCATGAGATAACGGGCACCGTTTTACACCCATGAGGCACTTCGCCTTGGCCAGTAACTCTCCAGATCCCACTTGCCTAGAAGCAAGCAAGCTAGCAGTACATTTGATGTGATTTAAGTTTCTGTCCTTGCTAACTACAAGTAACGGTCTTGCTCGTAATGTGTTATCTCCAAGACCTAGTGACTTAATGGGAACCTGCTCTCCGGCTCCGAATGCCATTTACGGGGGAGCAGCCAGGGGGTCAAGATGACTGCTTTTGTGCTCTACTTGTGTGTTTCTTGGATGTGGCTGGTTGGTTACTGTGGGATCTACCGTACTGGATCAGCCTGATCCCACACGGGTCTTCCTTTCGGGTTGCAATTCTTTTGCACAAATGCCTTCCAGGAATCTACGAAAACATAGCTTGCGGTCCAAGCTTTTAATGAATCACTAGAATACTTGGCCATACAGAGAGGACGTCTACACTACATGTTTACCACCAATTCAGTACCATTTTAACGGCCACGACTCTACCCAGTGCTACAATCCTTTGTGATAGTTCCCAGGAAGCAAGTAGATTGCTCTAGCAGATTCTAATTGTCGCTTGTTGCTGTCGCTGTTATGGGCATCAAGTAAGAATTGACTTATAGGGACCCTAATAGAATTTTCAAAGGAAGTGAGGTATTTAGGGAGTGGTGCTACCAATTCTAACCCCATGGAACCGCAACAGTTAAAGGAGAACGAAACTGCTACAAATACACAAACACTCTGAGAAACAGAAGAGCAGGATCTTCCATAAAGACCTCAAGAGACACAAAGACAGCATGACTTAACAGCCTGGATGAATCTAGGCCAGTGGTTCCCGACCTTGCATCCCCAGATGTTCTTGGACTTCAACTCCCAGAAATCCTGGCCAGTACAGCTAGAGGTGAAAGATCCTGGGAGTTTCACTTCAAGGACATCTGGTGACCCATGGTGGAGAACCCCTGGCCTAGGCTATGGTTTGGTTTGGTTTATTTTTTAGGAATCCAAACCCAGTCCTTCCTCCTTGGGGACAAATCTGCCCCTTCTGGGAATTTCCCTTCCCCATGATATCACGGCTTGATGGTTTCCTAGCTCTTGTGTGGGTTTTATGATTCTGAGATGTTGAACAACCTCTCCTAATCCTTAGCTGGTGGCAGAAAGAGTTCCAAGAGGACCCTTCTGCAGCATAGGCTGGTGACACCAATGCTGCAGGGGTGGTAAATCCACTCCAGGTTTTACTCTTAACTTTACAGGAGCTATCCGAGGTGCTGAAAGCTGTTTTAGTGATAAGATCCAGCATTTCATGTTTAGATTAGCTGGGAAACCAGGACCAGATTCACTGCCTGGAGATTCACACTGTAGCCTCAAGAACTCTGCTAGTCTGTTTCAGTCTCTTTCCATTTCCACACCTTTGGCCTTATCCTGCAGTGTATTGAAGTTTTGAAATCGCATTGAAATACTCCCACCTCCAATCCGTGCTCTAATCGATGTCATTTTAGGTCATAGACTGGTTTAAAAGACCTTAAAAGAGGGAGCTGAATTATTAAACATTGGAGCACATGGAGAGGGAGGTATGACTGAGTTTAAGGGAGTGGGAGAGAAAAGGGTGGGAATTCCAAGTGGATTAAAAGAGCACAGTTTATGGGAAAGGCAGAACAGCAAGCACATGAGCTCCTTCTGAATCTCCAAAAGGATTAACCAAGCAAAAGCTTCAGTCATGCACGGTCGCTAAATTATGTATGTCTCTCACTTACGTCCTCGGACTCAAAGACGTGACAAATCATCTTGTATTGCTTTTTTCCTTCTTGTGCCCCAGGAGTGGTCTCGATGCAGTCCTGGGAAGCCGACCGGGGCATACGACGCCTTGCCATCAAAACAACAATATTGCCAATATCGGCGATGTAGGAGATAGTGCGTAGCGCATGGTCCATCATGGTCTCCTAGAGCAAGAAAAGGGGGCAAGGCAATCAAGGGGGTGCCCCATGAGAGTTGAGTGATGCAAATCCTGTTTCTGTTATGCACATTGTTTAAATCATTGGACCAAGAAAAATGGAGAGACAGTAACTAATCATCAGATCTTACAACGGGGATTGTTTGCCATATTTGTCCAAAAAAACACACATTCAGCATGCTGTGGTTGAGAAGCCTTTCGGGCAGTGGGATGAGGGGAGGAAGTCTTTATTGTCTAAAAATCACCACCTACTAAACAGAATTTGGCATCCATTGGTCAAAAACCTGTTGTGAAAGTTATGCCTCCAGAAGACAAACATCACCACTGAGTGAAGATTTTCAGTAATTACACATTTCCTCTGTTCAGTGGTTAGTCCAACTCCCAAATCATCCATTTCATTGCCTGGAAATCAAGGCGCCTGTAGCACAGGAGGAGGAAATCTTTAATTACAAAAATATCGCTACTGCTGGATGATATTAGCAGCAGAGATAGATTTCCAGGTGATTAAATACTTCTTCCTGCAGAGAATGAAATGGATTACTTGTGAGTTGGACATACCTCGGGCCAAAAGGAGGAAGTCTTTAATTCTATAAAATCTGCCCTGCTGGTGGCATCACCATCTTCTGCAGGAGTAATTTATGCAGCGGGTTTTTGGCCACAGGCCGCCAGTCCAATAAGACAAGGATGTTCCAGACAAATATGTTAGGAATGTCTGCAACCCTTAACCACACTCTTCTCTATTGCCCTGACCTAAATCTGGCCACTATTATAGATAGCTTTGAATATAGACTCTTTGACCTAGTCCAGTTTTTAGTTATTTTTAAGGCTCCCTAGTCTTGAAAAAGAGACTTCTGGAGGCTCCAGTGTCCAGATCCTGGAGGTGGAGGGGAGTTACGTACTTCAACCAAAAGAGCTTTAACAAGCAAGCTGTGTTCAGTTCTTGCATGGAAAATGCAAAAGTCTAAAAGTGAGCGCTGAAAGAGTCAGGGAGGGCCCGCCCAAGGCAGCTCCGATTCATCACAACAGGAAATGAATTAATTGGTTGTGCCATCTTTGCCTCTTAAATCTTGCTCTCAGCCTTTGCTGCCGGCATGCAAAGTAGCCCAGCTCTTAAGCTCCTGCACTCTGCCTCGCCATCTGACTTACGACTTGACATGTAGAGGCAAAAGAACTATGAAAATCCATTTGTATCAGCAGCGAGCAGATCCTATTACTGTTTGTCATTTTATTAAGTACCAAGCACGGGCCCGAGGCTGCCTAGCGGTAACAGCCTTTTAATAACCATTTGAACAGCAGCCTTTTTGAAAACCAATACAAGCAGGGAGCAGGGCATGGCTAACTGATCAGGGGTGCATCGGGAGATTTTTTTTTAAGAGAAAGATTAAAAGCCCTAACCTGCAGGCGTCTGATCTTTTAAAAAGCCGCAGTGTGGATGTGAAAAATCTGAGCCTTCCCATTCTTGACGAGTCTACGAAGCAGTCCTGTCTGCTTGAAGCACGGTGGGCTACAGGTTTTACTCTTTTCTAAGCTTAGGAGCCCATCCCAAACCTGCCTTCGGTGTCTTTTCTCTCTCTACCTCTTTGCTCTTTTCTTTTGTTTGTTTCAGTGCGTGGCTGGACAGAGATTGTGCAGCGGGGGGGGGACTGCAGCTGTACAGCTGTGCAACGTCCAGTTAGAAACATGATGTGCGACCTTCAGCGATCTATCCGTAGATAGGATTTTTGAACAGAAAATATAAAACAGCAAGTGTATGCAGAAACACTTGCAAACATTTGAAAAGCGTTAAGGGAGTCGACGAGAACCCAGCGAAAGCAGCATCCGTGTGGACACGGTTTGGGCAGACAGGTTTGTTAAAGAAGCAGGAATATGTAACTTCGGGACCAACGTTAAAGTAGAAAAGAGGAAGGTGTGTGTCACCCTTAAGCTTCCCCCCCCCCTTTCAAAATTTGGATGCAGTAGGCTCCCTCGAAGATGTTGCTCATATGAAGTTATTGGAGGAAAAGAATATCTCCAGTCCTTAGAAGTCCTTAAAAGTCCTGGAAGTTGTTAGGATTTCATATGCAATGTAGTTTATTTATTTATTTTAAACATTTGTAGCCTGCTTTCCTCCTCGAAAGGACTCAATGTTAAATGGCCAGTTTTATTTGAATGAGGCATAGTACATGTGAAATGGAAGTACAGTACTTGGAAACATATGTCTGTACTCCATTCTTCTATTTCTTTGGAAGACAGTTTGATACTCGGGCCTCTGCCTTCCAGTTTCTTTAGAAAGGAGGAATTTTTGAAAACCAGGTGTGTCGAATATGAATGGAAGCGGCCCCTTGAGGTCCGTTGGCTTACCTATTTTGGTGCAGTTTATTGCAATAAAGTTCTGCGGTTATGAAATTCTGCTCCTACCAGCGCCCCAAACTGTTTAGGCTTTGTGCTTGCCGAAATCATTTTAGTTCCTTCCGCATGCTCAGCTCAAAGTCAAACTTTACGTTAACAGGAAGGAGTATTCCCTCCCCATCACCCATTTTTTTTCTCTCCTACGCAAGGTTATTTTGTAAAATAGAAATATTTCAATTAAAAATAAATGAATCATCAACGAATCATCTGAGGTTTGTTATCTCAATGATCAGGGAAGGAGAGAACCGTGATGGGAGACGAGTCTCAATAAACCGGTTGCACTTACCTGCGTATCTGCATTCAGGACTTTGATCCTCTGGGTAGAGATGAAAAGATCCACTTCCGTCAAAGCTTGGGCATCTCCCTCTGAGCTCTACAGATTGGGGAAGAAAAAGAGACCATGCCCCCCAGGGAGAATATTATGCTTTTTTTCTCTTTCTCTCTCTCGATAGCAGCTTCCTCCGACAGCTACTTCAGACAAGATGAGGGTGACACACAACGAGCAAATGGCACAGGAAGCTGGAAGATCGGACAACTTTCCAGAAGAGGCCAGTGCCCACATAACATGCAAAAAAAATAAAATATTAAAATAAATAAAAGAGCCACAGAAAAGGAATATTTCTTTTTAATCGTCCCTGATCTTTCCGTATAATCACAGGTGGAAAAACCAGATGACTCCTCAAGTCTGTTCCGCCTTTTGAGTCTCCTACTGCAAGATCGACAAAAAAGGGGAATCTACACGTCTAGGGGAGCTTCTCTGAACAGAAGTCTTTCCTCATATTTTTGTTATGTGCCCCATGAATGAGTGATCCCCAAAACCTCCTGTCCTCAACGGACCTGCGCAGCAGTTGCCAACACAAACCCTGTGGCTTCCTTTAGGGCAGTGGTCCCCAACCTTGGGCCTCCAGATGTTCTTAGACTACAACTCCCAGAAGCCTTTACCACCACCTCTGCTGGCCAGGATTTCTGGGAACTGAAGTCCAAGAACATCTGGAGGCCCAAGGTTGGGGACCACTGGTTTAGGGAGTCATTCCATCCCATACTTGGTCTTCCTCTTTTCCTGCTGCCTTCAGTCTTTGCCACCGTTACTGTCTTTCCTACTGCTTTGACATCATACTCAAATGGGGGGGGGGAAGGACATTTCCCCCCCCTTTGACATCATACTTATATCGGGAAAAATGCCCTTGGAGCTATAATTTATAAAAAAAAATACTCTATGCAAAACTGATGTTGTTGCAATTAGCACGTGCAACAGGTCAGCTTTCACAGGAAATGTCAAGTTCACCCACTCCAGGAAACAATTTGCTGAGACCGTAATGCCACTGTGGCATCACAGTGCAAAAAAAGTGTGTGATTTTTTTTTTGTGACCTGTCCTCAAACCCACACAGACGAAGCCATGCTGGCTGAAGATGTGGAAGGCTTCTGTGGTTCAAAAAATATATATATATAATGATGAATTTTTACTAAACCCTGGGCAAAAGGGGGGAAAAGTAATATTTGGCTGAGCTTAGCAAATGAACAGAAATAAAAAGGAAATGGACAAACCAGAACACCGGGATAGAAAGAAATCTGTAGGACATCAGGAATTCTAAGAAAATACCAACCACGCTACATGGTGAAAGCAGGAAAAGAAAAATCTAATAATCTCTCACACTCTACATCCAGTCAAACATAAACAGACAAAAGACTAAGAAGAAGGGGGGGGGGAAGAATCCTGCTTTTGGGAAGATCCACAATGAAAGACACAATATCTCAGGATGCACAAGGACAACAGAGAGAGAGAGAAACAGACATTAGCATTCAAGAAAAACAGTTTACACACCGCTTTTTTCTTGATTTTAGCTGCCTTTTGCATCCTCTGGGAGAGAAGCGTTTAAAAAAAATCAACAAAAGATAAATAAAAAGGAAATAAGACAAATGCACAGAAAGAAAGAAAAACGGGGAAAAGGAAGAAAATAGACATCAGGTGAAGTCAGGGAAATCTTTGGAGAAAAGTTTTCAGGATTTTCAAACCTGCTACCTATAGAAGTAGACATAGACGTTGATGGATTCCTCATCAGGTGAGTTTGAGGAAAGACTAAAATAGCTCTGCCCTTTTTAGCAAGGGCTAACCCACAGCAATTCACCACCTGCCATGGGCTCCTTCCTTAAAGCCCTCGATCAACCCAGTTCTGACGCAGGTTCAGGAACAGAAGCCAATCGGGCTCAAGGAGATCAGGCCCAGCGAGAGGGGGCAGGTGGCGCAAAGCCACAATTTTTGTGGAAGAGTCAAGCTACCAGTTTGGAATTCTTCCAAATTCATAACCCATCGTCTCTGAAAAAAAATCTGCCAAACAGGAGCAGGCAGCAAAGGCAGTCATAGAATCATAGAACGACAGAATCACAGAACGGCTGAGTTGGAAGGAGCATACATGGCCACCCAGACCCACTCCCTACTCAAGGTAGGAATCCAAACCAAAGCAGATGTGACAGGGGGAGGTCCAATGGTCTCTTGAAGGCCTCCAACGTTGGAGCGCTCACCACCTCCAAAAGTCATTGGTTCCATTGTTGTACTGCTCTAACCAGTCAAGTGTGACCTTCCTTATAAGCCGCAATGGTTGAGATTAGGCAGAAATTCTGCCAACCGACTCCCCCCTTCTTTCTTTGTCCTCTTTTTTTACAGCCAGTTGTGTGAATGATGGTGGAGTTAAGAATAGGGGCAGTTTTCATCCACTGCTCACCTGATAGTGTGATATCAATGCTGACCTACAAAACTGTTGTTTCAGGGTGATGTAAATCAGCATCCTGTTATAATTTCCCATGCTTTTACTTCTCTCTGGAGAGCCTAGAATTCATTTTTTCCCCTTCCAAAAAGCCTACTGTTATTTCTAAACCTCTGGGAATTGTGTCATTCCCCGGTCAAACAAAACAAAACAAACTGGGTCGAGATGTGCAGAACACATCTTCCATTCCAAAATTTTAACCATCTGCAAATCTAACTAATTAAAAGTGCCTTCTGCCTAACAGATGTATGCAGTGACATTTTTTTTAAAATCCTTTCAACAGTGAAATTGAGTACCATGGCTTTCTGCAAAAATATTTCCAGAGCAAGGACAACAAGAAGGATCTCATGTGTCATAATGTTTGAGTGAACTTTTTTTAAATTGGCCTTACTCATTAGTAGCCTTGCATAAATTAGAACATCTGCATGTACACCTAATGGCCGGCTGTTCACAGCTGTTTCTTCTGAGGCAAGCACTGCCTTAGGAGAGAAGCGTCTTGCAGGACATGTTAAATAGCACGCCCCTTACCTCCAGAATTAGCAGAAATGCTCCTACAGTATAACAGACAGTGAGCAGGCTTACAAAGTTTGGGAGGGTGTTCAAGCCGAGCTTTATCTGGTAGCTGTAAGCTAGCAGTGACTTTAGCGAGCCCATGGGGCAGGAGTTGAACCACTCCGTTTAAGGTGAAGTTTAAGGTTGGAGAAAAAAAGGCTGTTTGGAAGAAATCAATTCTTTGTTCTTTATCCTAGAAGAGGTTCCCCCCCCTCTGCTTCAGAAGCTTGGGTTTTGCTGCATCTAAGCCACCAAGACCATTCAGAGGCGCTTAGGAGGAAGGTCCCTGCTTGTTATTTCTATTCTGCTCTTGTGTAAGGGTGTTTACAAAGAAAGGAAGGGAAAAAATGTGGCTGGTGCTGGGAACAGCATGCTCCCGCCACAGGAAAATGCTCTGCTCACAGGAGGGAGGAGGAACGGATGTGTCTGGCTCTCCCGAATGCAACCCTCTCGGGGATCCGGCGCTTATCTTCCAAGAACGTCTCCTACCTTGACACGGCTGACCGCCTCCTGGGCTTGCATCATCCGGATGTTTTTGGAGGGGTTGCGCTCCGAAAGCAGCTGCGTGGAGCCCAGGTAATTGGCGGCGAAGATGATGCCATCAATGAGGTCTTCGGGTTCGCAGGGCCCTGGAACTAAAGGTGGAAGGGAAGACGAGGATTCTCTAATGAGGCAGAGCAGCGGGCAGGCACGGAAGAAGAAGAGAGGCCCCCCCCCATAATTAATTACAGCCTGATTACCACAGGCTCTTTTTGATCATCCTCCTTTGTCCATAAACATCTACCTAATTACCAAAGAGGACAGCACTAGGCGTTGCAGTCAATATGTAAACAGAACGTTCGATTCATGTAATTATGGGCCAGAGAACGAAGAAGCATATTTGCAAGATTAAAATTAGAAGCATGCAGGAAGTAGCAGCAGAAGAACTGCATGGGCACCACCACCATCATCATCACCCAGGTGCAAACTTCTAAAAAGAGTCATTCTTTTTAGCTCAGGAAACCCTGGAAACTTCCGAATGCATCTTAAGGATCCAGTCTGTGCTAGCAAATGGCCGACAGACCGATCCTAAAGATTCACCCAGCCATTGCTTCTCTTAAGGCAAGGGTGGGTCCTCTTCTTTGCACGTGGGAATCTGTTACCTGCTTCAGATCCTCAAGCAAAGCCACCCCCACCCCCCGCCTTGCAAACCTACAATGGATGCAAACCACTGTGGACGACTGCAGAGTTTGAGAAACAAACATAGCCTGGTGTTTGTGTGTAGGGGGTGTTGTGTGGTCTATTTTAACAGCTTCTTGCAGGAGACTTCTAAGATTAAAACCTGCTTTTAGTCATCCTCATGTGCCATTAAGTCAATTCAGACATACAGTAGCCCTGTTCAGCAGCTTGCCCAAGGCTCCCTAGGCTGGCTCTTCTTCTCCCTGAAGGCACCCAGTGGGGGGACTCCCAACCTCTGGCTCTATAGCCAGAGACCTAATAAACCCCTGAGCTATCCAGCCAACAATCATGGTATACCGTCAAGTCAGTTCTGACTTATGCTGACCCTTTTCAGGGTTTTCCCACGTAATCGTACAAGGGAGCGTACAAAAGGCTGGGCAGCTGCTCTTTCACCCTGCCTCCTTAACCGAGTGCTTCAACAGACATTTTGGGCCCACGGAGTGGCTTACCATATAATGAGCATTATCAAATTTAATGCAACAGAAGGACTTCAAAATACAGTAAATCAGGAGAATTATAAAAATGCAACCAATAAGTGAATATGGACCAGTTCTGGAAATGAGGTTGGCAGAGATGCCAACATGGTGCTACTGCGTGGCCCTTCCTGCATGCGTCGCAGCTCTGTCGGAATGACCCTAATCTCTCCCCCCCCACACACCGTGATCATCTTCTGTTGTTCTGGACTATGGAGGCAAAGAGACCAGAATATCTGACTCTTGCCACCCATTTTTTTTCCTGTTGGATTTAAAAGGCAATTCGATATTGTCACATTATTCAGGAGTAGGAAACAAGCTTTATTTGTCACAAGCCCTTTGGCCATCCCAAAAGGAACGTAGAGCAGAGAAGGGCAACATCCATCAGCCTTCAAAGATCAGAATCACCAAAGGTGCCATAACGCGTCTGCCATCCTCCAAACGATTTCGTCTTGTCGCAGCGGAAAGACAGGCGGCGGCGATTTTTTGCACTCATGGCTTGACCTCGCCTTCTTAGCAAACAGATCAACACGTCACAAGGTGGGGACAAGGTGTCAGCCCTGCCATTAAGCCTAGGGAGCGGCCTCAGGTGGCAGGCCGATGGGGGGCGGCCAACGCACCACGTGGGTTGCCCTGGCTAAGCACGGATTTGAAGCCAGACCTCCTGGTCTAGAACCCTACCCACTCCACCATGCTGGCTGTCCTCTAAATGCATACCTATCATTAAAACTGTAAGTATATTTTAAATGTACGGGCAAATGTTATGACGAATAAATACATGTAGATTACATATATAGTTATAATACTAACTACATACTGTCCACTCCGTCCTGACTTATGGCTCAGCTTTGAGGCAGGGCAGCAAGCAGCCAGTGGGTGGGAAGAGGCACACACACACACACAATGTGTGATGTAGGCCACTGCATAGTGTGTGTCCCTTTTTATTCCACTTGCTCATCCTTCCGTAGCGCCCCTGCCATGACAACCCTTCTGGTGAGGGAGCCCCCCCCCAGCCCATTAACCGAAGTGCCTTGAGATTCCCCTTCAAGCAGAAGAGGAGCGGCTCTGATGAGGGAAGTCTTCCAGGCGCGCTTGTGGGGTGTGGAGCGCACAGGCAAGGACGGTGCTCGCTGCTGCTGGATCTCCATCAGCTTCTGCTGGTCGCAAGTGTCCCAGAAGGTCCCTTCTCTCCCTCCCCCCCCCGAGCAACAGAATGACAGGGACAGACGCTGCTGACATGCTCACCGCAGCCAGAGCCACGAGGAGAGGGGGTGGAAAAACTGATCTGTCGCCCTGGATTTGGCCAATCCAGATTCATGCTGAGTTGATTCGGCCCGAGACGTAGCTCCACAGCCTTTCCCCCTGAGCGAGAAAGATAGGATCTGATTGCCGTGGATGGGAAAGGGCTGAGCAGCTGGTACAAGGTCTTCTGCTCCAGAGATGGAGGGACTACGTCCCATCATGTCTCATCACTGGCCAGGCTAACTATTGCTGCTGGGAACATCACCTGGAAGGACAGACATCCCCCCCCAACCCTGCTCACTTGGCTGATATGTGTGTAGGGTTGTGTTGTTGTGGTGGTTCTGAGCCATCAAGTTGCCTATGATTTATGGTGGCCCTATGAATGAGTGACCTCCAAAATGTCCCGTCCTCGATGGCCCTGCCCAGCTGTTGTGAACTCAAAGCTGTGGGGTTCCTTCCCTAGAGTGAGTCCATCTGCCATTTGGCCTCCCTCTTTTCCTGCTGCTTTCCACTTTTCCCAGCATTATTGTCTTTTACAGAGACTCTTGCCTTCTTACGATATGCCCAAAGTAGGGCAGCCTCAGTTTTCTCATTTTTTTCACTTCTAGAGAAAGTTCCAGCTTGATTTGATCTAGGACCCACATTTTTGTCCTTCTGGTGGGTCCAAGGTATCTGCCAAGTTTTCCTCCAGCAGAACATTTCAAATTAATCCATTTCCCCCATCAGCTGTCTTCATCGTCCAGATTTATTTTAGAGTTCCGGAAGTTCCTTTCTTGTTCTACAGTTCCCAGAAACCTCAAGCCAGCTAAACTACTGATGACTCACACCTTGCAGGTGAGAGAATTCTCAAACTTATGGTCCAAATCTTTCCATGCGCTGAGTTGCACCCATGTTTTGCTGGTGGGCTTCTAGTAGACAACAGGTTGTCCACCGCATGAAGCGAGATGCTGGGTGATATAGGTCTTGAGTCCAGTCCAGCAGGACTCTTCTCGTGTTCCCATGGTCTGAAAGGGTTTGGGATGTAAAGGACCTTTAACACCTCATCCTTTCAGACACCTCCTTTCCCATCACCCTGATGGCCGTTCCCATGGACTGCAAAGACTCAAGAGGCGCACTATTCTATGGCGTCACTCCATTGGTGCCAGGACATTGGCCAAGACTTGGTGTTAGCCTACACAAACGCAACCCAATCAATGCGCCCCTTTGTGCACGGGGGAGGCCCTCGTGGTGGGAAAGCCACTTTTCAGCCAAGATTCTCTGCTCTTATTGAAGAGAACTTGCTGAATTTCCAAAGCACTCCTGAAACGCAATTTGAAAGCCACTGTTCAAAGCAGTCAAGAAAACAGATTCCAGTCCTTTGAAAAAGAAGCAAAAGGATTTTCACAAAACACAGGCTGCATTAGCTCCGCTCTCCCAAATCCAGCAATGCCCCTGCTTTCCACCCGTGCACACTCAAAATCAAGAGGAAGGAAGGCAAAAGTCACCATTGAGCACACCTTCCAGACAATGACTTGGGCTGGCCCTACTTCACAGCAGGACGAGGAAGGCAGGAAATTGGATTGCTTCGGGAAAACCTTTTTAAATATAACGTGTTGGCAGAGGAAGGAGAAACTCGTTCGGGGCTCTGGTTTGAGCAGCAAAGCATCTCAGACCGGCGTTGGGAAGAGGCAGCTCTCGGGGAGCGCCTTCGGAAGCTGAGCAGAAGGACTTCAAAGCACCCCTTTGAACTACAGACGGTGCTTCTTCCTTTTCTCCTTCGACGGTGTGTCATATTTCGGCCTTTGCTCCTCCTTGATCTTTTCACTTCCTGGGAAGAGAACTGGATTGACCCCCAACTCCTTAGGCTCCTTAGTTTAGGCTCAGGACCAGCCGTTAAGAGCCATTTCCCTCCGTGGCTGCCCCTCTCCTCCCCGGTGGTCAGAACACAGGGGTTGAACTTAATGCCTTCCTTTGCTTCTCAAAGGGGATGGTGGGAAAAGGGAGGTCGCGGCCGCCACCTTTAGCTCGTGATGTCGGGAAACTCATCGGGAACCCGCTGCGCTGAGATCCCAGTGCTCACACATCCACCTCTTAGGGGTTTGGGCAGCCCTCAAGGAAAAATGGAACTTTTTGCCCATTCAGACTCAAGAGACTGGAGAGGTTTTCTGGACTACAAAATTCCCACATGGACCACAAGGTTTCACGACTGTAGGTGTGTCAACCTGCTCAGATGGCTTACGATGCCTTTGTCACCTCCCAGCAATGCTTTCCTAAACAAGCTCATTTAAGATAACAACAAAACAGCATCCTTTATTATCGCCCTCCCAATACAACAGGGGAAGGAGGCAGCATTTAGATAACACTTTGTGCATCTGGCAGAAATGAGCTGCAATCTATGGGCTCTTATCCCAGATAAAACTTGTTAATCCTTTAAGATCATTTTAGAATGACAGAGCTGGAAGGGACCCCATAGATGCATCCAGTCCAGCCCCTATCAAAGAGGTCCAGTGGGGAATCGAACTCCCAACATCTGGCTAAAGCAGCCCGAGACTTAAGCCACTGTGCTATCCAACAGTTGGTAACAATCTTAGAACTGCAGAGCTGGAAGGGATCTCGTGGATCATCAAGTACAGCCCAACCAAGGAGGCAGAGTGGGGAATCGAACCCCCAACCTCTGCCTCCACGGGAATACTTAAACCATTGAGCTTTGCAAAGCTTGTCTGCACCTTTTAAAAGTAACCTTTCCAAGCTTTGCCCAGTCCTGCCCACTTCAAATAACAATCGCTCTTCAGAATCTCAGGCATAGATTTCCCCTGCTTTTAATGCCCTCCCCCAAGTGTCTAGGGGTAATTTTTGTTTTTTGCAACTGACTGCCACTGCCATCTGTTCCCCCCCCCCCCCCACCTGCATATCTTTCCAGGACAAGATGGCTTTGATTGGCCAGGATGAAAGATAAGAGAGCATTTCCAAGGTCAGCCTTGGAAAAGGGCGAAAGAGACACGGTTAAGCGGACCTCGCCTCCTGTGCTGTCCACAAGATTCTCAGCAAAGATCAATCACACAGATAAATTTAATTTCATTAGGCCAGTCATCCGCAGCAGTTATTAAAGCAATAATTAAAAGCTCCAGAGCCAAAGGGATTGCTGTAAGCATGCAAATAGGCCTGGATAATATACCTTGCAGTGGGAGTATTTTTTTTTTAAGCTGGTTTATTTAGCCCACAGCGACATCGAAAACTGATTTATGTTCAGAGACTTTCTTTATCTGCTACAAAGAAAATAATGTCTGGAAGCAAAAAAAAAGAAACTCCATCTTCAAATTACACACACACTGTTTCTTCCTGATGTCCTGGGGAAAACAATTCACGGTTCACTTCAGGATATACACCGTTCATTGTAAAGGTTTAAATTGGGATGAAACAGTCAAGCATGTAGAACTGAAGTATTTTAGGAGTCAGGACAAACACAGAAGTTCACCTACCCCGCCCATCCCTTTCAAGGTAGGATCTCCAGGGGCGTATTAACTATTCTCAATTGACTTTTCTTGCTTTTTGGCCTCAGTCCGTTGCACAAAAGGAAAAGGAGCGCACAAACCAAAACAAAGCAAAGACAGCTTTGTCATCACGCAACTGGCTGGATAGCTCAGTGAATTAGAGAAGCTGGATGTGGAGCCAGAGGTTGGGACTTCAGTTCCCCACTGCTATTCCCTCCCGGGAGAAGAGCCAGCCTGGGTGGCCTTGGGCCACCTGCACCGTCCCTGGACAACCCCAAAAGAAAGGAAGATGGTAAACCGCTCCTGAGTCTTCTCTACCCGGGAAACCTTGAAAAAGGGTCGCCCTAAGTCAGAATTGACTTGATGGCATGCAGTTATTATGATCATTCGGCAGGACAACAGGCAACTTGGCTAGAAAATAATATCCATAAGATAAAGTGTTACAGAGCAGAAAGACTATCTTACGTAATGTGCATTTTTCTGCAGCTGAGGCAGCATATCATTTACCTACTGATCTACCGTATTTTTCCCGTGTATAAGATGCCCCCATGCATAAGACACCCACCCCCCACTTTTCTAACCCAAAATTAAGAAATCTAAGTGGGGATTAGCAAGTGTAGGGGGAAAGGGATCAAAGCACTGCAGGATCGCTTTGATCCCTGCTTTCCCCTCCACTTGTTTCTCTTCTCTTCTCAGCTTACTTCCGTATATAAGAGGACTCTCAATTTTTAGTCTAAAGATTTTTAACAAAAGTATAGTCTTATACATGGAAAATATGGTATTTTGGCCACACACCTCTTGGGAATGTAACCCCTCCAGCAGCCGACCAACCTCAAAAAATGGCCCTTGCCCCCCCTTCCAGGTTTGCCATCCCTGCTATCAACAGCAGAAAGGTGGTGGAAGTGTACTCACCATCAACAAAACTGGGGAAGGAAGACACCTTCTTAGTCTGTAGGGGAATTAAAAACAAGGAGCTGTAGATGTCTATACAGCAACAGTAGGAAAAAGTGTCATGTCAGACAAGATATATTATAAAAGCATTTGGATAGTAAGAAAAAAAGCAGATCATTCCTCCCCATCCTCCACCCCCCCCCATGGCTTCTAGTTCTTCGCCATTTTCTAATTTTATGCAGCTACACTGTATTCAAGACTTGGAAATGGAGTGATGATAGGTGCTCCTTTTAAAACCCGTCCCTCCATCACTGAGCGTGGCTTGACTTTACTGTGAAACTGGTCTTGTAAAAATTGGTTAGAGTAACACCTGGTTTTCATGGATATTTTCTTTTTAAAATGTTATTTCGTCCTTCCATCGGTACATGGCTCAATACAGCAGCCGTTGATCTCTGTGTTAAAACTCATTTCTTCCATCGTTGTGCTTGCAATTCACATATTCTTCCCACTCATCTCAGATGTAAAGCTTGGTTTTAAAAATTTTAAGCCTTGTCTTTTCCTGGACTTAGAGACAGAATTGGCTGTGCGCAAAGCAGGCGAATATATTTTAATCAACCTTACCCGAAAAATGATGAGTGGAGGATGATGGGAGCTCTCTTCCTACAGATCTTCCTCGCATGTGGTTGGGACAGCTGGTCTAAAGATGACTATTTACATAAAATGCAGGTGACACTAAACAGGGCCTGTTTCTCTCTCCCCCCCCCCAAACTCTTGACTTTAATGGGACATTTATGCATGTTTAGCTGTGGTTCTTATATGACTGGACCGGTTCTCAAAGTTTCGTTCTCTTTGCTGCTTGTCTATTGGCTGAAGATGTTTATTTTATGGCATTTTAGTGTTCCAGAATGGTGGAAAATTGTATGGAAATTGTACAAAAAGCAGGATACAAACAGAACTAACAAACTTTTTTTTCCCAAAAAGCTAGGGATAACTATCCTAAGACTTCAATAGACCACTCAAAAGGCAAACCCTCAAAAATAGCATGCAAGCTTTGGAGAATACTATGCCTTCATCAGACAAGACGTTAAAAGGATCAGGTTAAAGACAAAAAGATGCCACAGATTGGCGCTTAAGTCCTTGTCGTCTTCAGACATAACGGAGGAGAGATGTGGCAACGGAAAGGATGTTTACCCATAAGACTCGCTGGCCAAAATTCATGAAGTCACAACAAGAGAAGGTCCACTTACTGCTGGATTTCAGCCATAGAGGGCTGGAAATTAAGACTATTTTAGTCTTCCCTCTTAGTCAGGAGGCATCTAAGATGTCTCTCCTCTTCCCACAGGGAATTCAAACCTGCAGGCAACCTGTCTACGCTCACAAGCTCAGTGGCTGATGGAACACAGCCCCATTACCCTCTCAACGTTAAGAGTCATTTTAAAAGAACCCCAAGTTTCCTTTTGGGAAATAAATCCCATACAGAGTTCTCATCTCATCCGGAGACAGGAAAAGCACCACCAGCCAACTTTAAAAACTCCCTTGCCTTTAAAAATCCTTGACCATTCATTCAGAGCTGTGGTTATTTTCATGCCCAAGGAATAAAAATGGCTGCCTGTCATTCCCCAGGAACTAACCCTTTAAAGGCTTCTGCTCAAATGGGCTTGATAGCAAAAACGGCATGAATGATAGAGTTAGCTCAGAGGATGGCGAGGGAGTAATCGCCTGATTAATATTGCACAAAGTGTGTGGAATGAACACCAGCCAAGGGTGGAAGGAGGGTGGGGGGGGAGGGAGGAATTTAATTTCAGCTGCTAAAAAAAAACCCCAAACCAAATACTATCAATGCAAGACTATTTTTTCCAATGTCAGTTCTGAATTAACGGCCTTTAAGTGGGAAAACATCCAAGCCTTTACCTTTTGTTAACAGCTCAGATTAACCATGTTCTGCATTTCCTCGGGTGAAGCTGACCTTGAAGAACAGCATCAAGGTAATGAAATGGCGGGACGTATTGTTTCTCACGCTTTTTAGGCGGGAAGGGTCTGTCTGGTCTGAATGATGATGGTAGGACCGAGTACTTAGAGGAGACCCAAGGCCACCTCATACAGTACCACAGCTCCATAGACAGCTGAGCTGAATAACAGAGATGTAGAGGCAGAAGGACTGAATCTCATCCAGTCCTTGTCAACGTAGGAATCCAAAGCTAAAGCATCTCCAATAGATGGCCATCCAACCTTCTGAGAATCCACCATTTTCTGAGCTGGGGGATGTTTCAGCAGGCCTTCCCTCCAGTTAATTCCTGATGTTTTCCTTTCCTCTCTTCTTCTATTGTTCGCCTTCCATCTTGTTGAATTTGTCTATTATGTAATAATTCTTTTTATATTTATCTGTGTATTTTATGTGGTTGTAACTGACCAGATAAGTGAGATATAAAATAAATAAATAAATAAATAAATAAATAAATAAATAAATAAATAAAAATAAAAATAAAAATAAAAATAAAAATAAAAATAATAATAATAATAATAATAATAATAATAATAATAATAATAATAATAATAATAATAATAATAATAATAATAATAATAATAATAATAATAATAATAATAATAATAATAATAATAATAATAATAAATGGTCCATTCTAGTGTCAAGCAGCTTTTACTATTGGGAAGCTTCCCCCTCATTTTTCACTAGATCACCTGTCTTGAAAATGTGAAGCCATTTATTCCTACCCTCTGGAGCAGCAGCAAAAAAAGGCTTGTATAGTCCCTTTCAGACATCAGAAGATGGCTATCTTATCACTTTTTCCTCTTCTCTTCTTCGGTTCAACCAGGCGTATCTCCTTCAACTGTTCCTCAGAGCTGAAGACCAGTTCTTGGCTGCTCTCTTCAACACGTGTCCCAATGGGTCAATATCCTCTTTAAACTGTACTGCCCAGGATTAGACACAGTACAGAGTGGTTAATCCAAAAGAGTAGGGTTAAAAATATGAGCACATTTGGGTTAAAGCGCTCATGGACAGTAACAAAGGCATAGAAGAGGCATTCCAGTTCTTTGCAACGGGAAGAAAGCTGTACAGGTGATGGTGATCTGGGGGAAGGAGCCGGCTCATTTATAGACGCTCGGAAAGCTAGACTCAGTTGGAGAGCTGGAGGCTCCTGAATTTGCCAATCACCCGGCTGAATTTCTGGATAGCTTAGTGGTTTAGGTCTCTGGCAGTGGAGACGGAGGTTGGGAGTTTGATTCCCCCATTGGGCCTCCCTGATAAGGTCTATCCTTCCAGTTCTGCAATTCTAAGGTGGTGATGACAATAATCTATAGCAGGATATAATTTTTGGAAACAAATGGCTAAAAAACAATGATCCTTTATGAACACTCTGACTTATTCCTTCAGAATAAAGTCCCCAGGTGAGCTACGGGTTGGAGAAAAGCTGAGAAGAAGAGGGGGGAAAAACAGCAGAAAACAGGCTGGGCTCCAATACTTGCCTCTGGGATGTTGTTGTTGTCAATTGGTCCATTAAGATCCGAACGCTGCTGTTTCCGGGGCTGTTCCAACCCATTGCACACCTGCATAGGGAAGTAGAAAGAGACGGCGTCATAATCAATAGCTTAAGGGGGGGTAGGCAGATCAATAACTATTGTTTATCACTGCATCTCGTTCATGGTACTTATTGTTCTCCCAGGTGGTAGAAAAAAAGAGTTGATTTAGACACTGACTGTTTGTGAGCACAGATGAGTACACACACTGAAAGATGCCCTCCTCAAGCATTGGTTTCGATTAGCAATTTGCACTACTCTTAAATCCTAGTCTTTGGTCTGGATTTGAATGCTAGATACTGAAGGGGTTCACATGGTTTTACAGTCACTAATTTGGGGTGTGTGTGGGCAGGGGGAGATCACGTGCCTGCCACCCCCACTCCTCCGCCACTTGCTAAAGGTGCTGGAAAGTGGAGGGTGCTCCTTACATATAACTATGTGGAAAAAGACTCCAGCAAATGAATTTTTAGCCATCAAAAGAGAGAGAAAGGTTGGACAAACACCCACAACCATAGAATGGCTCACTTTGCATGATGGCTTGACGGACATAGGGAGATTCAAGGCTTCTCCTGTACCATACATGGAAGGCTTACAGCTTCTGTAGCCTTAAACCCTCTCTAAGCAAAGACACATAACAGTGCCAAAAATGTAATTAAGGAGGAGGATGTAAAAACATTCATCAAAGAGTTTTGTAGCATCTTGAAAACTGCTAAGTTTTACTTGGCATAAACTGTGGGTGGGCTGCAGCACTTTGATAACCTACATTCTTACTGGCCTTACTTTGGAGTCCAATAGCTATGGGGCTCTGTCCACGGTCCTGAAATCTTAGTAACCAATCCCATACACCTAGCTCACAACTCCAGAGAGACACTTCAGCACAAAACTTCTGGAGCAGAATATTACTGAGTTTGACTCTGTCTAGGGCTGACTAATGGCAAGGGTTTTGGGGTTTTTTTTTTCCACAAGGGGTGATAGTGGTCTCCCTAGGGAAGGTGCAAAGAAATCCCAAGGGGAATTGGAGACTGGGAGCTTCATAACCACAGGAATGTTTTTATTGGCTTAAAAATGGAGAGCTTCTTATCTTGCTCTCTCTCTCCCTGGAGATGGATCTTGTGAGCTTTGAAAATTCTATATCTAGGTGTGTTATGTCAAGACAGCTTAAAAAGAGGAGAGGAACTTCATGACCATGTTTTACAAGCCAAAGGTCCCAAGCTGAACTCTCAACATCTCTAGGATCATGTGTGGGAAGCAACGGGAAGGGACCTCCTTTGGCCAAAAGACTAGAAAAAAAGCTCTGCCCGATCTGATTACAACTCATTGGATGGTACAAGACATGCATCCAAAGACCAAATATACACACATTTTATGCAAATTGATTTAGAGTAACAGCAGATTGACTTAGATGTTTCAGACATGGTAAACGAGCAGGTGGCTTCCCTGACTAGCTATAATTCAGCGAACGGCAAAAGACAGCTCCTATCTTTTTCACACAATGTCTTGGGGGGAGCCATTGACCAAATTTGGGGACAAATTTCCTGTCTTAAAGATGCTCTAGTCCCCACAAAATATGGGGAAAAAATGGTGCGGGGAGGCTGAAAAAGCCACTTTCGGTTTTGTGAGTTCTCCTTTTGACATGGATATAATTGTTTTGGTCTGATGACTTTTTGTAGGACCTTGCAACCCATTTTATAGCAAAAATGCTGGTCCTGGAGGCTTCTAGGATGAGAAAATGATATATATATTTTTACCCTTTTCAATGTTGGGTGAAGGAAGATGGGGTTTAAGGAGCCTCTAGGATGTGCTTTTTCTGCCTTGCAATATGGCTCAGGAGTCCAAGCCCTGGGAGGTTGTTTACTGCCTTTTTTCACAGGCTGTTTGTGGTGCTTCCAAAATATCTGGCTGGCCACCGAGGAACACAGGATGTGGGACCAGACAGATATCCCCCCTGATGCCATCAGACTGCTCTTAGGTGGTTACGAATACAGTCCCCTGTGGAGAATCTGCGGGCTTTTGCTATGCATTATCCTTTACAGGGACTATGAAATGTTCTTTACAATACGTAGGCTGTGATGTATACACCAATACAACAGCTCTGGAAGGCAGCGCAATTAAACAACACAAACACAAGTCACTGAACAAAGAAAGTCTTTTCTTGATTGCCACAGTCCACCTCTAGAAAAAGTTAAGGAAAAGGGTGCATTTGTGAATCCTTCGTAGATTCGATATCAATATAAGTGAATGAATGTATTCTGAGCAATGCCAAAATATCAACCAAAACTCATTAATCTGCTGGTAGCATTAAGAACCCCAAATAATATGACACAAGAAACACAACCTGGGAAACAGCAACAAGCCAAACACATATCAAGGACCGAGAATCTGAAAAGGGCCTGGGGACAAACTCAAGAGGCGGATGCCAGTGCTGTCAGCAAAAGCTGGCACCAGGCCTGAGCACCTCGAGAGGAGCTGAGATCCTTGGCGAATGTGCCCCCAGGGCTTGCAACTGCCAAACCCCAAGCCCCCAAAACCTCAGCAGGGAGAAGCTACCTTTTAGGGAGATCTCCAAAATGAACAGGTGCTTTACAGGTGCCAGTTACTGGCTGGGACCAGCTGCACACACCTTCCTCAACCCTATCAGCACACCTGGAACAGATGCTGCATGACATCCATCCCCTGAGGTCCACACCAACATGGAAAATGGGATGCTCGCCAGCCCAATAAAATTCGAGCACTGTGCAGTCCACTCGGGCAGATTTATCCACCAAAACATTCATTTTAATTCATAGCGACAAGGTGGTTTTTTTTTTTTTTACATTTTAAACATTTTATTATTAAGATATAAAAAGAAAAAATAATGAAAACTGGAACTACATACAATTCCTGCATACCAAAAGCTCCCAACATTGTATACGTGACGAATACTCTACATTTTATACTAAACATACTATTCTATGCTATAGATTTACTTGACCTTTTGAAACAGGTGCTCTGCTCATCCTAAATTCTATCTCATTCTTAGTCCACCTTTTTACTCTTTTAACATCTGCTTTACTATTTTCAAGTATTTTACAGCATTGTTTCTGTACTCTTTGTTTAAATCATTGAAATAGTTTTCCCGTGCTTTTCCCCCAAATTCTTTCACAGTTCTTCTGTTTATACAGTTTGTAGCACATAGTAGTGGTAGGTTATTGATCAAACAGCTGCAAAAGTATGCACCTGATCACCCTTGGAAATGGTTGTTTTAACGGGAATGATCTCCCTTAAAATGATCCTTCGGTCTGCTGGGGAACTGCTCCAGGCTGGCCCCCAAACGTAGGTCCAGGGTTAGGCCATGGACAGAGATTGGACTGGAGCAGATTCCCCTGTCCATTGTGTTATCACCAGAAAATAAACTGCACCGAACCGCTCCACAAGTTGTCTACATTGCAATTTCTTTCCCTGTGGTGATCATGCACTTAGGCCACAACAGGGTTTGTGCTGGTGAAATCAATTTCTTACCTGTCCTATATCGATAGCTCTCAGGGATAGAGAGAAAGACAAAGTGGGTAAAATCGCAAATGATTTGATCGTTTCAAAAATAGTTTAATGCAATTTGACAATGCAGTTTTAAAAACCAGCAAACTGGAAGACCGAAGATCCCAAGCTGTTGTTTCAGTAGGTGCCAAATGTTCAGAAGAACAGTAAAGGTGGAACCCGGCAGGCTTCCAAGGGGAAGGTAAAGGTAAAGGTTCCCCGTGACATTGAGTCCAGTCGTGTCCGACTCTAGGGGGCGGTGCTCCTCCCCGTCTCCAAGCCGTAGAGCCTGCATTTCTCCGTAGACCTTTTCCGTGGTCATGTGGCCAGTGCGACTAGACACGGAATGCCATGACTTTCCCACTGTGGTGGTACCTATTTATCGACTCGCATTTTTACATGCTTTCGAACTGCTAGGTTGGCGGGAGCTGGGACAAGTGACAGGAGCTCCCTCCGTCGCGGGGATTCGATCTTACGGACGGCTGGTCTTCCAACCTTGGCAGCACAGAGGCTTCTGCGGTTTAACCCGCAGCGCTATGCAAATATAGTGCACCGTAGAAAAAGCTCTCTCCCACAAGTTCACACAGTTCTGGCGAGGAGACACACAGAAAGGGCTCCCTAGCAGATTTTAACAATCAGGTCAGCATAGACACTCTACCAAATGTATAGGTTTCCAATTTGATTTTCCACAATGCCCTGAAAGGACTAAAGTCATATTGTTTTCCTAAGCCTTGCTAATCTGCTGCTACTTGAAAAATTGGAGTAAATGATTAAACATGTCTTTTTCTTTAGAAAGTGGGACAATTTAACAAGCCAGCACCTCACGAGGGGGTGCCTCGTTTGACGGCATGCACATTTGTTTATATTTATATTTTAAAAAATAGAGAGATGATTTATTAACTCAACATGCCTAATAAACTGACAGATCCCTCTACAGAAATCAAAATGCCGTTGCGATCCGGAGAACAGGTGTGGGCAGCTGGCAAACTGCACAATCTATGCCATGCTGACCAGTGATTAGTTTAAAGTATTTATGGCTACGGTAAAAGTCTAAAAATACATTTGAATACAGTATTTCATAATATTTCTTCAACAATATCTGGCCTTTTACTTGATACTGAACATTAGCCACATTTTGATGTCTTGATTACGAAGCTTAATTGGAGATATTTAGTCAGGATCAGTTTTTACCCTTCAAGGCAGTATCAGCACTTGGGGGGGGGAATCTGATTATTTTTATCTCAGTTTGACACTGGGTTCTGTGGGTAAAGCACCTCCAGGATAAATTAAGCTCCCTGTGCGGGGACTATTCATCAGAGTAAATTCTTCTCTTGGCCCTCAGGGAGAAATTTATCATTTCCAATGTGCAAATATATATATATATATATATATATATATATATATATATAGAAGAAACCAGGGAAAACCTTCCAATGCAGATCACAAACACCGTGGTGAATCTGGCCATGGTTGTGATACCCTGCATGCAAAATGTATTTGTTCTGTTGCAGCACAACCCGCAACAGTCGACTCTAGCCACACCTCTCTTTGCTACGACTCTCGCCTGATTCATCAGACACGATTCTTGCCTGCGCTGTGTGTCATCTACTAGGGCTTTATCAGAGCTACACAGGGCACTGGATCTACTTCAACATCTCAACAGCTCTTGCAAAGTTTGGACCAAAATCCGAAATGCATTCACCTGCTACAACAGCTACTAGTCCTCGCCTTACTAAGGTATCGGGGCTGCTATGAGCACTGGGGCTTATTTTACACCCACATTGCTTGGTGTGCTCTTCAGCTCGCACTCCTGCAAGCCAGAAACTGCCTTGCTGTAATTAATGGTGCAAAGAGGTAACGGATACTTCCTTGCCCAAGTCTGGAGAAAAAAACTTAACCAGATACAGAAAGGGTGGTTGCACGTACAAACCAGGCTAAGAGAAAGGCAGACCCTGTGGAGCATCGAACACAGCCCATGTCAGGGAGGCCTGGTGGGGAATCAAACTTCCAACTTCAGATATCTATACCACTGAGCTATCCAGCCAGCTATACTCTCTCCCGTAGAGTCTGTATACTTTTCTGCCTTCCCAGAATTCAAAATGAGTCACTGTTAGGCAAAGAGTGGAAATTTTTGCCTCTGCTGGGCAGAATGTCAAGTGGAAATAAAAGGCATCAAAATGCAATCAAAGCTTTTTTTAAAAAAAATCTGTAAATTCTTATTGACAAACAAAATGAGAAATTTAGTTCATTGATTTTTACATTCAGCTATGCTCCGTCAGGCTGCAATCTTGCACAGCCTCAATATCCCACTGAACGGAGTAGCGCTTGCCTTTGCATAGACTGCACGTACAGTCATACCTGCACAAAGCGGTCCTGTATAGCGCTGATTCACTATAACGCTCATGCTCGGGAAGCTGTTTTATGGTCCTCAAAGGGAGCTTGGTCTACCTAAATGAAACAGATGGCACGTCTGGGAGACGAAGGCCCTAGCATTCCTGCTCTGTGCTTAAGGTAGATTGGGTCTCCCAGGGAGACGTGGAGCCTGGTCTACCTGCTCTGCACCAGAGGTAAGCTGAGCCTATGAGTCCTGGGCTACCTGCTCCATACCACAGGTAGAACAAGTCCCCAGATTTTGCAGCATGCGGTAGAGTGTCAAAGGGATTCTGTTTAGAGTCAATTCAATTAGCATTCTATTTTGGGGGGAAAATCCTGAGCGCTCAGCAGGGTATTACTGTATTGGTATGTAGGCACCCTTAGAGGTACGTATAGCTAACTGTAGGCTGTATGTCTCTTTGTTTACATTTATAGCATTTCCATTGCACTTTAATTGCCCTAACTCCATCTAACACAATGCCAGGTTTTGTAGCTTGATGAGGCGCCCATCATCCTCAGCGGTAACTCAGGAGAATGCCCCAGAGCTCTAAGGAAGGACCTCATCAAATGACAACTCAAAAAATCCTACAGGGATGGGGCCACAGGATTTTAAAGTGGCATCAAATGTCTCTAACTGTGCAGTGCACGGGTTCCCCACGCGGTCTCTCCTGCTTCATTCTGAGCATCCTGGATGGATGCAAAGGCCAGAGGAAACAAAATGGCAGAAGGAAGGAACCCAATAAATGAAGGAAAGAGCTCTTCCTGCTTTAGCCCGTAGGCGAAGGTGTTCTCACATTCTTGACTCCTCTCTTACATTTAATAAGAGCCCTGCAAAGCTAAATGAAAACAAAATAAGCTGACCTGCTAGAAATTGGGTTGCGTTGAATGAGGGAAGGAAGGATTTATTGGGGAAAGAAATGCAGGAAATCGCATCTGCTCCCTGCAAGCCGAAGTGGCCTCACCCACTTTACCATATGAAGTGACTCAGCAATGAGTTGCCTTGTGAACTGAGGAACAAGTAACAGGAATGCAAACACTCCCTTCATAGTCCGTTACCCACATCCCTCTCTCAGCTTTCGAGTGACAAGGATGGGTAATACCTTTACCAGAGCTTGATGAAGATGTACAAGGGTGAAAGCTAGTTTACGTTTGTGATATTGGACTGGTCAGATAAAGGTGACACCCACCCTCGCTTGCTTTTGGATTGTGCACAACAACCACATGGGTTTTCCTGTCCCACCCTGTTCCATAGCTTCCCAATGATAATTTCCCCACCTACACCGGCAGAGGTATTCAAGAGGTGCAACTAGAAGGCAAGACAGACTCATAGAGGCATAGGATGCGACTGTGGCAGATTTGGTGCCCTTCCAGTCAAAGATGAGACGAGAGCTTACCTGTTCCTGTGACCACGTCTGCCTTTCCTCTGGAGTCCTCGACTTGGTCTTGAAGCCTCTGGGGGCGTCCCCAACTTGCTTGGATGCAGGGGGGATGTTGAGCGACTTCGGCCTCCCCAGATGCCTGCTGGCACCATGCCCAGAGTCTCCCTTATGGCACGCCTCTACATAGTCATTGGGCATGTTTTCAGTCCCGGCATGCTCTGGGCTCATTTCGGAGGCGCTGTTGATACTACTCATGCTCATGCTCATTTTAATCTCTGCTACGATCTGGTCAATGTCTTCTTCCTGCTCTTCTAACTCTGCCTCTTCTTTCCCAGAGTGGTAAGGGGACATCCCGTGTGAGTTTCCGTTGGTTTCTGGGGAGTAGTAGCCCTGGTAGCCTTCCTCGTTTTGATGGCAATACTGGATGTGCTCCTCTTGGTCTTGGATTTCCAAGCAGGCCACCTCGCCTTCTAAGATCTGGACACAACCATCATGGTAGCCTGCTGCTTCCGTCGCTTCCCGCTCTCCTTGGTGCTGATTTTTTGTTTCCGCCCATTCCCCTTCCTCAATGGCTTCTTGGCACTCATCCGTCTCCACCTGAAGCTGTTCATGGGGCACATAGTCCTCCCCATTGCACTCCATCCCTTCCAGATAACTGTCATCCTCCGGGCAATACCGGATGTAGTAGGTAACGCCCTCTTCTTCCTCGGGGAGACCTTCATCATAATCCTCCTCCTCTTCCTCTTCCGAGGTGTTGTTGACATAATCGGAACTCGAGTCTCCATCGCCGCTGTTATCGTTGCGCTCATGCTCCGGCGGGGTAGGGCTACCCGGTCTGATGGGCATCACATCTGTCTCCTTCTCCTCGTAGTCATCCCTCGGCAGATCATCTTCCTCTTTTTCCATCTCCCTGCCAAGAGAGGAAGCAGGACACACTCTAGCGCGGTGATCCAGCATGCCCGCTGCAGCGCTTTGACATTTCCTGTTCGCCATCGTCAATGCCTTACACGACAATCATTTCTAAGCAAACAGCTGCAGGGAAAGAACACAAGGACAAAGAACAAACACAGACATAAACATCATCATGCATCGAAAGGTCAGGCGCAAGAATCACTAGGATGCCCCAACATTGACATTTTTAATTGGACTTGGGTGGGGTCGCTTCAAGAAGGCTGCAGGAAAGGGGCCACTGATAATAGTTGCACTGGTGCAACAGATTGACTAAATGCAAGGTCAGCGCCATGTTGAAATGTCCCAAAAAGAAGTCAGACATTAAAAGGAAGATGGGATGCAGACATTGTTTGATCCAAAGATTTTCAGATGAGAATCTCAGGTGCTCTGGGATTCCTTAGAACAATCCTTCTCCGTCTCGGGTATTTTATGTATTACAGGCTTCCCACTGTCAAAGCACCCAGGATCCACCATGACAGAAACACATACACACCCTTTTTTCCTCAAATGTATAAGTTTACAGGTGTTTAAACATGCAAAGCCTAGAGAACCTAGGAACATTTTACAGTGCATAATCGTTTCAATCCTGCTGGGACACTTCACCGATCTAGAATCATTCCTGAACTGCTTTGGAATGCATCGGATGTCTGGGTTAAGGAAGCCGAAAAGGGGAACATTTCCCAGCACAGAGCCAGGCAGGAAGAAATGGGGTGCCCTCCATTTCACACCAGAATCTCCCACTATTGATTTGGGTGGCATGGTTTCTTGGTTTACAGTTCTTCTCAAGACTTGGGGGGGGGGGATTGGGAGTCCAGAGACCACAAACCTGGGCTCCAAAACCCGCATCCATCCTGCCCTCTATGTTACTCCCTCCCCAGCTTACATACAATATGTGTGTGAAGAATTAATACAAAGCACACCAGCACCTCACAGAGAACAATGGGGAGACCACAAAGAAGAAGGCAGACAACTGTGTCCGAGGGGAGAGGAATCATAATTACAAGCCGGGGGGGGGGAGGGAGGGAGACACACCGCATATTAAACAGACGTTTCAAAATGTCACTGCTCTGAAAACGATCCTTCGCCCATCCCAGGGACGACTTGATCGGTGCTGAGCGGTCCCATTACATTGAGCCGTTAAAAGCACCATTTAGGGCAATATTGATTTATCACTATAAATGTGATTAAAAGGCGGGGGGGGGAATCACAAACAGAGAATTCTAATTAGGCTGGTAGTTACTGTCACAGATAATGGCGCCTTCTGAAGCTCACCTAGCTCTTTAATCTTCTTCACATTGACAACGCTTGCACAATTTTACAAAGGAAAATTAATTCCTACTTTGCTTTCGCCCACCCACCCCCTGGGTGCGTCTTTAAGTCAACAAGGGAACGAGCCCCCCCTCCCCTTCCCCTCCCCCCCCACAGCTTTTCAGGCCCATTGCCGAATCAAAAGAAATCTTCAGCGACTGATCAACTGATGAAATCTCTATACGGATAAAAGCCACGTTATTAACCCACACCGTCTTGTTTCTTTGATGATGGAGACAAAGAACTCGCAGCCACGGGGGAGCAGCCATCCTTGATTTCTCAACTAAGAACATCCCGGGGGGGGGGGAGTGATGCCACATGAGAATATAAGAAGAGCCTCCCCAGGTCAGAGCAGCCTATAGTTGGGTGGGAAGCCTGCCTAGGGTAGCACAGACTACCTATAGCTATTCCTTTGCCGGCTGTAACATCCACAAATTCATCCCAATTAAGGCCGTCCAATTTGGTAGCCGTCCTTGCATCCTGTGGCAGAGAGTTCCACTGTTTAGCTATGTGCTGTGTGAAGAAGTCAATGCATAGCAGCCAGGTTCCTGCCAGGCTCTTCTCAAGGGGAAACTGGAGCTCCATGAATACACTTTTACCAACACCTTCAATGGTAGCAGATTGTTCTCCGTTATTTTTGAATCGTTCATGTCAGCCTTCTCCCTAGCCCGAATCTGTTAGAAATTTTCCTGCTGCTTCCTTGCCTGCAGAAAGCTTCGCCCTATGTTTCCAATGTGTTTCAGAATGAATGAATGGCACTAAAATGTATTTGGTATAACGTTCGACCCTGTCAAGTCCTCTGACGCCAACTGGGTGCCAACCAAAAGGCTCCTGATTCTATAAAGCAGGAGGAGGCTTAAATCAGGGGAAGAGTTTTGCGCCCATGGGGAAAGCTAGAAAGTTGAGACCTCTCAACTACACTCAAAAGGAGTGTAGTCAACTCTTTCCCCCCACCCTCGATGAAATGATTACATAGCAAGTAAAAAAACTGACTGCGACACACATTGATCAGGGACACGTAGAACGTGCTTCTACGCTACAAAAGGAAATCAATGAATAATTTGCAAGGTAATTTATTTTGGTGCAGTTTGAGACACCGAAATGAGGAACTCTCTCCGGTTTCCTTCGCTCGGCAGAATGGGCCTCATCAGCAGCATTAACTCATAAAGGCTGAGTGGATTTTCCTTCCCAGCTCTTTACAACTCAAAAAGTGATGAGTTACCAAAACGTTCTTGAACCAAAAGTCTACGGTACACATTGAAAAGAAAGAGAGAGGAAAGGGGGGGGGGGAGAGACAGAAAGAGAAAAAGATTAGCTCTCGATAAACCCCAGGGTAAAAATGCTGATTATAGCCCCTTGTCCTCCGGTTGAGCTCAAAGCAGGGTCCATAGCTCACTTTCACCTCATTTCATCTTCTCAACAACCCAGCGAGGTAGAACAGGATGAGGGGCAATGACTGGCTCTGGGTCACTCCATGAACTCTAATGATTCAGAGGGGAAGAGAGCCTGGATTGCCCAACTCCCAGGCCAACCCTCTAACCTCTACACCCCACTCTCCCCCTCGGTATTAAGGCTTCTTTGCTTCCCAAATATAACGAAGAATCTGTGCCTGAAGAGAACCGAAAGGGGAAGGAAGGTGTTACGACAGAAGCTTTTGTCCCAAAACACTTTTGGGTAGTACATCGGATTTAATACTGAAAAGCAGCCGATGAAGTGAAAGGTGAATTATTTTGGCCCATCTCAAAAGCAAAAAAAAAAGAGGTGTGCTATTTAAATAACACCCCACAGCACTTAAAGCACATTCTGGGTGGTTTGCAATTTAATTATGCAGGCTACACATTGTTCCCTCTCAGCAAGCTGGGTATTCAGTTTACCAACCTTGGAAGGAACAAAGGCTGAGCCGCTACCTGGCTGCAGTACTGCAGTTTAGCCACTGCGACCAGTATGGTATGAGAAAATGATACATTCCAAGGGGACATCAGATATATAGTTTTTAACAACATTCAAAGCAGGTACACAGAGGAGATCTCTTTGTAAAGACAGACGTTTTTGTTTTAATATCTGAGCAATGTGTACCGGAGTTGGTCATGCTTAGTAAGCAGCTATTAGAATAAGGCAATCGCTTCTTAAATTATATCCTAAACTGGAGTAATTGACCGAGTCAGCTAAACTTGCATGCGCGGTGGTGAATGCAAACACACTACACAGGCACAAGAAATTACATTGTTATTCGACAGCAATCATACCCATAATACTCCAAGGAAAAGGAATAAAACAGCATCCTCAGCAGTTTCGCCAAGGATTATGCTCATTTGTGTATTTCTCTGAATACAACAGTTTGCGTTAAATACACACCAACATGGGGCATGCTGAGGAACAGCTGTTGGAAATAATTATTCTTCTGTTGCAACGCCGCCTGCGGCATTTCCAGTGGATTTGATATGGATATTTTGGAGATTCTCATCAAAGTGGATCTTCCAAAAGGGAATCTACAGAAAACATCTAAGCAGCTGTCATGATCCAGGACCATCCTCAGTCGACGAAGCTGCTGAACGCATGTTTTAGGTAGAGGGCTCAGATAAGGAAAACCATCATGACATTTCTGTGTCTTTAGGATTTGGTTGTCTAGGAAAGATGCAGGAAGACACACACACCCCCACGGGGCTACTGGGATTTGGAGAATGACCATTGCTGTGGACAGCTCCTGAACTCAAGCTATGAAGATCCCGCCATGCTACGTACGACAACCATCGTTCCTGTGCAGATCAAGATTACTGAAACAGAGCAAGCTCCGAACTTCACAGCTCAACAGCTTCTCCCCAGAAGGCTCAGACAGAACGGTCTTGGGCGTGGAACTCTCCGTGGTGCTGTTCCAGTTCCAGTGCAAGAACAAGCGCCTTATTGGGTTGTGCCCCCTATCATCCAACATTGCTCCCACCTATCTTTGACCCATTACAATGATGGGATGGCGACAAAACCAAGGCTGGTTTGACTCTGCCTCTTCTTACCATCAGCTGTGGTTCCACCTACGTTTTGTTTGTCTGCGGCCAAGATGTCCCTCAGCTTAAAACTGTCCACCTTCACTTGGCTTAGTACCTACACATCCAGTGGTGAGCTGGTAGTTTGGACCTCATCTGGATTTCACTTCACATCATCTCCATGTGCACTTACAGTTTCAACACCATAGTATTTTTCTTTAAAGTCCAAAATCTTGTTCTGGTCTTCTGGGGGGGGGGGGGATGGGAAGGGAGGAGAGTTGTCCAGCATTGGCACAGGGCCAAATCTTGACCAGTGGAAGGGATCTCCAGAAGACTGATGGCTAGCCTAGAAGTTGGATGCAGAGTGTGTCTCAGGGGTGGCCAATTTCAGACCCTGAGACCAAAACTAGGCCTTCCTCAGGGCCAAATCTGGTCCTCTTGAGGTTCTCCAGAGGACCGTACTTACACCTCCACAGCACCATCCTTTGGAGGCTTCCCGGCTTTTATAAATATTTTTTCTCCCTTCTAAAAGGCTCAAATCTCTCTCTAGTGTCCTAGCTTTCCAATGCTAAGAGCTTTCAGTTAAAATACGCCCGGAGTTTTCATCCTACCCTTTTGTTGGTGGGCCCATCAGCCACTGGAAAGCCATCCCCAAAACTAAATGTGGACCTCAGAGTTGAAAGAGGTCACCCAGTTTCCCTGTGGTTACTACAATGTAGTTTCCTATTTCCTGACCAGCTTTACTAACCTCAACTGAACAGAACAGTAAGAAGTTGATAAACTAGTGAGGCGCGATTCATTTGGAAGTCCAAAGCAGAAACTTCATCAAGGCCAAAATACCCAGCATTGAGGAACACAGGAGCGTTGCCAAGGGCGACCACCCTAAAATGGACCCTGGCCGAGCAGCAATCCGTGCTTTGTGATGTTTTTTTACAACGGCCAAGTTTCTGAAAATGATAAATGAGATAGCGCTCCCCGTGGTCTGCTTAACAGGAAATTAATTTTGAGGTGGTTTGCGCTTGTTTGATCTCCAAAGAAACTCTTTTATACATTTTAGCTGACTCGGTGAAGAAAGCGACCTTGTTATTGGGATAAAATATAGCTTTGGGAAAATGGAACAGATCAACATGAAAAGCATACAAATTAGCCGGAGGTGGATGAATTCCCAGTCTCCTTGGTGTTATCACCGCAATCCGCCGGGAGGGCGTTTGCACCGGGAAGCTTTTGACACTGTTGTTCAACTCGTGTGAAGGCAGCTGGAGAAGCCTGCCTAAAACACCAGGAATGATGACAGCAGGCGGCCTCTGTCTCCAGAGGCCAGGGGCAGAATATTTATCTGCTCCTTTTTACATTGCCCTTTTATTGCTTTTGCAAATGCAGACATGCGTCCTTTGGAAACGAAGAGGCAGGGGGAGAAAAACACAAATTCCATTCTTCTCTATCCTTCAGTGCAGGCGTTGTGGCTGAAATCCAGGCCGTGTTGGCGCAAGCGTAAAGTTATGCCCATGGAAGTGCACTGAGCATGATGCTCAGGTGGCTGGCGCTGTGCAACAAGATTGTGCGACTGATGGTGAGGTTCACAGGGCCACTGTGGTGGAAGTGCCTACAGAAGAGCTTTATGGATATTGCTTCCACCCTGCCACCATTTTATTTTCCCTGCTCCTATTGCAGCTTTGTGTTATGCGAGGGGAGCCACAGAACAGGACTTCAGCTAATAGGTTTTATCGAGCCAAGAGAGAAAGCAGAACCAACCGTTTCCAAGAAAATGGGACAATTTTATTGGGAACTTAAAAGTTCCGGTCCATCTAGGCTGGCATGGTCAACTCTGACAGGGTTCAACCCCCTCTCCAGAGTTTGGGACAGGATTCTTACCTGGCTCAAACTGGAGATCCCAAGCGATTCCATGGCCTCCCACCCAAGTACTAAACAGGCCTGGTTCTGTCCAAGAACACAAGAACATGAAGGGAGACTTGCTAGATGAGACCAAAGGCCTTCCTCATCTCTTGTGCCCAATCTGTTGCTATAGGGTGCTCACCTATGGGGCATGACTGCAATTTTACTCCCTGTCCTACTCTCTCCAGAAACGGGCATGTAGCCTCTGGCACTGGAGGTGACATAGTCTCATCTGGACTCTATTAGTCACTGATGGCTTTATCCTTCATAAATTTATCTGGTTCCCTTTTGGATTCATCTAATTTGGCACTATATCTTGTGGCAGTGAGTTCCACAGTTTAACTATGCACGGTGAAGGAATGTCCAGCAAATAAAGAAGTAGGGAAGGAAGGAAGGCTGTCTTCCTGTCTGTCCTAGATCCCCCACGATTCAGCTTCAGCGGATGACCCCAAGGGATCCTGCCATGAAAGAGGGAGTAATATTATCTGCTTAAATAATTTTATGCATGGACCTTTTCCCCCCACCTAGTTCATCTTACTGATTAAACAAGTTGTCACAGCTGTTGAGTTCCAGGTGGCAAACCAACCCACCCACCCTTTACAGCTGTGGGGGTAAATGATTAGCAGAGAAAATTATGCTGTTGTGCTCCATCTGGTACTACAAAGCCAGTTTTTAAAATACATTTTACTGTACAAGTTTCACATGACACTTTGCTTTGCAGGAAAAAGGGGAAGCTGCTTTATCTTAATGAAATACTGTATACAACAAGGAGATCATCATCAGAGGTTATTTCCTTACGATACACTGTTAAATTATTGTTTATTTTATGAGCAGAGAGGAAAGCAAAGGTAATTACATGGAAAATGCAGCACGAGCCAATTCATATTTTCTAGTGTTTTTGCTTAGCATTTAATGCACTGTTTCAGAGCCTAGCGCCTGCCATTACAGACCCTTCAGTTCTCCTTGCAAGTGGAAGCCATTATCATTTAAGTTGGGAGCGCATACCGCTTTTAATGAAATGCGTGTCAACAGCAGAGCAGCTGGAAAAAGGAGGTGTAGCTGACAGCAAGAGCACACACTTCCCATGCCAAAGGGGTGGTGTTCAATTCCCTGCATCTTCAGGTCAGACTAAAACAGAATCCTGCCCCACATCTTGGACGGCTGCTGCCAGCCTGTGTGAACAACACGAGGTTAAATGGATCCGGAATCTCGTTCAGTGGGAGTTAAGCCTCTCCCGCTGCAGCAGCCGGCTGAGCCCGGGCCGAAGATGTCCCTTTTCAGAAGCTCACAACACTAAAATCCACAGGACGCCGGTACTGAAGGATCCCCACTGCTTGCCTATCGGCTTCCAGGGTATTGACGATGACCTACAAAGATCCTGCTGACCCCTCCATTTTTAGTGCAACGGTTGAAAAACGCTCAAATGTTCTAAATTTGTGTTTCAACTTGTTCAATTTTAAATTGTTCTAAACCTCTTAGGTTTTCAAATTGTTTTGCACAGCTCTGTAATTTGCCTGGAGATCCTGTGAGAGAGAATGGGCTGTAAATGTTTCAAATCCATCAATCTGGTTAAAATCCATCGTGTGTGTTGCAGAACCAGACGGGATTAGCTCCTCCAGAAGTCTCTTATCGCTCCCATCTTGGCGGGAGAGGTCAGAAATGAGAATGAGAGACTAGGTCCCAGGATGCAGAGAAAAGGTAAATAATCTGTATTTGGATTTTAAAATGCTCAACACATCTCGGCACACGGCCTTCTTCAGGAGTTATGTATAAAGACAGAAATAAATGATCACTCTCCCTGTAACTCTTTAACTGGTACAGACCCAATGAGCTCATGAAGTTTCAGTCCTAAGACCTTGGTATGCATCATGCATGCTGCTACAAATTCATCTGAACAGACCAGAAGCATAACAATCATGTTGTGAAGAATGCATATGGAAAACGTGCATGGATATTCACCGATACAATGCTGTCTGCATGAATACAAAAATGAGCGTTAGTTATAGACAGTTAGGGTTGTCCTGAGCCTGTTGTTTATAAATAATTTATTTCTGTTTTTCATACGTAGCTGCTGAGGTAGGCCATGTGCCAAAATGTGCTAAGCCATTTAAAATCAGAATAAAATTTTTTTACACTTCTCTACATGCTGAGACCTAGACTCTCATTCTGACTGAGAGGAGATAGAATAGCACTTTTCAAAGACTTGAAAGGCTGTCATCCAGAGGAGGGGGGGAAGGATCTGTTCCCCGTCATCCCAGAGTGCAGGACACATAATAAATGGCCTCAAGCGACAGGAAGCCAGATTTTGGCTGAATATCAAGGAAAACCTCCTGTTAGAGCAGGATGACAATGGAAGCCATGACCTCAAGAGGTGGGTGAGCATGCCAACGCTGGAGCCCTTCAAGAGAAACTTAGACAACCACCTGGCAGATATCCTTTGATTTGTATTCCTGCACTGAGCAGGGGTGGGGCTCGACTTGATGACCTTCCAGGTCCCTTCCAACTCCATTATGCTATGATTCTTGATACCACTGGATATACCAGTTCCTTATGTTTCTGTTGTAGAGGCCAGACAGCTAGACTTGAGAGAAGCCCAGATTTAGATCCACACTCCATCAAGAAACTTCCTGTCTGGTCTCAGACCAGAAATAGCATTATTTGAAAGGAGGAGGAAGCAATCATCCAGGCTGGCCAGAGGTCACAGAGGGATGAAGGGTTAGCTATGTCACTAATCCTCCAATCATCACCATTTCAAGAGGAGGAAGTTTGGGGGACTGGGAAACGTAGGTTCCCCAAAGGCAGATACAGGTCTACGATGGAGCAATGGTCTGCAAAGGATTCAGAAATTTGGGTGGGGGAGAGGAATACATACGGTTTTACGATATGAAGTAGTCCACTGAAACCCTGCCACTGTGGAAGCCCGAGGCTATATTTCAAAGAGGGTGTGAACCTAGCCTGGATTTTAACTTGAACTTTAAAGAAACCATTGAATGTTCAAGGTTGCAGGGGGGTGTGTGGAGTTCAGCACCATGGAGAGCTGCTGGAAAATTTCAGATTAACCAATGGAGCTGATTTGCCCTGCACCCTTTGAGGCACCAACGTCTGCTGTACTTGAAGAGGATGAGTCACTGGATACAGGATACTTGGAGGGGAAAAGGACTAGCCCAGGCGAAGAGCAGAGGCCTTGTCTGGGAAGGTCCCAGGTTCAAGGCCCACCATCACCAGAAAGGGTCCAAAAAAACCAAAAATTTGAAACCTCCGCAGCCAGTCAGAGTAGGTAAGAATAAGTTAGACAGACCAACGATCCAACTCAGTCTAGTGCAGCTTCCTTGGATGCAAGGAGAGGTGAGAGGGCCCGGCGAACTGTCGCCTTCCCAGAATGGTCATATCTACAGTGGGTGAACTCGGTGGATTTTTAAGGGCTAGAGAACTTTCAAGTTCTAGCAGATCTTGTAAAAATAGAGCACAAGAGTCCCATTGATTAACATAATGGGAGTATTTTAAGAAAACAAAAAGAAGCAGACAGGCAAAGGTACACTGTTTAAATGAGGCCAGCTCAATGCAAAGCAAACTCAAAATAACAAATCTAGGGAGGCCGCGGCATGGGGAAAATAGACAATTTTCCATGGCATTCCTCCCTCTGCCAAGCCAGGCATCAACATTCCTTACGTTCTTTCCTAATTATTATCCTTAAATCTTTAATCAATGTATTTCACAACCTGTCCATTTATTACTGGTAAGTGTTTTGAGACAATAAGAGTGTGTGTGTGGGGGGGGGCTCTGTTTCTTTTCTCTCTCTCCTCTTTCCTTGTTAGCAACAAATCATATTGTGGCATTGTGTGAAAAATCATTTCTTTATCAATATCTGCAGCCCTCAGCAGATTGGGCACCAGGTGTGTAATCTCCATGCAAGAAAAACAAGCTTTAAAAAAATTTTTCACAGTGTCTCCAGAAGCTATATTATCATGCACTGGTGGAACCCTTCCCAGATACAACTGCTGGTTAGAAAATCAAATAGTTTGTCAATCATTTTAGCACAAATTTAGGCTAGAATCTCCCCTTCTTTCCCCTAGAGTCAGCTAGTCAATCAAAATTATAAAAACATGGACTGGTTTTAATATCAGCGCAGTACGTATGCTGTCCCTAATATTGTTGATTTTTGTAGTTCTGATGGTGTGATTTTTGAGATCTGCAACTGCTTATAGTACTGTGTAAAATTTCTTGATATTATTCCCAAAGCCCCAATGACTACAGGGGCCACTGAAGTGTGATTCTTCCAAGAGGCAAGATGTTTCGATGGCCAGGTCTCTGTACCTTGTTAGTTTCTCCAATTCTTTATTTTGAACTCTGGCATCCCCTGGAAATGCAATGTCAATGATCCAGATCTTTCTTCATTCTATTACTACTATGTCTCGTGTGTTATGTTCAAGGTGTCTGCCCGTTTGGATCTGGAAACCCCACAAGATATTGACTTCCTCGTTTTCTGACACCTTCTCTACCTGATGTTCCCATGGGTTTTTGGAGGCTGGCAAGTTACATGTTTTGTACAATGACCACTGCAGTAATTTTGCCACTCTTAATCATGTCTAATGTTATTGTTGTTGTTTTACTACAAAGCCTACATCTTCAGCTGAATCTGTGTATGTGCAGGAGGAGGCTATTAAAGCTAAAAGAGCAGATGACGTTAGAATGTGCTTTTAGCATGGTCTCCCTCACAATTTGTTGTATTGTGGATAAAGTGGAGAGGGGGGATTTGCTGCTTGGGTAACAGCCTATCCTCCATACTACTTTACCCAAGCTTCATGCTCTGGAGAGGACACTTCTCGATACAGAGCATGTTACCATAGTCTCTTGAGACTGAAGGATGCCTGTGGATAAAGTGTAGCGGAGGAGAGTCAGATATGTTATCTCCAGCTCATTAGAGAGAAATGAAAGTAACAAAGAAATAAAATCTCTTATCTGTGTTAGCCCTGGCTGGATAGCTCAATGGTGACTTCAGGGAGAACAGCCAGCCTGGGGGGCCTTGGGCAAATCGTGCAGTCCCAGGGCACCCCCTAGAGGATGGGAATGGGAAACCACTTCTGAGTCTTCTCTACTTGGAAAACCTTGGAAAAGGTTCCCTTTAAGTCAGAATTGACTTGATGGTACGCCATCAGCATTTTCAGAAACGACCAGTCACAGTATATCACCATCATCTGTGAGACAAACTACACAAAGAAATAACATAAAACAGAATAAAATAAAATAAAAGTGAGACTGTAGGATGCTAGACAAGAATGCTCAGCACTTCCACTGAGCTAAATGTCCAAGGAATCTGGAAGAAAGCCACCGCTAGTTAAAACAGGCATAGAACTGGTAAGGTGTTTGTAGTATATAGAAAAGTATTATTTTTTCGCTCTGAGTTCTTACGAGCTGCCCTTTCTGGTGGGTAGCAGCTGTCTCGGGAAGTGATTGTACCCCAGAGACAAGGCCGTCGGCTATTATTAAACAACAACACGTGAGGAATGGCTGCAGCGGACGATCTGCACAGCTTCTGTCTTATTCATCAATAAGCGATTATCGGGTGCAAAGAGCAAACTCTCCGTTCATCCTGCCTGCTAAGGGCAAATCCGTCCTCGGAGTGCGGTTCCCGGTGTGCCCCCACCCCCTGCAAAAGGTCCAACCTACACATGAGAGGAAGACCTCGTTTTATGAAATGATTTTTAAAAAATTAGGAAAAACAAAAAGACAAAAGGGAAGATACCAAAAGTCAGAGAGGATACCCTGATTGCCGGACCACCCCACCCTCATGGAGACGAGGGCAAGAGAGCGCTAAGCGAAGCTCCTTGTTCTGGACTCTGGCCACGCAGGCTGGAGAAGCTTTCTCAGAGGTATAATCAAAGACCTCCAGGGTAGCTGAACAAAACAGGCTCTTTTAATCACGGGCTGGAATTTTATGGGCAACGTACATGCTTGTAAATGTAACGGCGCACGTTATGGTAGAGAACGGGCGGGAATTAATGAGGCCGTCGCTGGTCCCGTTCCTTTATTGTGCGTCCATTGGCACAATGGACAAGCAACCGGAAATTTGAGCAGGAATCTTGTTAATTAGCAGTGATTTTCTGCTGTGACTTACATGATTCCAGTTACACGTGTGTAAATCGCCAATAGGATCCTGGCCGCACTTACCCAAATCCCTCTGAATCAGTGGGTCTACTCTAGTTGAGACCGGCAGGCATCCAGCATGAATTTAAGCTAATAAAAGGAACTGCAGCTGACCTCTGACCCATAGGGTGTGCTTGGATTACCTTCCTGTTACTTATACACACGGACACACACATGATCACACACATATACACACACACAGGGGGGAGGGCTTTCTATCAACTGCTGGGCGAAACAACAGCCTCGTCGTCCATGCTGGTTGAACAAGGCTTTTTCTCTTGTTTTGGCAGTCAACCCACAACCCTTGATTTCCAGAGAACTGTGTCAATGTTACACCTGCAGAGAAGCTGAACTATTCATTACCAGGTATAAAATGGGTCTTTCTCCTCCCCCCCCCCAAAAGGCTCATTTAATTCTGCTAGAAATACAGAAAATAAACAGATTTTAATTAAGAAAGAGTCAATGGAACAAAAGAAGAAAACTCAACAGGAAAAAGAACATGATGTCAATTTGCTCAGTGGGAAGAAAACACCAGTATGTCCAAGATCGGATGTGTGACCTCAAGAATAATCCCTATTTAATCAAACCCCAGCTTCATATTCATCTTTATTTAGACAATTATAGAGAGGGGGAGCAGGGCGGTGGGTGTGGGTGGGTAGGCAGTTATCCACTAGTGAGGCATCGAGCTGAAGGGGGGGAAGAGTCATATCTAGGTTTCACATGAAGTGTGTTGAGCACAAATATTTTTTTAAAACAACAACAACAAAAAGTTAATTCCTGGATTAGATTGTATTTACACCCTACCTTTCCCCCAGTTACAGGAAACCAAAGCAACTTCACGGTTAAAATACAGACATAGCTAAAAACACAAGAAATGATCGTATCAACACTGAATTAAACATAATATCCTACTCAGTTAGAACATTTGAAAACCATTTAAACCGACACCATAAAGAAGGAAAAGTGAGAGGCTCAGCATTCCTCATTAAAAGCCATTTCCTAAGTGGCCTGTTTAGTTGCTAAATGTCTGCCCACAGGAAAAAAGCAGTGGAGAGACAGCACAGAGAAGGCACACCTCGCCTCCTGTGGCGTGGAGTTCCACCGTCTGGCAACAGCTCCCGGAAAAGCCTGCTCTCACTCCTCCTGCCCCCGCCGCCCCTGTTGCTACCACACCAGCCAGAATTTTGTAAAGGAAAAAAATGGAGTGCCAAAGCAACCACACACGTTTTCTCCCACTTCCTGCAAGTTCTCATCATTATCATTGCTTTAGAATGGCAGAGCTGGAAGGGACCCTATGGATCATTGGCTCCAGCCCCTCTCAAGGAGGCCCCGTCGGGGAATCGAACTCCCAACTTCTGGCTCCACCGAGCTATCCAGAAGTTTCTTATTGGCACAAACATAAAACAGGAAGTAAACCAAGCATATTTTAAGCATAAAAACAAGACCTTCAGGATTTCAGCCAAGGTGGAACAAAGCGTTGGTTATCTGACCGAATACTCTTGGAGATACAGGCCAGAGTTTATAATGACTGGGTGTCTGGCACCTCCATTTGCCACTGGAATGATTATATATAACAGGTTGGGGGTTAGGAGACCCGTATCCAGTATGAACTGGCTGCTTTCTGAAAAGCGTGGGAGGATCGAGAACATTGCAGAAGCATAAATGCAGCCGGGAAACTTATTGCTGATGCCTTCACACCAACTGAGATAGCTATTAAAAATATGTTTTTTTGGCCTTCTTAATTATGGGCAGAGCAGATGGTGGAAGCTTAAAACTCCCATCAAAAATGGAGGAAAACACATTTTGTCAATCTCTTTGGAGGAAAAGTGCACTTCATACACCATACACTGAAATGTGGGGTGTTTTTTGGTGTTTTTTTTAAAGAGAGAGATAATCTACAAACAGTTGAAACCCTGTTCCCATGATGCTCTTTTAGATTTTTGAATAAACCCTGCAGGTCCAGGAGAGTTCTTAGAGTCAGGGAAACTCTCTAAAGAATCTGATCACACTAGTAAACTTCATTGGGTACGTTAATGCTGCCGTGTACCGCCTAAAAGCTGGGCCTTCAGGTCTACTACCCATCAAAGCAGAATCCATATTTGTATATTTTGACGCCGACTGCTCTAGGAAGACAAAAAGCAGGCAGAGAGTGATACCAATGTCGCCCTCATAACAAGTACAATGGTCTCTATAGATCAGACAGATGGGGGGGAAAGATGGGACTGCCACCCGGAGCCAAATGCACATCATGTCCTGAAGACGGGCAGAAGGGAATCCGCTTCAGAAAGATGCAATTTCACAGTTATTGCATAACCTTGGAAAAGAAGGGGAAAGCATTCTGTCCCTCCCATCTAGACCAAAGGTCTACTCTGGGCGGTTTACAAATTTAAAAACAATAAAACAAAAAAAAAACTATATTATAGATCCAAGGTGGTGAAAGTATAAGAAATTAAGATACCCGTCTTGCCCGGGTTCAGCCTCAGCCCATTCGCCTGCATCCATTGCTGAACAGCCCCAAGGCAGTGCTCAAGGGACGAAACAGCATCCACTGTTGTTGGAAAAAAGGAGATGTAGAGCTGAGTATCATCAGAGTACTGATGACACGAAACCTTGCATCCCCTGATGACCCCTCCCAGTGGCCTCATGTAGGTGTTAAACAGCATTGGGGAGATGATCGAGCCCTGCGGGACCCCACAGTTGAGGCTCCATGGGGTCGAGAAACTCTCTCCAATCTGCACTCTCTGGGGACCGTCCTCCAAGAAGGAATGGAGCCAGGCAAGAGCCAGGCCTCCAATTCCCAACTCGGAGAGCCTCCCCAGGAGGATACCGTGGTTGACGGTATCAAAGGCAGCTGAGATATCAAGGAAGACCAGCAGAGACATTTCGCCCCTGTCGGCCTCCCTCAGTAGGTCATCAAACAGGGCGACCAATGCCGTTTCTGTGCCGTGGCATGGCCTGAAGCCTGACTGGAATGGATCCAGGGCATTGGTTTCATCCAGTGACAAGTAACTAGAAGGGAGTACTGGTTACACCAGTAGAGCAGCTTTGTCCTCACTGGTTACATTTCTTTTGAAATATAACTTTCTCATGCTCCCCGCATTGCAATGAGGAAAAAAAAGAATTTATTAGCAGTCACTAATAAGTGGTGCCTTACTCCTCCAAAATTACAAGGTCCAGACAGTGGGGGAAGGACCATTTGGAATGTAGAGTACATCTTGTTCAGATTTGAAACAAGTTTAATCCATTTCTACCTTCCTGACTCCAGTTGCTCATGTTCTCAAGACATCAGGCGAGTATTCTGTGCCCCAGGGAGGAGGCTCATTTCCTCTATAGACTTTGCGCAGGGGAAGCAGATCTCCCTTCCACACTTGAGCCAAGAGGGAGACATAACATTACTTTGGGGCAAACAACCCAAAGAGAACAAGGTCCCCAGCCTTGAAGAGCTTTAAATGCTAATGTAAACACCTTGACTTCGGCCCAGAAACAGACAGGCAGCCTGTGCGGAGGACGGGCCAGGACAGGGGTTCCTCCCTCCAGGGTCCTATCCTCATCAAGTCAAGCCTGAACAACTTTATGGCTTGACAGCTCCGGAAATCCAACCAGGACAGGTTTACGTTTAATTACTTCCAGCCCTTTCTCAGAAGCTGCTGACCTGCACTTAAACATCTAGACACCTCGCCTGGTGAAAAATGAGAATGGCTTCTCCTTTTCTGCTCCCTTGCAAAGGGTCATGAGAAGAAAAAGCAAAGGGTAATTCAACACCCTCTGTCAGAGATGCAACAGGATTGTATTCGGAAACCTTTAACCTGTCAGGGTTGGGAAGTGGAATAAATTGCCAGCACATGCCAGCCATGTAGATCAACCTTGGACATCCTTTGTTGGGTTTGGTTTGCCTAGGAAATTCCAAGCATTCTTTGCCCACTGTATCAGGAAGATCTTGAGGGCTATGCAAGTGTGCAGGTCGGGAACACCCCACTTCAGTTTCCTTCTAGCCTTTTAGCATGATTTCAAGAACTGGTGGCTCAATCTCCCACTCTTGGGCCTTGCCATGGATTGCACAACCTTCCCAAACAGAAAATGTCTACACGTCCACTTCCGGCTCTCCTAAAAGTTGTGTTCTGCTGCTATAGCACCCTCCCTGGATCCTTTTCTTAAATGAATTTGGAGCGGGAGGGCCAGAGGCTATGAAATCAGGTGGCCCGCCTGCAGCCAGCTCAGTTTCACCACGCAGGACGGACAACGCCCTGCCCGTTTAAGTTCTGATCCTATTCCTGCGAATTCTCGCCAGTCTTCACCGCCTTCTCTCCGTCTTCTCTTCAGCTGCTCTGCTCACCCCACACTCGCCTTCTACGATGCCACACCCTTAAGATATTTTTTCACACCCATTTCCACCCGACCCCCTACAATACACATCTACACAGCCCTTTTAAGTGCACAAACTTTCCTTCTCCGAGAGGTATGCCTGGAAGCCTCCAGGGAGCAGGCATACCTCTTGGAGAACACATTCCAAATAGCATCCAACCACCCAAGCTGCCTGATCGTTTTTCTTCCTCCACATCTCTCTCCAGTGTCTTTTCTACCTGTCATTCTTGATACACGCTCAAGATGCCACCAATCCCTGCTTTCTTTCTCTTGCATATTTCATCCCTGGGCACACCTTCCACCAGTCTTTAGGGCACATGGACGCATCAGTCATCTCTCTCTCTCTCTTTCTGTCTCACCATCTCTATCGTGTGCATGCACCAACACGCTGGCAATTTGTCTTCTACTCCTATTGCCGGTTCCCTCCCATCTCTGGCTTTCATTTCCTCCCGAGCTCACAGATAAGAAGCCAAAAATCACATCACTATTTGCAATGCATTCGTGCAGCGGTTCTCGACCTGGGTCGCCCTGCTGTTCTTGGGCTGCACCTCCCAGAAGCCTTCACAACCAGCTCTGCTGGCGGGGATTTTTAGGAGCTGCAGTTCAAGAGCTTCTGGGTTACCTAAGGTGGGGAAAACCTCTGGGTCATTGTAGCTTTCTGGAATTAATTGATGAAGTGCTGAGACAAGCCTCAGCCCTGTGCTTGGTCACTCAACCGACTGCACACCTGAGAAGTGTTCCAGCACCTCATCAATTAGCCACTTAGGTCAACCTTATGGGAACATGATTAGAGCTCTGCCGTTCATAATGACCATCAATCACATGCCAGTAAAATCCAGTGCTATTTTCAGGCCTATCCACAAATAACATTTTCACACTGACCAATCTTCTTCTTTCTGCTTGGAGCCATAGAGATCTACTCACACATCCTCAAACTTTTAGCATGCCCAGTGCACACTTGTTTGGAGAGACTTAAAGGGAATGAGAGATTTCACATTAATGCTCACAAATTAACACCTCTGTCAAAAGCAAAAACCACCTTGAACACTTTCCTTCATACTTTTACCATAGAAAACACACCAGAACCTTATGAACGAATGACCTTCAGAATGTCTTGTCATCAACAGCCCTGCTCAGCTCTTGCTAACTGAAGGCTGTTCCTTCCTTTCTTGAGTCAAATATATGCCAAGCCATGGTATATAGCAGCACACGTTATACTATAGATGCCTTTCACGCTGTACAGAAATGCTTATGGGTGCTTTTGTTGTGAAAACATCTTGCAAACCCTGTCCAGGCTTTGGAACCCAGGCGTGTTTGCCACACTAGCAGAGAAAGTGCTCTAAGCAATGGATTCCCTCAGTCATCGCTTCGGTGGCTCTGCACATGTAGAGGGTCAAGGCTGAAACTGCAGAAGGAAGAGACTCTGCTGTTATGGGGCCGCTGTCCCCTGATACAAGAGACTTCCCCCTTCGTACCTTTACAGAAGAGATTGGGCAAGAAGGGATCAGAACCATGGATAGCTCCTTTAAAACTGGGCCATGGGTAGAGTGTTCCTCTTACTCATGTAGCGCTTGTACTCAAGATTTAATATCTGAACAGGACTTCAATGAATCCAGGGCACAGACCAAGCATACAAACATACCTTATCTTTAAATTATATTGGGAGAGGTGTCAGTGTATCCCTAATTATGAACCAATGCCCACACAGATTGCAAGATCTGTATTTCCTTGCTTTATTGGGAACAAGAGAAGCAAGTACCACTCCCTTTCTCTTTCTGAAACCCAACTGGTACTCCAAGGATGAGACACAGCCAGCCCGAGAGCTCCCAGCCAATCTCAAACTGCCCTCCCTGAATCAGGAGGCCTCGCCCTTTTACCTTCCCCATCAGGCTAAATAAATCAAATCAGCCAAGGCTTAAATGGGAAATGGAAGCATTCGAGAGCCTTGCCCTGTCCATCCTCATTAGCTACAAAGCCCCTGTGATGAGCTGGCAGCAGAGAAGGCAGTTTGGGGGAGAACCTGAGGAGAGACCCAAGCCAGCGGCAGTAGCTACCCAAATTCACAAACAACACACAAACAACAGCCACAACCATGGGCCCATCTACACAGCACAGTTGCAGCTGTTGGATTGCCCTCTAACCAACATGGGTCAGCCCTATAGCATCCTGAGATTTGTAATTTGTTCAGGTGCCGAGAAGTCTCTCTCAGAGAGCTCCCCATCGCTCTCTGGAAGATGATTCCAAGTATTTCCCTGCTTGCATGGTGAGCTTTTCTGGGATTTAATGCCCAGATACAGCTTAAGGTGGGTTACACCGTGGGGGAATCGAACTCCCAACCTCTGGCTGCACAGTCAGAGACCTAAACCACTGAGCTATCCATCCGGCTCATAGTCCCCTACCCTATAAGATCCATAAAGCAAAAAGCTCTTTCCCTACCCACCATTCCCCCATTGTTCCTTTAAACCGTAGAGTGCCCTGCATATCACTGTAACAAAGCAGAGCTCAAAAATGTTCTTTTATTACAATGCCCTGTTTGGAAGAGTCTGGGAAACTCTGATAGGAATATACCATGTCAGTGATGAAGCCAACCCATTCCGGAGAGCTTCGTAGTAAAAATGATCGGGGACTTGGAGGAAGAAGTGAGGAAGGGGCCTTCAAGATTTCCCCACCAGCCCCAAGGACCTCAGGACCTCACTATGGAAGCCGTTCTTTGAATGTGGCTGAACAGGAGGGCATGGGGCTTTCGTTGAGAATCCTACAGCAAAAACCACTAAGAGAGAGGAGGGAGAGACTCAAACAGAGGTCTAAATGCCAATTACGGCAAACGACCCGGTGTACAGTCTTGTCGTATTGCAGTAGTTCTGGGAATGTAAACTCAGGGAGTCAGCGAGATGCTCTCTGAATGAACAAACAGCTTCCGTGCCGAGATTTACCCAAACTGCCGGCATGCGAGCGGCGCGAACCGACAGTGACAAACAGCCTTTCGCGATGTTAAGGCATGCGAGCTGCAGGAAAGGGCGCCTGAGGAGAGGCACGGATGGAAACAGAGAGAAAAATTTCCAATTTGCTTTCTCGCCGCGGTAAACAATAAGAGAGCCGCAAGGTGTGCGTTTAGAAGGCAAAACAACTGCTCCCCTGTAGACCACGTTGTTGGCCTGTTATTATGGACCATCAAGATGCCTCCAACTTATGGCAACCCCATGAATGAGGGGTCTCCAAAAGGTCCCATCCTCAACAGCCCAGCTCAGCTCTTGAAAACTCAACCCTGTGGCTTCCTTTAGGGAAGTCGGTCCCTTTCGTATTGGGTCTTCCTCTTCTCCTGCTGCCTTCCGCCTTTCCCAGCACGATGGTCTTTCCCAGAGAATCCTGCCTTCTCACGAGGTGCCCAAAGAAGGACAGCCTCCGTTTCATCATGAGAGAGAGAGAGAGAGATCTAGGGCCCAGATCTTTGTCCTTCTGCCAGTCCAGGGTATCTGCAAAGCTCCTCTCCAGCCCCACGTTTCAAACAAATCCAATTCTTTTCCTGTCAGATTTCTTTACTGTCCAGCTTTCACATCCATACATCCCTGTGAAATGACACCTGCTTTACCTCATTTTCCTCCAGGCCTCAAAACGGGGACACTACGGTACTTGACAAGTCATGTGTTTTTCAAAACAGATTTATTCTGAACTAGCATGGAGTGAAGGAGGCACAAGAAATATCTGCATGTACAGACAGACGCTCGCGACGGCGACTCAGGAGCATTCTCGGCAAGACAGACGACGATGCTATGCCCTAATTGAGGATGACTTTCTTTTCAAGTCCCTTATGTCAGATAGCAGGACTTGCCATGTCCACACACAGGAATGTCAGCCCTAAAAGATTAAGCCAACTACTGGGAGCCACGCAGACGCAGCTCGACTGCGGATGAAAGAGGGAGTCAGACCGTGAGATGGGGAGGTTTGGTCAACTGAACACCCAATTAGTTTATGTGGCAGACGGACATTTCAGATTTTAAATTCAATAAAATCTTTGCCTGGCTCACCTTTTCTCTCTCTTTTCTTTTAGACACTTATATTCAAGTAGATCTACGGCGATACCTGCAGGCAGGCACGAGACACACAAAAGCCCCATTAGTGGCTTCCCATTTTGCAATATTTTCCCAATCCCTCTGGCTTAGAGGCATCGCTCCTGGTGAAAACGCGCCCACTGGCTGTCAGGAAAGGCCTCAATGAGTCTCCCTTCCTAAGTCTCTGCTCATGCACCTCTTTATTACCCCAGCATCAAGTGGGAGCAATGACATAATGTTCACTGAGATCAAAACATAGGCCCCTGTAAAACACCCCAACTTAGGAAACAGACACATGAGCAAAGCAATCCTACACCCGTCGGCTTGGAAGCAAGCCCCACCGCAAGGTGCCATGAACTCGTTTCATTTAAATCGTCAGTTACATTTTATTTATCAGGCTTACAAACCCAAGGCAAGCGGAGTTCAACAAGGCCAGAGAGGTGGGACTCAAGGGAGAGGCAGCATTTCTTCCATCTTGGCCAGAGGGCAGAAAAGTTACCTTTTCTCAATGACAGCCTCGCAGAATCCTGCAGGCCGTTTGGCTGCAAGACTGGGCTCGGGGAGTAGAGTCCAAAAAAGGAGGATTTTTTTTTCAAACTCCGCCTCCGACAGCATGCTCGATCTCAGGGGAAACGTGGCCACCGGAAGGAAGCAAAGCTACGGCTTTTGCCTGGAAAGAGGTTTACCGTTATCAAAAATTGTAATCCTCATTTAATCTCAAGTATCTGGATGTGACTCCAGTCTTCTGATGTGTGTTGGACTGAACGTCTTTCATGGGCTAAAAACATAAACACACCAGCAAAAACTGCTGGAGCAATACAGAGAGTCCCAAAATCTGGTAGGATGGCAAGCAACTCGACTGATGATGACTGACAGGCTGAAACATCACAACAGTGAAGAGCACATCAATTTGACATAAACTGAGTAAGTGTCAATATTTGTATTCAATTTTCTGATATCTGGTATTTTTAAGTTGCATAAGCTCCCTCAAAGACCAAATCAATAGAAACTTGGGATAGCAAAAATTTAAATATCAGAAGTAAATATATATTGCCCACCAAGGCACTTCACGCAAATATTGTGTTGAATCTGATGCCATTGAAACAGGAAGTCATTTTTGGCTGCCTAGCACATAGAAAATTCTAATTTGCAGTAGGGTGATCGATAAAAGTAATGAACCTTAGAAGCATCTTGTGTCCCAGTGCTCAAGCAGCAGGGCTGATGAAGTGAAATGTCTCTGCAATTATGATTTTATGGCCTGCTACTAACTTCCTACTGATTGGAAATTCCCAGACAGGCTTCTAGTTTTAATAGGAAATACAGCCATCTGTAAGAGGGTCCCTACTCTCCCCAGGCAGGAAAATCATGCACCAGCTATATCACTTGTGACTGCAGTCGGCAGCTCCTGGGACTTTATTCCAAAAGAAACGAAGACGTTCAGAGAGAAACAAGCCGCGCACGCATGCCCGCCCGGAGATGCATTGCACCCATTAAGCCCAATCTGCAGCCTGATAGGGCACAACCCAGATACAGGTTCTCCGCCGAAAGGGGAACACCTCCGGAGCCTCAATGAGGGTCTTCCAGGGGTCGAGCAACAGCAGCACCCTTTCTAGCACAACCTAGGAAGAAACTGAGAATTCTTAAAATGAACTCGACAAACGGCGAGCGAAGGTTGCACGTGTGAAAAAGTGTCTCTCTTTCCCTCTCCCTCTCCTTCAGCCCCAACATCTCTCTGTGTCCATTCTGAAACAACAGGTTCAAGCCAATCCACTGAAGAATGGAAGCAGTCTAATTTTTTTTTCCTCAGCAGAAACTTAAGAGCTGCAACCGGAGTGTCCTCAGAAGCAGAGCAGAGCCGTGTCCCTCCTCCCCAAAAGACGCCGATGGCTCCCAAGACCGATATACAAAAGCCACTCCTGATTTTAATACCTATCCATTCAGATTTATCCTCCCAGGGTTCTGGAGAAAGAGTTGAGGCCTGGACCCCCATTTCTAGTCAAATGGATTTTCCAACCTCTTCTCAGTTGCAGCTGGTTTGCTTCATTTTACTATTTGAATTAATTTTATAGATTTTTAAGCCCATCTTTTAGACACACTGCCTTTATTTATTTATTTATTTATTTATTTATTTATTTATTTATTTATTTATTTATTTATTTATTTATTTATTTGTTTATTTATTTAGTTAGTTAGTTAGTTAGTTAGTTAGTTAGTTAGTTAGTTAGTTAGTTAGTTAGTTAGTTAGTTAGTTAATCATTGCTAGCCAAGCAGGAAAGGTCCTTGTGGATTTCTCTAATGTGATCTCCCACTGAGCTGGGGGTCCTTCCAACGTGCAAAGACTAAATAAAGCTTCCAGACCATTCTGGCTGGCGATCCTGATGCCACTGCCTCTAAAAGCACCAGGTCAGGAAGCCTAGTTCTCGTGAAAATTCTTATGAAACACACCAAATTTATTTTATTTTATTTACCTAAGATACACTTTTATCCCACCCAACCAGCGGCAGAGCCAGTAGTCTGCATGGTTAATGGAATGAGATCAAAATAACATAAATAGAATAACAGAAACACAAATAAGGCGTCGTAGACATCATGATCTCAAAAAAATGCAATAGTTTTTAAAAAGAAAACAATCTTACACGACTAATAGGTGGCCAGCAGAGAGAAGTTAATGAATTCAAGACAGAATTAAGCTGAACATAAAATTAGTTCATTTGAGGGCAAAGGTATAAAAGGCTAGAGAAAACAGTCAGATCTTAAGAGCATTCATTTATGGCATTCTTTGGAGGAAGCCATAAGAGTCGCGGCACAGTTCGGAAACGTTAATTTTTGGACGGCCGTTTCCGGAATCCACTGTGAGTTCTGGGCTTTGCAGTCCAGCAGATACGTTTCTGACCTTCTCCTTGACAATGGCAAAAAACCAAGTATCCATTTGGACTGTCCCTCTTGCCGTGCGCCTTCCTGCTCATGCCTTTTCCATCACACCCAACAAACTTCTGCTTCGTCGCCAACATCCACCCCCTCTTCAAACCTCTCTCCCACCTCAGCTCTAAGTATGATGTAGAAGAACAGAAATGAAATTGCACCAGGGGGAAAAAAAGGGGGTGCATGCAATTCTCTTCTGTCAGTTCTCGGCAGCTCTGAATACATAATCAGTTATATTATTATAGCCTGTTAGGATTACAGAGAGCTGTTCCTGGATAGGAGGGCGGGAAGAGAGTTTCCCAATGTATCTCTCATGCAAATGGGTTGGTGCATTCTAGATTTAAATACTTCATCATTTCACATTTTGTCGAGTTATTCTCTTTCACCCTTCTGTACAAATCTTCCGTCACCAGCAGATACATATGCCAGAATACAGATGGAATGTGCACGCACATAAGCAATATATACATATATATATTTTACTGTCAAAAACAAACAAAAAAATCAAACCACTCTCCTAGCAAATCAGTTATGTGTGCCACGAAACAGTTCATTTTGTTAACAGGGAAGAAATCTGTACAAGTAGTAGCCCAGAAAAAGGCTTAGATGTTGTTACAATGGAAGTCAGCAACTTGCAGCCTAAAGGCTCAATCCTGCCTCAGAAGAGTTTTTTTTTCCTTTCCTGCAGAAGAGCTCCGGAACCCCCAAACAGATGCTCTACTCTTTTATTATATCCATCACAAAACAAAGCATGTTAAATGCCAGATATGTCGTTGCAGAAAATCCTGTGCTAGGACAAACAGATGTGTTTCCCCAACTGAGAGAGCACTTTTCCTAAACGCGTGCTTGGAGTATGTTAAGTTTGGCTCAGAGTTGCTTTCTTCTGTTCAGGAGAAATGGACAAACAGCTCTCGAACTGTGTACAGTGCTGGTTGGCGAATCCATTCTGGGTTTTAATCTGGCCTTTGACAAGGAAGCTATTCAATGTGCTGAACCTGTTCTGTGGAGAAGGTCCACCAGCCATGTTAATACCTCGTGAACTGTAGTCGACTAAAACCAGCAGTGTGCTTATAGGAACGGAATAATCCATCAATAATCCATCATCACTCTCTCTGTCTGTCTGTCTGTCTGTCTGTGTGTGTGTGTGTGTGTGTGTGTGTGTGTGTGTGTGTGTGTGTGTGTGTGTGTGTGTGTGTGTGAGGCAGTATGGTTGCGGAGGGAATCAAATTAAAGAACTTTTTGTCTGCAATGAACTGGCAGTTGCAGGAATTAGCCAACAAGTTCGGGTCAAAGTCGGCCCCAAGACAGCTTGTGTTGCTGACCTCAGTATGTGGGTCTCATCGGCCACAATGAAATATATCTATTCCTGGCCGGGTGGGGGTGGGGGTGGGGAGATCATATATAAAATCCAAGAAAAACACAACCGTTTTCTTCTGCCTGAGAAACCAAACACATTCAAGGATGAGTTTATCAAATAACGTGTGTGTGTGTGTGCGCACGCGTGTAAAAAAGCATGTGAATTAACAAGAGAGTTCTTTTTGATCTCCAGTTTCAGACAGCCAAAGAACAGGTGAGATATCTCTCAGTAATCCATATGTAGTAAGATTAAACAATTCACAAATAATTCATAGCAAAGGCATTTAAAAAAAAAGGTAATAGTAAAAATGGCAGCAAAAAAAAATCAATAACCTGGAGATCATTACATGAAAATTGTCCAGCAAAGTTTGATGTCAGCTAACATGTGAGGACAAGCACAAGCAGCTAAAAAAAAAAAAACCCTTGTCTCTCTTTTATTAGCTACAAGTCAAAATGAAATAAAACCCGTGCTTGGCGTGGATTCCGTCTTATTTCACTCACAGCCAAGAGCCGCAGAACCTCATGGCCAATACGACCCATTTAGTTTCCAAGGTGCTACAAGACTCTTTGCTGGTTACGTTACAACAGAGTAACAGGACTATGAGCTCTGGAAGCAATTATGAGCCCATCCCCAGCCTGCTCAAAACTTGGGCCACTCTTTCAAGAAATCAGAAAAGAGAACCAATCCGCATCGGATTTTTAGCTGCACAAAGGCGCCCGAGATTATGACTCCCCACTTTGTCTCCAGCATCTCTGAGCCCTTCCCTCCTCTGACAAGCGCCCTTGGAAATAAGGCCTTTTTTCTTCTTTGAAGGTTCACATCCCTGCGCTTCTCTCCCTGGGGGTGGCATGGGCGGCAGGCCTCACGCAACGCCTTGCGCCCTCCCAGCTCTTAAAAAGAGACAGCGCCCTGTACGCTGTGTTAAAAGGACAACCGGCCAGGAAGCGTGATGCTTGGAGGCTTTTTAAGACGGTGTGCTGGACAGAGGACGAGAAGCAGCAAAACACAACAAGAGGGAGCAGATTTGACTCAAGATTCTCTGGAGGATGAATAAATAGGAGAAGGAGAAGGGTTCTCCGGGTTTCCTCTGTCTAAGGAAACCTACAGCAACCCAAGCATTTGTGTTCAGCCTTGGGAAAAAGTCTGCCTGCAACCCTAAACCTGATGTAAGCAAGAACAGTACATAGAATGGCCTCTGGTGAATCGGGCCAAAGTGTTAGAAACCCAACTTAATAGAGTGGGAAATTCGGGAGATAAGAGGGAAGCTGCACCACGCACCCCCAGCTCTCTCTCCTCCAAAGACTTTTCCTGCACTGCACGCACATGCGCCTGCGTGCACACGCAGAGACCTTCTGAAGCCTGAGAGCTGCCTCTGACTGCCTAATGGCAGAGCTGGTTCTGGTCTGCACCAACACATGTAAGCCAGAGCCCACATTGGACAACCCCAGAGAAACAGCACCTGCAGTTGCTGCTTCAGTTTGACCCACTGCAAGTGGCCAAAGCATTGGGGTGGGTGGGAAATACTGTTGCATAAGGGAAACTACTGGCCACTGGGTACCAGACCTTGCGCTTGGGCCCATAGGCTTCTGTCCCTCACATGTTATTTTACACAACTGTAGCGAGCCTTCTTACAAATATTGGCAACCACAACATTCAGCACCATGACCAGCAATGAACAAAAAGCTGTCCCATCTTTAGGATTTTGCCAGGGTAATAAATATTTCCAAGCCAACTCAAGGGAGTTGAAGATTGCATGAAAAGGTGAAACCGATTCATCACTGCTGTTGTATGCAAAAAAAATGGGGGGAAAGCTGGTGTGTTACTACAAGCCCATCAGATCACTACCCATGCATGACCATTCTGTATTATGATAATTAAATCAATAATCTATCCCCTTGCTTCTCATGCTAGGATGATAAATGAGTTTGTAGCTACAACCGTGGAGAGCATACTAATGAAGGCAATGCCTTCCGGGTAAGTGTGTGTTTGGTGTTGTACATGATGCTTCACGCACAAATCTTGTCTCAGAAATATTAAAAGGAATCAGAAAGACACTGAATGCAGAACACACGCAGCGGAGACGCTTAACTGGAGATGTAGAGAGACAAGGAGCCCAAGAGGATTGGCAGCCTAGCCGTGTGCCATCCCTCCCTTCGGGAGAGTAACCAAAACGGAGCGCGTCACGGCCTTCCACAGGATCCCCACTGCAGGACGCACCCTGTGGTTGGGGGAAAAGCACCTTCCACCACAGTTCCATGAAGGAGTCCACACAACAGCTGGGGTGGGGGAACTGATTTCCTCAGGAACCGTGTATAAGTGATCCTTATTCTAGTACAACTGATTTTCCCCAGGAACAGTGTGTGATTGGGGAAGCTTGGCGATACCTAGGCAGTTAAGAGCCATAAGCTTTACAAAAGACCTGCTCCTGTCGGAAACAAAAGGTATTAAAATCCATCTGTTAATAATGGATTGATCCAGTTTGCATCTTTGGGTCCAGATTTTAGCAGGTGACTAGGGGGACCCCTTCCAAATTTGCCACAAAAAAAATCTCTTGAGTATAAATTAAATTAACAAATAAATAAATAACGCTATTGACCCGCATTCCGATTGCCTTCACTATAGGAAAGCCCCACACGCTTAAATTGTTCCCAAGAATCTGTTTTAATACTACAGCAGAGAACTGAAAAAGAAATGAGAAAGCACCCCTATATTTAAAAACCAGAGTGTAAAACTGCTTTTCCTTCCTGTCGCCATCCGAGATTAAAAATCCATGACACCGAGCACTTTGGAAGGAGGGGAGACGGTGGAGGGTGGGGGTGGAATTATTATCCACCAATGTGCAAAAAAAGAGAGGAAAGGGGGAGGAAAAAAGAGAAAAAGCTTAACATCGGAGGATGAGGATTTATGGAGGAACTGGTCCCTGGTGATATCAAGCAAACACAGCCCTGGCAGCTACTAAATCCTGCTGTATAAATAATCTCCCTAAACCCGAGTCTCGGAAATCCAGCAGCGATGCAAAATGTATCTATTCCTGACACTCTCTGCAGGAAATAAATTTGACAGGGCAGAATCACGTGGCCGAGACAGTTGTTGCTGGGCGGAAAGTATGGCGGAGAGGAGGATGGCGATGCCGTTTCGGCACCTGCTGCTTTTTAGGTGCCGCTGGGCGCACTCCGAGCGGAGGGCACGGCCGTGGCCAAGACAGGCCTGGGTGCGGGTTAGGGTGACGCCGTTGGGAATCTGATGAATCAGGAGCCGGCTTAGGGTTTTCGTCCCAATTTTAAAACAAAATCAAGGCACCCCAACCGCCTTTGGAAAAAAGATAGCAGCAAAGGCTGTAGATGATTCACCCTCCTGTGATCTCAGAGCCTCATAGGATGTACATTGCCGGCAGGTGCGCAGGTAGATGCATTTGCATGGATTTTTAGAAAACTAGACCCATCTCTGCCCCATGCCCACGGAGCAGGCTGCCTCACTAGCCATCACCTGGCCCAGCACCTTGTCCCCTGACGGATACCAGGGCAACAATCCCACTCCACCCAGCCTTATAAAAGCAGGCGGTCAGATGCTGCGGCCTTCGTTCTGTGCAGCCCCTCTTGTTTCAACCGGATCCGGCCGTGCTGAGCTTTCCAATAAAGGCAGGCAAAGATCAGTGCCCACCACAAAAAGGGCGGCCTGATTTATTCTGGAGCCGCGCTCCGTGCAAATTAAATGCACACCGCGTCGCCCACTAAGCCAAAATGCAAGGCAGGCAACGCAGTTCTTCCCGGGAGTCGAATCAACTTAATGGCTTTTTTGGGGTCGAAATCATTAATTCTAATTAGATTGGCTGTTCGTGGATGATTCCAGTTATACCAAACGCAGACCTAAATATACTCTTCCTTAATGGGCTGCAGGGGAGAGTTATTTACCGTAAATCCCAAAGAGCTACAAACCATCCCAGAAGGTCTTTCTCTCTCTCTCTCTCTCTTTGCCAACAAATGTAAACAAAAGAAGCTAAAATCCAAGCAGGTTTTTTTTTTTAAAAAAAAAAATTACAAAACAAGTGGTTGGAGTTAAACAATATTTTGATTTTTTTGGCTTTACACTGAAATGAAGCTTCAGCTGCAACAGCATGCGCTCAGATCTGGGAATAAACGCTACCCGCTCCAGGGAATCTTCCAGAAAAACCCAGGGGGGTCAAGGGAAAATGATGATCTGGCCTCTCCCATGGATCCTGGCCCCTTGAGAAGGAAGTCGGGGCGGTGCAGAGTGCCAGCAAAGGAGACCTTTTGGCCCCACCTTCAAGGGTGTTGAAGGATAAAAGCTTGGGCAAGGCTGGTGGCCGCCCAACAGAGAATCTTCCATCTTCCTGGTGTGGTCTGACCTTATCTCCCATCAGCCACCACCTGTATTCTACGTCCTGGGATGATAGCTACTGTAGTCCATCCAGAGGGAAACAGCTCCCCCACCTCTAGTTATAGACCCATTGTGTCCCTTAGCAGACATTGGGGGGGTTGTCTGGTTTTAAATGTTGTCAGCCTAAAATACTGGGCTAAGAATATAAATGCAAAAAAAAATATTTTAGGTCTCCTTCTCTCTTTGAATAAAAGAAATGGATGAATTCTTTAGCTATGCTTGCTTGACCCCTCTGCAAATCCCCTCTGCTCGTGGCTGGTGGGTTTCCTGCTCTGGAATTCTTTTTCCTTCTCTTTACCATCCAGTCTTTGCACTGCTGGGTTCCCCTGGGCCCTCCGTACATCAAATGGTTCTACATAATTGAAGCCACATGCCGAACTTGGAAGGCCGTGATGTGGCACAGAGGAAAGATCCTTTGTCAGCTCGGCTCATCTATAACCATGATTTAATATCCAAGAGCGCAGCTTTTAGCACCCAGTGGATGCACACATAGAAGAGGAAGGGGTGCTGACAGACAGAAACAACGGCCAGCACCAGAATCCTTAAGTCCTCTCTGTTCTGGGTGGTTTTATGTACTCGGTATTGGATTTAAACACAAGCTACAGTTTAGGGCCCTGGATAATGAAGTGGCTTCCAATAAATTAAGAACATTTTGAAAACCATTTATTTAGCGAGATAGCGTTGGGAGGTCTGTAAAATTCGTTGTAGCTTCAGCGGGGCTTAATCTGACTCACGTTGCCTTAAGAACTGGGCTTGCTTCCACACACCATTAGGTTTATTTAAAATTTATTTATTTAAAAAATATTTTTATCCCGCCTTTCACCTTAAAAGGACCCCCCCAGGTGGCATACACCATTAAAAGGACAATATTTAAAAGCTAAAAACAATAAGTATAAAATGTTTTTAAAAAGAATGAATCAAGTATTGTATTAAAAATGGGAAATAAAATCGATACTGAAACCACATTTAGAAGCAGCAGAGCACAACGATCCAATTTGCATTTTTTTTGGGGGGGGACAACCCCTCCCAGGCAGCTACGTCACTCAGGAGAACCTTCTCGGAAGGTTGCCAGGCCCCCGACAACCCGCTGAACTCCCAGGAACGGTGATGCTTCCCCAGGTCCCCGGGCAGAGCGTTGCCAGACCCCAAGAAGCTTGGATTTTTTGCCTGTATAGCATTAAATGCTGGGCACCTCGCCCCTCTCCTTGCAGCTGGACCCACTGCTTCAGTGCAAAATGCTCGTTATATGCCAATTTGTTCAGGATGTCTCACATGCTTCATCTTGCACACCCGGTGACACCACAAAGCCCAGCCTGCCGGTTTGGGCCCTGAAGGATCAGAGGAAGCGGATGATCCAGTTAATCTAACCTTACTTTGGGAAGGAAAGGAGACCAGCTCGACGCAGCTTCCATGGAACCTTTTTGCCTTGCGAGGCGGCTTTCCCGGGAGCAATCCGCAGGCTGAAATCCCGGAGCACCCGGGCAACGGCTATCCTCGCGCAGGCTGAGCCTGAAGGCTCTTATCTTTCACCACCACCCTAGTTAAGGCCAGCGGAGACTTTCAGTGGAGCCACCGCAGCCACACACCCCCACGCCTCGCCGCTCTATCCACCTCATCTCTGCCACCACTTCTGGGTAGGTCTGTCGATGTCCAGGAAGAGTGGGCACAGCACCACCCCTTCCTGTCGCCCTGCCAGAGTCCAGAAGTGGCTTGGACACAGAATCAAGAGGCTGAGGAACCCACCCGCGATGCCCACCGGGAAGGAACCAAGGACAAAACACCTCTGGAGAGACGGTGAACCACGAGACGCCTCGTGTTGGATGGATGTCAATCCGGGTCAGCACACGCCTCTTCTGAAAATGGTACAGCCCACGGAACCCAGGCCAGCCGGGCCCCCTCCTCACGTGTGCAATTCTTGGTGAGATGGAAGACGGCGGGGTTCACGTTTTTCATGTTGGCCTCACAGGACGGCATCAACCCTCTCGGAGAGTCTCTGGAGTGGCGCGCAAGAGCCTGGCGTCTCGCCACAGACGGCAGAAAGACGTTCATGGCTCAGAGAACTCTCCTTGGTGCCCCTGAACCCTTCTACAGAGGAAAGGCACCCAAACCCACTTACCAACATGGCTGGAAACAAGTTAAAAACAAGACCACCAATGAAACTATTAAGATACTACAGGTCGACAGCCCATCACCCAAATGTGGAGAGAAAGAACCATCACATAAGCATCCCCACTGATCCAGCCAGTTCCCCATCATCTGCCACTTCTCGCATGAGTCACATGATGGGAGGCGCACCTGATTGTGACCCAGGAGATCCAGGGGGTGGGGAAGAAAGAGGTGGATTTACCCACCTTTCATTCCAGATCTAGGCCATAGGATACTGGATGGAATAATCGACCCATTAAACCAACACTCACTAAACAAACTGTTTCAAAAGGCCAGCATGAAAGAGATGCTCTTTTGTAATCTTTCCTTTTAAAAAACATCTGTTATCTCTCCCAGGTGAAGGGGCACCAAAGCAGGGCTTACAACCGTTCTGTTTGTGGACTTCACATCCCAGAATTTGGTTGCCTTAGTGTGTGGGTGTGTTGGGGGGGGGGAGGCAATCCTTTCCAAAACCGGAACCACAAAGTGCCCATTTATTTTAGGTTTTCAATCTGCCACGATGATGGATTAGAACACCCTGTCCGGCTGCCCCTCCGTCACCCAATCATCCCGGCTGTCTTCAGAGCTGTCTTCTTCCTCCCTCGGAAGAGACAGGCAGTCAAGAAGAGCCTTTGTTTGAGTGACGGGCGAGAAATAACAGGCGGAATTGGATTCTTCCCCATTTGCATCACATCCACAAGGCAGGCTGCTGCCAATGTTCTGTGGCCATTGCTTGATCAGAAAGAGAGAGAGAGAGAAAGAGAGAGGGGGGGATTCATTGTTTATGTGGCTTTTCCACAACCCTTATATTTTCTTCAAAACTAGCCTTGCTAGTGGATCTGGTTAAGAGAGGATGGTGTAGCCAAAGAAAGCGAGGATCTCTCCCTCCCCTGTCCTTTGCAAGACCCACAGGTCCTGCTCCACAAACAGAGAAAACAGGCCTTGATCTCTTTGGCTTCGCATGCATCAAGAACCCCAACTCCAGTGGGAGTCCATATTGGGCTCAACCCTACGATTAGACTTGAAAACCAACAGAGACTTAATAGTAATGCATGGATTCCACATCCATTCTGCAGCTGAGTTGATGGCGGCGGAGATAAAACGCCTGCCGCTAGCGATCGGGCGCTCTTTAAGAGCAAGAAGATTGTCCGTCGCCAACGGTGGGAAGGAGATGCAAAGAACGGCAAGGTTGATACGTTGCCAAAACATCTATGAGGAAGTGTGTAGTGGTGGTGTGTATACAGCACATTGGACACAGATAAGCACAGGGAAGGGTACCTAAACGAAACGAAAGAAAAAGAAAAACAATACAGAAATAGTCAATAATACCTAGAAGGCTCAAACGGTTGAGTCAATCAGTGACTCTCTGGGGATTTTGCTAGGCTGTGTCATCAGTGGAAGTGGAAGTGGATTTTGCTCTTTCTTACTTATCCAGAAAAAAAATACAGCTAAACACATCTTTTGCATCCAGAGATGAGGAGTGCCATCAAAATGCTGTTTATCGACTGTGTTCTCTTCTTAGCGCCCAAGGTCGCTCTCGTTAGCAGGGCCCTTCCTTGTTGCCTGAAACCTGCAAATCCCTGCAGTCAGTTTAAGGACCACCATAATCACCGCCACCCCCGCCTGCCTTTTCCTCTGCTTAGAAGTGCCTTGGCACCTTTGAAACGGCGGCAGGGTGAGCTCGGAGCAGCTCTAGCTGAAGAGGAAAACGCTCATTCCCCGAATGCCACGCTCTGCGCAGTTCAAAGGAACAGATGGCAGCTGATGAGGAAAGGAGCCGGGAGAGACACTGCCGGCCAAAGTAGCCAATATGGGGCTAGAGAAATTAATACCCGGGTTTCGTATAAGAGCCGCTCCACGCCTCCACACTTCCTGAGCAAAAGACTGTATTTCTCTTCTCTTAAAACGAGATCTACCCGTAACTACACTCAGGTTGAAATTCAGCAATAAGTCACCATTAGAGGAGGACCACTGAATCAGTGGGGATCTGGTGGGTCTGCTCCTTTTTGTAAATTCCACTGATTCGGTGGGTCTACTCCAGTTGCGCCTTACTACTGGATTTCAGCCTACAGTTCGTGTTTTTCTGTCTTAAATCCCTAACCCTTTCCTTGCCTGTTACTTCTTCCTTGTGTGTCACTCCTTGGTTTTTTAATTGCAATTCCATGCCTCCTTTACCTTTTTCCCTCCTTACTTCATGCTTTCTTATTCAATCCATCCTCAGTGGCAGATCAATCCCTCCCACAAACTTGTCCCTGGAATTCCCTCACCTTTCTGCTAGCAACACCCTACACCTAGCTCAGATATATTTTCAAGCCTTAGTCAGCTCAGAGCTATATCGATCTAGGTAAAGGTAAAGGTTCCCCTTGACATTTAATCCAGTCGTGTCCGACTCTAGGGCGCAGTGCTCTTCCCCATCTCCAAGCCGTAGAGCCAGTGTTTGTCCGAAGACAGTTTCTGTGGTCACGTGGCCAGCGCGACTAGACACGGAATGCCATGACCTTCCCACCGAGGTGGTACCTATTTATCTACTCGCATTTTTACATGCTTTCGAACGGCTAGGTTGGCAGGAGCTGGGACAAGCGATGGGAGCTCCCTCCATTGCATGGATTCGATCTTACGACGGCTGGTCTTCTGACCTTGCAGCACAGAGTCTTCTGCAGTTTAACCCCCAGCGCCACCACGTCCCTTATGTATATCGATCTAGATACAACTAAACTGAGAATTTTCCTTTCCTTTGCTGAAAACAGGATGCAAACCTTCCAACAGTTTTTATTTCCTGAACAGTTGGAATATTCATTAACGTTCCTTTGCAGTCCAGCTATCAGCAACATGCTTCTCCACCGCAGCCAATACAATACAGACTGTCAAACATGCATTTTGATCACTAGATGGCGTTTCTGTTTCTCTGCAAATACAACGGAGTACTTCACCGGGAAAAGAAAACACCATTCTACAGTCTTGACTACATGTCCTGACACTCTTGGTTTTGCATCAGGTTTACCATGCTTGAAATTGATTTTAAAACATCGAAAAATACATGATGTACAGCTATGCATGCCTTTTTTTAAAAGCATGAAGTGGGGCTATGAAACAGCTACAAGGGGTTATTTATTTAAAATAGATTCTGATCATGCTTTCTTTTGGACTTGTTTTGGCACGGGTGAATACCTGCATCAGAGTAAATAGTGTCTGTGGGGGGTCTGCAGGGTTAGCCAAAACAGGTACCAATTACAACAGGTTTAGGACTGCAGGTCACTCTGCAGTCTGAACTCTTCCTCTTTTTTTCTATACATTTCTACTTTATCACTGTATCGCTCTAGCGCTATGCCATTTCAAAACTTACATTTAAATGTTAAATATTAGAAAATGCAAGGAGACTGGGGACAAGCTGCTGCTGCTGTCACTCCCTCAGCTGCACTAAAACTCACAACTCTTCCTCCGCACCTCAGTTTCCTCTGGGAACCCTGAAGCGGCCTCCTTTGCCACAGAGTGCAGGTGGCTTCGTGTCTTGCCAGGAACCTGCTCTCCTCCCCTCCCTGGATTGATGCCACTTTCTGGAAACTCTTTCTGGCCAGAATGCAGGACTTGCACCCTCTCTCTCTCAACTCTGTAGAGTTCTGGGTGGTTGAAGAAAGCCAGTTTCCATGAAGACACAACCATCTACAACCACAGAGTGGCATATCAATTCCTAAAAATCCCGAACCAGTTTTCGATTTAATTCAACAGTGTAGTCGTGCCCTAACCGACAATGCCATTGCAGATCAAAGATGTACCAACTGCAAAAGTTTAGGATTAGGAGACTAAAGGGATTTCCCCTGGCAGAAACCTCCTGGTGCCCATTGATCTCATTAAAACCATCTCCCAGCAGAACGGCTCTGCTGGCTAAGATCTGCCAGGAGATGAACTGACACGTTTTACTTGGCATAAGCTTTCCTGGACTGCATCGGAGTCCATCAGCTGCAAATGGCCAGCAGTCCCTGAAACCGAGCGGGTTAATCTTTAAGGTGTCACAAGATCCTCCGCTGCTTTCACTGCAGATTCCTAAGGCACTTCCCTTACTAAACGTTCTCTGATTTGACTAATTTTTCTCTCTTAAATAAACCACACCCTTACGGACCCCCTTTGTCTAGGCGGGAACATTTAAAAATGCATAAAATAATTCCATTTGCACCAAACCAAAGATGGACTGAGTTAGAGATAGTTTAGATTAAAAAAAAGAGAAGTAAACCCTTCTTAGAGCCCCCGGGCTGTTGTGTAATTAAACAACTTATTGCATAAGAAAGTTTGTGTTGGTGGGGGGACAGACTACATCTCCCATGTGGCTCAAGATGAATCTCCAAGCCCATGGTCTCAGACTCCACTTTTGTCCAGGTGGCAAGTCATGGGAAACAGCATCCTCTGGGTTTGAACCCGGCATCATCTCCAAGGACTGCTCTTTTTGTCTGTAGTTCTCCTAGGGCAGGTGATACAGTATCAGCTGTTTGATAATGGCTTAAATGGGAACGATTATAAATATTCAGCTGTCGTGAGACGAAGCATAATGCACAGCCTCATTTAGAGCAAGGCGTTTGTGACTATGCATAAAAATGTGAAATTCAAAGAAAGGTGGAGATGATTTGAGCACGGCCTGATTCTATAAAATAGACTCAAAGGATGAATGCCATAGGATCATTTTGTTTGTAATGTCTTTTTAAAATAGGAGGGCAGTTCACAAAAAAGCCAGCCCGCATGGTCTGCCTGCACGGCTCCGGGCAACCTCCCACCTGGAGTTATGCAAGCGGGAGATCATCTTCTTCTAAGAAATGGAGCTTACTCTCACCCTGGAAGGCGCTGGATGCCACTTTGGGCGAGGCTGGCCGGAGGGGAACCCAACGAGATACGCAACAAGTGGCTGTACGCACGGACAAGAGGCAAAAGCAGTTTCAGCCACATCTGTCAATGACACATCCAAGGTTGAAAGGGGAGAAGGGGAAGAACGACAGCAAAACCAAACCAAACCAGAAAAAACGTGTACCCTGCATTGTCGGGAATGGGGCATGAGACTTTTGGGGGGGGGTCTAGGCTAGGCAAAGCTGGGGAGGAAGGGACCCTCTGTGCCCCTCTTCTACAGCCCCAGGCTCCTTTCTTTCTGAAACTCTGGCTAGTTCTGCCACCACCTCCCTCTTTCTATCAAAGGAATAAAAGACCCCCCCCTCAAAAAAAAGTTTTGTCCGAGAGCGGAAAGACCCTTGGACTCAGATTTTAACCAGGACCCCTCTGCCTTCTGCTCCACCGTGAGCTTAGAAAAGCAATATAGCTTCTAATAGAAATAAAACAAAAGGCATAATTCAAAAAAGGAAATGTCTAAGAAAATAAGCAGTATGACAAATCCAGTTTGTTCCTCATTTCTTAGGTAAGAAGCAGCTCAGTAAAAGGCCACCTGCAAATATCCATCTTTATTCCGACTTCCGCCTGAGGTCTTGCTGAAAAGGGGCTGGGGATCCCGACTAAGCCAAGCTGGGGAGGAAGGAACCCAGCACCGCATCTCTTTACCCGCAGCCATCTCAGGGACGACAATGTAATTTCCACAAAAAAGGTAAGCCCAGGCCTTCACACAGCGATGAGGTATCGGGTCCTCCCAAATCAGGAATGGGGAGGTGTTGGGTGATTTTAACGGCATGCACTAAACCTCTATCTGCAATTACTTCCACCAAAATCCTGAATTGCTCTCCCGCCCTGCCTTCTTATCTACAAGGGTACCTGAAGCCTTGAAAACAGGAAGCTAAACAAACAAGCTAGTAAGTAACTGATCAGCGAATCAATCAAAGTGCCTTAATTGCAGGACTTATTTCACACACACACACACACAAACAAATTCATCAACTCCCTATGAAGAATGTGTACATTAGGGCGAAAGGTACATCCAAGGAACTTCTAGTGCATCCGAAAACGAGCAGCCAAATTAAGGTAAATTCTTGCTGTTTGACGCAGTCAAGAAGATCACGGGTGGTTTTTATCCCCCTCTCATAAAGAACTATATGTTCACCACTACTGTATAGACGACTCTAGGCTTCAAGGAAACAGGCTGCAGAAAATGTGACCAGAACATGATTTAACAGGATATATTTCAGATTTGCAAATTGGTTAGCTGATTTATCGGACGACTAGTCTCCCTCTCACCTAGTACTCTCGTAATAGGAACGACCTGTTCAAGCATCAGCAGACGGATGCCTGGAAGAACATTTTACAGTACCAGTATCTGATCCCATTACATGGAGATATTGGGAACTCAGCCTGGACCCTTAGGCAGGTAAAGCCAGGGCTCAGATCCGGGAAGCCTGTTCTCTCCCCATTGAACTGGTACAGCACCGTGGAAAGTCGGGGTGGTGGTAATCTTCTGCTAAATTCCGTCTCAGATAAGTTTTCAGATGCCACGCTTCCGTGGTAGGCCAGACCCAAGACAGAAGGATGGAGTCCGAGATACTAATAAAGGTTGCATGTAGTTGGAAAAATTTGGCTCTGTCTGCATGACGCTAAACCCGGAATAATTGCAGCCATATACTGCAATGTAGCTGCACTCTAAGTATTGGGTTAGAGTGGTCGTAATTGACCAGATAGGCGGGGTATAAATAAATAAATAAATAAATAAATAAATAAATGAATGAATGAATGAATGAATGAATGAATGAATGAATGAATGAATGAATAAATGAATGAATGAATGAATGAATGAATGAATGATTGAATGAATGAATGAATGAATGAATGAGAAAGATGCTGCAAGCTTTTAGGTGGCGGGCAAACACTTAAAAAAAGGCAAACAGAAAGGGAAAAGGAATTGAATACTGACAACCTGGCAACTCTCATTTGGGGGTGTTTTTGGAAACATTATAACAAACGTTTGTCAAAAGTTTTAAACTATCCCTCTACTACACTTAAAGGCTCTTTTTCCTTTCAAAAAGTAACAAGCAATGCTTTCCAAACACTGTAATGATTAATGATGAACTATAGTGTAAACAGGAACACTTAAAAAAAACAAATTATTTTAAAATAAAATACTTTCCAAGTTCTGTGTTTAATAAACCTCTTGACTTTCGAGATAAGGGAAATCACGGGAGGATTCCCAGACAGGAAAACATTCACAGCCCTGGAGTTAAATCCGCCGAGTCCATTTGCCCCATCGCACCACCACAACCGGGGCAACCGGCCTTTACACAAAACACCTGCAACACACACACACAGACAACACACCTTGGTGTCTTTGAATTCTATAAAAGGCATCCCATTTCCCACCCACTCAGACTTTCAGAGTTAATCACCCGAGATTTTTTAAAAAACAAGAATGTGCTCCATGTAATAAAAACAATTAGATGATTCAAATCACAAGATAAAACAAACAGAGCATCACAAATCAACAAGAGGTTGTTCTAGTCCTATCCAAGCCAATGATCAACAGTAGCACTCAACCTTCTCCTGAGTAGGGCAATACTTTTTTCCAAGAGAACAAAACTTTCTAAACCCAGAGAAGCCGACCTCCAGCTAGCTCACATCCCTAAGGATCAAGGAAACCCAAAAAGATAGGGGAGGATCTGGTCTCGGCTTGAAATGTCTAACAATAAAGTCCACCATTAACCTCAGACCACTGGGAAGTTCTGCCTAAGCTGTGGTTAAACTCCTTCTCTTGTCATTCAAACTAGTCCTAAAGCACCAGAGCAGGGAAAGCTAGTTTGTCTCATCAGCTCCATGAGGGATAATCCCATCTTTCACAAAGGCCGGGATTATTCTCCCAGGATATCTTCATAATCTTTTCTCCAAGCTAAAGATGCTCAGCTCCTTCCCCCTTTCCTGGCATGGAAGGGAACCTCGGGGCTTCTCCAGATGTTTTGCCTATCATTCCAACCTGTTCCCACCAAGCACGGCCACGGCTAAGGGATTCTCGGAACTCTAGACTGAAACATCTACTGAAAGATCTCCCCCATCCCATCATATGACTTTGTCTCCAGAGCCTCTACTCCTCTCATGGCCCTTCTCTAGAGCAGGGGTCCCCAAACTTGGGTCTCCAGATGTTCCTGGACTAAAAACTCCCGGAAGCCTTCACCATCAGATGTGCTGGCCAGGATTTCTGGGAGTTGTAGTCCAAGAACATCTGGGGATGCAAAGATGGGAACCACTGCTCAAGACATAGTAGTTCCCAAGATTGGGTCCCCAAATATTCTTGGACTCCAACTCCCAGAAGCCTTCACCCCCAGCTGTGCTGGCCAGGATTTCTGGGAGTTATAGTCCAAGAATATTGGCCATGTCACTGCTTGACCTGTGAATTCTCTGGGGCAGAGACACCGTCACCTTACACTTTGTACAATATCATGCAGTAATAACAAGAGAATTTTTGAAGAGAAAAATGACGTATTGATGGGGGCCACTAACCCATAGGTGGAACCACACAATGGATAGATTGGCAGAACTACATATTACTCACAGCTCCTAGGACAGGCCCCCCTAGGAGCTTCTTCCTAAAAGGCATGGAGTAGCTTATCTGCAAGTTAACAATATTTGATTTTATTGTGATTAATCCCCAATGTTGAAATAATAACACGAACATTGTTATTACTGTTAAATTATTAAGACTGTAGAGCCGGAAGGGACCCCAGAGATCCTGACGGCCACCGCGCTGGCCAAAGCAGGAAATCCACACCACCACCTTCTCCCTGGAGAACTCAAACATCAGCATAACAACAACCTTGTGAGGTAGGAGAACTTTGGAGCAATCACCCTGATTGGGACTTGGGTAAAGGATCCTACACAGGATCACAAAGAGAAAAGGAAAGCATTGGACACAGAAAGAACACCACAGCTACAGGATCAAGTGACACGCAGTTCCACCGGTGCTGTACTGTTCCCCAGAGAACCGTGAAATCTGATTCTTTATTATCAGTCGCCCTGTATTCAGCTCTGCTTAGTCCTCACGAGAGCGCAGAATCACAGTTTGGGAGATCCCGGTTCATGTCCTCACTGATCTAGGAAACTCAGAAGGTGACCTCGGGCCAGACACTCTGTATCTCTCCCTCTGGCCTTCCTTACAGGACTATTGCCAGGGTAGGGGAAGAAGAAAACCTTCTATGTTGGGATGAATTCTTTGGAAGGAAGGAAGGAAGGAAGGAAGGGACCATTCTCCCTCATTCTTCTGAAATCTCAGCCTTCTATAATATCTGTACTGAGGTGTTTGTAAACCTACCCATTAGACTCAAAGGGAGACCCCAAGAAGCGGATGTACGGAACTCGCAACCTAGAATGATACAAATCAGAGAACCGGTCCATGCAGTTCAATACTACCGGCAATGACAGGCAGCTGCGGCTCTCTAGCTATCCAAGCAGAATAATCCCCCAGTCTTTCCTGTTATGCCTTGTTGGTCTCCCACCCAATACAGACCATGGCCAGCCATGCTTAGCTCCCAAACAAAAAATCAGACACAAGTCATTTTTGGAGTGATAAAACTGCATAACTAAAGAAGCCAGGGTTCTTTTTTTAAAATGGTTATTTGGGATGGGAGAGAAATAACCACCCTTTTTTTTTTTCCTCATGGGGGAGGCACCCAGATCACAAGCAGCCCCTGTCTGTGCTGCAGACACCCGAAAGCACAGAACGCCGAGCGAGACATTTTCATAGCGCGTAACGCATTCTAGTGCGCTAAGGATTTCTGAGGTCCTCAATTTGGCATTAAGCACCAGGTTGGGGACCTTGATTCCTCCCCTCGCCTCTCCATGTGGCAACGTTTTCAACAACCACACCGTTTAAGAACAAAGCATGAAGAGGGGAAGACGAAGACAGGAGGAAAGCGTGTTACAATTTGTCATGCTGTTTACCGGCTGAAAAAAAATGAAGCAGAGAATTTTTAATTGAGTCGCTTCTCCCTCCAGACCTCATTACGGTTGGGGAAAGAAATAACTGGATCAAAAGCTTCATTTCAGTTGCTACACTGGAGGCATGATAAAATATATATATTTTTTTATTTTTTAAAAAAGGAGAAAAAGACTAGGAAGAAATGGGAAAACTCAGACAGGGAAGACAGAGGGAGGGGGAGGGAAAGAGAGAGACCTACTAAATTTGATTTTCTTCTCTGCTTTTCCAGTTCTAGTTAAATCCACCTCTATTCCGCCAGAAGAGAGACACAAGGTCATAAACACACACACATAAAACCTCTACATGCAGGCAGCTGAATGTATGCTTTGGAGGGGGTTTAAAACAAGCTATTCCCTGCTCATCATCTTATTTTTATACTTGCTGGTCTTTTGCATCCAGAACGCTGTGTCAGAGGCACAGCTCCGGGAAGGGAAGGGGTGGCTCGTTCATTGACTAACCGCCAAGGCACCTGAGATCTCACGCTTCGCTCCCATCTGCTAATCTTTCTTCTGCCATCCAGTTTGTCGCAAGGATTAAATTTCAGAGCAAAAGAGAGGGAGAGGGAGAAAGAGAGTGTGTGTGTGCGTGTGTCAAAAATGATTTAAAAAAAAAAACAAAACCCAAAACAACACCCTACAGCACAGGAAGGTTTATGATGGAGGACGCACTGCAGGAATGACAGCCAAGACAGGTCAAACCGGAACAAAGCGCGCAGGGGATGCGGGTTGGAAAGGTTCGCTGGGATGGGGGCGGCTTTCCAAGCTAGAGGGGATCCAGCCCCCCCTGCCCCCCCATGCCCCTTGTGTGTTCCTGCACGAGGGCAAAGGGCCAGCCACAGAAGGAAAAGCAAACTGCTTTTCTGAGCCTCTCATTCTCTCTTTCAGCAGCTCCCACAATAGCGTTGCTGTGCCAGGCAGAGAAAACCTCCCAGCCTCCGTCTCCACGCCTCCTGGCAAAGCCAAGGCAGGGGGTGCCCTCCAAATCTACGCGCACCCCCCCTCCTCAACGGGTCATACCTCACAGCCCCAAGCCATAGCAACAGATTGGGAGGGAAAAGACCCTCCTCCACCACCATTACCACCCCCCAGGGAGGGAGAAGGAGAAACACAGAAACACACACACACACACACCCCTCTCTCTTCAGCATCCAAAGCTAGGCATCGAAAAATCCTTTCCTTTTGAATACATAGGAAACCGTCTAACGGCATTCCAGACGCGGCTTGGTTTCTGCAAAGTCGAATGTTTGATGCTTTGAAATGGGAGGGGGGGGAATTACATGGAAAGTGGGCAACAGCCCATTCCCGTCCGCGCCCCCCCCCTTCTGCAAGGCACAGACGTTTCTGCCAAGCCCTGACTCCCTGGGCGCCCTTGCCTCCTGCTCCGAATCAGGCCCCCCTTCTCTTTTCCTTCCCCCCTCCCTCTTCCTTTTCAAACCTGGGACCTGGGGAAGGCAGCCCCCTCTCCCCCCTGGGGGGCCCAGAGGGGCAGGAGGAGGATCCAGAGGTGGGGGTGAGGAGAAAGGTAGCAAATTGGGATCCAGCGCCCCCCCCCCGGCATTGCACAGCCAGAAGTTGGGGAGTCGGGAGGTCGGGCGGAGGAGAGGCCCCCCCAGAGCCTCCCTCTTCCCCCCACCCCCTCCACCCCGATGCAGGTGCAAAGGGAAGGGGGGGGCTTCGGTTTCTCCCGGCACCCTCGTAGCCAAAAGGAGGTGGCCTGGCTCTCTCCCCCCCCCCGGCTCTCTCCTAACCGCCCCCACCCGGGGGTGCAAAGCGTCCCCAACCCCCCCTCCCCTTTCCACCCTCAGGCTCCTCACCTGCCCACCCACGCCCGCTTCGAGTGGGTTCCCACGGCCGGGGGCTGGGAGGGCGCGGAGGGAGGGGGCGGCATCCAGGCACGGAGGCGCGCTCGGGTGCAGGCACCGGAGGGGAACGAGGCGGCGGCGGCGGCGGCGGCGGCAGGGGCTGGGGGGGGGGCGCAGCCTCCCTCCCCGACCCCCGACCCCCCCCGACCGCCCTCCCTCCCAGGGCTTTGTCCTCCCCTCTCCCCCATCCACCCCTCGGCGGCCACCCCCCCCTTACCTGTCCGGGGAAAGGCTGGGCGGCGGCGGCGGCGGATGATGATGGTGGTGGTGGTAGGGATGCCTCTTCCTCTTCTTCTTCCTCTCCTCTCTTCTCCCTCCTCCTCCTCCCCCAAGCCAGCAACCTGACTCCCTCGCAGGCGGCCTGGAGAGGATGATGGAGGGGATGATGGAGACGAAGGGGAGGTGGCGAGCAGCGGCGGCAGCAGCGGCAGCTGCAAGCCGCTCTTTTGTGCGCCTCGCTCCGGCGGCGGCGGCGGCTCCCCCTCCCCTCCCCTCCCCTCCCCTCCCCTCCCCTCCCCTCCCGGCTCCTTCCTCCTCCTCCTCCTCGGGAGCAGCCACACACGCGGAGACTGCTAATTAAGCCGGGAGGGGGAGGCCCGCCTGCCCGCCTTGCTCGGCCGGGAAGCTGCCTGGCGGCGGCGGCGGCAGGAACCTCGAAGGCGCGCCCCCCCTCCCCACGAGACCCTCGGGGGCCCCGCCCGGCCCGGCCCTCCTCGCCCCCCCCCCGGCTTGGGAGCGCTCCTGGGGCGAGCACGCCAGCCCTGCAGAGGAGGACTCTTCCCGCCCCCCCTCCTTTCGGGGTCTCTCGTGTTCTGGGGCGCGCCTGGCCCGGTCCGGGGGGGGGGGTTGTCGCGCCAGACCCCGCCCGGCGGGGAGTGTTGTGTTAGTTCCTGGCCTCGCGGCTCCGGCACGTGGGGGGCGGGCCCCTGGCCAGGTGAGGCCCCTTGCGTTGATGCCGCTCACCTGGGCGCCCTCCCGAGGAGGAGGAGGAGGAGGAGAACGGCGCGGCCAAGTCGGGGGGGGGGGAGAAAGGCAGCTGGTGGAGCAGAGCGGGAGGGGGACGGAACGACGACGACGACGAGGCGCCTTCTTGCCCCCTCCCCGAAATGTGGGGGTCCGGGGCCCCCCCACGCCGCCTGCTCCAGTCCCAGCTGGCCTGCCGGCCCCCACCTCACCCAGGCGAACTCTCCCCGCCCCCCCGAGCCGGCCCGAAGCACCTGCCCCCCCCGTTCTCTCCCCCCCCGCAGAAAGGGGGGTGCTGGGTTGTTGCTTTCTTACCATGCAATGCAGCCATGCATGCACACCCCCTTTGTTTTCTTTCACAGCCCGGCGCCTCCTCTTTTTTTCCTACCATGTCTTCTCCGGCTATTCCAGTGCGAGAGACCCCTGGGCTCCATTGAGGCCCTTCTGAATCTTCCCCCTGGGGGGAGACCGCGGGGCCACTCTGCCTAGTTGGCCATCATCCTCTGTGGAGTCAGTGACCGGCGGAGAGGTGCCGTCCTTAAGAGCCCCCTGTCTAGGGATTCCAAACTCGGAGGTGGTGGCTTCCTTTATGAAGTCAATGCATCGCACCTTTGGGCTTCCTCTTTTCCGGCTGCCTCCAACCTCCCTACGGCTTCCTTTCCAACAAGACATGAGGGTCTGGCATATGGACTCAAGACAAAGATTCCGCCCCTCTCACCTGACATGTGTCAATCAGCTTATCTCCCCTTAAGGCATACTTGTCAGGCATCAATGTCTTTGGTATAATTCTTTCATCCCCCCCCCCCCAATTTCTCAGAGTGGCACTGGTGATCTTTTTTAATTGTACGCTTATTGTTCTTGGCTTTAATATTGCCTTTTAGTGACGCAAAAGACGCCTCTTTCCTCATTGCTCTTAGCTTTCAATATTGTCTTTTCATGACTCATTGTTTTCAACTTTAAATGTTGTCTTTCACTTTTGTAAGCCGCCTTGGGTCCTTTTCAAGGAGAAAGGCGGGGTAAACATATTTTAAATACATAAATAATAAATAAACCTTCAAGATCCGCAGCAACCCTCTCAGCAGGATGGAACTTTTAAATTTCCCTTGCATTTCATATTCCTCTCTACTTACATGGGCATAAATGTCTAGCTACTGAGGTTGCCTACCGTGTATCTGACGGACCGGGCTGCGCTCTTTGACAGCTGAAGCCAAGAAAGCAAAACAAAACCCCAAAACAGCAGCAACGAAACTTGGCAATCTTATCAGGTCCGATAAGATTCTGAGGCTTTTTATGAGTTTTGGTCACCACGGGAACATCTGTCCAGGTGAGTTGTTGTTTTCAACCACTTGCTTCTTACTCGTGGCACAGTGGCACGTACTGCAGTACTGTAGTGAAAACTCCGCTCAAGATCTGTATTCAATCCCAGGTAACCAGCTCAAGGTTTACTCAGCCTTCCATCCTTCTGAGGTCAGTCATTGGAGTACCCAGCTTGCTCCAAGGGGGGCAACGTACAGCCTGCATAAATTAAATTGTAAGCCACCCAGCGAGTGCTTTCAGTGCATATAAATAAAACTACGTAGTAATAATATTGGAGCAGTATATAAACTGCACACTTTCTTCTTCTTTGCTTTACTTCGGCTCTACCATTCCCAGCATTTGCATTCCCCCCCCCTTGTTTCACCGAGCTCAAGACAGTACAGACAGGTAATATTCACCCATCATGTTCCACCTAACCCTGCAAGCACCATTTGGAAAGCAGTGAAATTGTCTGGCCCAAATGGGTGATTGGTGGATGATGGTAATTATAGTCCTACAATTTTTTTAAAACTGTTCCCAAAGTCTGTCCCTCTAGCATTAGAGAGTGGCTGGCGCTGGGTGGTCCAGGTGGATGGCCGTAGATCAAGATCGCTGCTTATGGCTTGGCTGTCTTGCTTTAGAGACGGCCACAATGAGCGGCCCCAAGTCCACTGGCATGTCAGAATTCACCAGGACTTAAATGCCTTTCGGACACTTCTCACTGCAGACGAGATAAAAATGGCCTGAGATTTATTAACTGCAGCATTGCCCCTTCTCTGTTGTGGATGAGATGGAAGACCAATCTTGGTGAAGGTCTGGTGGAAAATTGGGTCGGGTCGGGCCAGAATCAAGCTACCCTGGGGGCTGCAGGTGGCTGCTGGTGGACCATTCTGGCTGTGGAGTATTTTTTATTTTTTACAAATGATGCAGGCGTATGAGTGAATGAATGAGTAAGGACCCTCTGCTTCTAAGCAGCTAGTTTTCATGAACTTAATAATTGTTTTAGACACTTCTTTTTCTGGCCATGATCTCCCCCCACCAAACCTGCAGAGAGAATCTGAAAAGCCTGGGACAGTTGGCGAGTTTTGTGCTTGGGTGAGGATTTGAACACAGGTCTCCCGAGTTCCAGTCCAACATCCTACACAATCTTTGGATTTATTTATTTTAACAAGGTTAAAATACAGATTGGTGTATCATGTTGGGGAATGGTGCTGCAGAAACATGCCACTTACCGCTGCAAAATGCTGGATGAAATAAAATTGTTTTCCTACATAGTCTGCCTCAGTTCTTTCTTGAGTCTCGTCATTCAGTGATCCAACTGCTTTATGAAGCTAATTTTTTTTTAAAAAAATTGTTATCACAAACATAAGCACAGAACTCTGAACTCTAGGAAAAGTAGCACACTTACCCGTCTTCTTAAAACATCAGGCCTTAATGAAGCACTCTTACAATTTGGGGTGATTATACGTTCTGTACACACTATATATATATATCTATATAGAGAGAGAGAGCTGGTGATGAATTATTCAGTTTTGACTGAAGGTAAATTTATTGCAGAAATCAAAGTTTACTTTATATCTTGTTCTGCTTGGGAAACTGCTATATAAAATGTGTGAACTTAATGTACTCTTAATTAAGGGTGCCATTAAAGAGGCTTTTTATGCTCCCTTTAAGCAAAAACATAAAAGCAGTGAAAGAAGTGGAATTTTTTTTTTTACCATAAACTTGATCACCCATTAAAACACAGATAAGAGGGTAGAAAATGGATCTGAACACAGGCTGAAGGGATGCCCAGCCATTCAGAGGCCTGTGCAGGAAAAGGATGTGCTCTGTTGTTTTTAAATGTGTTTTAGGAGTGTTTCTCTTTACCACTTTTAATATAATTTTTGTTTAATTCTTTTAAAAATATTTTTAAATCTTGTCTTTTTAATGATGTAAGCTGGCCTGGGTCCTTTTCAAGGAGGGAGGGAGAAAGAAAGAAAGAAAGAAAGAAAGAAAGAAAGAAAGAAAGAAAGAAAGAAAGAAAGAAAGAAAGAAAGAAAGAAAGAAAGAAAGAAAGAAAGAAAGAAAGAAAGAAAGAAAGAAAGAAAGGATGAGCAAGTGAAAGAAAGAAAAAAGGAGAGAGAGAGGAAGGAAGGAAGGAAGGAAGGAAGGAAGGAAGGAAGGAAGGAAGGAAGGAAGGAGAAAGTCCCAACTTTAGTCTGATTAGAGACATTAAGTTTAAATTATTTTCCTGTCTTTGCACATATAACAGCTAGAATCCTGTTGTGTAACTTTTAGCAGCAAAACCCCATTTGGTAAAGGAACTTCCATCAGGCAATCCTGTGTTTCAAGCCAAGCTATGCAGCTCAGAACAGAACAGAGAGCACCTATGGAGATTTCTTAGCTTACGGCAATTCATGCCTAAAAGTTACGCCTTTTGCATATTGGGTGTCAGCCAATATTTTATACGTAGCCTTCTTCAAGCCTCACCTGGAGTGCTCTGTTCAGGTCTGGGCGCCGCAGTTGAAGGATACAGACAATCTAGAATGTGCCCACAAGAAGGGAGAGGATGAGTGGCCTGGAAGCTCCATATTTGGGGGGGGGGGGTTGCCTGCGTTTAATCGTGAGCAGAAAAGGGCCAGAGATCATACGGCGGTTGTTCTTAAGCACCACCAGGTTGCCCCTGACCTGCGGGGACCCCATGAAGTAGGGACCTCCAAATTGTCCTCTTAATTCTCAGCCCTGCTCAGCTCTTGCAAATCCATGACCATGGCTTCTTTTAAGGAGCTGATCCATCTCACATTTGGTCTTCCTCTTTTCCTGCTGCCTTCCACCTTTCCCGGCATTACTTTCTTTGCCAGCAAGTTTTGTCTTCTCATGATGCTCCCAAAATAGTGTACTCTTAGACATTAGTGTAGTGTCATTTTTGCTGCCAGAGAGAATTCAGGCTTGATTTGGGCTAGAATCCACTTATTTGTTTTTCTGATGGTCCATGTTCTCATAAAGTTTCCTCCATCGCCATAGTCTGAATGCCTTGATTTTTATCCACTCTTTCTTGTCCAGCTCCTATGCCTGTGCAGTCATGAAGAATACCATCCTAGGGCTGATCTTGGCCTCCCTCTCCACTGACACATCCTTACAGGTAAAACATTTTCTAGTTCCTTCGTGGCTGACCTTGGGATTTATTGAGTGCCATCTCCATTTGGATAGATGACTGAACTGAGGTACAGGCAATATTTGAACAATATAAACTCGTTCATCATCCATACCGAATATTGTCATTATATTATAGCTATCGTCAAGGATTTGAAGGGCTGCCGTTATACAAGATGGAGCAAACTGGCCTTCTGTTGTTCCAGAGAGTAGAGTTCATTTGGATTCAACTGACAAGTAGAAAATGTTTTGTCAAACCTTAGGAAGAACTTCCTAATGGCAGCAGCTTTTTGACCATGGAATGGGGTACCTCGTGGAAAATGGCAGACTTCCTTGCCTTAGATATTGTTCTTGAAGAGAGGTGGAACGGCCGTCTGTCGGGAATGCCTTCGCTCTACGTTTTATGCACCAGAGGGCCATATCAGATGGCCCAATCTTTGCTGGCTCTACAATTCTACAAATTTATGAAAACAAAGGAATTTACTTATGAGTAGACATGCCTAGGGCCGCACAATGAATTCAGCAGGGATGTCAATCTTCATTTTCACGTCAACAGTGCTTTCCCCACTACCCCACCCGCTCGACAAAAAAGAGGAAACAAACCAGCAAAGATAACATTGATTTTAATAAACAGTCCTTAAAATAACTTGAAGCCATTAAAAAAAAAAACCCAGGTCAATCATTCTTTCTGTGCCAGTGATCAGAGATGTTAAAATCAGCCCCTTCTTCCTCCAGATTGAATGCGTTCATATTTCGACAGCTTAAACAGCAGGTTTATGCCAAGGAAGAAGGCTTATTGGTGACAATTGTCAGGGTAAGGAAGAGTTGCTTAGTGATAATGGTCATCCATAAAACAACACCAGCATCTCAGTTATTGAGTAAACCAATCAATGAGTTCTCAGAAGGGTAAAGACAGAAAACTGGAAGATTCCTAAAAGTAGACTTGAATATGATTTGCTAAGGAATAGCAAGCCCTTCTCCCCCTTGCTGGCTTTCTTATTTGCAAATGTGGAGCAGAAGGATGGAGAGTGACCTAGAAATTTTTCAAACGGATGCAAAAAATAATAATTAAAAAACGCCCAGGAGCTGTGGAGCAACAGGAAACAGAATCTCTGCATCTGCACCCAGCGTGACGAGCTGCTGCTCCATGAAAGAATCTAAAACCCATCCCTCCTTTTTTTCCTCCAATAAAAGGTGTGTTTGGGAATTTCAAGAAACTCAAAGGCATTTTTCTCCAAATGAATACAGAGGAAAAGGGAGGGGAAGAAAAAAGGGAGACAGGTCTCTAAGTTTGGGAAGCAAATGAGATGATTGCTAAGGCTCTTCCGTTTTGGGGGCGGGTGGGTATCCGTAAAAAGGAAATCAACGTGTGCTGATTTTTTAAAATACAAAATAGGCCTTGCCCGAAATGGGGACCACCACACCCCACCCGGATCGTGGTGGATCCCTTACTCTTCCTACACTTAGGAAGCCGGTTTAGGCTTGCTCAAGTTCCACCAGGACTCCATCACAGTCTTTTGGATGGAGAAAGACCACTGGTTTCCCGTGGGCGCCTATTTGGGGTTCTTCGCTCAGTATACGGATTTTCTTCTCTCTTAGTTCCGCCACAGCATCTGTAATATTGTCCACCTTGAAAAAAAGAAGAGAAGTGTGTTGAACAAGCATCGCCCACAGTATGTTTCACAACACGGCAGAAACAATACCAAACCTGGGTGGGTTGGAAGGTTGGTCTGTAATGAAAACAAGAGCAGAGGGTTGACAAACAGTCTGTACTTTGAAGACACACCTCGTAGCCTTTTATTTCTGGCCTGCAAGCAGTCTCATGATAAGCTCTTTTTTTTTTTTTTTGAAACCTACCTTAATGAGGGCTAGGAACTTGGTTATTTAAATATGATTGAGAAATCAGAATGAAATGTGTTGCTTCTACATGGAATAAAACATGCAGGATTTTCATTAAAAAAAAAAAGCTTTCCAACAGAAAATGCAAGGTGGCAAATACCTCAATACAGATATGATGCATCCCGCCTGCCTTGTTTTTTTGCAAGAATCCAGAAATTGGGCTTTTCTCTCCCAGTGGGTGCAAGAGTTCGAGTTTTGTGTTTCCCAGCTCCACAAAGACTGTGTAAACCCCGTGGTCGGGAAGGGGAACGGGATCGCTGATTTGAGCTCCCAGCACATCCTTGTAAAAAGAGGCGGCCTTTTCCAGATCTGGCACGGCGATCGCCACGTGGTTGAGGCGGCCCAGCTTCCACAACAAGCACGGGGTCTTCTGGAGCACAGAACTGGAAAGCGAAAATGCTCGTCCCGTTCGAAGTCTTGTTGGCAAGCGAAAAGCGAAAAGCCCTGGGAAGGAAAGACCAGTCAGGAAACATTTTACAATCCCTTTGCATTAAACAGCAAATCAATGCACCATTTATCCCTGTCTATGCCACCCCTCCACATCATTATAGTAAGGAATCATGTTGCAATGCCAGGCAAGGATGCAGAAAGAAAACAGCAGAAGAGGCCAAAAATGTCTTCCTGACCGTTGCAAAACTCATTGAGGTAGCTGGCATAGTCCTGCAGTGATACCAAATCCTATAACCGTCTCCTTCAAAATAAGTCCCACTCCGTTCGGGGCAGACTTGTGAATCTGAAAGCCCTCTGTTGCAACCTCCTCTCTGCCACAGACTCACTAGGTGGCCTCTGGCAACTCACTCACCCTTAGCCTCAGTTTCCCCATCCAGAAGCTGGGCACAATACGACAGCAATATTTTCGGGGCAACAATTAGATAATGCAGGTGAAGAATGCTGAACCATCCAAGCAGCACTACCTTTTAGGAGAAAGTGAGGTATAAATATAATAACAAACAAACGTTTCAGCCTTTGCTCAGCTGCGGATGACTCAAAACTCTATAATGGGATTACTAAAACCTCATTAAAATGTCTCGCTGTATTACAATTACTTGCCAGGAGACACTATGAGCCATAATCGGGCTTCAGCTCTGCTAAGCCTGACGATCTCCTTCCGCAGAGATGCTGCATCTCAGAAAGTTTGAGATTCCTAACTTTAAGACCACCTTAAAGTTTTCCAAGAGAAAACCCCTGGTGTTTATCTCCGGGGCTGTAAAGCATGCTGCCAAATGCCGGATGTTCGACATTTGCTCATGTGCTAAATGCGAATATGCATCCCTTTCAGAATCTCCTGGCCCCAAATGAAGCATGGGCCTTCATATCTTGTTTGCCTGCTTTACAATGGACAAATGTTCAATAGGAGAGCATCGCCACCCGGTTTTCCAAGAGGCCCAAGGCAACATAGTCAGGGGGAAGCAAAACCAGGCACCCCCACCCAAATTTTGGGCATTCCTGGGTTGGGTGAAAGCTGGAAGGGAAACATCAGCATGGAGGGCGTCCCCCATGAGCTCCTGATAGGCAAACGGTCTTGAAGGAATGGAAGAAGAAACCAAATGGAAACGGCAGATTTCCACTTTCAGTGAAAAACTGCCACAGTCTGGGAGCGAGGGGTACAATAAGGTGGCTGCTAATAAGGTGGTTGTTTTTTAAAGGATAGGGATGATGCATGTAGGATGTTTTCAGACCCGTCTTTGTGGCTTCATGCTGCACAAAGGCTAAATATTATATCTAAAATTGTTGGAAGCTTTTGGGTTTTTTTTAGGGGGGGGGAGACATGATTGTGAAGATGGTATGATAATACAGTCCAGACAAGGAGGTTCTTTGCCTTCTCTTACAGCAAGAGTGGCTTCTTTGAAACCGACGCAGAGGGCAGGGAAACCAAGAGGATCTCTTTGGTCAAAGGTAGAATTAAATGTATGCCCTGACAGCTATTGATTTAGAGAGCTCAAAGATGAGAGTCGGGGAAGTCACAACGGCAGAAGCAACGCCCTGGTTCAAAAATTCAGGCTTCACACCGGAGAGGACTTTCGGCCACCTTGCCATGGGGTCGTGGGTGGGGATGGACGGGCTCTGTCCTTTCCATCACAGGGCCTTCTTTTCCGGGGTCCCGAGGGAAGGGGGCACCCGTGTGGATCCTCAAGAGGTCGGCGGATCCGGCCCAAATGCTCATCAGTGCATCAAAGGTCAACAAAAGCTGCGGCAGGGGGAAAATTAGGTTGGGATGGAAAGGAAGGTTCAATACAAAACAAGCAAATTGGGGTGTAGGAGGATGGGTCCCTTCAAAATACATTCGATGAGAATTTGAAATTTAAAAATTGGGGGGGGAGGAGAAAGAAAGGAAAAAAGGGAGGGAGGGTGGCTTGCCTCTGTTCATCTTGAAAGCAATGGACATGGCTTCTTCTTTGTTTTCTGACCAGGCGCTCAGTCCCCCCCCCCCCCGCATCTCATATCCAAGCAGCCTGAAAGCTTTCTCCTGAGCACGGCAAGAGGCAGGACTCATTAATGTCCCCAAGGGTGCAGCCACACCATTAATTGCCCCCATCCTGCGCCCACTCCCAGCCGTTGTGGTTAGAAATTCAAGGCAGAAGACGCCACTTTCCTTATGACTACAGAGTTTGGCAGAATCCCACCCCAAAGGGAGTCGAGGGGGTTCTTTGGAACATATGGTGCAATTCTTGGGGTGGGGGAGGAGAGGGGGGTAGAAAGAAAACATCCCACCCTCACATACTGAAGTTTCAAGAGGCGATTTTGCCCAAACAGGAGGACAAACAGTGGGTCTATCCGTTTAAAGAAGGCCCAACATCTGATGTCCAGAAAAAATGGCATTCAAAGGGAAAAGCTTAAAATGAAATCTGAAAATATTATTATTCCTATGTCTTTGGATGAATGGGAGTACAATTCTAGATTCACTCTGCAAGGTCTCCTGAAATCATTGCTTGGGGGTGGGGGGAAGAGGGCAGTAATACAACACAGTATTTTTAAAAGCTACACACAAAAGGAATAAATAAATTCAAAAGGAACGAAACAGTAAGTCAGACAAGAGAACGGAGAAGAACAGCTTGTGGGAAGCATCTCTCCAAACTGAGTAAGCAGGCAACAGCATTGGGAAGAGATTCCGTTTTAATTAATTGTAAAATGATGATAATGGGGTGTAACAGTTGCTCGTCTGTAAAGTCGGTGTTCTTATGCTGAGGGTTGAAGGCTCAATCCCTTGTGCTTCCAGTTGAAAATATCAGAAACTAGGTGATGGGAAACACCTCTGCTAGTGTTTGGATAATTGCCTCTAGTTAAAAAAGAAAAGCCTAGTCTATATGGGCAAACAGTGTAAGCTATTACAGGAATGTACAAAAGTCATCCTAATATCACATAAATGGTAATAATGTCTCATAGGTCCCAGTTCTTGAAGCCACCATAGTAGCTCAGAGTGTGCTGCTGCAACTAAAAAGGCAAACACAGTGTTTTGGTAGATTAAGAAGAAGGGATTGGCAATAAAACCACAAAGCCTACAATACTATTTTATACAATGTTATTGTTTACAAGGAGCGTCGGCTAAACAAGGTGCGTAGTTTTGGTCTCCAAATCTGAGCAGGGATGTGATAGAGCTGGAAGAAGCGTAGGAGAGGGCACTTAAAAATGGCAAGCAGGCTCCCAACCACACGGCCCCAGATATTGCTGAAACTCAGTTCCCACAAGCTCCAGTTAAGAGTTTTCAGGCATCATAAATTCTGGGAGCAGAATTCCAATACCTAGAGACCCAAGTTTGGGATCGTTTGTGCAATAAGAAACAGGGGAGATAAGATAGCTAAGCAGGGGGAGAAACTACATCGGAATAAATCACTGTGAAGAGAAAACTGTCACTCTGTTTATTTTTCTTGTTGTTTGAATCTGAAATCATTCAAACAAGGCTCACTGGCGATAATTTCACGAAACGCATCTGGACCTTTACCTTTTTGCAACTGACCTGCGGAACTACTTGCCACAAGATGCGATCGTGCCCTTTGGCTTAAATGGATCTTTATTTGAAACATACTACAAGGACATTAAAAAGTGAGACATATCATAACTGTGAGCATTTCAGAGAAGTATACTTTTTAACAATAGCTCTCAAAGACAAGCATCAAGGGAAACAGACCATCTGCCTGGCTGTGTTCAAAACACAAAGCTGAATGTTGCTCTCAGCCAGCAAATCAAATCTCAGATATCTGACATACTATTTTTTTTCCAAAACAACTCAAGCAGAGATATAATTTACTTTATTATATTTTTACCCTGCCTTTCCACAACAGGAACCGGCGCCATGTCACCCTGCGCCCTTTCACAACGAAGAGACTTGAATCTGGATCTCCCTAAAATCTTAGTCCAAATTCAGAGTTTCAATGCTTGGAAGAGGTTCAAAGAAGATAAAACAGAAGACAATCTCTTTAGGATGGGTGGAAGGAACGGGGAGTGTTTAGCCTCGTAGCATTGCTAAATATTGTGGGGTATAATGACTCCGGCGACGTGGAGCCCAGCATCCCTTCCAAAACAGACAGGTGCTCCGTAAATATATCCCTTCTCTGCTTATATAACCCGCATTGTGGAGCTTGACATAATTCTGTCCTGTCTCACCATGTTTTTGAAAGCTTGTGACTGGAGATTAAGGATGCGCACAAATGCATTTAATTTTAAAAGGGTAAACATGCCGCACAAAAGCACAGAGGAAGGAAGGGCCAGTTAGGAATCGTGTAGAAGCCTAGCCCCCTTTTTAGAAATTCACCAGCTGTGTAGATAACAAAGATAGATCATTAATCACCAAACATGCCCCTGGAACAGATAGCGGGCCTGTGAATTCTGCCCAAAGCAGAGACTTTGAACAATCCTCTTTCGCATCTATTTATTACTCCTCTGGCTGAAATGCTCGCTTCTCTGAAACCTCTCCAATGGTTATAACAACTCACTTTCCTCCGAACGATACAAAGGATTAAAATACGCACAAACATGTTACATGCAGGACACGTGGAAGCAGCTTGATCTGCTGCTCAAAAGCATCTGTGTCGGGGTGGGGTGTGTGTGAGAGGTAGCTGTAGCTTGCAATCCTGACTCCCTTTCCTTGGAAGTGGAGCTGAATACAATGGGAGCTTTCCCGCCCCCCCACCCCTGAATAAACCGCTACAGAACCGTGCTCGGAGACTACCTGCAGAAATTCTGCTTATCAAAGGGAAGGACAGAAGACTACATCTAAGGAATCTGGAAAGCCACCCCAGGACATGGAAAAGTTAACAAAGAATGCCTGTTTTCTGAGACTCAGCTGTTAACAGACAAATTCTTATTTGGGAAATGAGATTTCTAGTCCTTATAAAGAAAAACATGGATACCCCCTCGGCGTAGGTTACGATATACTTTCAGATACAAAATAGGTAGGGCACACAGCCTGCAAGCCATGTTTATCATTAAAATAACAAAAAAGCGAGCAACAATAGATAAAACCTCAATGAAAGCACACCGTGCACTAAACCTAGGTATACAATGGTTGAAATAACTAAATATTTCAAAGCATTGTAACAGGTAGCAAAGAAGCAGCCTGCCTCTGTCAGCATATGGCATCCCAAGGATGCAGCAGCAACACCCCCAAAAAAGCCACCGTTCCTCTTACTTAATAATGCCATGTCTCTTACGGAGGCACCGCTCAGGACAGGCATATTCATTCGTTTGGAACTGATCAAAAGTTATTTAATCTTGGTCATAGGTTTTAAAAAAAGGATCAGCTTAAGACTTTGACACGCTACTGAAGAGCGGTGGACAGGGTTAGCCCATTTACAGCTTTACAAAACAAACAAACAAAACAAAAAACCCACAGGCATCAATGCACGTGTTATCTCAGTAAGACAGGTTTCCGATCTCCTGTATGACACATGACATTCTCCTCAACTTGTCCTGAAACGATTTCTCCTGCCATTTTCTGCTTCTTTCCTGACCACTTTTACAAATTAAATTATGCGTTTTGTGAGTGAGGTTCCTGGGATGGTCCGTCCTGAATCTCTTGCTGAACATTTTGGGAAAGGGGGGATTACCCCACATTCTACCATTATGAGAGAGAGAGAAAGAGAGAGAAAGAGAGAAAGAGAGAGAAAGAGAGAAAGAGAGAGAAAGAGAGAAAGAGAGAGAGAGAGAGAGGATTCCTGGGCACTTCTTAGGATTATTTTAAAGGTGTCTGCTTATTTACATCCTCCCTGCCAGAACCAGTTCAGATATGACTGCCAACTGACCTATGAGGCAAATATCCCTCAGACTCTGGCATGGGGCCCCCATGGGCCTACCTGTATTCCAGGCTGCTTGCTCCTTCTGAACTTTGTTAAAAAATATATATATTTTAAAAATGCATAAACTGAGAGTGTGGTGAAGCAAACCATGGGCTGGCTTCTCTGCCCACCATGAATCTGCCTTCTTTGAAATGGGTCCTTGGAGACGCTTTGTGCTGCCACTGTGCGACCAGACATGTCAGACACAAGACACCCCCCCCCCCAGCCTTTTGCTTTGAATTCCATTCCTTGGCTGCCCCCACGTCTCTCTGAGCCTCCCTGGTTTGTCTGCTGTAGAAGGGCGGTTGGGGCAGAAAACTGTCCTCTATGAAGAGAAGGCTTGTGTTTTGGAACGGCCAACTTCCTCTCCACCTTGTACTTCGTTGTCTTGGGACGTTCCTGAGACCCAGTTTGGTGCAGTGGCTTGGACTGGAACGCAGGAAACCTGGGTTCAGATCACCATCTTTCTGCCATGGGATCTCTCTCTCTCCCTCTCTCTCTCTCTCTCTCTCTCTCTGTGTGTAGGTCTGGGTTTTCCTTTTATTCCTCTGCACACAACCTTACACAACGGGTACTCTTGGGATATGCAGGATGACAACTCTCCTTTGCCCCAACCAGCCTTTGTGTACCAAGTCCACCTACAAGCGACATAAAGCCCACAACTGAGTTTAAACAAAACACACACGCCCACACAAAAGAGTGCTACGAAGCACCCACACAACATTAAACACAAAAAATGACACACACCTTTCTTTATAAACTCTCGTGTGCCGTGTTTCACTTTGCTCTCTGTGTGTGCATGATTTATAGTTAGGTTGGCCATCAGGAAAAAAAAGAAGGCACGGTCTCTTCCACCTTTTGCAACAACTCTTCAACCTTTTTGTGTAGGAGGGAATTTGTGCAGCTGTTGCTTCGCATCCACACAAGGTTGGCTGGAAGAAAGTCCTTTTTCCGCACAAGGAAAGCCCTTAACGACCTACTGGCCCTTTGGGGCACCTTAGCTGTATCAACTGCATCTCCTGAGTACTTTTAAATTTAAAGGGATTTTTATTTTTGCCATGTTCTGAAACAGCACCCTTACCTTTCAGGGGAATGGTTCTTTGCCCCTTTCTCTCCAAAATCCAGCCTACTCCCAAGGAGACGCACCCATAACTGCAGCAGTCTACCTGGCAACCCCCCCCCCTTTTTTTTCCTTTCTTTCTAAGTTTAGGGTCACATACCAGACTTCACAGCCCAGCTGGAGGCCGCCATCTTGAAACCTGGCAGCAGGAGGCGAGCAACGCGTCCCACGAAGCTGTAAGGGAGGCAAGAGAAAGCTGGCAACGGCGGCTCAGCAGGCTCAAAAAGCATCAGCCGCGGCGCGGGAGGGGAACTGCCCTCGCTCAGGAGAGTAAACAAAGAATCCGCCACGGGGTCCTAAAGAGAGACGTGTTCCCGGATCTATCACATGTCATGTATTTTCCACAACAAGACAGTAAAACTGCAGTCCTTAGCTATGACCGTTATATTCCCGATATCCGGAAGGCCAAAGCCGCCCCCGCCATCTCTGAACTGACTAGGTGTGCAGCTTTGTGTTCTTGGACTACAACTCCCACTGTACTCTGGGAATGGTAGTCCAAACCTACAAACCTGCCTAGCTCCGGGGTTAACCTTAATGCTTCTTAGCCTGTTATCAGGAAGGGCAACTAAGGAATAAACCCTTCTAGGGCCTTATTCACTGAACGGCTTACTCTCTTGCAGCAGTAGAGACAGAATGTTCTGCATTCAGAACGAAGAGGATGCACTGAAGAAGGAGGCATTGCTTGCCTTCGTTTGCAGAATGAAGAAACGCTTCTTTTAACAGTTTTTTTAAAAAAGGATTATTTCCCCCACACACACACTTCCTTCCAGCCCTGGGGAGATCGCCTTCGTAGGAAGTCTTGGACCTGAACCTCAAACTGTTTCCCAGAAGAAGCCTTAAAAAAGATCAAATGGGTTATACAGGGACAGACTGTCTATGACACATCATAATTTTTCCTGCAACCTATGCTTGAACTTATGGGTGGGTTGGAACAGGTTTACGAGTAACCTGGTGAGAAAGGCCAGACGACTCCATAAACGCGTTTGTCCTTGCTTACGGGTTCCAAGGGAGGGTTGCCGAGAAAAGATGAAGTGTCATAGAAATCCCCTTTTCCCCCCTCCTCCACGAGGCTCTGGGGGCGGAACTCTTCTCCGCCGAGCGCGTGTTTCCGGACGGAACCGTTTCGGAACGGACGCGCCGGGACACCGACTTCCGGCTGGAGGGAAGGCAGGCAGGCAGGCAGGCATGGCTTCTCCCGAAGCCTCGGCGGGTCCGTCCGGGCGCCTGGACGCCTGGTTGGCGGTGCTGAGCTCCGCCACTTCCCGGCCGGAGCGGTTCCTCAGGTAGGCCTTCCGGTGCTCCTGCGTGTAACGTGTGAATGGGGGGGGAGGGCAGATGCGTGTTTTCTTATGGACGGGCAGGGCTGCCTGAGCTCTGCTTGCTCTTTCTTTGAATCGATTTCTCCTCCCCAAGGAGGGCCAGGCAGGAGCAAGCCCTCCCTAAACACCCACCCCCCCCGGGCCATGATCTTCACTTCAGGCTCCTTTCTGGACTCCACTTCTCAGAATCCCCCACCCCACGCGGCCGCTGGTTTTACTTGCTGGGGGATTATGGGAGATGTAGTCCAACCCCCCCCCACACACACACACACCTAATTTCCCAAAGCTGTGGTGGGGCTGAGAGGGGTTCGACTGACCCAGTGTTACTTGGTGAGGTTTATAGCTAGGAGAGGGTTTAAATCCAGGTTTGCACAGATCTGCCCCATCATGCTGCTGATCCATGGTTGGGAGTGGTAGTTTCATTGGCACCCTTCCAATGTGTGCCAATGAGTGGTGACGAACTACCACTCCCAGCCTGCTTCCCCATTGACCAGAATGGCCTGGATTGGGGGGGGGGCTGGGGCTCAACAACATGGCAAGTGTCACCAGCTGAAGCCGTGTCCAGCTGACGCAGGAGTAGGGCTGTGATGATGCATCACCCTCCCTTCTTCACCTGCTTATATCACAGGACAGTTTACAGTATATTTTATGGCGCCTGTGATTGCCTCAAAGTGTTTACTCTTCTACAACTTGTTTTGACTCCAGCATTCAGGATGGACTGGCCTGTGACTTCATTTCGTTAACAAAAACTCTGTACGACTTCCACAAAGCGCACGGGACGGATGTTGTTTCTGGAAGCCCCTTAAAAGAACTGGTGGTAGAGGGCTTTGATGAAGAACAGATTTGGCAACAGCTGGAGCTCCAGAATGATGCGGTTCTGGGCGACTTCCAGAGAGCCATTGCTAGGAACGTGGAAGAGGAGGGACAAGACCTTTGCCTTCTGCCAGAGGAGGAAGAGGAGGAGGAGGAGGAAGAGGAGTCTGTTGCGGGAAACAGCCAGGACCAGCTGGACCTTGAGGACGAGACAGGAGAAGAGGCAGATCTCAGCCCTGATCACCTTGAAGAAGAAAGCAAGCGTAAAGAAAAGACAAGGAGACCCAGGGAAATGACAGCCCATTCATTTAGCGACGATGACTCTGATATGGATTTTGACATTGATAGATTAGAGCAACAGACCCAGAGGTCGAAGAGAGTAATGAAAAAAGCAGGAGAAAAGTCTGTCGTGGATGACCGATTTTTCAAACTGTATGAAATGGAGGCAGTTCTGGATGTGGTGGAGAAACAAGAAAGCAAAGACAAGGGTAGCGATGAGGAAGACGACGACGAAATAGATTATTTTGAAGATGTCCTTTCTGAGGATGAGGATGAGGATGATGAAGAATTTGGGAAACCCAACATGAAGGTAATGGTGTCAGGAAATGTTTCATTGAACTGTTGCGTTTGCAAGGTAAAGTCTGGTATAATGACATTTTAATGTAGCCTTTAAGAAAAACATTTAAGAGGCCGATGAATAGATACAGGTTTATAGCTATTGACAGCTATTGACCAGAATCTTATTGACTGGTGATTGATGTAAGGGAACTCATGTAAGTCTTGGGGGCAAATTGCTGCTCACTAAGCAGGTGCTGGGTTTGTCCTTAGCTATGTAATCGGTGGCATGTTGAGGAATTGCTAACGAGTGACTTACATGATCTCTCTTATCTTACCTCTGAATAGATAAACAGGCTCAGGAAAAAGATCTCATTTTGTACATAGAACTAAATTTAAGGGTATAGTAACAGTATTATCAGAGAAGTGATGGTGTGGATAAACCTAGGTAAAGGAGCGAATCCCACCTTGTGTATGTTTCTGTCCTGCCTTGTCTGCTTTTTTTTCTTGGAAAAGCTCTCCAGATCTCACATTGTGTTCACTCTGGGTTGAATCCCATAGGGCAAGAAGGCATCAGACAATTTCCCCTGATTGTCTCTGGTAGTGGGTGACACAGAGCACCGCTGTGCGCCAGCTGAGTGTTTCATGAACAGAGTTGGCAGCCATTTGTTTTATTGTGGCAATCTGTTTTCACCTGCTGAAATCACAGGACTTCCCCCACTGGGAAGGTGTGCCAGAATCCCTGGGGAATTTGCAGGCAGAGCACCAAGGAGAGAAATGAAGGATGAGATGACTCTGCAGAATGATCTGAAGACTCTAGGTGGCTTTAAATTGGGGCTGCCTGTTTGGGCCACAATCCCTGCATGCGTGTCTTGAAGGACAAGTGGCTTTTATTGCAGTCATAAAAAAACCAATTGTGATTCTTTGAAGATAAGTCTTTATTCTCTTCCGTTTGGGCATAGCTGTGTGAAACAGTTCTTTCGCGCATTAGTTTTGTACCAATGTTCTATGTGGGTTCTTCATACCATTATGTCAGTTTCCTTTTCTCCCCCAGTCAGTGAAAAGTGCTCGGGATCTTAAATACCAAGATTACTTTGATCCTGTGGATGATCTTGAAGAGGTCCCTGGTGACCGCAAGGACCCGGAAGATGACCAGAGTGAAGGAGAAGAAGAGGAGATTGACCATGACGATGGATCTGTTGAGCAGTATGTATTATCTTTGGGGCACAGTCCTGCTCTTTTAATGCAGTCGGTTTTAAAATGCTTAGAGGCGGTCAAAAGGAAATGAGGAGTGCAAGCAGGTCTGGTTGCTTGGATTATCTGAAGTCAGGGTTTCTGCCTGATAATTCTGCATAGGACTACATTTCTTTCAATACAAGTCGTTTTCTTGTGTGGAGAAAGTCTTCATGTGGTCGCTTACAGAGTAGCTTTTTCCCATCCAAAGATCTGTGCTAAAGGGGAGGCTGTGAACCTAATTTCTGCAGGACCTTTTGTCTTGTATCCCAGCAGGCTAGGCCTCTTGCTTGTTTTGAAGATTTCCAGCATGAAATAAATGCCCATAAGGTGGTTTGCAGACAAAGACAAGGCCCCTTTCCCTTTTTGTGCTGTTTAATTGCAGGATGGAGGATGAAATGGATGAAATCAAAGAGTCAGGGAAGGAGGGAAGTAAAGCACCCTCCAAAAGAGTGACATTCACCGAGCCCTTTGACAGCGACCAGGAAGACGATACAGACACCTTGGAGAGGAAGACAGGTCGTCTCCCTGAACCCAAATCAACCTTTGAGAAAAGGCAGGAAAAGGTAACATTTAGATCACATGCCAGTTTGTCACCAAATGTGTTGATGTCTCGATACTTGAAGGTACCCTTTCAAAGGCAAAGGTGAGACTTCAGACTTAAAAAAAAAAGGAAGCCCAGAAACCAGATGAGGCAGAGACACAAATAAATTGCCCGGAGATGTGATTGAGAAAAAGTATTGTTGTCTTGCAGGTGAGTGAAAAAATCAGGAAGCTGGAAGAGGAGTTGCTGATGGAGAAACCTTGGCAGCTGAAAGGGGAAGTGACGGGCCAAAAACGGCCTGAAAACAGCCTTTTGGAGGAAATGCTTCTCTTTGACCATGCAGTCAAAATGGGTAAGGATTTGCCTTTAGGGCTAATTGGTACGGCGAGGCTCAGACCTCCAGGGGAGTTCCTATGGAGGTCTCCGGGGATGCTGATAAACTTGAGGCCAGGAAGAATCAGAGGCAGGCACAACCTGTTGTGGGGGCTGCACGGGCAGTCAGATTTCTTGCTTCAGCATCGTAGTGCCAGCTCTTATGACGGGTAGCAACAGCAGGGCCTTGGGGTCCCCCCCCCGCTTTGTCAAGTGGTAAATTATGAAATCAATCTTCTAATATGAACTTTCTTATATCCGCCTCTCTGTACGAGGTGGACTTCCTAGGACAGAGTTCATTGTGGCTCTGTTCGTGCTCGCGGATGGTTTGCCTTTCATAGCCCGATCTGGGGGACTCCGGATCTTGAGCTAGGTTGATCCCAGCTGTGCTGCTCCTTGGCTGAGCAGGTAACGTCTCCCATCTTTAGGATCCGTATGGTTCCAATTTAGGTTAAAGAGTCTTGGGCGGAATCAGTAATGGAGGCGTGTCCAGTGGCAATACTGTCAGCCCAGAAAGTAGTTATTGTGTTTTTATTCTGAATATGTTATTGTTCATATTTCCAGCTCCTGTGATCACAGAAGAAACAACTTTTGAGCTCGAAGACATTATCAAGAGAAGAATAAAAGATCAGGTTAATAGGACTGGTTCTGGCTTTTTTAATGCTCTGTGTTGAAAGGATTAGGGAAGAGAACTGATATTAAATATATTTAAAATGCAGTGAATATAGCTAAGCACACCCTCTTGCTGCCCCGCCCTCTTCTATATCTTCTGGGTTCTGAGTCTGACTTTTTGGAATCTGATATTCCAAAAGGGATGTGGTGGCGCTGCGGGCTAAACCGTAGAAGCCTGTGCTGCAGGGTCAGAAGACCAGCAGTCGTAAGATCGAATCCACACGACGGAGGGAGCTCCCGTCGCTTGTCCCAGCTCCCGCCAACCTAGCGGTTCGAAAGCATGTAAATGCAAGTAGATAAATAGGGACCACCTCGGTGGGAAGGTAACAGCGTTCCGTGTCTAAGTCGCACTGGCCATGTGACCACGGAAGATTGTCTTCGGACAAAACGCTGGCTCTATGGCTTGGAAACGGGGATGAGCACTGCCCCCTAGAGTCGAACACGACTGGACAAAAATTGTCAGGGGGAACCTTTACCTTTACCTTTATTCCAAAAGATTCCAGAAAGGCCCTTTAAAAGGTTTCCAGTCAGGTAACTGAATTCTTGTGACCAACATTCCCTCTAAGCTGCGGTTACTGTGGCTGCTTATTTGGTTCCAGCCTCATCTGGAACCTTGAGCGCACGGGATGGGGTTCCTGCTCAGTGCTGGTGGGAAATTAGAAGGAACATTGCTTTTGACAGACAAATAGAACAAATTCTTAATTTGTTGGGATTCACAAATTTGACCCATGCGTAGTGTTGCTAGCATTCTTGGTTTCCTGATCGAAATCAGAGCAGGAACATTAAAATCAGTAAGTGGAAAGGAATGTAATTTTGCTACCCTGTTCAGCTGCTGGTTGTTGGGGTTTTTTTTAGAAGGGGAATAATACAGCCTTGTTTTTCTAACCCCTGGTTTTAGGCTTGGGATGATGTGGTCCGTAAAGAGAAGCCAAAAGAAGACCCGTATGAATATAAGAAGCGTTTGACTCTGGACCATGAGAAAAGCAAACAAAGTCTTGCCGAAATTTATGAGCAAGAATATCTGAAGCTTAACCAGGTGAGTTTTGAAGGGCCTCGCATGGGCTGGGCCTTGACGTGGCTAAAGAAGCAACTGCTCCTTGAGTCACTTCTTCTGAAAATAACTGCTTCAAAAAACTGGGATTAAAATAACCCCCTGCAAGTAATTTCCAGTACCTCCTAGTCTGCTGTGATCTTATTTAAGGCAGCTGTTATGGGCGTCATATAGGAAGGGCCTCCTGCAGTCCTGACAGCTTTTCCAATGTGAAAAGAAGTGGGAGGTGAGCGAAGGGCGACGCGTGTCAAGCTTTCCTCCTGTCCTTGCTAGAGTGATCATGTTTGAAGACAGGGCTTGTTCTCTTCCCCGTTACATCGTGTTGATTAAGGATGGTGGTCTCTGCCTCCCTGATATAATAACCACAATGTATACACTCACAACCTGGCAGCTGGGAAGGACTGTGGTCGCTGGGGATTTTTTCTTTCTTAAAACGTCATCCAAGTATGTTACAGTTTGCCTGAAATGCTCACTCCTCTAAGGGAGGAGGTGAGACATGGCCTTTCTTCTCTCTTCACCATTTGTGGCTGACTTGTAGCGTGTACCAGTGACTGTCTTTTTTTTTGTTTTCTGCTTGCCAAGCGAATGTTTGCAAAGCATGGTATTTTGCTGTTCAGTGAGAAGTCCTTGGGATGTCCCTCCGTAATCTCCTTAATTCTGTTAATGCAGAAAAAATCGGAAGAAGAAGAAAAACCCGAGCATGTGGAAATCAAGAAAATGATGGACTCTCTTTTCCTCAAACTGGACGCCCTTTCCAATTTCCACTTCACCCCTAAACCGGTAAGTACAGCAGTGTTTCCACCTTGTTGGCATAACTGGTCCTTGGTACTCCAGGGCGGAGAGGAGCTAAACTTTGCAGCCCCATTGTGTGCTTCTTTGCCCAGTTTGTTCAGGGTGGCTTCTCTGCAGGTCAGTGCCTAGGAGCGCATGCTTGTGGTTTAATGCTTTCTAAGGTGTATAATGTGTCTCTCTCCTTCTCTTTCCCCCAGCCTGTGCCAGAGGTTAAAATTGTCTCAAATCTCCCAGCAATAACCATGGAAGAAGTGGCACCTGTGAGCTTCAGCGACGCGGCACTCCTTGCTCCAGAGGAGATCAAGGTAAGGCACTGGCTGGAGGCTGACAAGTGTTTTCTGTTTTGTGGTCAAATCGCCATGCAGGTGAGGCCCTCCATCCTCAGGGACCTCCTTCAGCTCCTGATCTGTGAAATTGGAGGAAGAAAATGGAATAGATGGCATTCCTGTAGGTGCCAGTGGCCGCTTCTCTCTCCCAGAACACCATAGACTTTTGTGAGCCAATGTCAGGGGCGGCAATTCATGCTTTGGGGGCTGCTTAGGGGATCGAGACCCTGGTGTCTCCCAGCTGACATATCTGAAGCCAGCCTGACCATCTGGAGGATGATCCCCTTTCTTGGGGGCAGATGGTCTCCGGGCAGCAAGGGAGACCTTGGAGCGAGGCTCCTTCAGCCACTGCACATTGGCCGGCAAAGCTTCTGTAGACCAACCACATCTGGGATCCACTGCGATGCCAGTTGTCCGGGCGAGCGTCTTGTGGGTACGAGCCATTCACCGTTCCTCCAAGCTGAATCCATTTCCAGCGGGGCTTCTGTGTCTGACATCTTACAGTGGGCATATCTGGCAACGGGTGTGACCAGTCCAGTTGCCGGAGGAGGAGCCATGCGGCGCAACTTTTCCTGATGGGCCTCTTCCTCCTGCGGATCCTCCTGGCAGACTGGCTGAACCACGGAGCCACCCGTCCTTACCAATCCTAGATAAATGCATGGGTTTGATTTGCCACATTTATTCAGAGCGGAATATATGTGTCTGTGTACCTCAACAGGGATTGTTTTGGGATCCTAAATTCAGTGTAACTTTTGTTTGTAGGAAAAGAACAGAGCCGGAGATGTGAAAACAGATGCTGAAAAGACTTCAACAGACAAGAAAAGGGAGCGGCGGAAGAAGAAGCTCGCGAGGCGCATAAAGACGAAGGAGAAGGAGAAGCGGCTAAAACTGCTGGAGAAGAAATCGGAGCAAAGCCCCAGGTTAAGCAAGGAGGGCTCTGCCGCCCAATTGAAGAAGCTCACCAAGGAGGGCAGAACCTCCTTACTCAAGGTAAGCTTGCCGGAGCAGGGCCGACAAGTCTTGAGAAGCGCCAGTCTCAGATCTTAGCGTTTCTGGGGTGTTTTGGCTTCAAGGACTCTCTAGCGCTGCTTGCATTCTACCTTCTTGCGTGCTCTACTTTATGGGCTTAACAAAGGCCGGGCCTGGGCATTTGATAAGACATGGGGCAGTTCGTTAAAAAAAAAAAAACACCACTCAAAAACAAACAGTGAACAAACAGCATCAGCATATACAGACTTTGGGCATCAGGCACCATCAAAACAGCATCTAAACCAAACTGTTTTAATTATATTTCTGAAGTCTGGAAGCAAATGGGGTCAATGAACCAACTGCCTGGGGGATACCACCTGTAAAGCCCTGCCTTGAGGTCTTGGGTGGGGGCGGACACAGAGCGGAGCCTCCCTGAAACACATCTGCAGGCAGACGGAATCATGCATGGAGAGGGCATCCTGTCACCTGTTTGGCTTGTTTGTTTGTTATATGGAAAAGTGTTGCACACAATAATGTAGTTGTCCTGAATATGCCGTCCTCATAAAAGATTCCTGAGTATTTTCTGTATTATCAACCTACAGGGTTGAACACAGCTACAAATATGGTTTGTTTAAAAATAATGCAATTCCATGCCTTCTGCTAGGTTTTCTTGATGGAATAGGATTTTTTTTTTGTTAAAAAAAGGCAGAGTGGTTAAGGAGAAAGAACTTCAAAGAAGAAATTTTAAAATTCCTCTGAAGTTCCACTGGTGTTAAGCCCCTATTATAAAGGGATATGCTCCTGGCTGCTCTGTTAGCATGCGCTAAGCATAAGAGCGGAGATAATGCCAAAGCCCCCTTCAGCTTTTCTGACTTATTGTACTGCCAGAGAGGAAAAAAAAAAACACCATTGCATAACATAACAGCTGCTGTTTGCCATTTAGTTATCAATTGGAATAAAAATGGTAGAGGGAGATAAAGAAAAATCTTTCGTGTATTCTGCGGAAACAATTAAGTGGCTGGAACGACTGTTCTTCTGGAGGATTTTTTTAAAAAAAATATGTGTACGTTTCCATTTGTTGTTAAATAAATGTTGCTTTCTTCCAGGATGCCGGCAAAGACAAGGCTTTGAAGTCCTCCAGGGCGTTCTTTTCTCAGTTGCAAGATCAAGTGAAAATGCAAATTAAAGAAAAAAAGAAAAGCCCAAAGAAACGAGAGCTTTCTGCCCAGAAGCTGAAGCTGTAATATATTATGCATTCACTGTTTTGTATAAATTAAAACAAGGTGTATTTTTTAACCCTGACTTGTGTTTTTATTCTTCACATTGGACATCAACATTATATTTTTAAATCACAAGGGGACCTAATTAAAGGTAGCAGTTAGACGTGTCGCACAGATTCGCCTGCAGCTTTGTGAAAGTACCCTCGCTTGCTGCACAAGCCTTTTCGGATCACGAGTCCCAGAATCCCCCCCAGCTGAGGGATGATGGGACTTGCAGTGCGAAAAGTCACTTTTCCAAGCTGTTCAAAACAGGTGACTGTAGATTTGGCTTGTGTCTACAACTGTTTAAAAACAATGCTTTCTGGTTTATGTGGGCAGTAACTTGGGTTGGCATGCAACTCCAAATCGTCATGTAATACTGTAATTACAGAGTGGAGCACTGTGGTTGATGTGTTCTCGCACTCTTATACCAAACCCCAGTTTCTTGTTAAGCAAAGTTTTTTGTTGAATGAAGACCTGGCAGTGGATGAGCTGTGCTTCTCCATCAATCCATAATTAGAGTCCAGTTCACGCGTGGAGAAAGCGGAAGAGCAAAGATCATACCACTAGCTTTGCCCTGCTGCCCTGCCTTTCACTCGCCACACTCCCAGCTTTTGTACTTAGATGCTACATCTACTCTTGCGTGACCCACCTTCAAAAACATTTGTTGGGCTGACAAGAGCAGGCTTGTGATAAGGGAGTATATCGTCAGCTCTCCCACCCGGAAGTCTACCAAGGCTGACTCAGTACAAGGTGGCTTTCTAAGCTCCTACGTTCACCCTACAATTACAAATATACAGAGATGTAACTAGAAACTACATATGATACAAGATCAAGGTGTGGGGACAATCGATTCGCCTAAGGCTAGTGTTCTAAAATCACCCCATCCAATCCCACCAGGCACCTGAGAGTAATGGCTTTAGCTGGTCCTGAAAAGATCAAGGCTGGTGCCAGTCGGGTCTCACTGGGGAAGAGCATCCTATGAAAAAAGGTTGAGGAAACAGTTGCTTTGCCTGGAGAAAACAGTGGTGGTGGTGGTGGTGACTGAGAGCACCCTTTAGAAAATAACTCAAGGGTCTGCTCTGTTAGGCTGAAAGTTTATTCTCTCCTCCTCCAGGAGGGCAAGACTAGACCGAATGGGCTTAAGTCCCAGGAAGTTCTGAGAGCCTGGACAGAAATGAGCCTTTGTTTCAGTATGAATGACTTCAGCACTTCTACCAAACTATTACATCTCTGAAGTCCAAACACCTTTAGTGTTCTGTTTCTGCCAGTGGTGCCACCCGCTCCCTGTGGGGAGCTCATAAGCAGCAGCACCTTCTGGACTGAGTTCACCAGCAATCGCTACTGTGAGGCAGGGTGCTGAGATGATGGCTATGGAACTGATAAAGAAGGAGAGATGTATTGTTTATGAAACCAGGAAATCCATTCATGAATAAAGGAGGAAGGATGGTAGTTAAACTTGTTTACAGAAGCCCCTAGTGGCACTGGTTCCTACGGCCCTTTATCAAAGTACAAAAACATGTTAGCACAGAGAGAGGAGGAGGAAGGAAATCTGAGAGTATCAGTCTGCATGCAGATCCAAAGCAGGCAAGAGGGGGAACCATGTGGGCTATCTATTGGGCTCATGGCCCACCTCCAGCACAGTTCATTTGCTGTATATACTTGCATTTTGTTCCAGCGCTAGATAGCCATCAAGCCTACTAGTCATTGCCACCCTTATTTGTCCATTCCCCTCCTAAAGGAATCCACCTTGGCTATTGTACCATCTCAAGGTACTGAATTCCAAATGAACTTTAATTGCAATGCTACCAAAATGTGCCATTTTAACTAGTGCAGACAGCGTTTCCATGTTAACATGGTTGAAGCCAGAAAGGAGCAAAATGGTTCAGGGATAAAGAAGGCTAAGTCGCTGCGCCTGTTTCTGGTTGCAAAGTGACCCTTCATGTCCATTGTCTGCTATAATGACCCCTTTCAAAGTATCTAAGAAGGACCAGTATTCCCAGTGTGTGTGTTGTGGGGGAGGGGTAGTGCATCAGAGGGAGCATTGCCTATTAAACAGTGCCATTAAATACCTGAAATATAAACACCCATCACTTGATTTAATGGGGCACTAAATATATCTGTACAGTATTTCATTCTTCTGTGACCTCATAAATTATGTGCTGTTTGCAAATGCACTTTGGGGGAAATTTGTCACAGTTAATTAAAATCACAGAGAGACTAGAATTGCATTCGTTTACAGTTTTCAGGTGGAAGCAACGGACTACACAATTATGGCTAATAGAGAAAGGCCCTGAGGCCACCATATGAAAAAAATAATAATAAATCAAAAGACTCTCTACAATAATAGGCTGCAGTTGTGACAAGTAATGGAAAGAGCAAGCGCATTTGATTGATTTCACGTTAACAGTAGGCCTGGCTGTAAAAAGGTTTGGTCTCTCCCGCTCCCGACCTGGAAACGCTGTGAAGTGCCATGCATTAATAATCAGAAAGCAAAGGAAAGCAAATGCTGTTAAGACCATCAGCAAATCTACGTGGGATTGCACGGAGGGCCCATGCCTTGCAGAAGCCCCTGGCTTCCCATGGACGCCGACCAGACACACACCCGAGGTACCCTGCACAGGTAGAGGCGGAGGCTGTGCAGGGGGCAACACTTCACACACACACACACCCCGACCCACCAGCATAACCTCCAGTGTTAGTCATTCAAAGGAACAATGCCCCCTGAACATGGAGACTCTTTCTAGCTTTCATAGTTCACTGTCACTGAGGCCACCAGAACGTCTGCTGGATATTCTTCCAAATGCACATTATTAATTTTCGAGTTATGCAGCTGTGAAGATGAAGGCGTGTACGATATTCTGATCTGTTCTGTTACTTTTCCAGCTGGCCTTCCCTCCAGGGAGCTCAAGGTGGGTCCCCCTGTGGTCCTCTTTCCCACCCTCCTTATTTATGCTCGGAACAGCCTTGCTAGGTAGGCTCTGGCCCAACGCCCCCCCCCCAATGCATCTCAGGGCTAAACTGGGGGAATCTGAACCCAGCTCTCCATCTCGGCAGCCTCTCCATTGACAGCTCTGCAAACCGTGAACGAAAAAGGGCACGGCGTCGCTGAAAAAATGCAGCGATAGAAAGAATGCAAGAACTGCCGTTGTCGTTTGAAACCACAACAAACCATAATTCCAACTGCAAATATAAGCAAGGATCATTGGGGTGGGTGGGTGTGAAAAAGGGGAGTCGGGTTCCCCCTCTTCTCTTTTAATGCCAAGCCTCTTTGGGGTCGTCCCTTGAAGCTGAGCCATGGGGAAATCCAGGGAAGGTTAAAAACCAGGAGGAGCTTGGATAAAGCTGCTTTTCGGGATTGCAGCCCAGAGAACCAAACAAAGGAGATGAGCCGAGGTGAGCAAAAAGGCTGCAAACCAGGGAGCAGGAGGACTTTCTTGAAATGTGTATTTATTGTTTCTTTTAACTTTATTAATTACATGCATGCCCTGATTTGGGCCCAGGCTGTCCCTTTCCCACCCTGCAAACTCCTCCATATTTCCACCTTCACAACCCTCTTGAAAGGTAGGCCAGAGAGAGAGAGACAGAGAGAGAGAGAAGCAGCGGTTTCTCGCCTTCTTCCCTCCCATTGAGAAAAAAAGAAGCAGCCACTGCCCGGAGAGGAATCGATCGCTCCGGCATCGACGGCGCATGTCTGAGTCGAGGAACGATTGCCACGGTCTGGCGCCCGGGCCCGTGGGAAAGGCGAGAGAGCGAGAGCGCGCACGCGCCTCTGGTTCCCCGCCGGGCGGGCTCGCGCGAGGGGCCTCCCTGTGCGCCTGCGCATTCCCCCCTGCCCGGGTCGCACAGTTGCAAGGGAGGGTTTGCAACTAAAGGCGGGTCGGAGGGTTTGCATTTTGTGTTGGCAAGGCAAGGGCTGGGCACCCCGAAGCTGCTCTCCAGTTCTGTCCTTTTTTTCTCTCCCTTCCAACTTTTTACAAAAGGCATGAGATGATGATGATGATGATGTAATTTCTTCCCATTCCATTTCTTTTTTTTTTCTAAAAAAGAGTTTGTCTTTCTGAGCAGCTGTTGGAGTATCTGCTCCTTTACCGTACAGGATTAGTTTATAACATCTTTTATTGAGCCAGGGGGTGTCTCCTTTTGGGCGCTTTATTTTTATTATTATTATTATTATTATTTGCAAGCTTAGGTTTCTAGGGCAGCCCTTTCCAGCGTTTAAAACTAATGAGGTTTATATAGCTGGAACAGTTCGTGCTGGCCTGGGCCCGAAGAAGGCAAAAAGGTTTGCATATTTATTTATGTATATACAGTATTTGGCCGCAGATTTCGCCTGCTATTTCTGCTGGTGTTCTGGAAGGGTCACCAGTCCGCAGATGTGGGACAGGTTATGATTCGGTTTGGAGTCGCCTGACAGTAGAGGTGGAAGAGATACAGCAGGAGAGTCAGCTTGGCCTGTGTCGAGAGAAGAGATCAGGGAACGAAATGTTTCCACTGAGGTGTGCCTGCAAAACCTGTTTTCTGCATGTATTAAGAGGGGGAGAGAGGTCAACGTACAGGGCGGCACTTTCACATAAAGGGGGAAAGATGGCTTTATGACCCCGTGCGCATTGTAATTAACATTTCACCGTGTTGGAAACAAGGAAGAGCACGGAAAGACAGAAGAAAAGGTTGCAGCACACTGTAATCCATTTGGTTTTGTAATGGGAGGGGGGTAAGTCAAAAGAGAACGTCTCCAAGTTCACTGGCCTAAAGAAAAAGGTTTTATCTACAGTATTTGTTCATCCCCTTATTCCATTTACTAAGGTGTACCTCCGCCGTAGTAAATCCAGCTTGGAAGAACATCTAGAAACACTGCCTTTTCCATCTCTGCTGAGTCCTTGCATGGAGTCGTCTCCCACCTTCCAGATATTTTGGGATGCAAACCCCAGGGTGCCCGAACTTTGGTCATGCTGGGCTGGGGCACGTGGGCCCTGACCTTAAACAGCAGGTTGGAGAAGGCCCCTTAAAGGTATCCTAGTTAGAATCCCCATATGGCTCATTGATACTCAGATTATTAAATAAGGATTTTATCCTCAACTAGGTTATGGGTCCATTTCTAGGATAGTTTTTGCTTTCTTGCAAGTGAGTCAGAAGTGAAAATAATAACAAAAGCAGCAAGACACTGACCTTGCTTTTCTGGTGTATTCATTTGTACAGGCGCGGCCGAGGGGGACTGCCGGATCCGAGGAAGGAAGGAGTTGTTCTCTTTGTGTGAAACACTGTCCCGTTCATGAGTGGCCCCTCCAGCTACCGCGTTTTAGGCTCCTGCAATGGCGGAAGAGGAGCCCCCGGAAAACAAAAGGCCTCGGAAGAGCACCTCCCTCAGCAGGGCCCAGAGGAGAGCGGCAAGCAGGAGGGATGGTCCAGATGCAAAAGGGGACCTGCCTTTAGCTCCCTCCCCTTCCTCTATCCTTTCTTTTTTTAATAACGTTCCCCCGGCTAGAATTGCCTGCCCGTTGTGTGGAGAGATGGTGCCAAGGTATGGCATCAACAGGCACATTGACGAAGTTTGTGAAAAAGGCCGGGACAACGACATGATTCTGGTCGCCTCGTCCTCCGATTTGGTGGCCGAGGAGGACGGACCCGGTGTTTCCAGCCCGTATTTCACCAAGAACGCCTCGGGTCCAGAGAAGAGCCCAAGCCGAGCCTCGGGGGGAGAGCGTGAAACGGAAGCGAGGGCAAGCGAACGGACAAGCCCTTATTTCAAGAAGGGCAGCCGTCTGGTTTTGAGCGACGGAGAGCCCGGGATCCGTGCGGTTAAAAGCATTTCCCTCGGAAGCTTGTCAGCCAGGCTGTCCCGGCGGAGGCACCGGACCCAGGGCGAGGGGGTTTTGGCCCAAAGTGGCGAGGGCCATTCGGCTCAAGACGTTTGGGACAACCCTAAGGAAGCGAATTCAGGAGAGGCCACTTCCGAGGGTGGCTCCCAAAAAGAGAACCGCTTGCCTTTGGCTGAACTTCAGAGGCAGCACGGCAGGACAGAAGGTGGAACCTCGTGTGGTGAAGGAATTCTCTCCAGTGACCTCAGTCAGTCCATTCCAGAGTCCTCCTCCTCGGAGGATCCTACCTCTGGTGCCCTCGGGCTGTTCGTAAAGGGCAGCGGGCAGCAGGGCAATCCAGTTTCAGATTTAGAAAAACCTGACGTATGTCCAGCAGCAGATAATAAAGCAGGGGTCTCTGCTTTGGAAACCAGAACTCTCTTGGAGGCGGCTCCGTTGAGCGAGACCAGAGAGAAGTCCCATCATCATCAAAAACCAAGTTTTTCTTTGGTGGGAGATGTCGAAGAAGCACCTCCTTTGGAAGAGCCTAAAGATTTAAGCAATGAAAGGACAGACGACGCGTGTTTGGAAAAAGTGAGCCTTGAGCATCCGAGAGGAAGCGTTTTAGAAAAAGTGCCGAATGGACCTGGTCCTGAATCGGACTCACGAGGCCATCCCTATTATCTCCAGAATTTTCTGATGGTCTTGCACGCTGTGCTAGAGAATGAAGATGACCGGAGGCTGTTCGATGAACAAGACTTGGGTATCGTCGATCAGTTCTACCAGCTATCTGGTAAGCCTACTCGTGAATATTTATTTTAGCACTTTTTAAGACCACACTGCTGTGCCTGGCACGTTATATGTAAAGTCAGAGGGGCAAAAATAGATGCCACCTTGCAAAGAAGTCATTGCATATAAATGATAAGAAGGAAACTGACAAGGACGGGGGGGAGGAGAGAAGAATGTGAGAATTGAGGTTTGTGGGCAGAGGGCGTGACACAAGGCAGAAGGAAAATGTGGGTTTTACGAGTGGTCACTATTAAGGAATGGGGAAAGAAAATGCCCAGCCCTCAGGAGGTATAATGCGCCTTTAATAAATAAATAAATAAATAAATAAATAAATAAATAAATAAATAAATAAATAAATAAATAAATAAATAAATAAATTTTATTATAAATAAATTTTATTTATAATAATAAATTTTAAAAAGAACCAAAACTTAATTCCTGTCAACAGTGACTTTGGCCATGGATTTTGCAGAGCAGATGAATATATGTTAAATAAGCCAGTTGGAGATGATATAAAATAAAGGAAAAGAAGTGGAAAGAGGATTTGGGATTTAGCAAAGTCTTGTAAGCCTTGAAAGCTGCTGGCTGTACGGTTTTGGAGGGTTTTTTTTTCCTTAAACAGTTTGGACAGACGGCCGTTTTGATGGGTAACAGTATTAGAACAACTGATTAAAGAGTTTTTAGGTGACTAATCATCTTCCTTCCTAGTTGACCTAATTCAGAAGTAGAACGGGTGGCCCAGGTGGTAGCCCCAGAGAAGGTAAAACCTGTCTTAGAACAGTGGTTCTTAACCTTGGGTTACTCAGGTGTTTTTGGACTGCAACTCCCAGAAGCCTTCACCACCAGCTGTGCTGGCTGGGGTTTCTGGGAGTTGCAGTTCAAAAACACCTGAGTAACCCAAGGTTAAGAACCACTGCCTTAGAAGAGCACCTTTGCAAAGGTGGGCCGTGGCCCCTGGGCGGGACTGGCCCCAGTTTGCCCAACATGCCTTTCCTTCTCAAGCATCTGCAAACCCGTGGCTTGTTTAGGAGTGCTTGGAAAGTCTGCAGTTTGAATCCTGCCTTAGCCACCAACTCACCTAAGAGGTCTGTGGGGCATGTTTTACTGGGTGACAGCTCAGTGATAGCTTGGAAATGCTGGCTCACCCCCCCCCCAAAAAAAAGCCAAGAAGGCCTGTGTATATACCTATTAGCTACCAGGTGGAGACTAGGCAGGTTTGTGCCACGCTGTTAACAGAAGAGCTCCGATCTGCAGCCTTGGGTTATTTCAATAAATCTGGGAAGTGCCACCTTCTTTGAAGAACTGAGCCCGGTAGTAATAATTATCCGGCTTGCAGTAATTAACTTGCTAATTCAGTTAGAACTATTGGGCTGGATGCTACCTAATACTTCAGGTGGGGAAGATTTTCCCTTAATGGCCTTCTCCTGTCTTTATGGAGGTCTCCCAGCAGCAAATCTTTCTGTGCTAATTTAAAAACACCGGCAGCAAATGCACCTCATTGCCTGTAACAATTTCTAATATTAATCTGAGAGACCAAAAAAGCCCAAAATTCCACCTTCTGGAACACCAGAGATTTGGGTCCATTTCTCTGGGGTCGAGCTATAAAGAAGACTCTTGAATGGTGTGAACTGCCTTCCTCAGCACCTGATGCACCACAGCAGGAATGAGGAACAATGTGTGTCTTGCACACCACCGGTCATTCCTATCAGAGAATCCGATTCTCTCTCTGATATAAGCAAAAACCTTAACTGTTGCTGAGAAGGACATCTCTAGGTTTACAGACATTGGCCAGAATCCTGCTGAGATTTTCCAGTTGCATGATCTCTGGTTCCCTCTAGTGGCTAGTTCTGGTAATACATGTGAAAATAGTGTTTTTTTAAAATATATTTTTAATATTTCCAGACTTTCAATGAGCGAAAATGGTGGATACTGATCCCGTGGGTCCAGCTGTACTCTGGAATAAGAGAAATCACATAAGTCAACTGAACTAATTGCAGGGAGTGAACAAGGTGCCTTCCAAATGCTTTGGTCACGTGACCAGTTGGAAGAGCAGGAAAACAAACCACTACTGTTAAAGAACTGGGCTACAACTTAGTTTGAAATAAGTTACAGCTCTGCATCGTTCAGAGAATAGGCCATATGTTGAGTGCCAAGGCACTGGAGACTCTCCAATTTTTTTTACTACGGCTGTTAGGTTGCAGTTGGGTTGATTCTGGAGGGGTCTGAGAGTTGTAATTCTTTTTAAAAAAGATACTTCCAAGCTGTAGTTATGCCTTAGTTGGAGTCTATGGCAGCAGGGCATAATAACAGTCCCCGTTTCTCTTGGGGGAATAAATTAGGAAGGGCTATTTATTTACTTCTTTATTTGATGCAGAGATTTAGTGAAGTTTGAATCAAGGGCAGCGTTGGACAAAATGCCACAACATGTGGTTGGGCTGCAATTCCCAGGGTTTTGTACCGCTGGCTGGAGGTGTTGGGGGCTCATCCAGCCATACCTTGAAAAATCACATTTTTGCCCAGACCTGGCCTAAATGCTAAGGAGAGCGTGGATGGATGCTTTGACAGATATTTGGTTGCTCTGTTTGTGAGAGTGTTTGCACGCACGCATATAAAACGGGATTGCTATTAGCTGAGCGCTGTGTGTCATGTGCAGGTTCCCCGATTAGTTGGCATCTGCTCAGAGGCAGGCATGATTTCCACAGCTCTCAGCCTTTCGGATCAAGCTGTTGATTAGCCCACGGCAAAGAGATTGTGCCAGTAGGGCCATGATTGCTCCACTTGAAAAAAAAAATCATTTCCATTTTCCTGAGCCTCGGCTGATTCGGATGCCGGGCGTGTAGGCAATCCGCAGAGATTGCTTTGGGCTGTAGGAGAGTGGAGCTCGTTCTGCGTTCAATCGGCCTCCCGTTCTTTTTTCTTACCTCCTGTTCAGCCCTTGTTTTTACTGAAAGGAGGAGGGAGTGTTAGCCACACGGATATGTCCAGGAAAGCTGCTTCCGTGCAACATTTTTTTTTAAAAAAAAGCCATCTGTGTTAGCCTGCTCTCACTTAAAAAATGATAAAATGATAAGATGCCCATTTGGGAGGGGGAGCAGATAGCAGAGTGTGTTTTTAACATGGTTAAATATATATTTTTCTAAACTGCATCCATTTTGGTGACTTTTTCCCACACGCTATCAAGAGGTTGGGAAACTTTTGTGTTTGACGCCTATGATGCTGCGGATTCTAATCCATGAAAGGGGCTTTTCTAAGTCCTGATTCCTGTCTTTTACAAAACCTGCTGGGCTGCCCTGTTGAGCCCCTCTTGTTACCCTGCTTTTGCAGTTTATGTTTTGATTGCTTGTGTTTCGTCTCAAGTATTTTAAACATAAGCTGCTTTTTTTTTTTAAAGGAAATTGACCCAAAATGTTTTAAATAGCTACATCTCAGCACTGGTTTATAATTAGCTACTCAATTAATACTTAGTTACGCATGGACTTATTATTGCTGAAAATGTACAGAACAGTTAATTGTGATGATCAAAGTAAAAAACGATGTTGTACAGTATACTGGTTAGGATTTGGGGGTGAGAAAGATCTAGGTTCAAAATCTGAGAAACTCACTCAGTGACCTTGGGCTGGTCACTTTTTCTTGGCTGACATATCTCACAAGATGGGTTAGGGGGGAAAAAGGAGTGCAATATACTAGTATTCTAATTTAATTGGTAAAGGGGAGGGACATACCTATAATAAACAAGAAACAAATTCATGATAGAACATAACAACTTAATGGGAATTGTTATGCTGGCATTACATTTCTTGGGAGGCGGACAAAAAGGTCACAACCGAATTTAAAACCTCCCTGACAGGAAGGCGAAAACATCAAAAGAAAGATGATGGTTGCACCCGGAGCAAGGCAGAGGATGTGCTAAGAGTACCATATTTTTCTGTGTATAATACGTCCCCACATATAAGACCCCCCCCCCACTGTTCTAACCCACTTTGTTGCGAAGAAAGTGGAGGGGGAAAGCAGGAATCACTTTGATGATTGAGTTGTAGTCTAAGAAAATCTGGGGACCCAAGGTCAGGAAACACTGCTCTAGGCCAAAGAGCTATGGCACAAAAATAGCAGCCAGCCTCAGTTAATATTGTGAATTTGTAGCATTGTGGTTAAGAGCCTGCAAAGCAGTATGAAACAGCTTTATGTGGAGTTAACCACCTCTATTGAGTTCCATTGGACTTATTTTCTGCAAAGTCAGTGTGCACACACTCCTGCATGCATTTACCCAAGAGAAGAAATGCAACTATCTAAAATGTGGCAGTTAGTATTTCATCTACTGTAATTTTCCTGTTATTATACCTTCTTAACATGAGAATTACTGTTTCTGACCCAGCACAAGTGTTGCCTTTCAACTGAATTCAGCTAAATGCGTTAGCAGAACAATTCTTTCCTGACGCCGTTTTTTCAGAAAGCGTTTTTAAAAGCTGTTTTTCTCTTCCCCCCCCCCCCCCCCCCCCGTTACTGTTCAACTGCAGCCGGAGGACAGAAGCTGTACGTCCGGCTCTTTCAACGCAAGCTGAACTGGATAAAAACGAATAAAATAGAATATCCTGAGATCAGCCAGGATCTCTGCCCTGTCCTTGCAGAGCTTGTTCAAGCAAGATTCCTGGAGTCAGGTGGGTCTATTAAAGCAGGGCGGGGGGGGGAGGGGCGCTGTCAGTCCAGGGAAACCGTTAGTGGGTTGCAACCCCCCCCCCAAAAACAAACAAACAAAAACCAGAAACACAGCCGTGTGCTCTGTGTGCAGGATCCAAAAACAGGTACTTTTTTTTTGGACTTTTTACTGAACTGCTAAATTATCATCCGTAGGTGAATTTTCATGCCCTACACAAACCTTCACCACAGTGGACGCTGCATAGTTGGAGCAGAGGAAGAGAGACAGAAAAGTTTTTTTAAAAAATCTTGGGTAAACCCTGAAGGTTCAAGATTTGTAATGTTTTTATAACTTAAAACGTTTTAAGACAAGGGAGGCACAACTAAAAAAAGCTACCCACTCATATTAGTGGTCCCATAAACTGTACTCATCCTTCTTTTTGAAGAATGGTTTAAGTTATAGCGATGACGATGATAATGATGTTCTTGGACTGTAACTCCCAAAAGCCTTGGATTCTAGCTGTGCTGGGTAGGATTGCTGGGAGTTGTAGTCCAAGAAGATCTGGGGATCCATCCATTCATGGTTTAGCAATCGATGCAACTTAGACCACGATTATCATCATCATTGTTCTCGTCCTCATCACCATCATCGTTAAGTGTTGGTACCCCACTCCTCCTTTGAAATGCGCACCCAGAGCAGCCCTCCGATACATCTTTTGTATCTTAGGGATGGCTGGGAGACTCAGAGTGATCGTCCCAAAAAAGGAACTTCTTCAGATTCGAGTCAGTTGGACTGGAGATCGGTTGTCACTTTAGGCTCATTCTGTCAGCGTTTCAAAGTGGGATCAAATATGAAAGGGTAAATTTTGGGAGGGGGGGCGGCGAGTGGCAATATTGCGACTAATACTTGGTGGTTTGATTTCTCTTCTGTATTTTGTTCATCCTTTCCTCTTTACTCTCTTTGACCATTTTTTAAAAAATATATATTTATATATATATGGCAGAGTTAGTGGAGTGAGGAGAGCCCAGTAAAGCTTCTTTGCAGTTTCTGTTTTGTAACTTAGAAAAAAAAAAATGAATGTATGGAGCTTCTGGTTCCTTGACACAGCAAAAGAACAGGAAGCTACCGATCTGAGCCTCTTGTCTTGTTCTTTGGTTTGACTCCTCGCCCCCATCCCCACAACTGCAGAGACAGAACTACGAGATCTATCTGAGGTCCTTGACTTACTCTCTGCCCCTGAGCTGAAAACCTTAGCCAAGGCGTTCCACCTGAAAAACCCAAATGCTCAAAAACAGCAGCTCCTGGAAGATTTCCTCACGCTAGCCAAACAACGCTCCTTCTTCAGCAGAAGCCAAGCTGGTGTTGGAGGTGTGATCCTCAAAAGGTAACCCCCGTTCGGCGTCGCCTGCCACGAAAATAAACAAGCCAGGATCCTGACCACGGGGCCACCCTGATTTTGCCAGAGAGAAAGCTAGACGCCACCCCTTGAACAAATCATACAGAGTCAATTATATCTGCATTGTCTTTCTTCAGCCTAATTGTTCTTGCACAGGTGGGTTGCATTTTCCTTTATTCTTCCCATCATAAGGCCCAGTTAAGACGTCTTTAAGGATGCCTGCTTTTCTCGTCATGCGTGGGAACTGACTGAAGTCCCTTTTCACTTCGCATGTGAGGAGATTTAGAACTTCCGTCTTGTTTTCTCCTCAAGGACTATTTTCTTTCTTTGTCTGAGGCTCAGGAGACTGTCGTTTGCATAGAAAAAGTCGTTTGCCGTTAAAAGTCATGATTCTGCCCCAAGTGCTGAAACAGAAAATTCTTATTTATTGATATAGGCATCTAGACCATCCTGAGGGCTAGAAACTTGCTTTTTAAGCAAGCCTTCGTGGAGCCAGTAGAACATCTGGTCCTTGCCTGTCACCTAGGTCCGCACCTTTTTAAACCTGCAGGAGCACCTGCTTTTTATTCAGGCCTCAGCCTTTGGGCTGATGGGCCCCACCTCAGTGCCATTCTCTCTCTCTCTCTTCATCTCTCTCTTTTGCTTCAGAAAACGTAGTGCTTTCCTCGCTTTCCAGCCTAACCCAGTTTTCGAGAGCGGCTGTAGCTTAGCAGGCACCTCCCTCGAGAGGCTGTTTCTATTTCTGCTGCTTTTATCATTTGCACTTGAACTCCATGCTAATTTTAAGCAGAGGGCTTATCTCGGTTGATGCGTGCATAATTCTGGAGGAAGATGTCAGCGCTCCAAAGCATAACAGATGTATCAGAGAGGAGGAAAGACAATGCAGAAAAGCAGAGCCAGGGGAGAAAGACACCTGCTTTTTCAGAAGGAAGTTGGGATTAGAGAGGAGGAGGAACGTGGGGAAGAAAGGTTTTCTCAGAGGAACATAGAGATACAGAGAACAGTCATGGCAAAAACAAGAGAGCCATTTAAGAAGAGACGTCTTATGGAGGGGGTGTGATGCAAAAGGTGAACCACCACCCCTGAAGGATCCCAGAGAGTGGAATTGGCCTTTGATTCCAGATATGGAATATCCCCTTAATATGGCTTCTGTCCTGCTCCCCACGACATATCTAGTTTGCTCTGTTATGCAATGGTTTTGTTTAAATATTTGGTGATCATAGGCAGAAGAACTGGCTGGGAGGTGGGGCTATAGATCTGACCAAGAATCCAGTCCGGCCTTCTTCCTTAATCAGGTGGAAAACGTGGTTCCTACAGGCACGACCGCCTATGGAATACCCTTTGTAGCAGAAACAAGGCAGAGGCATGTGGCTCCTTTAAAGACTAAGACGTTTTATTTGGCACAGCCTGCTTCTTCCTCGGGTGCATCTTAGTTGTTTTGTCTACAACTACAGCTGCTTTTTAAATCCCCTGAGAAGCAGCTGTAACTCTATCTGGTTTGCTAGAAGAATCCCTACCACACACATTAGGGAGTCAACACCATCGGGCACAGGGTGACTGAATTCCATGCAAACCTCTGATAGGGTTCTGCGGTTAATGTTTCTGTGACTTTGGAAAATGGACAATGGCACAGATTTTATTTTCATTTTTCTCTCCCCCCCCCCCCCCTTTGCCATCCAGGGCTAAAGATCTCGCAGGGAAGTCTGTCCGTGTTTGTAAAGGTCCCCGAGCTGTCTTCTCTCGTGTTCTGCTCCTTTTCTCTTTGTCTGACCCCATGGAGGATGAAGAGGCTGGCAGTGGGGGCCAAGGACAGCTTTCAACGGTGCTGATGGTAAATATGGGGCGGATGGTCTTCCCCACTTACACGGTCGAGAGAAGAACGCCGATATTTCAAGATCGGGATGATTTTATTAGGTAGGAAGAAATACCGAGCCTCTTGGAAACCACTGTGTGCTTGCTTCCTCCCCCAGCATTATTCCTATGCATCATAACTCACATTTCCTCTCTAAGACATATTAGATGATGCATGTGGTTTTCCCTGAATCCTTCTGTCTAGTAGGTAGGTTAGGCTAAAAGAAGGTGCCATGTCAGTTCAACAAACGACAATCTAAAATGGTTTCTTCCTCGTTCAACACTGAATGTTTCATTTCGTTTAGTCGTGTCCGACTCTTCGTGACCCCATGGACCAGAGCACGCCAGGCCCTCCTATCTTCCACTGCCTCCCAGAGTTGGGTCAGATTCATGTTGGTTGCTTCGCAGACACTGTCCAACCATCTCATCCTCTGTCGTCCTCCTGTCCTCTTGCCTTCACACTTTCCCAACATTAAGGTCTTTTCCAGGGAGTCCTCTCTTCTCATGAGATGGCCAACACTGAATGTTACACTGCACTTATTCTTTATCAGGGGGCTTCATAAACTCCAAGAGGATAGGTTTCCAGTCTATAATTTGATAAAGATGAAATAGCAGATGAAAATATATCAAACAGGGCCTGGGCAGACATGGGAAGGATGAAGAAGTTCTTAGGGTGTTTGAAGAAACTGTGGAACTGGGAAGCATGGGACATAGAATTTATCTAATAGAAGCTCTGGTGCTTCTTTTTGTGAGTGCCTGGCAAGCTGGCCAAGAAAGCAGAGGTCAGTACCGGCTATGAACAACAGGACAATTCACACCTTCAGCTGATCTCCTGTTAAAGGTGACTTCAGAAGGCGCTTCCAAGTTGCACCAAAAGGGGTCAAATTGTCCACTTGAACTCTTGACTTGAAAAACCAGTTCACTTTCCTTCCCCAGAGTCATGCTATGAAGCTATGCCAGGAAAGGAAGCACTTTGTGCATGCCCCAGAAGTATACTACCACTCTACTAAGGTAGGAGTATTAGGTAGTCTTCAGGAAGGAACCTTGCACCTTTTTATTCAGTAGCCTCACCTGATCTGGGATAAATAAGGTGCTGCTCTCACTCTTACAGACTGCCCTCAATTGTTATTACATTTTTCCTTTTTCCAATTAAGATATGCCACGGCTGCCCACATGTCGAGCGACATTTCTGTGGCCATGGTGAATGGGAATTGGAAGGGAGCACACAGGCTCTATGAGACTGCCAGAGAAATGTGGCAGGAATTGCAACATCACCCTTCTCTCAGGTAGGACCCTCGTGGGGGGGGCAGGGAGAGCTGCACACATGACTAAACATTTTGGGGCTGGGCTCAACACAGATGTAACACAGAACCAGATTTGGGGCGGAAAGGGACTCTCAGGTTTTGTGTTGTGCTGCAGTTAGTGGAACTGTATGTAAGACACCCCTGGAGCTTTAACTGGAATGAATCATAACAAAACAGAGCTGGGGGATGTAGAAGGAAATTTGCAGAAGAGGGAGGAGGGGGGATTGAAAAATCTGTCATTTTTCGCAGCCCCATCTGGAAATGCCAGGGGTTGTGTGAATAATCTTTTTCATGGATTCTACCACTATTCTCTACAGCTGTTTCCCAATGCTGGGTAAGAGAAACAGGTGCATGCTGTAGGAAATGTTTGCTTTCTTATCAACTTTATGTTAATTCAAAACAAATCATTTCTCCGGAGCTTCTGTGCATTCACCTTTGTGTCCCTTGTAGGCTTCATGCAGCCCTTCCAGAATATCTCCGGCGTTTCACAGTCGGGTGGGTGTATACACGGATCCTTTCACGCGGTGTTGAGATCTTGCAGAGGCTTCACATGTATGAGGTAATACGGTGGGCAGTCTAAACTCTAGAGACACCCAGTACAGAAGTCGTACAGGCGGCTAGGACCCCAATACGCCATGCTCAGCCTAGTTGCACATGATATCAAGGGCAAGGTTTAGGATCTGCCTTGTATTTAAGCACTTGCCTGGTTGCCACAGGGTGACCGGTAGTTCCATGGAGGCAAGTAACTACACTGGTGGAGGTGAGCAGGTCTGGCGCGTCGTCTTATCCATTTGATCATGGACGTTCCCTTTCGCTCCATTCCTCATTTGCTAATCTGTTTTGTGGAAGGAAATGCCTTTTGGTTACTGGACTGCTGGAAACATCCAGTCTGGACCCTGGAGGAGAGGGGCTCTGCGACCAAACTGTTTCAAGGAAACCGTGTTTTGTTGCACCAAATTACAAGGTTCTTCAGCCAAAAGGTTCCCTTCCTTCCTGCACGTCTTTCTCCGTTTATTTTTTCCTAGAATGACCCAGCTTAACAGCTTGTACTTTAGGGTTTCTGCCTTTTATGGGCAGAATCCTCTTTGGAAAGGCAGAGCGTAATGGATCCGTAAGGCAGCGTCCCCTACTTGGTTTCCTCTTTGCCTAAAACTCTGAGCTGTGCCAAAAAGCAGCAGGGCCTAGGCACAAAGATTAGAAGGACAGCTACGAAAGCAAGAAGTGGCCTGTGTGTTGGGCAGGTCCGTCCCATCGCTGTTTCTCCCCATGCTGCAAATGCAGGAAACCCAGGGAAAAGGGGGTCCAGCCTAGCTGAGCTCACCCCTTGTGAGCAGAGAAGAGGGAGTTTCGAAATGGGAGTTTCCTGATTCGCAGTTCGTTCTCCGAGCTGCTGCACTGCACGCGCACCGGTTGGGTGAAGTGGCTCCCTTTCCTCTCAGAAGTGGGAACTGTGTCACCGAAAGACTCTTTCTCTTGTGGCCGACCTTGTCTCGCTTCTAGGAGGCGGTGGAGCAGCTACAAAACCTGTTGGGTCAGGAGGTGTATTGTACCGACAGCCGAGGACGTTGGTGGGATCGGTTGGCGCTTAACTTACACCAGCACTTGAAAGACACAGAGAAGGTAATGCTCCTCCTGCCATTCTGGTTGCCAGCTAGTCAGGGGCTGTGTCTTGCTCAGGAGGTGCACCCCCTGCCCCAACACACTCATCTTCCAACTCCCAAGCTTCTCACGTGAGAAGCTTCCACCCGAGGTGAGCCTAACGTTTGTAGGTTTTCTCTTGTGATCCGTCTCCCTTGTCTTGGCCTGGGGTGTGTGTGTGTGTGCCTTTTGTTGTGTCTCTGCAATGGCTGTTTTTTCTCCCAGGCGGTTGGATGTATCAGGAAAGGCCTCCAGGATCCGTTTGTTCGCACGGGCCATCGCCTCTCCCTCTCCCAGCGAGCCCAGAGGATGAAAGAGTTGCCGGCCTGTAAGAGGTTCAGGCCTCTCCTTCAAGACCTGCCTCTTTTCCCCGTGGAAGATGTTGTGCATGTGAGTAATCGCTGTGTGCCTTCCTGGAGGAAGCCCCGGTGTAGATCAATCTCAGGCATCCCTGGGACCACATCCAGCCCTCTTGCATTCTCCAGAGGGCCACCCTGCCTTGCTCCTGAGACACTCCTTTTGTGGGCTGAAGCCCAACAACATCTTGACGGATGTAGGTTTCATGGCAATAGCTTCCCAAGATTTTAGGGGTTGGCGTTAGGTCCACCTGGAATTGCTGCAGATCGAACCTGGGACGTTCGCCGTGCAAAGCGCCGGCACTGTGGCCAGGATACGGCCCTGAACTGTCAGCTCTCTCTACCCAGCATTTCTCCTCCTGATTGAGACCGTGGAGAGCTACCATGGGAGATGGGAAGAGCAACTTGACATCAAAGCCGCCTTTTAGATACCGTATGCCCTTTGATCCGTGTTATTCTTTGAGCTCGCGAGGGGAGGATAATGTATCCTGTATATAACCTTCATAACCTTGTTAATGGACGCTAGCCTTTGCCATCACATTTTATGCCTATTTCATGTATATGGCTGGGGACTTATATATTGGGTTTCATTTTATTTTTAAATAAGGGCATTTAAAAGTCATTCCTTCTTGCTTGCTCCTCTGTGTAACCCCCCCCCCCAAGCCCTAATCCTCTGAAGAACGGTGCTTGACTTCCCATGTACAAGAACAAATACGGCCCAAACCGGGGGGGGTGGCTTTCTGTGCTGGTTCTGCCATCTGGCCCCACGGGCTGTTTCTTGCCAGACTGGATTCAAGAGGCATCAGAAGCGCGTTCTCCCATACTGTCCTTCTCCTCTGCCCCCACTCAAGAGCTGCAGTAGCTGCTCGGAGCTTCCTTCCTCCATGTTCAGGGACACATTTCCACCCAGACAGCACCTCCGTTTGTCAGTTCTCAGATTGAGTCAAACTGCTGACAGAAAGATGGCGGATGTAAATGTTAGATGCCTTATTTTTAGCTTGACACTTAACGGGTGTGAAACAAGTTCAAGCCTTCCTCCTTGCAGATTATAATTTAGGAGGGAAGCGTGCCCTTGTTAGAGGCCTCTTCGCTTGACTAGGATTTTGAACCATTTTGTTGCTACCTCTCCTTGGGTGTTTTTAAGAAGAAAGGAGGGATAAAACTATTGTAGGTAGCTAGGTAGGTAGATTGATTGATTGATTATCCCCCCCCCCCCAAAAAAATGGAATTTGTTGATGATTTACATGCGGGGAAGTGAAATCGCAGAAGGCACAGTGGCAAACAGCCATTAATTAATACGGTGTCGTTTAGGTTCCTGGTTCTGTGTCCGGGTGTGGAGAGGGCTTGTGACCACATGGGCTTTTCCTGATGGCTTTTCTGGGGTGTTCTCATTTGCTCAGGTCACCATCAAAGGAAAGCTGTGCCCGCAAACCGGGATGGGGAAGTCTGTGTTCATTGTGGATGAAGTGGACCACGGAGAAAACCTTGAACCCTCGACGGCGGTGTGCTGCGTAGAGGAACTTGCCTTGGCCCACTACAGGCAGCGTGGCTTCGACCAAGGTGATGTCGGCTCTTTGGCAGGCATGGAGGGGGGGCGCGGGGGCCAAGGAATCAGCACGCTGCCATCATGTCCCACTAGAGTGTGACCAAGAGATAGACATCCCCACGCCCAGCAGTCCAAAGGACCAGGGGCTGGTCAGAGAGGGGTGGTCCAGATACTTAATGGTCTCTTCAGGAAGGAGGAAGGGACCTGAAATGCCCCTGTTGAAATATCTGGGATAGGTTTTGTTTTGACCTGCCAGTTTTTCCTTAGGGACACAGGAAGCTGCCTTCTACAGAGTCCGACTCTTGGTCCATCTAGCTTAGCACGGACTGGCAGCAGTCATTTTTCAGGGCTTTAGGTTGGATGGTTTTCTCGCCCTCATGGGAGATGCTTTCTGAAACTGGCCCATGATGTCCCGCAGACAGAGGAGGTGCTCTACCTGCTAGAACACCCAGGAGTCCCTGTGGGTCCCTCCTCCAAGTTGTCACCAGGGCCAAGCCTGCTTAGCTTCAGAGGAGATCAGGCCTGTTCAAGGGGGTGGGCAGGTTTTAACCAGATCTCTCAGAGGGATCGGTGTCCTTTGCAGATTGCTGGTCCTCTTAAATATTCTGAAATGGATTTTGTGCTTGTGGCTCGTTAGGGATGCATGGGGAAGGATCAACGTTTAGCACACTCTACGGCCTCCTGATGTGGGAAATCCTCTTCATGGATGGCATCCCCGATGTCTTCAGGAATCCTTACCAGGTAGGCTTCATTTAAAAAAAAATGTGCAACTTCTTCTCAGAGATTCTGTGACAAAAGGATCCCAAACGGCTTCTTTTAAGTTTGCAGTATGTACCACCAAAAGATTCTGTGGGACATTATTGCACAGTGCATAATTTTTTCAATTCTTCTTACACAGAAAGCACCAGAATGTTACTTAATCTGCCACACCTGCGGCTTAGAACATCAAAAATTTTTACTTTTTTAGTAGATGACACCATGCTGAAGTTTTCAGCTGAGCATGCAGTTAGCATCACATGGCTGACTGCAAATCAGGGCTGCCTTGCTCACATTGCATGCATTTGGTGATCCTGCTGGCAACCAAGCTGAAGAGCCACATGCCATGGGATGAATAGACTGGTAAATGAAATAAGCAGAGTGACGCAGGGGCTGTGCTCGCTGAAAGATGTAGTCCAGGCAATTGGGACTCCCAACTGTGTCTCCCTACAGGCTTTCCCCCTGGATTTGTACACAGACAGTTTTTACGAGAACCGGCAGTTGGCCATCGAGTCCAGACTCCAGTCGCTGCACGAGGCTTCCCCGGAGACCCTGATGGAATGGATTGCAGAGGTCTGGGAGGCTCAGGAGGGAAAGGTGGCCGCGCTGATCAGCTGGGACCGCTTCTCGTCCCTCCAGCAGGCACAAGTAAGAGCCCAAGCCCCTTCGCCCTGAACGGTTCTGCCCCACAGAAGGGCTGTTCCCTTGTTATGTGCCGTGCGTACAGCAGGTTTGGGCAGGGGAAGTTGCCAAGACTCGGATCTCTTCCAACTGCTTTGTGCCACTTCTAAGGTGTACTCTTTTAAGTTACAAAGTTTGTTTTTTTTTTGCTTTGGCTTTTTTATCAGCGAGACCCACAAGCTAAGTGGAGGTGGGGGATGAGGAATCAAAATCAATGGTTATGACACGGAAGGGCTCGGCTTGAGGTTGTTCTAAATTATTGTTTGCCAAAATGCTGGGAAACAGGTGCCGTCCAATGTAGCTGAACTACAGTTCCCATAATCCTTCACTATTGCGTATATCGCTAGGGGGCTGATGTTGGGACATGCAGGCCAAATGTATTTAGAAGGCAAAATTTGCCCAACCACAGGCTTGCAAAAATGGCTTTTGTTTTGATCATGTGGCATTTTGGATATATAGAAACTCTTTGTTAGTGTGCACATTTGTGCCTATATAATCCATTTCAAATCACAGGGTGGGCTGTTGCACGCATGATTCAAGAAACCTTAGCAAAAGCTCATTTGGTTATCTCTGTTTTTGCACATGATTAAAATTATAATGCACACTACTCCTTCAAAACTATTTTAAGATGGTGCACCAGCCACTTTTTGAAAAGCATTCCGCTTTGGTAGGATGATGCTTCTTTAAACTGCTGCCACCTGCAGTTTTTATAAGTAATCATATATTTAAAGATGTTGCTTTCAGAGCAGAGATGCCTTTAGTCAAATTAAACATTTCAAAGTCTAATAAATAAATTGGTTAAAGATTTCTGCTCTGGTAATTCATATAATTACTCTATTAGAGCTTTACAGGGGAAGATTTGGGGGGGGGGAGAGAGAGAAGCAAGATGAGTCATGACAAATATATGTGTGGATTTACTAACGTGTTTGGTTTTGGGAGGTGGGGCAGGGAGACAGCCCGAGGGGAAGCCCAAACTTCAGACTTTCAGGAGAGCACATGTAAGGCTTTAGTAACTAATGGCTTGTGAAGCAGAAGTGAATTCATGTGGGTCTGATGAGAAGAACAGGCTCACAGGACTTCTTCTGAAGTTGTCATAATTTGGGAAGTTCCAAGGCCAGCCTTCAGTGTAAGGTGAAGGAAAGGAGGACGGCATTTACCAACTCACAAAGGATCATCTGGATTTTGTAGGGGTGGGGCTTCTTTGAGTCCAGAGGTGAGGGCTGTAAGATGACGATGGGCCAAGGCTGCATCCCTGCCACCTAGGCGGGCGGATGTTGCTGGAGTCCCTCTGGAAGGGGCTGTGCTGCGCTGCCGCCTCTGAGCACTGGCTTGAGGCACAGAACGCACGAGTGAAAACATGATTTGGAAGAAATAAAACGGACCTTGATGTCTGCAGAGCCTGGCGCGTTGCCTCGGAGGCCCTTTTCTGAGTGGTGTTTTCCGGCGATTCTCCAAAGACCTCCGGCACTGCAGGGGTGGACTTCCAGATCTCGTCGTCTGGCGAACTGAAGATCACCAGTTTAAGGTGCGTTCCCAGTGGTTTTGAGGGATGGTGCTCTCTGATGCGACACACAACATGGGGACCGTTCTCTTGTACTGCCTTGAGGGTGGCCGTATATGTCTTAGTTCTCTCATGCATGCAGTTTTGCCCTGGGAAACCGCCCTTTGGAAGATGGACCAGGAACCGATGGGTAGAGCCCCAGGTCCCTTCTCCCATCATAAGCCCCCAGAATCCCTACCCAGAAGAGGCAGTGGAAAGAGACTTGTGAGAATTATCCTCCAGGCGGCCTGGAGGGTCAGAAATTTCTCACCATGAACCTAGGATAAAGGGCAGCCCTCTTCCCAATATAAGCAATGTTAAGCTGGAGCAGAGCTTCTTCCATGATTACCCCCAAGCTGTAGCGCTCCTTCCCCAGGGAGGCCCACCAACTGGAATTCCGTAAGAGACGTCAGAAGTCTGGCACTGGCCTTATCCCGGATTCTTTTCAGACTGAATATAGATCTTTTGCTTGTCAAGCAAAAAACTCCCCCGGGTTCATATTTTGGCATTTTCAGCACAAAAATCTGAAAAGCTGCAGTTGGTGAGTGTAGGCAGAACAGCGCTAGAAACCCAGGGGTCTACCTCTGTAAAAAGGAGCTTCCTATGGACTGCTGTGCTTTCCTATGTTGTTTTGTTATCATTTTCCGGTTAATGGGTATGTGTTTGAGCTGTTTTTATAGTTAATCAGTTTCCAGCACTCCAGTAGTCTTGGAAATGGCACATAGGTACGCATTCATCCGTTCCATTTATTGATATGCTGCTCAACAAGGAAGGATAAAGAGAACTATTCAAGGCAGAGACTCTTATTCTGAATTCCTCTTATTTTAATATTTCACTCACAAGCCTTTGCCTCTTCCTTTCATTGTATTATTTTTAAAGCACACTGCATTATAAAGTCCGTATAGTAGCAATTCCTGTTTCTTGTTGAACGACAGGCGAACCTGCCTCTGGTCTCATATTTCTTTTTATGTCTGCATTACCATAGAATAATGGTATAAGCTGACTCTCTGATCAAGATGTTATCCCGCCCCCCCCCAAGGATGATGCCCACAAAAGATTACATCAGAACAAGCCTTCTAAAGGGAAGTTTTCTATGAAAACCTTTTGTAGGAGGCACAATGCTGCTTTCCTTTCGCTGAAACACACAGGCTACCTTGCTTGAATTGTTTTGCTGCGACAGTTTTGCTTTCAACATTGTTTATGATTTCAAAACCAGGACAGAAGCCAGCAGCCATAAGAAAGCTGGAAGCAGGCAACTTTTGCTGAGCTGACCAGCACAAATAAGCCAGATTACTATTTGCTCTACTGCACAGGTTCATCAACCTTGTTATGGTTGACTTGGTCCTCATTGCAAAAAAAAATGTCTTGCAACTTCTGTTTGTGGCTGAAAAGGCAGGGCACCCCCAGTAAGGGGGACTAGACATTAACATAGCAGCCTTACAGGATTTACTAAGAGAGGTAGTGGGTGGGACAGGGGCTGTCTGTCAGCTTGTTCATGCACCGGTTTGCATTTCCGCAGAATTCAGGCAAAGTAGACAAGAGATTTCTGTGCAGAATCTTAGCTTTCAGTAAGATGTTGTTAATGCAGAGGTACATTTGAAAGCATGTAGAGACCATCACTGATGAAATCTCAGAAATGAAAAAGATGATGCATGATTTTTGTGCTTCTACATCAGGGTTGGGTAACGGTAGGCTTACAGGTGCTTTTCCACTGTAGTTTCCCCTATCTCGCACCACCGCCTAGGTGAGTTTGCAGGAGCTGGAAGCCGAAAAGATCTGATTTGACCTGCGGTCCTGTCAGTGACGACTTGGTTTCTCTTTCCCCCATTTCAGCTGGTGGAAGTGAAGGGTCCCAACGACCGCTTGTCTCATAAGCAGATGCTGTGGCTTGCGGAACTGCAGAAGTTGGGAGCACCGGTGGAAGTCTGCCACGTGGTTGCGGTGGGATCCAAAAGCCAGCGCTGGAGTTGATAAAAGCCGGTGGTGGCGGCGGCCGGATGCAAGACTGGTTATTCAGTACATTTTGGGCACTTCCCTCTGTGCTTTCTTGGGTGTAGAAAATTCTTGATTTCTCAGAGTGTGTAGGGTGCAGCTGCCTTATTCTGAAGAGTGACTTTGAAGGCCTTCTTTTGAACAGATTTTTTAAAAATCAGATGTGCCTATTTTACACTTCTAATGCAGGATTTAACAGTTTCATTTAAAAATAACCCAGTCTGGTTTTAAGCCCTGTCCCTCTTCCATTTCCTGTGGCATGGTAAGGACATTCCAGGGTGTTCCTACAGTGTTAAAAAAAAGTGTTGCCACATCTGGAAAACTAGCCCAATTTACTTCAGGGACCTTTTGTGAATTGCAACCTGCTTCGTGGTGCCATGAACCCTCATACTAGTCTTAAAGGTGCCCCAATACATAGGTTTCGTTTTTTTGCCTGTGAGTGCAGCAGACAAACATAGCTACCTGAAGAGCTGCTTCCGCATGGTTATGCAAAGAAATACATAGAATTCTGAGTGTGAGTTACACTTTGATCGATATATATTATCAGGTTGCACTTTTCCGAGGCGTTTAAAAGTTGTATCTGGGGGACTGCTCTTTTCTGTGGCTTTATTCTGACCCCTTTCCTCCTGTAGGCAGAGTGTTAAAGGGAACCCCTTTTGCGTGGCTTTACTTTTGCCAGCTCTGCCCCCCTTCCTTCCAATGGGGGCAAAGATTCTGCCCTTTTTCTGTAATTAAACACACACTCTACTCAGTGATGGAACAGGCCGCTTGCTGGAGCCATTTGTTCGAAGCAGTTTTGGAAAAACCCTGTTCTGCGCATGTAGAACTCTGCATCCTTACAAAGACGGCTCTGTTCTCAACAGTATCGGTGTAGAAGGATGGTGCCGTGCAAAGGAAGTACCATCCCAGTCAGAAAAGCAGAGAAGGAGCTCCACACAGCAGGCAGAAGTAGAAAGGTCTGCTTTTATTAAACCCAGTTTACTTCACATTCACAACGGTGGCAGGGTTGCTTGTGTCTCTTCAGCTCTGTTTTGCTCAAGTAAGGCATGGGTGGCTTGAGATAATTGTTCCAAAGGAAAGGGTTTCTTTCAGTCTTCCCAGGTAAACTCCCTAGGAGCCCCACCTACTGCTATTGGTGAGAAGTTACCTTTTTTAAACTATCATCTCTTCCTTAAATAAGGTTAGAGAGATGTTTGGCTTTCTCTGTGTACCTTTCCTTTAGAGATTCAACAGCCAGAACTAAGGGGTGGGGAAACCACCACTGCCACACACACACACACCCCAAATATATATGGAAAGGAGAAACTTCTACCCTTGTGAAACACACTTTTCAGTGGCGTCTCTTTGGTTCTTGACCTGCAGAAAGGGTTAACTATAATTGCACTTCCATGTTAAATTACGTAACAGTCAGCTTCCACTCCACAGTAGCTAAAAGGCATGTTTTCTACTCGGACCACATCAGGGAGCAACTCCGTATGTGAGGGGTTTTCCGCCCTCTCAGATTGTAATTTAATAACTGCAGCCCCCTGAAAGCAGCCCAAGCCATACCTTTCGCTGCATAGCACAGGGGAAAGGTACAAAAATAAGCATTTAGTATTCCTAAATTTACCAAAAAAAACCCAAACAAATAAAAAAAAACCTCCTCAAAGGTTAAGTACCTGCTTTTTAAAGAGTCAACTGGGCTCCATTGCCTTCAAGCCAAGTGGCATATAAACTCAAGGATGGGGGTGGTTTGCTGATCTTTGACGAGAACTCAAAGTAAGGCAGTTCAGAGTCCCCTAAGCAGCTGGGCTGGTGTTTCCCAAACCCCAGTCATCATATCAAACCATTCAGTGGAGAAGCTGCATTACCTCAGGGCCAGGTGGCATTAATGCATCACTGCCTTGCTCGCGAGTAGCGATGGCACAAACCGCAGTTTAGCTGCACAGCTGTTTTCCATGGGCGCCCTTGGCTTCCCAGCCCTGCCCGCTCAAGGCCAGCGGTTCCTGCCCATCTTGACTCCTGAGAAGGGGGTTGGTTCCCCTTGCCATGTGAAGCTGGCTGCTGCTTCTTTCACACTGGCCTCTGGCCTCAACAGCAATCCAAAAATAAAAATAAATACCAGTATTCTAACCCCCTGACCCCTATTACATCTATTTCATTTCGAGAATTAGTAGCATGAGCTATCGCAGGGCCCCGTTTAGACTCCAGTGAAACTCTTGGCTTTGCTGAACCCACTGTAACCGTAAAGCCATTCTGTTCTATTTGGTAAAGACAGTTAAGATTAAAGGCAAAGGTCTGTAACACCGAAAGGATAGAAAGGTCAGCAACTACGCAAAATACACAGTTTTAAAAAAAAGAAAGACCCCTGCCTTTCCCCCGCCCCCCCCGGCATGTGATATATAACACGTCTCAAAAGTTAAAACATCTAGTAACTTCTGCAAAATATATTCATTCCGTTTTCAATTAATTAGCAAAAATTGTTACATCTGAAATGTAGTTAGGCATAAAAGTACAGCATCAATTTTAAAAAGTCAGTCTGGTTAAGAAAAAACAAGCGAAAGTCGGAAAATGACAAACTGGACACATACAAAATTTAGCACTGGGACACAAAACATTGTTCCTTTTGATAAAAGAAACACCTCAGACAAGGGATTAACACCACAGATGGCTTGAAAGCAAGCCAGACAAACCTTGGATATTCCCTAGGGATCCCACTTTGAATCTTTTTGAGCTAAAGGTTCAGGAGTTTTACTCCAGAAATGAGGTGGAAGAAAAGCCATTTCACATGGTGCTTAAACAGATGCTCCGATCCAACTAGGGTCACCCAGGTGGCTGAACGGGACAAACTGACCATGGTGCTGGGTTATACAACTCGCCAATTCAAACATGCTCAGCGACCGGGGAGGGGTTGCATATGTCAAGTTATGCTCTAGCAGCAGAGGTGATGTGCAAGAAGAAAACTTCTAGGTGCTTGTCAGGAGGCTGTCATTCATGATGCACACTTCATAAGCTAGCGACTTGCTACGACACAGAAACAGCCCTTAAAATACCTTCACGTGGCTGCCCTGGTGGCGTGTGAGACACGCAACGGCACTCGTTCTATAACCCTGAACATCACCGGTTTAAAAATAAAAGCCTCCAGCCGTAACAGACAGCAGGCTCTACCGCCTAAAGACTCTGGGGGTGACAGCGCCTCCCCGAATTTGGACCCAAAGAAATTCAAAGACTTCCAGTGAACACCAAATCTGGACCCTTTTCCCCAGTAAGGTCACAAGCATGCAAGGAAATCTTCCTAGTGAGGAAATCCATCCTGATTTCATCATATTCAGTGCAGTTCATAACAAACTGATTAGGCTATTGCTATTTATTTATTTTTTTAAATGTTTTCCCAGGTCTTGGGATAATTGGCTTTGGTAGGTTCTAGAAACTGTTCTATGAAGATGACTTTGAAAATGGATTGTGGGTTCTACGGGAAGGGAGCGTATTAGCTTACCTGATGAGAGGAACTGAATTCCATGGAAGAGAGATTTAAAAAAAAAGTGTAATGCAAGAAAAGGCACTTTTATGTCCATGATGAAAAGCTGCGATTCTGGATTTGTGGTAATGTAATGTAATGGTGCGCTCCACTTCCAGAGCTGGCCTTGGTAGCTAATTGCCCATCTCCCGCTTCCTCAGTTAACGTTACACAGGAATCTATTAAACAGGGTCAGAGTGGACAACGGTTCCCTTCAGCCCAGTCAATGGCAAAGTAGGCTGGGAGTTATAGTTTTATCATTTGGAAAAAGCACAGGTGGCCCACCCACCCATGGAACTGTCTCGACCATAAAGAAAAGGAGCAATTTACTCACAAGAGCTGAGAAGTAGAGAGTATTTTCTCTTGCTGTTCGTTCCTAATATAAGCCTCAGCTAAGAGTCCTTGGCAGTAACCTCAGTCAGCACCAACTGATAGCCCTCGCTGTACTTTATAGGTAGACGCAGTAAAATAAAAGGCATCCTCAAAGCCTGAACAAAGAGGAGAAAAATAGATTCACAGGCTAAGCCAGATCATGCCTCTGGCGTTCATACAAGAACTTGCTAGATACTTAAACCTATTCAAATGTAAAGAGCTAACTCCCGGCTGATTTCAATTATGTCTTTTAGCAAAGTGCCTAGCCTTAGTTGGCTCATACCACAAAATTTGCACCTTGACCAAATACAGAACTTTTATGTCTGCACAAGTCAGGTAAAGGTTCCCCTTGACGTTTGGTCCAGTCATGTCTGACTCTTCCCCGTCTCCAAGCCATAGAGCCAGTGTTTGTCCGAAGACAGTTTCTGTGGTCACGTGGCCAATGCAACTCAGACATGGAACGCTGTTTTACCTTCCCACCGAGGTGGTACCTATTTATCTACTTGCATTTTTACATGCTTTTGAATGGCTAGGTTGGCAGGAGCTGGGACAAGTGACGGGAGCTCACTCCTTCGTGTGGATTTGATCTTACAATGGCTGGTTTTCTGACCTTGCAGCACAGAGGCTTCTGTGGTTTAACCTGCCGCGCCACCCACATCCCTTCTGTACGAGTAATAGCAATCAATTCTGGCCCTGGAAATCTCTTTTTTTTCCCCTACTGGTACTTGTCTTCATCTGTTGATCAAATGGACAAGAGACTGGGTTCCATCAGCGGAGAGGGAGGGGGGCCTCCCAACGCAAACAGAACAGGATTAGTCACCGTGCTGAAGCTTTGTTGTATATAAAGATATATCTGTGCCTTAGGTGCCAAGCCAGATTTAGAAAGCAGGAAGAGCCATTGAAAAGAAGACAAGAGAATCAATGAGGGACATCTGCAGAAAAAGAACATTTGTGCGTTGTGAAAGCATGACACACTTGCTTTTAAATACTTTGTGCAAAAACACAGGTAACCTTGTTTGATAAAGTTATTACAGCTTCTGGTAAGCAGTATTGTGTAGAGACAGTGCTGCCCTGGTTCCAAGAGCATCAGTCTTCATTGGCAAGGGTCTCTGTGGACAGCCAGATTTTGGCACCACTTAAGAATTTACTAAGTGGGGTTCCCAGAATGCTCCTCCGGCAAAGATTCCCGACAGGAGAAAAGGGAAAGGAAGAAGAGAGGAACTCGGGGGTGACGGCAGTGTCGTGGAGCCCATGGGCTCTGAAGTACATCCGACTGTGCTCCAGTTCTGAAGGTCTGATGAGGAAAGGCAGGCTGCCGTTGTGTTGTCGCAGGCTCCGGCTGAGAGCGTCTACTTCGTCTGCCAGCAAGGAGATTTTGTGGAAGGCGGTAATGAACCCCCCGCTGTTGATCTGGGCCTCTGGAACCCAGCGGAAGTAGCAGAGTTTCCAGAGTTTGATTTGTGTTCCAGAAAGGCAGGGCAGGAGGACGCCGTGCAGGTCAACGGGCTTGGAGAACCACTCTCGGAGATATGGCTCCAGGCCGTTGGTGGGACTGTCCGTGTGATGAAGGAAGTCCGGTTTCAGTTTTAGAATGAGGGAGTTTCTTCTCGGAAGAAAGTCTTGCTCGCTGATCATCCCGTTTTTTAGGGATGGTGGGAGGCCTCTGAGAGTCGAACTGTAGCTCTTCTGGGAGGCAAAATACATTTCAGTTTTCCATTACTTTCAACGTTCGCACAGGTAGTTACATTTAAGCTCCCCCCCCCTTTCCCACAAGGAATCAATACGTGGAGCTGCTAACTAAGGTGCTGTTGTGAATTTGCACAGATTGACCCCAGGAGTGGAGGCCCTTTCTGCTGCAGTCTTTTTTCAGGAATAAGAAGACAGAAAGGAGCTTTTTTAAAAGGGGCAAACTCTTTCCACAGTATGAACCAAGGCACATGCAAGCCACTGCCTAGGACGAGCACTGGATAAACTGCTGAAGAGAGACAGACTGACTGAGAGATTAGTCATGCATGAATTCTGCTCACTTGCTTCATGTTCATGTGTCCTGTTCTCATGAGAGCTGGAAGCCTGGAGGGCATTTAGTCAACTTTTAAAGAACATGCTCCACTGTGAAAACATTTCTTGGGTGGGTGGAATACTAATTACAGGTTTGTCCTGCTCAGAGAAGAATCCGGATAACTTAAAACCAGCAACAGATCCACTATGATTGTCTTCCTTCTGTATTTTGTACTACCTCAGTGACTTGAGAACTGGTTCTCTGAAACACCTGGACAATCAATGGGAAAGGAAAACATCTAAGAAATTGTTGGAATGAACACCCACCAAAACATGGCTGTAATGCCGAAGCCTGCAGAGCTCAGCTCGGTGCTATTTGAAGAGGGTGGCTTATTATTTTTAGTTCCTAGTATAGCTCCACCTTAGCTTGAAAACAGGTTCTCTTTCCTGGCCTAGCACATATCACCAGAGGCTAGCAACCTTAAGGAGGATACCTACGAACTGGAGCAAATTCAGAGGAAAGCAACAAGGAGGATCAGGGGACTGGAAACCAAGCCCTAGGAGAAAAGTCTGAAAGAACTGGGCAGGTTTAGCCTTGGGGGAAAAAAAGCTGAGGGGAGATAGGATAGCACTCTTCAAAGACTTGAAAGGTAGTCCTACAGAGGAGGGGCAGGACCTGTTCTTGATCATTCCAGAGTGCAAGGCATGTAATAAAGGGCTCAGGCAACAGGAAGCCAGATTTAGGCTGAATATTAGGAAAAAGTCCTTAAATGTTAGAGCAGTACAACAATGGAACTAATGATGCTGGGAGGCGGTGAGCACTCCAACGCTGGAGCCCTTCAAGAGAAGATTGGGCAACTACCTGTCCGATCTGCCTTGAGCAGAGGGGTTGGACTTGATTCCTTTATAGGCCCCTTCCGTCGTTCTATGATTCACTATTTATCTATTAGTTTGTCACGCAACCTGACGGGCATTTATGTACCAAGCATCTCTTTTCTGAAGAAAGATGTCAAAACTACAGCTAGCATCTGGAAGAGCCTGGGGCAGCAGGAAGATAATGGAAGCATATATTAGGAAACTGATCAACTTGAGGAGTTGAACCAGAGTTCACATACGATAAAGACAGCCATCACTTTTTGTTACCCAAAGATGGTGCTGCTGTTCATCATCATTTTCTCCTTATTTATGTCTTCAGTGTTCAGATTATCCAACAACTAACTTCACTGTGTCATATACATTCAAATATACTATTCATGCATTAAAGGGAGATGGGAACAGCGCAGAATAAAATCTGAATCTGCCTACTGCAGGAAATGCCCGTTTATCTTTAATATCTAGCTTGATTCTCAAATACTTCCAGAGACAAAGTAACACAAATGTTATATATTCTTACCTTTGTTCGTTTAAAGGACTTCACGGCCCCGTTGTGCACACACGGCACACTCTTCCCAATGTACAAGGGGTTGTGGAAGAGCATGCGATCCCTCAGAGTATGCTGCAGAGACCAATCCCAAACAGAAGGAAACTTCAGGCCTTTCTCGTCACCCAGCTGGATGTTTTTGCTTATGGCAAATTCCTGAAAGAAAGAAGTCCCAGATGCATTCAGCAAAAACAAAAGGAAATCTATTCATGAATATAAAGCATGGCTGTCTCTCCCTTCTTCTGCCGCTAGCTCTCCTCCAGGACTGAAACAAACTTCTTTTCTGAAGGAGAAAACAGCATATTAAAAAAAAAAGGGGGGGGAAGAGCTGTGCTGGTTTGTAAAATCTGATAAAATACAGGCAGGTCAATGCCTCTACTTTGACCAATTACAATTCTACAAGAGTGCAAACATCTTGAGTTCAGCCGAACTGTTCATCTGGCTTGATAGTTTTAAAGGGTGGGGGGGAGAGCACAAAGGGAAAAGTGGAAGCACGGAGGTCCCAAACATTTGGTTGGATATTTTACCTCCACTCGGTTTCAAAATGGAAAAGGAAACCTGTTTAGCAACCTACCTCTTTTTCTGTTTACACATTTTTCTGTATCTAGCCTTTATCAAATCAATTAAGCCTAGCACTCTCCTCAAATGATGAGCTGGGTTGGAAAACAGAATATATCATGCCTTTATTGATATAATTTTGCCCTGCTCTCAGCAAACTGCAAAAGAGGCCTGTCATGAACTAATATTTTCAAGAAAGATTTCCTCACGATTCCCCCGTACAGCGGTCTAAACCAACACCCTCCAAGAAACCTTTATTCCCCCTCCTTGGGTAGTTTTTGCCGAAGCTTCCCTAATGTTGAAGAGCCAAATTGTTAGGTGGCAACATTTCATGGGCTCTACAAAGCAACGTGGCCCCTCACGGCCACCTGGATAGCAACCACTGCTCTTCCTTAGAACTAATTAGCAAGCAGCTCAGCACCTCTCTTTGTGATCAACACCCCAGCTGCTCCTTTTATAGCTGTGCGGTCAACGACCTGCTATTCTGGGGTTGTGCAAAGTCAACCTGTTTGCACAATTATTAACGGCTGTCCTCTCGCAGTGGACAAACTCAGCGGTCGAGGGCATTTGAGTTCAAAGCCTCTTTTGTACCCACCGTGCTTTGCTTTACTCGCTGATGTGGAGAATTGAAGAGGAAAGTACCAAACAGGGAGATGCGCGTGCTGTCGTACAGTATCGTCAAGTACGTTTCGGAAAACTCAAAGGCCGAAGGGTATTGTTCCAGCAGCTGCCAGACACAGTCCAGAAACATCAAGAATAAAGGGGACTGAAATGGAAAAGGAAGGGCAAATCACAAATCAGACACATACAACCTGGGCAAATTTGCTCAGTCTCCTAAACTAAGGGCTCCCAACCCCCAGTCCTCAGCCCCGGTCCGGTCCATGGGCTTCCTTGAACTGGGCTGTTGACACACAAATCTCTGCCCCCTGACACGCTCCTCTGCGAGTGTGACACACCCACCTACAAGCGTGGGGGAGCCCACACCCCCCAAACAGTCCTAGAAAGGTTGGGGACCGCTGTCCTAAACCAAACAGAGCGACCATTGAAACTACATTCTGAGCATGAAGCTATCCTGGGGAAAATAGGTGTACAAAATGGAGAGCCATTTGAACAAATCCACTAAACATTTTCTACCTCTCTTCAGGAGATAAATTTTCATCCCAAACACCCCCACCAAACTCAGGAAAACTAAGAGCATTTCTAATCTTACTGGATTACAGCCTGCATATCTGCATATTCCCTGCTTAAAACGCTCCCTTCGCTCATGCTGTATGAAAAAATCCCCCAACACTGAGATCATTAAAACAGGGGCATCGATCCTAGCTTTGGGTGGAAAGCTGTTTGAGCCCATTTTACCTACAAACCGTCCCTTTAACACAGGCAGGCCTATTCTTTAGCTCCATTTACCTCCTTGTCAGATTTCTTCAGGTGATTACACCTATCCAGAAACGGATACCCAGCCATGACCCACTCCTTCTGAACCAGGCTCTGAAATCCACCCATGGTCCGGAAATAGGGATCCAACATCACTTGGACGAGGGAAGCCACGCAGCAGCTCAGGTCCCGGCCTTCCTCCTCTACAGTTGGGTGTTCAGAGGAATGTCAACGGGAAAAAGAAGGAAAGGGGAACAGTTTCACACTGGGAATTCTTGGCTGGCTGGTGCAGACTGAGATCTGTTTTAAAATCCCTACACATTGAGTCAGAATATCCTTTATATGCCAATCAATCTCTGGCGTAACACCTCAGTTTCCCTTGGATAAAAGTCCTGGGAAAAAAACAAGTGAGAGGAAGAAAGAGCTCTCTTTGTGCCATAGCCCAGGGATAAATACATGGGAAGGGATTTTATGAAATCCCACCCATGATGCCCAACCGTGCTGCCCAAATTTTTCCTGCAGCTTTGGCATGTTCCTAAGAAACCGAAATGCAAGAATAGGGCAATCTCTTTATTTTAAAAATAATTAAATTGCAAGCTTTCATGGAGGAAATCCTTTCTAAATTAAAGCAACTTACCTTGTAAAACTACCGAAACATGCTTACTGTCTAGCATGTATACAAGTTCTGCAGAATGCTTCAGGAAGAGTCTAGACCAAAGAAAAAGGAAAATTAATTAATTTAGGTACATCAAAAAAGACTGTAAGTTTGCGGGATGCTTTGCCACAATGATCAACCTCTAGCTATTTTTATTATTCAGTGAAGTTTAATTTTCCAGAACGAAGTTGCCTGTGTTTAAGATTCATGTTTCTACAAAATGTACACACAGAGAACGCTTCTGAGTTATCAGCCCTTCAAGTTACACATCCCTTAGCTGTATCTTGTTCATAACCCATCTAAGACGTAAGGCCGCTTGTTGACTCTTCTGGAAGCTTTGATTCCCACCTCTGGACATACCTTACATATTCTAGCCAACGTGAATTATCCAGCAAGGACAGCCATTTTTCCTCTGTTTCTTCAAAAGGTTCTGCAATTGGAAGAAATGATCTTTTCAAGAACAAAATTAAACTGTCTCTTCTACAGAAATTCCAAACAAGTGGCTTTATGAACTAGGGTTGTGTGGTAGCCATCCACAAAGTGGGATTCTCAGAGGTATGTCCTCTGGGGTTCTGAGCAGACCACCCCCACTTTACCCACGGAAAAGGGTCATGTCAGCAATGCTATGGTTAGGAATGTGAAATCCCAATTATACCCGGAAAGGTGCATGAGTCACCTTTTGGCCCGGAGAAGCTCTACATGTGCATTCCACCCCACCCCCAAACAAAAACACACACGCACACACACACACACACACACACACAGAGTGAGAAGTGTTTCATGGAAACCCATGTATTAGCTCTGCCCTATCTATCTACTACCCTCAAATGGCTGGAGGGGTTTTCTCTACTTCAGGATGCTTGTTCTGCTCATGCAGCCTTCCTGTGAGTTTTCCAGCGGTGACCGCCAAAATTTTGAAATAGCATGTGGGATTTAAACACCCAAAAAGAATCTGCATTCTCCCTGAATCAGAAGTATGCATTTGGAAGCAAATCATACTGCTTCTCTCTGTCTCTCTTCTCCCCCAACATTGCTGCTCTTGATTAAAGTCATTTTGCAAGACAAATGCTTTTTAAGTTCAATCTGCAGTACATATTAGAAAAGGGATTTAAGATTATGCAATGCAGTTGGAGTTAACATTTTTGAATTTCTGGCACAACCCCTCTGCCTGTCTCAGTACAGAGTGGTTCTCTCTAGGTTCACACCATCCCTACATACATGCTCAGCCCTCAACTCTGAAGACAACATTTCTAGATCAAACCACGTCTAGAGTACTCAAGTGGACAGGCATTTGCAGAAAGAGAGCGAAAAAGGTTTCAAGGACCTACCATTCACACACAATTGCTTGAGTTTCAAAAAGGCAGACTGGATTTCTTGGATGTTCGGTAAACCTTTGTCCAAGTCAGATTTGTAAACATCACTTCTCTGCGGATGACTACGAGTGATTGCATTGCATATCCTGCCATTTAAAAAATATAGTAAGAGAAATCACATTATCTGTAGTGTTTTCCCAAGGTTACTTTGTCCACCCTAGTCTAAAATGTGTTAAGCTTGGGGAAGATCCATGTGCATTTTCACCACACAACTCATCTTTTAGAAAACCCACATTGTGCAAAATCTCAAAAAGCAAAAGTGTGCTGCTTATATACCACCCCACAGTGCTTCAAGCACTCTCTGGGTGGTTTACAAGTTAATTATGCATGTTACACATTGCCGCCACCTCCCAAGCGAGCTGGGTACTCATTTCACCGACTTCAGAAGGATAGAAGGCTGAGTCAACCTTGAGCCGGTTACCTGGGACTGAACCCTGGGTCGTGAGCACAGTTTTGGCTGCAGTACAGCAGTTTAACCACTGTGCCACGAGGCTCAGGTTGAGATAAATGATGCAAATCAAACATCTGTATGGAATGCTGTATGAATTTTGTGGGAAGACTAGGAACAACTCCGAATAACCAAAGGTTTTTAAAGCTTTTTTGCTGGATAATGAGAAAACATTATTGAATTAACCATCACTCTTCTTTTCTGATCATAACCCACTGTACTTGAGGATGTGTTGGACCTGCAACACCCAGGGTCTCTCAGCCACCAGGGCCAAAACAGGTCACAACATCAAGAAGGCCAGAAAAAGGTAGCTTCTTTCCTTGCCTCGGCATAACTAGGAAGAGGTGGGGATGAGGGCAGGGTAAGTGTCTTGTGACACATCAGCAGCTTTAATTTAACACAAGCTTCCATAGATTATGATCCCTTTGAACGCTCACTGCTCTGGCTCACCACCCATCAGACAACAGGATTGTCTTTACCGTTGATCTATTTTTCGTTGCTGCATCGAATCCCTGATGTTGGCCATTCTCACAAGAGCACTTCCGTTGGAATGATTCCAGCACCACATCTAAAAGAAGTTGGAGAGAGTTCTTCATATTGTGAATACAAGGTGTATTTCCAAAAATAAAAACTACGTGTTCACCCCCCCAACAACTAAAAAAAACTCCAAACCCAACAACAAAATGCCACCAAACCTTAGTACAGGCTTGTCCAACCTGCGGCCCATGGGCCGCATGTGGCCCAGGTCAGCTTGTAATGCGGCCCAGTGCAATTTTTTATTTTAAAAGAAATTCCAAAGTTTCAAGTTACACTGCTGGCGCTTGCGGCCGGAATGCAGCTGGGGCACGTCACAACGGTGGGGGAGGGAGAGGGAAGGAAGGAGCGGGAGGGGAGGGGAGAGGAGAGGGGGGCTGTGTGACTGCATTGTGCTGTCCCCATCAATAGGTGGACCCCCTCCCGGCCCCATAAAGCCACCGGAGTCGAAGCTGGCAGCCTCTGCTGTCTGAGATCGCAGCTGCCGGTAAGCATGCTTGGAGGGGGCTGCAGAGGACGGCTAGGGCTGCCCCCCCATGTGGCCCAAACCAAATTTATGTGTGGCCCAAGCCAAATTTTCATCTTCTAATGTGGCCGAGGGAAGGTGAAAGATTGGACACCCCTGCCCTAGTAGCTTCCTGAGACTTAAACTTTCACTTAAATGGGCGTGATGGGTGTGTTATCCTCCTGTAGATGGGCAAAGGGTTTGGAGGGTGTCAGAACTGCTGAAGCCTCAGGACACACTACTTCCAGCTTGGCTTGATACATCCTGCCTCCCTCTCTGCTCTGTTAACACAAAATTGGGACTAGAGCCTCAAAAACTGTATGGGGGGGGCTATTACTCCCAGGTATCTTCCAGCTAGCTTGCCAACACTAGAACCATCTGTTCCATCCCATTCAACACCACCACAGCAGAAAGCTCTACTAGCATGGTGACGTGGGACACCCACACACACACACACCCCGCTCCCCACTGTGGACGTGGAGTTGACTTATTTCCGCATAAGCGACACCTGCTCACACAAACAGTCCATGGATGCCTCCCTGGTGTGAGCAGCAATGAAGTCAACCTCTGCATGCTACAGCACTCGGTGGCAGTCGTTTGACTTAAGAGGATACTTGCCAGGCGGTGCACACTAGCAGTTAGGCACCAGTACCAACTGAGAACATCAGCTTCACACTTACCGGCATGCGTCTTCCAGGGAAGGCACAGGAATACAGCTTGAGATCTTGATCCGCCAAAGAAGATGGCACTACAAAGTATTCTGGAAGACTGGGAGCAAGACAAAGGGCATCTGTAATAGCGCTGCGTAGAGGAATAACTCAAGTGTTTTCTTTATGTCATTTTGCATTTTCTGAACTCAAAACACAAACGTTCCAAGTTAAAAACACACAAATCAAAGTGAAAATGTTCCACCCTCTGGATAAACGTTCTTCTCATGAAAGCATCCTAGTTCTCCAGCCTCTTTGAAGGGAGAGGATCAGACAGATCAGGTAAGTGAAGAACAATCCATCTCCGCCTCTTCCTCCCAACTGTGAGAAAGCTTTAAACTAAAAGAGCAAACTTACCAGGTAGATATCATGTAACCTTCATTGACTGAACACACGCGCCATTCTGATGCACCCGTTCTTTTGATCTCTCTGTCCCAATCTGAGTATGTTTCAAATAAGGGTGTCTGTGGGCCACCACCACCACCTCCTCCTCCTCCTGGGTCTAATCCATTCACTTTTTTTGCTACAAGAAAAGTAAATGAAGACTATTTTTAAAAAGCAAGTTGTATTATGCAAATACACAGAAGGACACTCTTTCCCAAGAAATATTCTGAATTGCCCAATTTTAATGTAATTATACACAAACTAGCCCAGAGTCTTACAATGGCAACTGTGAAGGACAGACTACTTGCCAAGCTATAGATTCTAGACAACTGGGTATATATTTCCATTTGTGCTTGGCTACATTTGTGAACTTGTGAAGACTGATGACGATGAACAACATGCAATCAATGCAGCCTGGTTATTTCAAGGCAGCAGCCTCTACAATACTAAAAAGAAGTTATCACTGTTGTGAGAAGCATCAAAATTTTTGTCCCTGCTTATGAGTTGGCTCAGATTTCCTCTGTGATGCACAGTGAGTCTTCACATTTGTGAAAAGATCTGAACATAAACTACACAACTGTAAACTATGGTGGCTGTTCTTCTCTTGTGTTGGCTTTCAAGAGGTAGAAGCAGTGAATGAGTTGTTCACATCTTTGTGAACAATCCACCCCTCCTTCTGTACTTGCTAGGTTTGTACGCTGAGCTTCAGAAAGGCGGGGGGGGGGAGAGCTGGTTTGCACAGAGACACTTTGTGCAAATGCAGAAATTTCAAGCAAAAAAACTCTGTTTTATTCTCCAGCTGGAGGCAAAAAACAGCAAAAATGAAAAATCTGCTGTGAATTTATCATGTGCCAACTATGTACAGTGAATTATTTGTTTAAAGCAAATAAAAAATGATACAGCACGTTAAGAACAAAACTATAGCACACTTCTTCCCTTGGAGTAATTTTTTTTATGCAGAAAGGAACTGTTTTGGTTTGTTTGAATGGTGGGGTGCCCAATCATGTGAAACTCCACCCCGCAGCCAAAAATACTACAAGCCACAGCAATGACAACTACACTTGAGCTCCCTAGATTTCTCCAAGAGCTGCCATTGTCTGATGCGAGAAAACCACTCCTGGAACCTTCATTTAATCAATATTGACAGAATAAAATATTCTATATTCATAAATTCTCTTCTCATACCTGTTTCAGGCAACACATAAAAATGTCACAGATTAAGTCTTCTTATTTTTTTAAAAAAAAAACTAGCACAGAGCATACAATCTTCTGTTATCCCACCTACTATATAGCCAATTGCTTTGCTTTAACACTGGGTTTCTTGCTGGTTGATTACATGTAGCATCCCATCTCTTGCCAGGGGAACTCAAGGCGGTTCTCAAACAGTCTCCCATCCAGCCAATGGCCTGACTGACACATGCTTAACTCCAGCCATTCTGCTCCAAAATGTGCCTTAGAGGTCATGGCTGTATGGCCGACCAGCCAAGGATGCTTCCTACTATGATGCCCACCATAGAGATGTCAAGGGGAACACAGCCTACCAAAGGAAATCAGACCCCCCCCCCACAAGATGGAGGCAGCAAAGAGCACCCTCTCAGCAGGACCATCTCAGGGAGAAGCCCCGCGGAAACGGAAGAGTGCTGCTTGAGAGCACTCATACGGCCCAGTTCCTATGCATCTTGGCAGAGCATCAGCAGATATTCCAATCTCCAACTCTTCTGCTGAAAACCCAGCTGCCCAAGAAGAGTGATTTTTTAATCTCACCTCACAACCATCATGGCGACGCCACCTATATGGGCCATTTCTGCACCGCGCGTCTTTGCGTGCATCTTTCACAAAGAAATGTTTCCCCTATTCTGCAGTGTCAGTTCCTACTGCACAGCATAAAAGCAATTGTCCTCGTAACTCAGGTTGCGTCACTGCCGGCAGTCAATGATAAATGATAGTGGCCTGAAGCCAAGGGCGAGGAACCTTACGCTGAGGGCTTAATGTGATTTCAGGTAAGTTCTGGGGGGGGGCACATTAGACAGGCAAGGGGAGCCCAAGGCAAATACATCAGGGATTCTAGCTTAGCTCTCTTACTACCAATAATCACAGCCTTGAGCAAAATGTTTCAGACTTTTATAGAGAAGGGGGTAAAACGAAAACATGCAAAAGCTGGGAAATGACCCAAGCAGAGTGTCATGGAGACGGGTCACATGGCTGTCTGGGGAATCCCAGGAGGGCTGGTGCGGGACTCCGGGAGGGCAAGTTCTGCTCCATAGCCTGAGGTTCCCCACCTCTGCCTTGAGCTGCATATTATGTCTCAGAGCCAGGCGGTTCCTTTCCGAGACAACACTAGGAGAAGTCACGTCCCGAAGGCATCTTTTTCAAGCTTACCTAACGGACGTGGTTCAGTTGGAGACTGACGTTAAGCAGGGAGGATGTCCTCCAACTCAGCCAGGGAAGCCAAAGATCTGAGTGGGAAGGAAGAGCTTGGACTGCCTAGCAAGCCTCTAGGAAAAGCAGGTGTGGTGTCCGCAGTGGTACAAATCCTCCTGCAACGCCACCAGAAGAGAGACTTTATTGCCAAGGGGAACGAGCCTGGGGGAAGGCCCTTATCTAGGTGCCCAAATGGGATGCGTCCGTAGAGAAGATCCCAAGAGGAAGGGGCCCCAAGTCCCTTCGCTAGGACTTTTTACACACCTGGTGAACACAGGAAGATATTATCATTGTATTTAGACTTTCAGAAGAAGCTTATGGATGCTTAGAGAATTATTATTTTCCAAATGGCCTGTTGTCATTACAAAAGCCCCTGTCGATCTTGGAAGCCACATGATCCCTTAGGATCCTTCTTTGTGCCAGAAGCGTCGCTCTGCCAGTTACCTGGATTATTATATTTCTTGCCCACATATTCGAACGCAAAGAGAAGCTGAAGATCTGCTGGTTGGGAATAATGAGCGATTGCAAGGCATACCTGTACAAGGGAAGAAGTAAAAAAGATACGTAATGAACAAAAACAACTCCCACGACTGTTTAGCAGAATAGCACACTGCATAAAAAAAAATACAGTTTTAAAAACAGGGAAAAGCTCAAAATAAGAGTCTGTCCAAACATAGCATGAGACCAAAGCCCTCAAACTTTTGTGGCTGCAACCTGACCTGGCTTTTCCTGTTACTGCCCAAAATCTGCTTTTAGATTTAGCTTAAGAACAGGTGTAGCCCCAGAATAGGACATTCATGTATTACCAATGCAAAAACTGATACAGACCCCAAAATATATTACAATGTTATAATGAATTCCAATAATACATTATGTCAAGGCAGTGCCCTTTGTATGATAAATGTTTCATCTCTGTCAGGAGAATTTTCTATTATAAACATGAATGGGTGAGACTGAAATGGGACCTTTTAAGTTTCTAGCCTCCAGGATGAATTGCGTTAAGTGAAAACAGGTTAGGCTGGCTTTATTCTCTTCCTAAAAGCATGAGAAATCCAAGGTCACATTGGGGGTTCTGTTGGTTTGCTCTACTGCACATACTCCTAAGAAAGACCCTTTAACTGGGGAATAGCATTTAGAGACACACTATATATAAATTCCTTTTGACATGCTTCATCTTTATCAGAAATTGCCTACCACAGAGCAGAAAGGAGCAACTACAATCCCAGATTCCGAAAAGAGGAGAAAAGGCAAATCCAGACCCAGCGTGGGTAAACAGAAGAACTCATGTTACTCTCTGAACTATATAGCCTTTGTGCCCAACATGCTTCTTAAAACAAACCTTCAGCCTCACTACGAACAAACTATTAAAATCTATCTTGTTAGTCTGTTAGTGGCTTTTATCTGTAGGCTTCCGTGATTTGTGTAAAACATGTTATTTCAGTCTGAAATAACTCATTAAGAGTATTATGGGGTTTTCCCAACCCCATTCATCAAAAAACTATTTTTTCTTCAATGAATCTTGAGATCCTTTTATTTAAACAGCCTTCACCTCACCAATTCTTGTTCTAATTTGCAAGACACCCTTCACGCTCACCTTACAGACTGAAATAAACAAGCTACAGACAACAATAACCAGGGCTGAGCACCACTGCCGTATGGGTTCCTTAGTTGTTTGGAGGAAACAAAACTGGAACACCAGAAACAGCCAAAACTGAGTAGAAAACAATGGGTGTATTTATTTATTGTGAGGAATTTTAATGTAGACCCCAAATTTATATTCCTACTCCCAGCTTGGAACTGCTAGGTATTTACAATTTAGAAAGCAACTGGGGACAGGGGAGCTATTGTCAAGGGTCTTAATGGAAGCAATTTCTTAAAACCAGATTGCAAATGTCTTGGACAACAAGGAATGCCACAGAAAAGGAGAAAGGTCAACCTTTTTTCTGTCTAGTGCGACAAAACATTTCAATTAATCATTGCCCTGTTTCTTCTCTGCCCACAAACTGCTTACAAAGAAAAAAAAAGAGAGTATTTTGAGATGCTCAAATTAAAGCTGCCTCCCCCACCAGCTTTCCATCAGCTTTCTGTTCCTGCTGTCCTGAAACCAGCTCAAAATGGACCAACAGCAGATCTGAGCTTTGTTTTCCTGTCAAGAGGATTCTCTGCCCCAGCCGCTAACCCAAACAGGTGCCTTCAAATTGCTGTAACAACTGTAAAAGAGAAGCACAGAATAACTGAGTCGGAATGAGGCCTCTAAGGCCATCGAGTCCAACCCCCTGCTTCAACGCAGTAATCCAAATCAAAGCAGACATGACAGAGGATTGCCCAATCTTCTCTTGAATGCCTCCAACAGTAGAGTGCTCACCACCTCCCAAAGTCATCAGTTCCATCATCATACTCTTCTAACAGTTAAGAGGTTTTTCCATATTCAGCCTAAATCTGGCTTCCTGTAGTTTGAGCCCTTTATGATCATGAGATGGCTCTTGGTCGCTTACTGAGCTTAGTTTCACTTGACTACTAGATAGCAGCTAACATAGACTGCTCTACCTGCCTTTCTGTTAGACTATAAAATAAGTAAGGTTTAGATCCAAAGAACCACCTACTTCTTCCAACTCCACTCTGATCCATGCTCCTCCCAAAGAGCCACTCCTAAGGATTAGGGGGTCTACTAGTAGAACATGGGAGGATGTACAGAGTAGGACAAATAGTGAGCGAAGTGCTGGAGTGCAAAAGGGGTACACAAACACACACAGAGCACATGGACAGCCATGCACAGGGCACTGGAGATCTAAGCTAAAATGTGCAAATGTATGCTTTACCCCCTGCAAGACCATTCAAGTGGACTATACTGGCAATAATTGGGGGGAGGTCTCTGTTTGCCAAAAAAACAACAAAAACAAAAAAACAAACCCAACTTGCTTTTGCTCAAATAAAATCACCACTCCTCCCGTGAGAACCTCCAGAATCCTCCTGGAAGGCAGAGGAGGGCAAAGTGCTGGCTTCCAGATGCTACTGGTTGGCAGTTACAGCATCCCTCACCCCTGGCGAGGCTGGCACGTGGGCCCTCATCTCTGGAGGACGGCTGTTTGCTTGCCCCTGTCCTATAGGCTGATACGTTGATTTAAGGTGCAGCTGAGCCTCTCTTTCTGAGCCTTGACAAGGGAGGGAGGAAGGACCTGAGACCCAAAGCCACTCACCTCAGAGAAAGGAGCAACAGCAAGACAGGGCACCTTGCAAAGCATGTACAGTGGTGCCTCGCTTAACGAGTGCCTCGCTGAGCGATGAAATCGCTTAACGAGGCACTCTGGGCCATCGCTGGAGCATTCGCTCAGCGATGGCCCCTATGGGGTTTTTTCGCTTTGCGAAGATCGCTAAGCGATTCGCTTAGCAATCTTCGCATAACGAAGCCGGGGAGAACAGCTGATCGGCGGTTCCAAAATGGCCGCCGGAAGGTCCGCGCCGCATTTTCGCGCCCTGCCCTCGCTTAACGAGGGCGCGAAAATGGCGGCGCTATGAAGAAACATCGCTGAACGGTGAGTTTTCAAGCCATAGGAACGCATTGAACAAAGTTCAATGCGTTTCTATGGCTTTTTTTATTCCGTTTAGCGATGTTTCGCTATAGCGAAGGTTAATCCGGAACGGATTAACCTCGCTATGCGAGGCACCACTGTACTTATCTATTTCACAGAGTGCTGTGCCTAGGATAGGTAAGGTTTAGTCAAGTACAGCTGCTGGTCCTGCCAAGAAAACCGCATCCCCCACAGAACATGCATGACAACAAAATTCCAGTTGCACCATCAAGCACAATGAGTGTCTCCCCAGCTTCAAGAGAAAAGTGTTGCTTTTGATTTCCACTTAAAAACATATTACTTCCTTCAGAGCTGCTGACTAAAATCTCCCATGGCCTCGGTTTCCACTCCACTTACTTCCATTCCCTCAGCTTCCTCCCACACCCCCATGACTTGCCTTCCTCTGGAGACTTTTCAGATAGAATCTGACAGGAAAAACAGCTGAGGAAAAAAAAAACCCAGCAAGAAGGTTCATGCCCCTCACTTTGTCACCAGCTCATCACTCAAAAGAGTCAAGCAAATTCATATAATGCTGTTAGTCTGTTGCTGCCCCCTCCTCCAATCCGTTTGGCCCCTTCGCTAGCGACTTTCGGAGTCACTAAAAAAAACCTTGCTATTCAGGCAGGCATTCCAAAATATTATATCTGCGGACTCAGATGAATCTATTTAGCCTTAATTTGAATAATTCTGCCATTCTAAATGTTCTCATATAATTGTATTTGTATGCAATTCGACTGTACTGCTTTTGTATTTTATTATTTTCTTTTTTTAGTTTTGTCAAATTGGTATTTTAATTATGTTGTTTTATATTGTATAGAGTGGGCCTTGGCCAGATGGCCAGCATAGAAATGAAATGAATAAACAAACAAACAAACACATGCATGCCTCTGGGAGCTACTGGACTACAATAGCCATCACCACCACCACTTTCAGCTATGCTGCCCAAGGTTGATGGGAGTCAGAAGACAACAATATCTGGAGCACAACATCTGTTCTTCACTTCTGACTTGAGCAATGATATCGATTCACTGGACCCAGAAGCTTCTCCATTCGACAAATTACGAGTTGATATCTCTCATTCTGTACACCAAGGGGTTTTGTTTTTGTTGTTAAACACAACTCACAGCAGCTTGTTCCCCCAAACATACAAACTTTTCAAAAATTCCAAAAATGCATGTTCTAATCTGCTTTTAAATTAAAGAGGATTTGGAGTGGGATGTAAGACCACAAAAACCTAACCCATACTAAGAGCTATAGATAAAAAATAAACATGCTGGCACCAACCCTACACATAGTCTAAGGTACAGAGCATGTTGACTTTGCCTTGGAAACAACCATAGGAGACAGAAGGAAGCAGGACAGCCTCAGCTCTTCCCTTCTGTTTCTTGTAGGTTTGTTTGTGGCATTAACCTTCTTTCGCACTTTTTAACTTTCCAGCAGAAAGGGAAAAAAAGGTTTAAGAAGGCTGGCAACACATGCAAGAACTCACATGCCTTGGAGACCCATGTAAACAGTTCTCCCCCACCCCCTCAAAAAAATCAGGGATCCCTTTTCAGGAGAAAAGAACATATATAGGCTTCTTCCTCTTTCAGAAAAAAATTATGGAAGGTTAAATCTGAAAATATCCAGAGGGAAATACCATTGGGGGGGGGGAGCTGAGATTGTCAGGCTTCCAAGAAGAAATTATGACCTAACTCAATGTGAACAAAACGCCAGATCTGTGTGTCGCCTCCCACTCTGCTTTCTGTGAAGAAAAGGCAGGACAAGAAGGCACCGAGTCCATTGGTACAGATATATGATTCCTGATTTCCAAACCATGCAAGTTCTCCCTTTTGCTGGTTACGTCTTAGCCAGGGTTGTTCTCCTAAGGATCTGAAGCAAGGGTGGCAAGTGAGTTTGCAACACATTCTGAGTAGCGTTAGCCATATGCACCACCAAAGATGCGCAACAACCTCATCACGACTGATGCACGCTGCTATTGAAAAGTGGTACGCTCCCAGTCTCTGGCTCAGGGTTGGGATATTAGGCATGTTGCATCTGACCCTTCAAGCTTTTGTCATGTTCATCCTCCTGCCACAAACTTCGCACTTCCTGAATCATGGGCCTTCATTCCAAAGCTTACGAGTAACACCACCACAGCAGTATAAGCAGGGTGGTGCATTAATGCCAAGGAAACATGGGAAACTGTCTTTGTTCATGTGCACAGTGACTGTGTCCAGTGCTTTAAACATCTCATATTTTCATTTCAAGAACAACCACCGATTCTAGGTTGCTAAAACAGAAAACGCATTCAAGACTAGATTGACTCAGCCCATATCTATTTCAGGACATTAGATATTTACTAATTCTACTTAAAGAAACTCCACCAAATTCAAGACCTTGCCTCAACATACAACTGTACAAGGAATTTAAAACCAAGAGAGTAAATATACTGGTACAGTATAAGCCACACTGAATGGGCTTCTTGTTCTCTCTTTAGCCAAGCCCAAACATTCATTCAGCAGTTTTTAAACAAGAGCAGAATGCTCAGCATCCGCCAGAGAAAACTCTTGACTCCAACTTTCCAGGAGCTACGTGTGAATTTTGATGTCCCAACCTATAAGCACTACAGGGGTAAAGGACAGGCGCTGTTAGCACGGAACTAAGAGTTTCCATTTCTAGCATTAACAAACTTTCCACTATGAATGTCTTGGTCTAATACACAATTTGATTCCAGTCTCAGGAGTTTTAAAATGAATGGCTAGAGTATCTGATCCATTAATCCCCCAATTCTTAAACTGGAAGGTGGGCAGTGGGCACATCTGCCAGGACACATAATGCACCCTGGGAGTCTATATTGGGAGAAAGAAATATAAATGAAATGCAAACATAAAGAAATAGTCATGTATTTAACAATGAATCAAGCTAGCCAAAGAGGAACAAGTTAAAATTGCTCCCTTACTGGTGTGGCCTCAGTGCAAATGAGAAACACCGTCCCCTCCACTCACTACAACTTACAATCAAGAGAAACATCTCAGGAAATCCCGCCATGCCTCTCCCCAAATCACAGCTAAGTTTACCTTCGGTTATCAGACATTTGGATGTACTGCACCAAACAGACAAGAGGGCCTGATGCTAGAGGGATCGGGGAAAGCAAAGCCATTTAAGAGGATAGCCTTAAACATCAGGAAAAGGAGAAACAGGGTGCCCCCACACATTAGACTAGACTGTGGTAGAGATGCTGCTGCTTCTCCAAGCATAAAGTATTAAAGGAACAAAAGGTAATATGCTTTGGAAAACTGGCTGCCACAAAGGCAGTATGCTTGTACAATTCTAAAAGTTTTGAAACCATAACACCAAACACCGTTCAAGGGTTAAGAACACACACTGGACCAGTTCAGATGACTGTGTTTCCATCGTTTACCTAAGATATGTGTTGGACCACACCCTTTGCTCTTCCCTTTGCAGTCACACCACAATGTCTGTAAACCATAGCTTCCTGTTTCATTCAGATGGAAGAACCTTGCAGGTGCTAAGTTGGTGAACAGAAGTTGGGAACAGCGTACAAGCAAACACTGGCTGTGTTCATCCATTCAGATTTAAGTTCCGTTAAGCCAAGATGCATACACATTTTCAGCCTACAGAAGCAACCTTTTGCCTCTCCCTTTGGCATACCGTCATGACATCATAGTTCCTTGTTTTGTTTGAACCAAGAAACTGAGGTTAACAGCTTCAAAAGAAGCTTGAAGTGTAAGTGGAATAAGATCCTGGCCTGCTGTGAAACTGGTAAACCCTAGTTCTTCAAAGATATAAACACTACTTCTAGTGTAAGGAATGAAGTTTGTCTGGCCTTTAGCCAGAACAACACTGCACTGATATTCACGCTAATATCTGTGGACCATGGACACAAAGAGACATTCAAGACAAAAACTAGACCTGCGGCAGTACCTTTTTTGCACTTTCTGGTCCTGCTTCATCAAAACGAAACCGGACAATACGGAAGTCTTTGCAATAAATAATTAGTTCTGTTGGATTAAATTTAAGTTTTTGATTGGGGCCCAGAACCTTCTGTTTCCTTTTTGTGTCATTTACTGAAAGAAAAAAAGATTCAGAAGAGGCACAAAATTACATATATATTTTAAAAAAAAACAAAAAAACGAAGCATGCAGAACACTACCAGGAACTCAACACTAAAAGCATTCACTAAACAAGGAATTTTAAAAAGTGCACTGTTGCACAGTGGACTTCGTAATAAGCATTCACGTATCTCATCTCCCTCAAGCTGCCCTTGTCACACTCGAAGTTGAATTATAAAAGCGACCCTGGAGATATATTTTTTACGAAGAAACCTGCCTTCAAGTGGAGTTTGGCTCAAATAACTTTCTAGCTTTATGCTTCCCTTTAGAAACGTCTCGGCGCTCCTGTCCTCTTGAGAAAGCAGGCCAAACAGATCTCTGATCCGAGATCACCTGCCGAGATCATTTGACAAGGTGCAGCTTAAACCACCCAGCCCTTGTGAGGAATCTTCCCTTTGAACAGCTATATATATGCTCCTTATTTCTTAGTTCCATCTTATTTGAACTGTATGGCACCTCTGGAAGCCTACCGCAGGAGGCGGCAAGTACCGTATATCATGACATCGAGCTTGGCAGAAACACCCCAGAGGAGTCTCTTGTGGGTTTGCATTATCGACACACTGACATTTTTAAAGGCTTGATCTCAAGAGTGTTTCCCAAAAGTTGCAATGACCAGAATGATGTTCCTTGACATGAAAGAAGGCTCATAGCTGCAGCTTTATGTCACAATCCTGTACACATTTACCTGGTGGTAAGTTACATCCGATCAAGTTGCAGGGATTATGAACCAATCCATACATATATACAAGCTGTTTGTTGAACTTTAACTACACTGAGATAATTTTATCTTTGATAAGCAACCGTTTCATACCTACCTGTGACTATTTGCTCAATGCATGTTAGTGCAACATCATGTTCTCCCAGGAGAAGGTTCCTATACTGAAACTTCTGAAATAAAGGAGATATGCTTACAATAATCATCATTCTTATGGCTACTAATTTTGCAGATAAAGTATGAGCCCTGTTTTCCATAATCACATATAATCTTCTGGAAACTGGGATTTAAAATGTTTATAGAGATACTGGGCGGAATACTTAAGGAAGTCTCTTAGGGCTGAAATGGGTTGTACAGGATGAGCACCCTGACTCTTCCCCACCCCATACAGCACTCATCCAATACGGGCACTTCAGGACAGGGGACCCATCTTGGTCCAAGCAGGTGGTGTGGTTTATGCTGGTGCTCACAGAGGCCTAGGAGCAACCCTGCTGAAGGATGCAAGCCATCCCACAAGACACAGGCATACGAGTCTTCACACTGGATTTAGGCCCACCAGCTCACGTGTCAGTATACTGTGGGCATTTACATCCATATCCTGGCACACAGCAGTTGCCAGCATAAGCTCACCTGAAACGGCATGGGATCATCGGTAATGAAGGATATCTTGAAGTTGCTGCAAATGAGCTTCCCCCATAAATCATACTGGCTTGTATCAGTTGCAATGCATTTCCTCACAAAGTTCACTTCATTCACTACAATTTCACCTTGAAAAAGAAAGCACAAAATAAAGGCAGGTTAATTCAACAAATGAATGTTTGCTTAATGGCAACTGCTAGCCAAAAAAAAGTTCTTGACTATAACTTGTACTTTTAAGAAAGCTGATTGGAAAGGGGGGGGAAGGGCTGTTTTTAATACCAGAAGTATGAAACACAAAAATATACCTAAAAAATGAAATATGCATTCTAACCTGGCCTCCAAAACTTTTAATTTCAAGAAGTGTACTCGCAGGTTTAATCAAAAGCAAGGCATAGTACAAGATACAAAGCTACCTCTCCCGTTCTTTATTTCAAGAGTGCTCCAGAGTTTTCCTCATGCTGCCAAGTTTGTTTATATATTCTCTGGTTTATAATAACTAATAAATACACAATAAGAGGCTCCGCTTTCCAACGGCTTTAAATTCAGCCTTTAAATTCATCCCTGCTGGCCAGTCATATTACTTTCACATGCTTAACTACTGTTTATAACCCTGATTTTGTGCCAGCTCCTCCAGTGGTTACCAGTGTTCTTCCAGGCCCAATTTAAAGTCCTGCTTGTCATCTTTATGGCCCCAACTGGCTTGTGGCTATGTTATCTGAAGGACCAGCTGCACCTTTGTGTTTGTTTCATTCATTCATTCATTCATTCCCTACCTTTTAGCAACAAATCTCCATGCAAGGTATAATCAATCAATCATGCACCACTTTCAAGAAGGGAACACAGAAGAGGAAATGACTGTATATATGAGTAGAGACACTCACTTAACCATCTACACTCTAAACTGTTCAGGGCTTTGATAGTCATTATCATCAGCTTGACTGCAGACCTGTATGAATATGCCTGGCCCCCAAGACGGGTGCGAGGGGCCAAGGTCAGATACCTACTGCTAAAATCTATTAAGATACAGTCACATCCATGGCTGGCCTTCTCTGTGGTGGCCCCGTTTCTACTGAATGTTTTACTTTGGCATGTATACATAGGTCCCTCTGTGTTTAAGGCAAAACGAAGCGTGCTGCTTCAAACAGGCCATAAAGATTTGGCTTTTCTACTGTCTTCACAATTAAGCTACATTATACATTTTAGTTAACAGTATTTCATTCTACAGGTTTAGCAATTTATTGAGCTCTATGAATGCATTAAGAAGCTGGACAAAGAAAAGGATGACCAACCTTCCACTCTTATCTGCAAGGGTGGTTTAATATACCTAATTAGTCATCAAGCCCAAGGAAACTAACTATTCACTTCATCCTCCTAAACCAAACCTTTAAGATAAAGGAAATAGGATACACAGTCACGAGAAACAAGACAAAACCCGAAAGGTATTTTTGCATATTTGTCAGACGCAGAGTTTAGAAGACCATTTTCAGACAGGGAAGGTAAACAACAGAGCTATTTGCAGGTATAGGCCTGCTATAATGCTTTCTCTAAATTGAGGCAGTGCGGTTCCCTCCCCTTTCCGTTTCAAAGGCACAGACTGTTCCAAGTGCAGACCGGTAGTCAATAACATGTGACTTGGCCAGACAAAAGCAAATGCAAATGAGAAGAAAGCAGGCTGAATTAAAGCTGCCAAGAAGCTAGAAAATGCCCTACAGAATTACTTTGAAGGAATTTATACACATGTGCACTACTTTGGCCACTGAATTGCATCCAGATCTGATATCTAAAGAATTAATACAAAAGAATTACTATGAAATGTAAGTTACATTTTTATATTAAGGAAACACATAATCGGCTAGTCCTCTAGCCCAGTGGTTCTTAACCTTTTTGAAAGAAACGCCCCCTTGAGCCATTGAGGAAGTTATCATCGCCCCCCTCCCTGAGGTGATGATATCTTACCTACCTACCTACCTACCTACCTACCTACCTACCTACCTACCTACCTACCTACCTACCTACCTACCTAGTCTCCCTCCCCACCTGGGTGCGAGGCAGCGCTTCACAGGGCAAGGATGAGGACCCAAGAGACCCTTTCCTTCCACCCGATCCCCACTCAGTGCTCCCTTAAAGGAGGCGTAGCAGGTAGAAAGAGCTGGATCATCTGGCGGCAGCAGCAGCACTGGATCTACTGCCTGCACTGCGGCTGCAGTCGGCTTCACAGGTTTGGCTCGCTTCAGCACCCCCCTACAGCCCCCTTCTGTTCTTTCGCCCCCACACCGCCCCTTTTCGTTCTACCGCCCCCTGAAAAATGAAATCGCCCCTGGGGGGCATTATTGCCCACGTTAAGAACCACTGCTCTAGCCTGTTATATAACAGGCACCCCTGAAAGCATAGCAGGCCAATGCCTTACAGCAGCTGTGGTCCTGCTCCAGTATCTACTCAGACGATCTAGCTGGTCTTTGGATAAACGGAGAAAAGCAAGCCAGCACAAAAGATAGTGGTTCCTAAACACAGGAAATAACTTTAGTCAGCAATGTGAAATTAGAAACCTGGAATGATGGGGAAAAAAAGGGGAAGAGGCACTATGATCATGCATTCTATTTATTTATTTTACAATTACACTCTTCTTCCAAAGAGCCACAGCTACCTGCAAGGAGGACTAAGCCAGTAAAAAGGATGATGGGCCCAAGGTCACTTGCTGAGCTTGGCAACAGAGCAGGAATGGAAATCCATCAACATTGCCCACTCTCACCTACATTTCCTGCAGAGTCTCTTCCAAAAATCACTTTTTAATTAAAACACCATCCCAAGTAGTTGGATTCTTAGTTAGGCCAGACTTTTTTTTTTACTGTTTAAATCTATTATTTTTCCCAAAAACAAACCCTTTTTTAAAACAAAAAGTATTCTTTATCCCTCTTTTCTTTAGCGTTAAGAAGAATATAAGCACCTGTTGAATTAAACCCAGCAGATTATATAAACAGATAAATTTACTGAGCAGGGTCTACAGATGAAGTATGAATAAGACAATGCCAGCCAAAGAACCTGGCATCCGCCAAATGTTCTCTTGGGGTGATGGGATTTACATTAAACTACACAGTTATGTAAGTCCTCTCCCTTCTTAGAATTTTGAGATGAACCAGAAACAGTGGGACAAAGCTCTTCAGCTGAGGCATAGCATTTGAAATGACTTTTATGTACTGAGCCCTGAAGCCAGTTAAATACTGTACTGTTTATTTATATTGCATGAATGGGGGCAGTATAAAGAAAACTTGTTCATCTATTTTGCAGTAAGCAGTGGAGATAAATACATGGAACAAAGGGCCACTGTTCGTTGAAGATTCCTTTCACCAAGCCCCCTCCAGCATTTTTGGTTTGTTTACCGCTTCAGGGGTCTACATTCAACTTGTTGAGTACGCCCCCCAAAGAACAAACTGCTATACCTAAAGAACTGCAAAGGAATGAGTCTATATGCCACACAACAAAAGAGAAGCAACTGCACCAACACTACAGATAAATGCAACAAGACAGGTCAAAGAAAGGCAAATACAGTAGACATCTTCTAGCCCCATCTGAAATACCTTTTTGAAACTTTATCAAGATTTTCTTCTTTGCTACATGTTTCAATAGAAAGTAGTCTCCTACTTGCAATGACTCACCTCTCTTATTTAATGCTTTAAAATTTTTGTACAAAGCATCATAATCTGTGATTAAGACAAAAAAGTTACTCATTTCTTTGGTATGATTAATTCAAACTCAACAACTCATATGTTCCAATACATTTTAAGGAGTTGATATCACTGTGTGCAATCAACTAACAGGAAAAAATACTAGGATATGACCTGGCAAAAAAAAGCATGGCAGCAAAGCACCGTGAATGGTATTTTCATTGGAGGTGGGCCCTTGGGCCTCTTCATCTAATGAAAACCCAAAGCAAACAGCTGCCAAGTTGCAGGATTTACTCTTTCTTGAAAACAAACGTCAAAAGCAGCTCCCTAATGAAAGCAAGGTCTGTGGTCTTTAAAATGTATTGGTAATCCCAAGTAAATATTTACTATTATTATTATACGTTGAAACTTTTTAAACTGCCCTTCACCTTTATAAATAGAAAGGTACAGAAGCAGAATTCAAACAATAAAATCAAATTAAATGAATAAACACTCTAAAAATATGTCCACAAAATTAGGAATAGCAACAAAAACAATCAAGCAGATTAAGTCAGGCAATTAAAATGCCTTGGCAAACAAGAGTGTTTTAAGCGGGCAACGAAAGAGCTGCCCTCCCCCGTGCCAATTACTTACATTTCATCGCACGTATGCTCCATCTGTTCTCGGAATACTACATACCAGTTTAATCTCTCCCAACAGAAAGACTCCACAGGTTGAGGACTGGCCCAACACAAAATTCTGCTCAAGGCAAAGACCAAGGCCCCATCTCTCTTCATTCCAAGAACAAAAGCTGAGCGGACAAGCAGTAGACGCTTCCTTCAACCATGAGGAATGGGCAGTGTCCCACACCACTGGTTCTTAGCCTTTTCCATCATAGTACATCCCACTAATCACAGTAGTTACAAAATGTTAACAAGCATCTTGTTATTGTATTTCTCATTTACAGTTCACTTCTAAAGAGAGTGTTTCCCATCTTGAACTAATACACACTGGGATCCAAAAGAGGATGCGAGGTCGTGCCTGGAGCCCATGCTGGGCAGAGGTGAGCTGCCTCAGGCAATGTCTCTGTTTGGGCGCCAATTGTGGGTGATCATGGAACAAAGGAAGGCTAATTGCCTTAGAGAGAGAACAAAGCAGTCGACAGCGGATGTCTGAGCCAGCGGAGCCTACTGACAACACCCTGAGAGTTCTTTCATTTACTTAGCATGATTACATAGTATGTTATGAGAGAGACAGATAGGATACTAGTTACCTAACTGTAACTAGGATTGGCTAAAATAACCCTTTGATCTTATGCTCTACCTCTAAGCGAAAGGGCAGAATAAGGGGCTACCCTGCCTGCTGGCAGCTTCGGCTTCCTACCAGGAGTGTATGCACATCACTGAAATAGAATGCAGCCACAACCTTTAAGCAAAAGTTTCCCACATGTAGTAAGTGAACAGATTAAGAAAGAAGTTCCAGAATGCACATCTCAAGACCTTATATATTGTACTATGCTATTTTATAGCTGTTTTTAGGCACAATGTCAGAACTAAGCCAGCTCCAATTCCTAGCAGCACCAAGCAAATGTATATATATCACAGCAGAACAGCAATTTACAGCACACTTAATTGTATATAGATCCTAACCACCGAACACTTCCTACAAACAAATACAAAGGATCGCAATGATTAAACCAAGGGTTTGTTTCTAAACCCAATTATGGTCAAGGAGGTTTTGGTCCTCACCAGCTGAATATTAAAACTGAAAGGGTTTATTAGCATGCACCGAGTATTTAAATGTAAATTTCCTCTAATCCGCTTCTAAATGAATCTTCTGTTCAGTGTGCTCAACAGATATTCCAAAGTTCAAAAGGGAAAAACACTGTTCAGAGGAGACTCTACTTGTAAGCTCATGAAGTGCTTTTTGAAAATCCTTTTAGGGAATTTCCATGAGCACTTGCAATGTGTGAGTTGCCCCACAAGAGATTCTAGAAGTAACTGCACACTGCTTTGTTAACTGATGCCATCTGTTCACATTTCATTCATTTTCCTTTCCCGGGAATTATTACTTAAGATGCAGAAAAAAGTAGCAAATTACCTTGGGCAGTGCTACAAAGAAGGCATTTTTTAATCATTAACTATGGCCACCACTCTATTTGGACGCTAAACAAAAAGTAATGGTAGACAACATTCAGCAGACACGCTTGCCTTGGGACTATTAAAAGTTAAAGGAATTGGGGAGAAGCTGAATAAGGAGCGAGATAGTTAAATAAGTTGGCCATTTACCCAGACAATGTACAGGCCCCCAATCTGCTCCTCTGAAATATGCACAAAGTAAACATCCCCCCTCGGGCACAACAATACTCTTACAATCCGGACAATGCATCCTAGCATTTGTATTCTATGCAAAACATTTCACAGATGGCTGAATGAAGCAACTTTTAATGTTTTTAATGCTAACAAGGATTCACTCTGCCCTTTTCTATACCCTATCCCTCATACACCTGTTCTGAAATGGAAATCCAGAACGCTCTTCCAGACTGATTCAGCTTATGAGAATTCCCAGTTTTACAGATATAGTCAGGGAAATGCCTAGCTCTGCCCACATCCACTGTTGCTTTATTTGCACGATGCTGGAGCTTGAAAAGGAACTGCTCTTCCTACTTGTGTGTAAGATCTACATGACAGCAAGAACCCAGATTTGCCAGACCTCTCACTTCCATATGGACCCTGTGCATTAGTAAGAACCTCGCTTCTCTGGGATCCTCCAACATATAACATGAATAAACGGATTATGGAGGGTGGGGGCACAGCTAAGATTTCCTCTCTAACCAGGCTAATGAAAACAGGAATGCCGAGGATCACTTCAGGTTCTAGGGAATGCCTATCAGAACCATAGCAGCACTCCACACTAGGCAAACACAGACGTTCACAGTGCTTAATGGTTTTAACATGCCATAAAATAGCTGAAGGTCAATCAAAGTCAGTAGACAGATTAATTGATTTACACGGGGTCCTAAAAAGAAGTAACAATGGTTGAGTTTCCTCTCTTTCTTTTCTTCAAATTAAATACAATTAATATGAATACTTTCAAACATATAGTGGACAGGTGCCTTTTTCCCCCCTTTCTTGCACACATATGCACACAAGAGAATAAATATTTTACTGTGGTGCACCTCCTGACAAGTGCCTACTTCCTATAAAAAGGAAGCAAGCCTATTTTTTAAAAGTCCCATTAGGGACGTGGTGGCGCTGTGGGCTAAACCGCAGAAGCCTGTGCCGCAGGGTCAGAAGACCAGCAGTTGTAAGTTCGAATCCACGCGACGGAATGAGCACCCGTCGCCTGTCCCAGCTCCCGCCAACCTAGCGGTTCGAAAGCATGCAAATGCGAGTAGATAAATAGGGACCACCTCGGTGGGAAGGTAAACAGCGTTCCGTGTCTAAATCACACTGGCCATGTGACCACAGAAAGATTGTCTTCGGACAAACGCTGGCTCTATGGCTTGAAGAGCGGGATGAGCGCCGCCCCCTAGAGTCGGACACGACTGGACAAAAATTGTCAAGGGGAACCTTTACCTTTACTGTACTGCCCCATTAATACACAAATGAATGTCGAGGATTCAGCCAGTGACCACTATTATTTGGCAGTAACGAACAAAGAATGGAACTCTTTACCATCCTCCATGTTAGCCTAACATGATCCACTAAATCATACTGAACATGCTGTACTTTTTTCCAGGATTTATGGGACAGCGATCTGCCATGTGACCCTTCAGGCAGCACTCGTTTGCAAGAGCCAGCGTGCACCAGTCCTGATTATGCTGGTTAGGGCTGCCGGGAGTTGCCGTCCAACACCACCTGGAGAGCCACAGTTTGCTAATCCTGCCCTTACAAAATGCCTGAGGATCAATTCCCAAATGCAGCAGAGCCCCAGTTGCACAAGACTGATCTCCTACGAAAGCAAAATGCCTGAACTATACAGCACAAGGCTAAAGTTTACTTGAGGTTATCATACCAGCTGGCGAGGGAGTCAAATCTCCTTTTTATTTTAACAATGCGCCTTGTCTGCTCAGCAGCACAAGTGGCTCTACAGGAATTCCGAAAGAGCTTCCAGCCAGCAGCTGCACATGTAGCTCTGTGTGCCGCCCACATACCCATTTCTGGAGGATCATGACCCTTATCTATTTTATACATTGCACAATGATAATCACAGGTGACATCTTTGCCTACATGAGCTGCCAGAGAATCAGGAACACATTTTGTTCTCATCTGTCACCAAGTCAGCCAGAATAACTGTCTACATTGGAGTTGCAAAGTTTAACAGGGTTATTTTAGCAATGATGCAGGAAAGTCAGTGCAACTTCGAACTCCTTTCTGCCCAAAATCAATACACGCTTTTGGAGTCTGACGAAGCTGCAACCAGAGTAAAGTAACAACCAAGAACAAAAACCTGTTTTAGGGAACTGAAGTAGCCATGCATAGGGTTCAAAGCATATGCACAGATAATGGAACACTCTCAATTTTTTTAAATGGAGACTCAGCTTATCTACCCATAGAAGAGGAAGATCAATTGTATGGCACTTTGGACTACAGGTAGGAATGTCCACTACGTGTGTTCTCTGCCTACAATCTGAAATGGTAAAGTCCGGACATGTGTTATTGACAGGCTTGGCCTCATTGGCATGTCCGAGTATCCCCTAGCACTTTGGCTCCTAGAATTTCTGTTCTGTATGGGAATGGAACGGAACGCAAAGAGTATAAGGCACATGGGCAATGTGCAACTGCTAGTCTCCTGTAACACATACATCAGGACAGACAATTGGCATTAGAAAGGACTGGTGACTACATGTTCTCTCACAACACTGACTGTTTAAAATACAGTACCCTGTCTTTGTTCCCCTGCTGTGCAATATACCACACAGGCCTATGACACAACTTCCAAATTCCACAAAAAAAATATGATCTTGCATTTGAAGGCAGTATAGTAGAGTAAGGCCCACAGTGGCAAACTATATTCTGATTATTAGTTAAAGCAAACTTCTGCTAGGTAGATCCCTGCCAATGCAATTTTAATTTGAGAGAGAGAGTTGTTAAAGTTTAACTTCATTTTGAAAACTATTGCAAGTAGAAAGGACAAATCCCACATCTATCTCAAGAAAACTACCACTACTAAGTGCCAGCCACAGTTCAAAGGCTTATCCAAGAAATCAGACCCCTGCAAGTAGGAATAAACACTGCAAATGGCGCCATCTGAGAAGAGAGACATCTCCTCTCCCATGTTAGAGAAATGCCAATACCTCTTCTAAGACAGGCACAGGCATCTGCTCACACAGAGAAGGGTTTCCCAGACTTGCATAATCCAGATCTTCTTGGACTGCAACTCCCAGAAACACTGGCCACCACAACTGGTGGTGAAAGCTTCTGGGAATTGCAGTCCAAGAACATCTGGGTTACCCAAGGTTGGGAACCACTGACATAGAGAGTTCTGCCTCTCATATGCAAGTTGAAACAACCGAAGTGAAATATATTGGCTTGCACTCAAGTCAAAAAGCTAATGCACACCTCTCTGGGAGTAAGGCTCACAGATATTGGTCAGATCTTTGACACACAGATATAGGGCTGCACTGCAAGATATCTTTAATCAGGTGAATGCTCAAAAAGGCAGAGTTCCATGCAATTTATAGCATGGGGGTTGGGGGAAAAGAGATGGGAAAATGCTTCAATCTTTGTAACACACGGCTTTGTTATTGAAGATGAGCGTAAAGCTTAGCAGATTGGTCTTGCTTTTAGTGTTTACCAATCTACAGAATCTTATAGGCAGACTTTGTTAAAGGAGGTTACAGCTACACAGAGGATAGGAAGCTCACAAATCATTCCAACCTCAAAATAAACAAAGTAGTAATTTAACCCCATGCATAGAACCACAAATGCAATGTAGCTCTTAATATAGAACAAGACACATTATAACAAACACCATTCCCACAATTGAACTCCGGTTTAGAATCAAGTTAACTACAAAGTTGCATTTATGGTTAACATATTTATAGAACAGTTACAGACAATGAAGGGGAGAAAAGAGAGAATTTATATCCTGAAGGTTTCCTAGTTTGGGGAGTAACCATAACAAGGGAAAAAATGTTCTGGACCAAAAATCAAGATCAATATGAATTACTGGTTTTTTAAAACAAAGAACATGGACCAACTCCAAACTGAATTTGCAGGGTTTCCAGTCCGTTTTCTGAATGAGCACAAATAGTAACTGCCAGTTACAGCAGATTAAACATACCTGCTTCCAACCATTAGTCAGCAAACAACCCAGAAACACATTTAAAGCCTTGACCATAGAGCTTACTTGTCACTTGCACTACAGAACTCACATCTGTTTTAAAGTGTCAGCAAGGACAGGCTTCCCTCTTTTTATAAATGGGCAAGGACACTAAAGCGATCTCACTTTGCTGAAAATTAAATGAACCAGAACTTGGGTGACACAAATGGGAGGTTGTTATTGGGAAGAAAACTATTGGCCCCACATGTTGGAAAGTCCTCCAGATTTTGCTGGACTATGAGTCCCATCTATCCTCCACCAGTGGCTATGCTAGCCACGGCTTAATGGGAATTCAAGACTCACACCACCTCAACGTTTTCTCCCCCAGGATTTCAGAGGAATCTGTGTCCCTGATGCCCTCAGAGTCTGCATGCCTGCTTCACTTTTCGCAAGACCGAATCAGTGGAGAGAACACCACTGTGGGTCTCATAAGCTGTTTCCTACAGCTGAAAGGGAAGGGAAAATCACAACCTGTGTCGTCTTATTTGCTCTCTACAAGAGTGACTGACAGAAACAGAGTGGAATACAGTGCAGCCGTTGTATCTGGCTGCTGAGGGGCATGTTTATGATGGACAAAGAATATACAGTAAGGCACTAGGCCGTGGGGGAGAGAGAACAATCAGCTGGAAGCCATGAGATCAGCTAGAACGGACAGGTATATTCTAGCTCCTTCAGAGAAACACTCTGCTGTGCTTCAGATGCATTCACCAGGGTTAAGGAATGTTTTAACTCAGTGTTAGGACTTAGTTTAAGAGGCCTCGGGCAATTTGCTATGAAGCATATGCCAAGGAAACCCAAAACAGGCATAGCAACTATTACAGCCAGCACTGCTTTAGCTGTTATTAGGAAACTGGCATGAAATGCCAACATGACCTAAAGGAGAGATGTGGGGAGGGACAAATGGCGTTTTCTAGCCCAAGGGCAAAAATTAGAGGATTAACAGGCATGTATGTATGAAAGGATCTTCAGGATGTGCTCTAAAATGGGTTCACAATCACATTTTTCCAAGGCCTGTTTGCACTCTCCTTTTCTCCCTTAAAACCACACTGCCTTCCAGTGTGTCAATATACTCTAATCTCCTTTCAGGCAGACTGTAATTTGCAGGATCAGCAAGCTTTAAGCATGATCTGTTTTTCAGCTCACAATGACTGCCTCCCACTGCTGCCTGCTGTTTGAGAAATGCTGCAAAAATGCATTCCATGGGTCACAGCTTTCATGGCAATGGAGGCAGAAAGCAGCCCCATTCCTGAAAATTAGGGAAATGAATTCTAACAATCTAAAACAGGTATCACCCCGTAAACTACCACAGAGACAGAGTGGCCTTATCTGTTTGCACTGTATGTTTATGGAGTGTCAATCTGAAATTATTAAGGAGCTGCCTCCTGGGAGACACTACACCTCCTCCAGTAGGGGATTCCTGAGGCTTTTATCAGCTCACAACTCCGCAACTATTCTCACCCCTCAAAGAGTTTAGGAGTGCATGTTCTAAGTGTGGAGTAATCTCAAATACCAATAAATCACAAAGCATGAAAAACAAGGCTGTGTGCACTGTGGTGGAATGTCTACTATGGGAGAATGCAGCTGTGCCGCGGGCAGGACAAAGCAGCATCCCTCTGTGCCTGTGAGCACAGTTCTGCCCAAGGGGAAGGGCTCAGCACAGACATAGTGCCACCAGAACACCCTGTAGTGTCCCTTGCACAGAATAATTACAGTTGTGTTTGGACACTGGCCAGTTTTCTTTTCTTTCACAGATACAACAGTTAAATGTTCTAAACCACCTTTTGAACCATTCAGTGGGTGTTTTTTCACTTCAGCTCACGTCCAAACCACTGCTGAAAGGATCAAACAGTGCATCGGGCAAGGCACACGGATGTCTAACTTACGTCCTTGCAAAAGAGTTCTGTACACCCCAAAGGCAGTGTACGTCAAAAAGGCGTATTAGCAGAACAATCTGTACACAGAGGCCAGTTTTGTCACTTCCTTGATCAGTTCTGAAATAATTAATATATACTTAATTTCTCAGCAAGATGTGTGAACAGTGTGGGTCGCCTAACATGGGTTGCTTAATTTCACAGTGGGTATACTGAGAAATCAACATTCTTCAACTTCCTAGTTTGGAGAGGAACCATAACAAGGGGAAAAAATGTTCTGGACCAAAGATCAAGATCAATATGAATTATTGTTTTTTTTTACACAAAGCAATAGATGCAATAGATTTTGTGGGTTCTTGGGGCAAGACTGATGAAAGCATCTATTAAAAAAAAATAAGGATGGGAAGCGTCTGCTTTGCTGCTCAGTTCCTGACATTCAGATCGGTGCTCATGTCACTCTAAGCAACTGTGAAGATTAACCGTAACAGAGGAGCTTTTGTAGCAGTGGCAACATCTGCTGACCTATATGCTCATTATCCTCCATTGAAGAAGTGGAAGAGAAAGTATGAGCACCTCAGGTATTTAAAGATCGTTACACGAAGCTATGAACAAGTTCTGGCTTGGCTCACTGGCCAACTCACTCCTTCTTCCACCACTGACCCCACCCTTTCCAGTCCAATAGGAAGTGCAGATGACTCAGGAAAGGGAGAGGGGCTGGGCTCTGAGCTGGTCTTTTTCACAAGCAGGGGCATTCATGCAAAAGGAACTGCAAGGTGGAGGGAAGCGATGATTAACATTCTGAACATAGCCATCTCATCAAAGAGTGGACAACTAGGGAAAGAAACAAACCTCACAAGAAAGAAAACATAATGATGTGCATTAAATGTGTGCATAGCATTGAACAGGATGTAAACCAAAATCAAAAGGTGCAGCGCTCAGCGCAAGCACGAAAGAGAGCTCCAGCTTCAAAGAAAACAGGTGTCCAGATGAAGGCTAAAACTTGAGGGAAAACAACATAAAAGTGCTGTGAGATGTTCAAGACTGCTAAATACATTACTGTAAAAGAAAAGAAAAGCTGTAACCCAGTGACAGGCACGCAAATACTTACCTGGCAAAAGAATTGGCTCTAACTTCTTAAGCCTCGGCTCAGGTGTTATTTTATCTTCAGCCTGAAACACAGTAGCAAAGGGAGAGATGCTCCTTTTAATCCTTAAAATAACTGGTAAAAGCTTTGCAGAGTACTAGTGTGAAATGCTTGTTTTTAATTAAAACGGCCTGTGGACAATTAAACAGGCATATACAGATAGCTCAATAGTTTAGGTATTCGGCTGCAGAGCCAAAGGCTGGGGGATTCGATTCTTCACTGTGCCTCCTTGACGGTCTGGACTCGATGATCCACAGAATCTTTTCCAGCTCTGCAATTCTAAGATTATAATTCTAAGTATTATTATATCAAATATTTTAGAAACCACACTGTTATTGTTGTGTGCCATTGAGTCAACATATGGCAACCCTGACAGGGTTTTCATGGTTTGTGAGACATTTATCATTGGTAGACCACCCCCCAGAAGTCAAACACATTTGAACCTAGGTCTCCCGAGTCCTTTTCAAACATACTATCCATTGCACCAAACCAGTTTTCCCCCAAACTATAAAAATTCTGTGGTTCCAATGAACAGTCTGGTTCCCAATGTGGTGTAATGGACAGACTGGTGGACTAAGACTCTGGAGAACAAGGTTCAAACCCCCACTTGACCATAGAAACTCACCAGGGGAGTGAGTAGAACCACTCTTTAAATATCTCACTTACTTGAAAGTCTTGTTAGGGTCACTATAAGTCAGTTCTGACCAGTTGTCCATCTTAGAGCACGGAGGCAAATTTTTATTTATTTATAGCATCCATACCCACCCCTTCAGTAAAAGACAGCATTCAAGACAGCTTACAAACTTTTTAGAATGTAATTATTACAATATTATCATTAGATAGCCTTTGTACAGGAATATTTCTAGCCTGTGGCTGCAGAAAAAACCTCTAAAAAGCTCACCCAACAACAGTACATTTATTCATCAGAGGCGTGGTTCAAAACATCTTATGTATGCTTTTTTTAAAAAAGTAATCACATGGACATGCCCGTAACTCTTGCTGTTCCTTATTAAAATTATGATACAGAGTTGGTTGTCTGTAGCAGACACGTTCCATGCACTGATATGTGTGTGTGTGTAAGACTGACCAGGTGTTACAAAGAACAGCCACATTCAGATAACACAGCAAGTCTGAACTTTATCTTATTGACAATCAGCAGCACCAACCCAGTGCCTCTGCTTGTAAGGAAAAAAAAGTGTTAAAACTGACAGACAAGGGTGCCCTGAGAGTCAGCTCTTTGTTTTGCTTCCCTCTTGACAAACAAGATAAAAGCTACAGATTAATCCCCTGGCTGACAGATTTGGGGAAAGACAAACCAAAGAACCAGCTCCCTGGCTGCTTCCTACCTTACAGCAAGAAAGCCACAGACACAAGACCCATGGCTTGTTTAGCCATGCCCATCACAACACTTAGTTAGTGTGCCTCAATACTATGTCCAAACAGGACCACAGCCTTACTACTCTTTTGATGCATGCAAAATATACAGTACATAGTGGTATACTATATATCACATATTGGGACGTAGTGGCGCTGTGGGCTAAACCGCAGAAGCCTTTGTGTGCTGCAGGGTCAGAAGACCAGCAGTCGTAAGATCAAATCCACACGACGGAGTGAGCTCCCGTTGCTTGTCCCAGCTCCCGCCAACCTAGCAGTTCGAAAGCATGCAAATGCAAGTAGATAAATAGGGACCACCTCAGTGGGAAGGTAACAACGTTCCGTGTCTAAGTCGCACTGGCCATGTGACCACGGAAGATTGTCTTCGGACAAAACGCTGGCTCTATGGCTTGGAAACGGGGATGAGCACCGCCCCCCCGAACACGACTGGACAAAAAAAAATGTCAAGGGGAACCTTTACCTTTATACCACATATTTCTGTTGTGTTCCATATTGCATTATTTATTTAATGCTGCTCTTTGACCATGTGAGAGTGAGTGAGAGTGAGAGAGAACAAACATAAATATGTATACTGGTAGATGATAGTAAAATATGCAAGAAATATTCAAGAAATTATATCTTTGCAGTGTGCTTGGCAAGGTCTCATCAGCAACAGTATCTCCGATTCAAATAAACGCACCAAGGCAAATCAGTGATCAGCATAAAGCAGATCATAATTTTGAAAAAACTTCTTCAGTCATTTTGAAATCACATAAGCACTTGGGAACAACCTGGCCTTTGCTGTTTCGTATGCATGTTTAATTTGACGCTGTAACTTACATTTTCCCTCAAGGTTTGTATATACAGCCGTGTCTATTATTTTTACAAAAAAGGTAACAGACATGGTAAATATTTATTGAAATAAACCTTCTTTGCAAGCCTTAATGACAACCAATGAACACTAATCTGACAATCTCTTTTAAACAAGAGAAAGAAAGAACCAGAAAGAATGCTACATTTTGTTACTTTATATTTATCAGTGTTGTCAAATGACACAACTACAGTATGCAGAAACAGAGAGAGTGTTGTTTTACATCAGGGACTGGAACATCTCCCTGCATGATTGTCTCTGATCAAGGAGTGAATAATCTGCCAGAATCCCCCCTTCTTTCTTGCAGTTTCTAGGAAGAACTCCTTTGGTGGGCCCTCCATTAGACACTCTTGTCAGAGTAACATGGTGTCATCACAGGATGCAAAATTAGGCATAACTGCCTAGAAAAATTGCCATCACCTCAGGAAGGACAGCTTCAGGAGAAGGAGTGATGGCTGCACAGAACCTCCCCATCCAGGTGGCTGACAAGCAACAGTAAGGGAAGATACGGGAGGTCAGGCAGTGGTAAGAAAGCAGAGGCGGCTGTGTAGATGGTCTCCTCCACTTCTCCAGTCCTTGGGACCTCGGGCCACCCAACGAAGCCAACAGGACATGTTAAAGGGAACACTTGTATACACGGTTGAATTATGTAAATTAGGTAAGAGGGCATGATGGCTGCCAACTTGGACATATCAACAAGGCAGAGAGCCAGTGGCTATTCATGATGTCTATGCATTCTCTCTAGTGTCAAAGACAGCAAGCCTTTATAAAATCAGCTACTGAGAACACGATGAGGAGTTCTGGAGCCCTGGAGGGCTTCCCACAGCCCCCTATGAAGAGGATGCTGCACTAGGCAGGCCCCTGGTCTGATCCAGCGAGGTTCTCACCTGCCTTGTGGGCTTCTTAGAGGTCTGCCTCTGGCAGGGTCCTATGGCAAAACTGGATGCTAGGCTAACTAGGCCTCTGTGACCAGCAGGGATCTTTTTTACTAGATAATTCAGGTGGGGCTCACTGCTCAGCACCTGCCTATGTGATAGAAACAATGGAGGTGATGTGGCCTTTCTGAGCTGAAAGCTTTGCTCGTCCCCAATTTTGTCTAAGGGTGGGAACCACTGCTTTAGACTTTTAAAAATATTTAGCAAGCAAGTACTAACAGGCAGATGTATCAACTTTTTAAAATATTCAGGTTGGTCCATGCATGTTTGGATAAAAGAATACCCACCCTTTTAAAAAAATCAGTTCCTGCCCCACATTTTCAAATTATTCACACTGCAAAGCCCACAAATTCTCTCTGTGTGTGTCACAGCAGAGTGAAAGCATACCTGATATCCATATAACATTAGTGTCAAATAGCTTTATTGTTGTCATGAAAAGCTCACCTTTCAATTTAAGGAGGGAACAGTTTTGCGTGGCCAGCATTTGCCTATCTTAAAAGGATTTGTGTATTTGAACAGCGGTTTATATTGCCAGAAAGTGCCGGATAAGTCTCTGATAACAAAATCCCAATCAAGCAGCATTTCAACCCTTCAAACGAGATAGACTTTTTTAAAAAAAAAACCTGACTCATTTGTTTGGGCACCCTTTTTATCAATTAATTCCCACAGAGTTTTGAAAGGCCAGGGTTCTTTTACAGGTGCTGTTTCTTCCTTGCTCAAGAGCCTCACAAACCAACCCCCCTTTTTTTCTTTTTCTTTTAATTTTACAAACCACAGGGCTGTGGAGCAGAGCCTCTCCTCTGCAGGCAAGTTTCCACCTGTCCCTTTAACCAGTTTACTTCATTGGGGCTAAACCCAGTGCCCCAGTCCCCGAATCCAGCAATTCCAGAGGGAAGGAGAGATAAATGGAAGGCTCATCCATCCGAAAGTGCAGGAAGTGCCCTGGATGGGAAATCCATGCGATTCTACGAAAACATTTACTCACTTACTTATTTTTACTTTGCCTTCCTCTTTAAAAGGACGCAAGGTGGATTATAATATCATTAAAAAGACAGTATTTATGAGCCCAGAAAGGATGGGGGGCAAGGTAGGTGTTTCTTTTGCAGGTCTCCTCAGAAGGCAAGCCTTGCTCCCTGAGGAAGATGCAAGGACACCTCTCTGGGTTTACACGGAAGGAAGGCTAAGCAGGTTTAAGGAGCGGGGCCTTGCCCCCTTTTTCTGGACTACAACTCCCACAACGCTGCCTCCTTTTTTGGGGGGGAGACTACAACTCCCAGAATTCTGGGACTTTCAGTCATCATCATCAACAACAACAACAACAAATAAAGCAGCGTTTTCTCCCAACTCTACTCAGCTGCCCTGGCGGGTTGGCCAAGGGGGGCTTCCTCCCGAGTAAGGGTGCCCGGGGGCGGCACCAACTCCCCTTCCTCGCCACCGCCCCTGGGAAAAGCGAGGCCATGGCCTCCTATGGGCTTCCTCCCGAGTAAACGCGCGAGGGAAGGCAGGCAGGCAGGTTCCTCCCGTGCCTGAGGGCGGCAGCTCTGCCTTTCTTCCCTCCCCTCACAGCCTCTCCCAATAGGCTTCCTCGCGGGCAAGCGCCTCTGAATCCCCCCCTCTTCCTTACCTGAGGCAAAAGGTACGACTTGAAGGTCGCCTTGGGCGGCTTGAGGGAAAACATGACGGGGCACAAGGCGGCGGCGCTTCTCCCTCCTGCCTTCCCTCCTTCCCTTCCCTCCGGCCGCCCTTCTTTCCCTCAGAGCTCCCGGGCCGGCCTCGAGGCCCCACCTCGCGACGGGAGGGGGGAGGGGAAGGGCGCCGGGCGCAGGCTCCGCCCCCCCTCCCCGGCCGCGTCACGTGCTCCCTCCTCGCGGCTCCGCCCAACCGGACCGGCAGCGCCTCAGCGGGCCGGAGGAGGCGGCCCCTCGGCACGGGCAGGGCCAATGGGGAGCGCGCCCACCTGCTCCGCCCTCTCCCTGTAGACGTCACTCAGCTGGAGGCGGGAAAGAGGGCCTTACCCCTCCTCCTCCTCCTCCTCCGGTATCCTAGCAACGTGCGCGCGGCCAGGTTTTTTTTTTCTTTTTGAGGGGGTGGAAATAGGAAGTGGGGGGGAAAGCGTTCGCGGACGGAAGAACGGAGGGGACAAACTTGTACCCCCTTGACGGAGCTTCGCATTGGGGGAAATCTCTCCTCCCTCCACGGCCCGTGCTAGGCTCGGAGACCTTCTTTCCACTCAGGTCAAGGGGAGCCGCAAAGGGTTCTGGGAGAAACCGGGAAAGCGCTCCTTTGTGTGTGGGGGGGTGCGTGGGGGGGAGTACAGTATTTTGGGACATTTCCCGTTCAATGGGTTGGGAATTCTTTATCCCTTGAACCCTAGGCAGAGGTCTGATTTTTATTAGACGAATAAAATAGGTAGTGAAGCAAACAAACAAATAAATAAATAAATGAGCAAGCCTGCAAAGGTTCGATTTCATGGGCGTGGGGGCATGTCAGATGGGCATAATAATAATAATAATAATAATAATAATAATAATAATAATAATAATAATAATAATAATAATAATAATAATAATAGTAGTAATAGTAATAATAGTAATAATAATAAAAATAATAAAAATAATAAAAATAAAAAGTGCCTCAGGGATGACACACAGGATGGTGGCCATAAAGTGGGATACCAGCCTTCTAAACACAGAGTTGTGTGAATCCTTGCAACTTGAAATAAAGTCTCTGGAGTTCGATTCCCCCGATGGAGAGCCAGCCTGGGCGGCCTTGGGCCACCTGCACCGTCCCAGGGATCTCCCCCCCCCCCAAAATAAGAAAGGAACTGGGAACCATTTTTGAGGATTCTCTTAATTGAAAAAACCTCTGGCAAGGGGCACCATAAATCAGACTCGACTTGATGGCACAATGATGATGATTATGATTATGATGATGATGGTAAAGATGAGGATTCGATCCCCCTTCCCCAGACCTCACAAATAGCCGTGGCTCTCATCTCTTCACCAGGATGGGTGTCCTTGCGATTTCATGACTTGTTAACCAGCAGGAACGCCCATTGGACGCTGAGGTCGTAATTCATGCCCGGGTTCACAGCTACAAAAGCGACAAAGCACTGTGTTGTGTTGGCAGGAAGTTGGACCAGCTTGTTAAAAAAAAACACCCTCCCACCAGATTAAACCTTGGCAATGTGACCATCCTCAAATCAACCTCCCCACACCCAAAAAGTCTTGCTGAGTTTTAAAACAAACCAGTAAATGGTCCTCTGGTTTGCAGTATTCCTACCCTTCTGCCCTTTACAACAATTATGTTTTAGGAGAGAAAACACAGCAAAATTAATTATTCTAATATTAATTCTCTACACGAGCGTCATCTGGGCCTATCCAGATGGGCAGAGTGGTGGTGGGTGTCACATGGGGTTTAGATTTGTGTTTCTCAGAAAGAGGCAGAAGGTGGGGCCACATAAAACCCCTGAAGGGAAGCTGTCCAAAACCTTGTGCAGAATCATTACCTTTTTCCCCCAGCTACAGGTGAGTAGTGTTTTAGCCCCTGAAACATCTAACCCACCTTTGTCGTTTTCTCTTGCCTCCTCCACCATCTACTTATTTTTAAGAGGGACACTGACCCCAGCTCAATACACCTACAGAACATTCACATATTGTTAAATACCCTGAAGAAGAAGGAAAGATGTTTTCTCTGATCAGGATGTGTTTCCCGTTAAACCTGCATCAGTTTTTTTTTCTGGCTCATTTAGGGATGGTGGACTGCCTGATGCTCAGTCCTTCCTTCACCCCATTCAATTAATCCAAGACACTTAGTAGCCGTCTGACGCATTTCCCCACTTAGCCAGCGTATCAAGTCTTCTCTCCTTCAGCTTTTTTTTTTTAAAAAAAGGAGTAATTTTCCATCATTTATTTAAAAAAATAAATAGCAGATTTATTAATGTGCCAATATCACATACAATATTTTCTTAATATAGGTTTTTGTTTTGTCTTTTTAAATCACTATACATAATAAAGCCGTACAAACATAAGAAAAACTGTAATTTAAGAGAGTTCCGTAACATTGGATTGTTGAAATTATTGAAGAGTAATGATTTTAAAAGGTGGAATATGGAGGCTGAATTAATACACTGCTTTATAATGTCATCAGAAGAAGCAGCACGCAATATCTTGCAATTTGTGCACCCAAGGACTTTGCCATTCTTCAAGAGGTGCAGCTCTGTCTCCCCCAAGTTTTGGAGGAACCTGTGCTTTCTCTGTTTTTTGCTGATGTGTTGTAGGCAAACAATGCAAGGCATCTGCATTTTTTAAAAATATATTGTAGTTCTATAAACCAGCACACAAAACCAAGTGTTAATGCCATTACGTCAAACTGTTTTAGAGGCATAAACATAGAAGAGCAATGCTACCCAGTTTCCTTCTAGGTTGTTGTTTCAGTCAAATCTTAAATTATGGGACAACGGGACCAAAAATGATGTCTCCAGCAAGCAAAGCCCTTTCGTTAAAACAGGACAGAAACAACTTAGAAAGAGAGTTGCTGGGTATTTGGTTGCACTCAACTTTGATCCAGAAATGCCTCGGTCATGAGTGCCTCAATCTCCTGTTTTTACTTTTTCCCCAGGGGTGAAGCAGGGCAGCGCACTAGGGAAGGCTGGACTTTGGTCTTCCTGCTTCAGTGGTTTTCAGGAATGAAATGCCTCAGGGGGCCAGGGGCCAAAAAAGGTAGGGTCCACCTTGTGACTTCAGTGTGCAGAAAGAAGAGAGCCAAGGCAATGGAATTCACAGGGAATGGTCCCAGGATCCAGCTGTTCAAACCTTTAATTGAACTATACAGCTTGTGAATATAAAAGTAGATTTTTGCTCAGGTATCTAGGAGTTAAGCTAAACCTCTGAACAGTACTCTGTGAAAAATTAACTTCTCCGTTTCTGACAGCAGAAACCCTGTCTGATTTAGCATCCTTAGCATGTGTGTTTAAAAGAAGAATTAAAAGCAAGGGCAGTAAGAAAATCACTACTGGAACAGAAGGCAGGGCACAACATGGAGGAAAATGTATGCATGTGGCGGGGGGGGACATTCAACCTTTACATAATTAAGAGTGGTGTATTAGACTGCTGATCTGGCAGTTGAGGGGCTAGACATCCACTGTGTTAGCAGAACAAATACACAGATACATGCTTGTCACATCGACGGAACAGCATGGCCTATGTTGTAGGCAGGCACTAGGAGTTAACTCCATTCTTAAGTCAGCCTAGCCTCCAAACTTAACCATCCATGTTTCCTCTCTAGGTAGATCCCTAAGCAAGTGTTGGCTAACACTTTCTGCTCAACATGAAGCAAAGTCTTGCTGGTCCGCCCCCCTCTGTCCCCTTCCCCAACAGACCGAGGGAATCCTGCCATTTTTATGTAATGGTTTCCACCGCTACAGAGTGGAAGGCAGGAGGTAACCATGGAACCATGATCTGTTGTGATGTCCAAACTGGACCACTGAATACAGGAGGCTTTTCTATATAAATGAACTGCTTTATTACGTAATTTAATTTATTAAAAATAATTTATTAATTGAAACATTAACATAAACCAGGTTAGTTTGTCCACTAGTTGTCAGGACTTGTTTTGCTGACACGTGTGCCCATCAGCACAACCAGCACCTCTTTAAAGAGTGGCAGTGTGGACTAGGTAATAGTATGTTAGCATGGTTTGATGGAAATTCATGTTTGGAGAAGCGGCTTTCTGGCTGATGTGTGCTCTGGCTACTCCAGCGTGCAGTACAATCATGTTGGCTGTTGCTGCCCTGCCAGATGTGTGAGCAGGCCAGCGGATGTGAGCAAGAAGTGGGAAGAAGAAAGAGGAATGGCCACGCTCAGTTTAAATATATCTCAAGCCCAAGCAGTGGTTAGTGGCTTGGTCTGTAATGTAGCAGCCCTTTTTCTTTTCTTGGTAAAGTGTTTTGAACCACTTCTCTTTGTTTAAAAAAATCACTTCCTTCTCAGCTTCTTCTGAAATAGTTGTATGCAAATATCCTTGAGGTGCCTCTTGGACTAACTAGTCTCCCTTAAAAGTGCATTAGAGCAGCACACTAGAGATCGGCATGAGCTGCTGACAGTTCATGCCGGTGCATTTACTGGCTGAACGGATGTTCCCAGTACCCCAGCCCTGCCTCCTCTGGCAGCCCCCCGCTCAGAAGCAGCACCTGGAGGAGGCGAGGCAATGAAGCTGGGCCTCCGAGTGGCAGTTTGGACTTCTGCCATTCTAGATAGTAGCAAGTTAGCAGCGTTTGATGGAGGCAGGGCTGGGAATTGGCAAACACTTGTTCAGTCCATAAACGAACCGGCATGAAGCGCCAAACTTACAGTTCATGCAAATCTTTTACAGCACACAACTCACTGTAACCCAAAAATTGCAACCCCAGGAGTTCTCTGAAACAAAAAGCATCTCATCAATATCTTTAGCATATATTGTTATTAGCCGTTTTTTCAGAAGGTCACAGTAGTTTTGCAATGCCACACATTTAAGGCAATTGGCTCGATTTGACATGATTTTGTGAAGAATATGAAGGCCTACAGGATTCATGGAAAAAGCGTTTTTAGAAAGATGCAGTTAGTTTGGACAGTTTAAGACTGGGAAAGCCAGGCTGGGGATAAAAGAGGGACAACTGCACCCTTTTCTCAATAGCCTTGTTTGTAAACAGAAAAGGCCTCTTCTGGAAGGGCAATCCGGCTTGGAGGCGTCCTTGGCCCTTTCCTAGAAAAATTTCCAGGCTCCGGCTTCTCACAGCTACTGGTCATTTCTTCCCCTTGCACCATTCCCACTGCTCATTTGCAAGAGCAAACACATTGGGAAAAGTTACACAGAGCGTAATGTGTACTGAGTAAGTGGCAGGTTGGGAAAAAGTTAAGCCATTTTTCTCCATCATTTCTCTGATCATAATTGCTCCCCACCACAGGAAATGACTTAGTCTGTTTAAAAAGGGCCACCAAGGTAATGTTGAAAGCACCTGGATGTTATGTGCCTAGTTTTGCCCAGAGACATAGGGGAAGATTCGTGATCCGATTTTTGTTCACCTTCTACTCAAGTTTCACTAAAAACATCACAGTCTTAAGATGAGGTCATTTTGCACCATTTACTAAGTAAACATGCTGGGCCGGATCTGACCCAGGCGCTGTGGGAGGCACCATTACCCAAATGCCAGGCATTCATGGAGCTGGAAGAGGTTATCTTTTTGGCCTACACTACAGCACCCAGAATCCCCTTATAAGCACAGCAACTGGCCATGCTGGGTGCTGTTTTCCAGGTGTTGTGATCCAAAAAGAGTGACTTTTGCCAGCTCTGCTTTTGCAAAAGGAAGATATGGTGACCGTGACCCTTTGGCGTGCGTGCTCTAAACTCTCTTCTGGGTGGTTTGATTCTACCGCGTTTTCCTGCAGCTGGAAAGGGGACGGCACGGGACAGGGTGCTGGGAGGTCAAGAGAAGTCAGCGACCCACTAGCGCTTTGTTGAAGGACGGTCCTTTCTAAGTACCCTAGGGTGAACAGAACTGTCATGATCTGCAGTTGTTTCAGATTTTAAAAGCCACTGTTATTTAGAAATGAAACCTGCCGGCAGCCTGCCCCCTGGCTCACTGCGGACATCAGCATCTGATGGCCCAACGGGTGAAAGATTCCACAGGACACCATTGCCCACGCCCCTCCGTGGCATCCCTTCTTAGAGAGCCCTTCGTCCTTTCACCTGAACCAGGGAGAACAGGACCCGAACATGTCTCCAAAGGAACCTGCGGCAAACAAGCAGACACCAATTCAACCTTGGCGTGCCTTCATTCAGCTGTGTTCTGGCTTAACTAGGCAGCCCCGCTTGTCTCCCTGTCCGCTGACGAGAAAGGCCATTTTAGCACTCCGTTTCTGTGGAGGCATTTTTCTGCTCTGCCGTTCCAGTCTTGCAGGCTACGGTGAGGCTGCTCGCGCTGCTGGCGTGTCCTGGTCTGTTCAGCTTGTCTTTGACAGACTTGGCTTTCCGAGAATGGCTATGTAAACTCTTTGAACGAACCGATGGAAACCCGTAAGTCCTGTCGTCAGAGTTGATGAGCAGCTGATGGTCTCCATCCATCCTTTTTGTAACAGGTGAAGAAGGATGGGAGGCACTGAGACCCACAGCGTCCCCAATGTCGCTGTCATCTTCCGTGTCGGTCAGGAGCTGCTTCCGCTCTGCCTGCACCTCAGCCTCGGCCACAATCCCAGGATATTCGGGAGGGGGCTCACTGGCCAGCCTCTGCTGGACCTCGTACTTCCACTCGGCAGTCCACTGTTCGATGGTCGAAGGGCACACTTGGTCCATGATGGTCCTGTATTCCTGGTCCATGAGGGCCCAGTTGTTCACGCCTCCAACCACCTTCCCTCCTTGTGCAAAGATGTAACTCCTAGACTTCATCATGGTCGCCTGGCAGGCATTGAAGGTTTCTGAGGGATAGTATCTCATGGCTCTCGGTTTGTCCAAGGGATAGGAGATGGTGGCTTCCAGTTTGGTCCTTTCCATTGCTAAATGAGCATTCTGAAACCCTGGCCTGCTTTCGGAGGGCTCGTTCGGCATGCTGTCTGTCTGACGGAGGGTCTGGGACGTCTCCTCGCTCTTGCCCTGTTCCTGCGGGTCTCCCGAGCCAGTGAAGGGCCTAGAGATGTTCGTCACCACATCCAAGGTGTTTCTGCTGTGCTCTGCGGAGCCCACTGGGTTTGAACCCGAGGAAGAGCGGACGCTTCCCTGGCGTTCTGGAGAGAGCTGTGACTTTGAATCTGCTTTGCGCAGGGCCAAGGCCGGCGACATGGGGGGCACGTCGTCATAGGGGAGCTCGTCTCCCTGGTAGCGGTACAGGCCGTAGCCGTCCGAACTGTTCACGCTGCTCTGCCTGAGGAGGTAAGCCGCCTCGCATTCGGAGGACGCCCGGGAGCGGGTGTGAGTCAGCTCGGCTTTGTCGATCCCCGCCAGTTTCTCCAGGGCATTCGCCATTCGGCCAGAGAGCTCTTCCAGCTGAGAAAGGCGAAGGTCGACTGTCTGGAGAGAGGCTTTCATGAAATGTTCTCTTTCGTTCACTTCTTCTAATCTCATCGCCATGTTTTCAACTCTGTAGAATCCAAAAGGGGAGAAGCAGATTGATCAAGGGCAACAACGCATCCTGCCCTGCCTGACCTCTCTCTCTCTCTCTCTCTCTCTCTCTCTCTCTCTCTCTCTCGCATGCCAATGAGCAGGGTAGAACATCAACAGAGAACGGAGAGGGGTTGTCTGCTCATTCTTCCACTTTCAATCATTTCAGCTGGTAGAGTATTGTTACCATATTATTTATGAATACCCTAATTTTATTATAATGCGTTATAACAAAATGAATTATAATAATACCAAGAAGAGTAAAAGCAGTGAGCCTAAAGTAGCCTACAAAGATGGAGAAGACTCAGAAGACCTGGGTTCAAATCCCTACTGGGCCTTGGAAACTCACTGGGTGACAGCAATGGCAAAACTACTCCTTAAGCATGTCATACACTCGAGAACCCTATATTAGGAACCTCATAAAACAGATGCAAACTGACAGCACATAAAAACAAGAAACATGGTTCCATTTTATCTGTTACTGTTCCCAATCATCACCTGTTTGGTTCCTTACAATGTCTGGAGTTTTAGATGGTGGTGGTGAGGAGACTTCTTACGTTCCACACAGCCCTGGCCAGCCTGCGACTTTCAACTCAACTCTTGCTGCCTCCTCGCCCACCACCTTGAACAACAGAGACTCCAAGCATTGCAGGATCATTTCTTCTCCTTGGAAGAGGGGCTAAGCCACGGCCAAGCAACTTCAGTCCCTTTTTTTTTAACCTTCCCTTCCCTTGATCTAAGTGTGAAGCATGAACACAGCCTCTGACACAGAGGGAAAAGGTCCCTCAGTCAACAGAGTTCCAAATTAAGGAGATGCAATGGGAGCAACTATGGAGGGCAAGGAATGAGAAGGAAGAAAAAAGTAGAAAAAAGCGATAACATGTTTAACATGTTTATTTTCCATGCTAATGATTTTAAAGAACTGTCGCAGAATTACACCAAATTATCCTCATTTCTCAGCTTCTTTGGGATCAGAGAAAGACGGATGGGGAAGATATAACAAGAGTCAGAGTTGTGAAACTTGAGTATAGTCTGTCTAAAACCTACACATCAGCACATCTCAGGAACCCAGAGTGCTGAAAATAAAAACAATGAATGCCTAGTAATTAGAACTTTTAAAGGTGGCTTTTCCTTCTGACAAGGAAAGAGTGCTTTTAGTTTTAAAACTCTAAGTTATCTGAGGCTTCTCTCAACATCTGCGAGCCATGTGCTGACATAATTGCTTCCCTTTTGCCCACTGCTAATGGAACAATTTCATCTGGTACCTTTCAGAAGTCACTCTGATACGTTCGTCGTTTGATGATTGTTCTTCATCCTCTTTTTCCCGAAAATATTCGTCAACGCATTGTTCCTCAAATTCGTACAATTTTTTCAGCTCTTCATCATTTAGAAAGAGCTCTGTAACAAATTGTTAAAATATATATTATTGTATTTGTATTAATACAATATTAATACAAATAATTAAGAGAGTTTAATTAATTCTCTCTCTATATATATCTTTTTTCTACATCACCTGACAAATCCCATAACTTTAAAGAAATACCTGTGGATGTGTCTGCATCTGGTGCAAAAGGTGCTAGATCAAATTTCAGACCGTTAAAATTCTGTTTTTCTCATGTCTAGACTATGTCACAAGGTGTCACAGAACCATGGAGTTGGAGGGGGGGCGTATAAGGCCCCCGAGGGGCTTAGAAGGCTCAATGCAGGAATCCAGATCAAAGCAAATCGGGCAGATAGTTGTCTAGTTTTCCTTTGAGTGCCTCCAGTGTGGGAGCGCTCACCCCCTCTCAAAGTCATTGTTTCCATTGTTGTACTGCTCTAACAGTTAGGATGTTTCCCCTGATATTCAGCTGAAATCAGCTTTTAGGGTGCTAACTGGCTGGGTCTGCCCGCAGGCCCTTATAATCGCCTTGGACCCACCCTGCCCACCCAGCCCTTCATATCGCGCTCAGCCCGTCCATGGGGGTCAGAGGCCGGTAGAGCACCCTTCTCATACTTAGCCCTCGGTCGCGCTCGTCTTGCTCTCCTTCTCTTTGCTTCCTGCAGCGGCAGCAGAGGCGAATGATGATGATGTAAAGGTGGCTGAAGATGATCATGGGGGGAGGAAGCACCGGCCTGTCGTGAAAGGTCATGATCAGCTGATACCGCTGGAACTTCCAGACCTGGTTGGAGATGGACTTCACTTCAAAGAAGGTGTTGCTGCAAGAGAAGAGGTTATGCCATGGTTACGCGGGTCTTCGCTGCCGGCCTGCCCTCTGAGTGGGGACGCTGCCCTGGGGTGTGAAAACGGCTCTGCCTGGGTGGGGTCCTCGCGGCCATGGCCGGGCTCAGCTCCCCACAGGAAGGACGGCTCACAGCCCCACAGAAACCCCTTCCTCTTAGGCCTTTGTGGGCTTCGGTCGAGCATAACTCAAGGGGCGCTTCCTCCTCATCCTGATGCAGGCCAACTCACATAAGGGCACAGTGGCAAAAAAGGGAGCTTGCCAAACTCTCTCGAGGACCGTACTGGCCCCGGGCAAAGACAGCTCTAGTGCATCACTGGCCAACTCTTTGGAGATGGGGAGAAGCCCTTCTAGCCTCCAACTATGCTTCGTGTAAACCGAGGAAGAGCACATTTCCTGATCTGTGCCCAGTTCGCTATCACTATGATATCTACTAACTGGAGTTTGGGTTTATAATAATGCTTTGAGAATTTACAAAACCTGCCAGAGATGACAGTGGATCCAAGTACCCTCCTGTGTATCCAGGGTGTGTGTGTTCGCACCGACATTTGTACACCAGTTTCTGAAGTCAACAGTGGCTTCCGCTCTTTTATCCACCCACCACCACCACACCCACGTGAGCACAACTGATCTTGTAGATAGGCTTGTTGGTAAGTTGTTGCGATTCTTTTATCATGCTGTAGTTGCTAGGAAGGTGGCCGGATAGTTCAGAGAGTTAAAGTGCCTAGCTGCTGAGCCAGAGGTTGGGAGTTCAATCCCCCACCATGGACTTTCTGGGAGAAAAGCCAGCCTATGTGGCCTTGGGCCAGCTGCTCCGTCCCAGAGCTGCCTCCAGAAGAAGGGAAGGGTCAAGCACTTCTGAACACGCTCTACCTCGAAAACCCTGGAAAAGGGTCAGCATAAATCAGCGTCCAGCTGCAGGCACATTGTTAGACTTGTTTTTATTAGTTGCTAAGTAACTTCCAGTGATTTGACACTGTTTCCCTTCCTTTTAACTTCTTCCTCCTTAAAATTTCACCATCTTCTCAGCCCTACAACTAGCACGTGACTTCTTTTTAAAATGCATGAACTCTTCAGTGATGGAGCGTTTTGCTGCAGACAGCAAAGTAAAAGCTGGCATGCCAGCAAAACCAAGTTTCAAAACATGGAACTGAAATCAGGGACGGTGCCTGGGACTATGCTATGCATCTGCGCTCCCAATCACCTCTCCCGTTTGGGATGCAGGCAGCAATGGACAAAGGTGCGATGGGATAGATAATAATGGCTCTCTTTCTCTTCTCTTCTCCTTTCCACCTCCTTTGTGTGCGTAAGGGCAAATCAGCAAATGAAGCACAGTCTCGGCAGGAACTAATCCAAGCGGCTGCTTCTCAATGCCCCCACTGTTTGTCGCTGCAAGAGCTTTTCATGCCTCCCACAGTTTGCAAATTTGCTTTGTTTTGTTATTGATCTTCTGGACCGAAAGCAAAGTAAAAGCAAAGTGTGCCACTTATATACCACCTCATAGCACTTAAAGCACTCTCTGGATGGGTTACATTTTTTAATTATGCAGGCTACATATCGCCCACCCACTCACCCCCAGCAAGCTGGGTACTTGTTTTACTGACCTTGAAAGGATGGAAGGCTGAGTCAACCTTGAGCTCCCTACCTGAGCCCACTGGGCTCGAACTCAGGTTGGGAGCAGAGTCTTGGCTGCAGTACTGCAGTTTAAGCATTGCAGCACAAGTCTCCTCACGATAAGATTTTTCTGCAAGTCTGATTGCTCAGTCACAAATGTCTGCTGAACTGTGCCTCTGAAATACAGATGGCCCTCCACCTTCTACCGACAGACTGTGGTGTAGTGAGCAGGGTGTCAGACTAGGACTCAGGAATATGGATTCAAATCCCTGCTTCGCCATGGAAACTCTCTGGGGATGGTAGAAAATGGCAGAATCATTCTCCAAACAGGTCGCATACTTTGAAAACCCTATTCGGGAATCCAAGTCTGAAGTGCCTCTATGGGAGAAAACAGGAAAAGCAACAGGCGACCCCCTGTAGCCTGTCACTTGACCCTCATGACTTCTGGAAAACACCGTTGATTCTGAAAGCCCAGCATCTGTCTGTCCCTGCACGAGACTTCTTATTGAGAGGTGAAAAACGAGGGGAAAAAGCCTCTGGGGCAGGAAGGGCACTCACTTGAAGACAGCAATCAGCAGGTTGACCAGCAGGATGTTGGCTACCAAGAGGTAGCAAGCCATGATGGCGGGAGTCAGCCAGGCACCGGGGATGCAGGGAGGGAGCCGCTTGCCATCCTCATCATAAAGGTTATCCCCACAAGGAGCTGAGGAGAGATTGGGAGCAGTTTTACAATCAAAAGGGCGCACATGATGCATTGGGGGAAAGACAGACGTAGAGGTGGCTCAGAGCTGTTGCGGAGTTTCAAGCCTGTGTCCAGGAAATCCTTCCTTCCTCTTGGGGAATCTGGGCTCCGATCAAACCCAACGGCTGCTCAACCACGCCTTCCCTCCCTTCTCCCTCACCTGGACAATTCTAATATAAAACACAGCCACCCCAATGGGGGCTTGTCTGCTGAGTTTGGGGTGGGGTGGGGTGCAGCCTACATGGGTTGTGGAAGGGGCCAAGGCACCCTAAGGTGACAAGTGGGTGGGGCCTCCCATGATCTGAACTTCACGACCCCAAAATTATGGAGACTCGTTTTCTTTCTTATCTGGCGTAACTCCAAAAGGAGGACTCAGGAGCTGAAGTCAAATGCATCCTGGGGTCAACATTTTGGAGAGATTGAGCTACTGCTTCTCATCTACTATCCTTGGGTCCGAGGCTGGGAATTTCAGGAGAACTCGGAAATGCTCTTATTTGCACTACAGCTCTCAGGAATGCAATGTTTGCTAAAGCATTTTGGAAATCATTGTCAAAAAGTAACTTTTTCCAAGCTGGAGATTCCATGGGGCAGGGCCCAGGGGGTCACTTTGGTCTTTAAGTAAAGGGATCCCAAGGTTTGGGTAGGTGTTTGTTGCATTTCAGGGCAAAGGAGACTCCCCAACTAGTGTGTGTGTGTGTGTGAATCCCACAATCCCATCCACAGAAATATTTAATTAATTTGTCAACTCCCCACAGTGAGAGACTTACGATTAATTTCCATGGCGTAGACTACACAGTGTTCCGAAAGCAGAGAATGAAGGGGAAAAACAATTAGAAGAGGGAAAGTGTGATGAGAGGGCGAAGAACAAAAGAATAATAGGAAAGGCGAGGGAAGCACACGACTGAAGTCGCGTCGGCTCTTCAGCTGCCAGAGAAAGATAAGACCCTCAAATATTAGAACAGGCAAGATACATGCTCTGAAACAATGCCCCTGTCAGGACTCCAAAGCGGCCGGCAATTTCCTTTTCTCTTTGTCTTTCCAAAATGTTCTGTATGAGAACGGGTTCGTGGCAATCAAGAGAGAATTACAAAAGGCAGCTGGCAGATGATCATGTAAATGTTCAAGCTATTTCAATTATCTAAGGATGACGTGGGTCGACTCTCACCACAAGCACGAAACACCAGACGCGCACACCACACAAGATGGGACAGCCTGGCCATTTCTGGGAACCCCCTTTTAAAACTCACTGGTGGGAAAGAAACACCGGAGTCCCAGGGCTGGCCCTAAAGAGCTGGGTCTCACAGATAAGAATCAAAGGTCTCAACAAACATCAGATTATCAGGCCGCCCAAGTCCAGAATTGAGGCGGGGAGCTGGCCGCCAATGGAATATTTCTGTGGACATCAGCCATACACCAGAAATGACAGATCTAACACCCACATGCCATAAAGCCATAAAGGAACAGATATGTGCCTTTTATTTTTACTTTTTTTTTTATTTGTCACTGTCAGGGCATCAAACCAAGGAAGAAAAAATATCTGAGAGCCTTTTCCAAAATCACCTGATTGTTCCAAAAGCCCCAGGCGCTGCAGGGCATCCAATTTTTACCCTGTTTCCCCAAGCAGGGAAGCTGCATGTTGATGATTCTGCGTACAGCCAGTCTGGGTGGGTGGCGGGGAAGGATACAGAAATGCCATGGTGCTCATCTTGTGTCCAAGTTCCACATGTCTACCGCATCTCAGAAACTCCCAATCTACGGGACATACTTCTTGTGAAGCCCTAATGAAAGGACCCGAAGCAGCATGAGAGATCTTTCTCAGCTACCATAGTACGTGCAATTGAGTATTCTGAGAAAGCCTGATTCTATCCGATTGTGGCAAATGCGATGATGGTTCACAGTGCGCTCTGTGCCTGCCTCCCCCAATTAAGCCCCATTAAGTTCAGTGGGACTTAATTCCTAGGAAAGTGACGGCAGGAACGGAGCCTGAAGAAGCTTCTCTGCTTGAAAAAGAGGCAACGGGTGGCTCTCCCATTAAAAAGAAGAAGGATGCTCTTTCTTTTTAGGTGCAACATAGGTTGAAACGCCCGTGTCGCAGATGGGGGAGCCATAATAGTGTTCCCACGAGCACAAAGACAACAGGAGGAGAAGGCAGCATAACAGTGATTCCAAATTAAGGTATTTAGTGTTAATTAATTTGGGTCTGATCATCTGCCTCAGAAACAGGAACCAGAATCTTACTATGGACTCTGCTCTTACGGTCTATCTGGTCTGCGAACACCTCTCCGTAGATCATCCAGTAGGGCATGTAGAAGATGTTGCGGGCCAGCCGCCAAGACGGCTCTTCGTCAGGGTGCAGGATGGCTTGGCGGGCGACTCCGAAACTCATCAGGACCACCAGCATGATCACCACAAAATACAGCATATCGATCATCTGCACAAGGAAAGAATGCAGAGGAAATTCCAAGTTGGGTGTCATCAGAAAAGGAATAGAAAAGAAAACAGCCAGCCTCAGACTGCCAAGTGTTCCCAACTTGTGTCTCAATGATATTCTTATCCTCTAGCTCAATCTAATTTCTGAGGGATTAAAACAAAACCCCATGAAACCCAGGCTATAATATTAATACACTTTTCCTTAAACTTCGGTGGATGTTTTTAAAAAGGAGGATTCTTTGGCAGGATCATGACCTAAATGGTTCAAACCTGTCAAGATGTACGGCAGCAAACACCAGCTCCAATTTTTCGGTCAATTTGCTTCTGCTTTAAAGCCGGACCAGGTTTGCTCAGAGTCATCTTGAGCAGCCCAAAGAAAACCCAGCACAGACATGGGCCCTGAGTGAACCTAGCACATGTGTTCGTGTTTTCTCCTTGTCCTCTTAGTGAGATGCCGGCTGTTCAGCCAGCTTCTCAGAAGCTTCTTGCTGTAGAGCAACCCATGAATCTGATACATGCTTCAGGCCACTGTAATACTGGCAGAGCGTTTGCAGAGAAAGCTACCTACCATCTTTCCAATCATCATGACATAAGGTCCCAGGTACTTGTTCACACCGAAGATGTCTAGTACTCGGATGTACCAGAAAATTATGTCCACGCAGTAGATCACTCTCCCGTACCCCATATAGGGCTGGTTTTGCAAGCGAAGCATGGCCCCGATCAGGAACACGGAAATGGCAACCAGGTCGGTGATGTTCCAATATTCTTGCAGCCACACTTTTATTTTCTGACTCAGTTTACCAGGCTCTGACATCAAAATCTGAAAGCAAAGCAAGGGAGGGGAAGGGACAGGAAGTGGGAGAGAAAGGCAGAAGAGGAGAAAGTGATCATGCAACCCACGGTCCCCAAATCACAGTAGAGGGAAGCCTGAGGGGCTTCATGGCTCCTCACTTGCATCCTGAACCTGGATAGTGTTTGGGAAAGTTAGTTGTTTGGACCACCACTCCCAGAATTCCATAGCTAGTTTGGCCATGCTTTCTGAGGCACGCAGTTCAAACCGTTGAGGCTCTTAAGCTCTCATCCAGAACACCCTTCGAGGAATGAACACACAGCTGGTTCTCAGTTGGGAATCTTGTGGGTGACCCGGACCCCAATGGGACCTGCGTTGTCGGGATCAGCCACTTCCATATGACGCAGACTGAGCCTTGAACAACACCAATGGGTGCAGTTTGGAATAAAGTAGAACAGAGAAGCATAGCATGCTAAAGAAATTGGTCTGCCTCCTATGCCTGGCTTCTCTCTCCCCTTCCAACATTCCAACAAGGGTAGAACCTTCTTGTGGGAATATTCAGGAAATGGGCGCTTCTACATTGCACCCCTTTGCCCGGCCTTGGTGCAGGTGGAAGAGTGGAAAAGGAACGGCTCTGGCTGAAGTTGCACTGACCTCTCTCACTTTCTCTAAAGCCAGAGTCACGATGTAGGAGATGACAATCCATTCTTGGGCTGAGGGCCAACGCTCCATCCGGACCAAGATTATGTAGTTGAACATCATCAAGTAGCCCAGGTAGGAGATCTGGGAAGGGCAAGAGGAAGAAGGAAAATTTTTTTCTGCATTTCAGGGATCAAGCAAGAGTCTTGTCGGCGGGCGCATTTGATAATCGCAATGAAAATAATGACATTTCAGAATTTTCTCTTCATGGTCTAGCAACGATGGGACTCTGGAGAGGTGGGCCACCCAGCCTTTGCTTAAACAAGTCATGGGAAGAAGCACTTGCCCCTCCCTTCCTGAGGCAGGCTCTTCCACCCCTGAATAGCTTGTAGTACCACGGGGTTTCTGGGAAAAGACAGAATCTTTCTGGAGAAGATTCTTCTAGGAGGGGAAGAGCCGTGTGTGGGGGAGGGGGTTTGAGCCTGTCCAGGCCAATGAGGGAGGAGCGAGCCATCTCCCATCTTTCTCTATAAGATCAAGGAGGTGCCAAACTGCACATCCTCCACCCCACCCCACCCGCAATCTAGTCTGCTGAAAACGGTGGGTCCCGGACTCCCCTGACGACAGTTTCCAAGTCACTCTGTGACCCCATCCACAAACAACCTGCTGCACTAGGTAATGAGATATTGAAATAAAGTTATCATTTGCAAAAAGAACAGAAGTGATTGTTTTTTGGCTTACTGTGTAAAACCAGAACTTTACAATCGGTGCGTTATAGAATTCGTAGATCTTGGTTCCAATAGGGAGGCTCCGTTGCTTTTTGTTTCCATCTTCTTCATCTCCCTTTCGGGAACCGGTGTCGACATTTGCGTCCTGAAAGGCAGGCATTTCGGGCTGTGACTTGGGAGAGCAGCCACTTATTCCACAGGGGAAGAGAAAAAGGAGGAGGAGGAGGGAGTGGGGGAATAATGGCTGAACACAGACAAGGGGTCCCTGCTCCCAGTGTTTTTAGTCCAGGGGTACATTTTCAGACACCCAAAGGCACAACAGAATTCTTGATACACGGCTTCAACATCTCCTTGATCAGAGGCAAGGGAGGGAAGACAGGAATGTGTCTATCAGAGAGGTGTGTCTCCAGAGATGGAAAACATGGAGAACAAGGGCTTCCAGATCAGGATCAGGATCTTCCAGGGAGCTCATGATGCTTCCTCATCCTCAGTGTACAGTTTTGTGCAGTGGCTGTGGTCGAGAACTGGCAGAAACGGATGTCCACTGAGGAGTGAGTCTCTGGACCTGCTTAGGTGCTGAGGATGCTAACAGGGTTTCCTTAGGGTGGGCGTTACTATGCCCATTAAGCTGGTCTAAGTCAAGCTAGGCTTGCCATGCAGAGAAGGGGCTCCACAAAAAAGCTGGGGAACCCGGGAAAGGTGGAGGGAATACAAACCGCATTGTCCTCCGCATTTTCTTTGCCATCTTCGTTCTCCTTTGACGTTTGGTAGGAATAGTCGTCATGGGTGCGGAACTCCAGAAATAAGATGGTGGGCGGGAAGAGGATCCCCATTATAACCTGGAGGCAAGGAGCAAGGGAGGAGAACCCGTTCAGGGTTGAGAGACATACACAAGAATGGTCAGCCAGAGCCAGAGAAGAGAGAAGAGAGCAGGGATAGGCCACTGGATCTGCCCCCTTGGTGTGTTTTGGAGAGAAGGGTGTGTTGTGAAACTGATCAGGAGGGGGGGATCCAGAGGAGGGGGCTCTTCCTTCTGCCTCCATGTGCTATTCTCCCCCAAGAGAAACACTTTTCCAAAGGTTCCCTTCACTGGGCAAAGAGCAGTGATGGCAGGCAATGAAAATGTGTTACATAGGGCAAGCAGCAAAGATGGCAATTTAAAAAAAAGAAATTAATCCCTACCTCCTGATCTTGATGTAATCCTTCCTTCCTTCCTTCCTTCCTTCCTTCCTTCCTTCCTTCCTTCCTTCCTTCCTTCCTTCCTTCCTTCCTTCCTTCCTTCCTTCCTTCCTTCCTCCCTCCCCTCCCCTATATATTTAAAATATATTTATCCTGCCTTTCTCCTTAAAAGGAGCCAGTCATGAACCTAGAGTTCCCTACAAGGCAAGAGACTGATTTACTAGATCTTGAGGCTTTCCTCAGTTTGCCCCCGAGGCGTTGGGAAACTGTCAACAGGCCATGAGCCATAAACATGCTTATGTTGAGCATAACAAGAACCCCTTCCTACTTTCTTTTGTGGCCTTCCGTACATTGACAGAAAATCTGCCGATGTAAACTCTGAAATCCATTCACACCTCTCAGAGACCATCGAATACCACTGGGCTGCCTGCAGCCCCCTTAGTCTGCTCCTACCAAGGCATTCTGGAGCAGCCAGGTCTTCACTAGCCACCTCCTCAAGCAGAAAGAGGTTGGCCCTGACGGGTCAGGGGAAAGTGATACAAGCATTGGTGTCGCTTGTTCAGAGTTCTCGTTGCTGCACAACACCCGGACGCATCTTTGAGACCCCTGTCCTTTGCGCCCACCTTCAGGCCCGGGTTCTTCCGCATCCGCAGCCGGCCCATCCACATGTCGGTCAGCAACATCTGGCTGCACGTGTGCGCAATGAAGTCCCGGTGCTTTGCTGCCACGGCCAGTTTCAGGCAAGTGGAGTTGCTCCAGTTTTTCAGCTCGTAGGTCAAGAGCTTCATGGCCACCTGCTCGTCGTGCTTGTAGGACTGGTCCAGAAGTTCCACCGCCAGCTGGCCAAAGTCCCTGGAGAGACAAGAAGCAGGAAAGAATCACAAAGGAAAAGGTTCTCCCCTTCCAGTGGTCAGGGTAGTTCATGCACCTTCGTTGCCAGAAAAACTAACCCTGGTCTCTTTACAACATAACCAAAGCGACATGCAGTGTGTGTACAGTGCTTTATGTTTGCTTTGGAGAAAAATAGCCTGTAATTTAAGGGTATGTATTTGCATGATTTGCTTTCTGTCCAAATACAACATGTATTCATTTATGGCATCACTGAACCGTCTTTCTACACACCTGTTCAGAAACTGATTGACATGTAAAAGGACAATTTAATTTAATTAATTAATTAAAAATCAGAGCAGGAAGTTTCTGACCTGGTGGGCTCTGTTTTTTCTGTTGCTCCTTGCTGGTAGTTTTATGATTTTATACCCGAACTTTATATTTTATGACTTTGGCCTTTGCACGACTGATCTTCCAGACAGACCGGGGGGGGGGGCTTTCAAGGAGTCGTGTGTGCCTGGACAGAAGCAGGCAGCTGTGGAATTGCATGGAATTAACCGTGGCAGGATCAGCAGCACCACGGGCATCAAATACGGAGGGACAGCTTCTCGTACTCATGTTGACAACACTCTACTGGTTAACTCCAGATGACTGGAGTAGCAAATCCTTTTTCAGTGGGGCATGTGCTGTTTTCCCATCCATCCTCTTCTGCTTTTTTTTTCTTGGACTGCCATGGCTTTTACTTTTCTGGCCAAGCACAACTGAGCCAAAACTAAGGAACCCATCATTCTCTCTCTCTTTCTCTTTCTCTTTCTCAGGGGATGGACAGGGAGGCCTTGGCCACATGGCTCTATTCCAGACCAGACCCGCCTTCCCGCCCAACTGACTTGGAGTTGTTGTCCAGGTCTTGGGAGATGTCATCCACCAGCTCGCTCTCCGACGACTCGTGGGCCATCGCCTTATAGAGCTTGCAGGCCACCAGGGCCTTGGCCATGGATTCCTCCCCTCGCTGCCAAAGGAAGAGGGCCATCTTTTGCCGCTTCATCAGCACCGCCCAGACCATGAGCTCATGGAAGGGGTACTGGAAGCGGCTGACCTCCGGATCGTCCACGTCGATATCAATCTCTTCCTCTTTTTTCTTCTTCTTCTTCTTCCCTTTCGTTGGGGGTTCATCGTCCTGGGAAGGAGGAAGAAGGTAGAGCGTGAAGACTACTCTGGAGTTGTGCTGGGCTCACGTGCACACTGCAAACCATGCCAGCAGACAGAAAGAACTGTGCAGAAATGCTTACAGAAAAGGCCATGCCCAGTTGGTTAGTAGCAGATACCCAGAAAAACACAGAAATTCAAGCATGCAGAATCACTGTGTGTGTTAATGATCCCCATCATAGTGCTTGGGAGGGACAGGTAGCCTCTTTTTAAAGTGACCTCATTTAGTTTTGGCATTCCATGCAAAGATCAAGCAAGCCCATGTGAGGAAGGAGAAAAAGACATGAAGCGGGAGAATTCTTGGTCAGCTACAAGGAATGTTCACCTCTGAGTAGGAGATCTCTCGTCTTACATAGGCAGGAGACACGCTGGAGGAGCCATTATTACCTAAAGGGACAAGGAGGGTAGGGTATTGTGACAGGAGCCAACATGGAGGGAAAGAACTGAAGGAAGCTACAGAGAGTCTTCAAAGATCAGAAGCACGTACGCTGAGGAAAAACCACCACCCTTTTTTAGGATTGGAGAGGAAGAATACAAGGTCTGCCAGGCCCATAGACAAGGCAGGAATGATGGCTCTCCATGCATCAAGGAGAATGGTTGTCCACTGGAACAACTTGCTTCTTTGGCTTACAGCTCTTGGCATTCTGCAACCACTGTGGTCATTTCGGGGGCTGTAATCCCAAAATGTAACTCTTCCAAGCTCTGGATAATGATAAGAGGGACTGGAAGTCACGCCAAACTGTAATGGAACCTCCTAGCCTCCTCTTGTGTCGAGGGTGCAAGGACCTCATCTCAGAAGAGGGTACAGAGATCTGACCCTCTCTTGCTAGCGCATGGCCTGCTTGCAGTTGGCACACCTCTAGATCCAGGCCACTGCTGGCCACTTCAGGCTCTTTGAAAAAGCCGCCTCCTGCCTTGGGAGAGCTGAACAGTTAGCTCTGTAGTCATCATAAAAGGAAGACAAAGAGATCCCAAAGAAGATTAAGCATGGTTGAAGCTTCCTTCGGACATTGCAAAGCTGCTTACCGGCTTCCAGCAACAGGATTGGTTGGTATTTATATCTTTTAGAAGTGATTTTAATGTTGATATAATAACAACATGTGTTTATGTCCATTTAGAATCAAAGCTTATATATTTTCTGGGCATAATATTTGCCTTTATTCCAATAGCTCAGAGGACACTCAACAAGCATGGATTGGTTTTGACTTCCAAGAAAATGTCATCTTTATCTAAGAGGGCAAAAGTGGAATGAGGTTCCGGGGATACACACAGTTGCCCCAACACACAGTGCTCACTGAGGCCCTCTGTGGGTGCAGAGCGCATGAGGAACAGCTGTTCAGCGCAGGCCACAACAGCCACAACCAGGGGGAGGAAGAGGAGGAGGACATAGCCACTAAAAAGCAAATCTTTTGATTAATCTCCTGGGTGTGCTGTTGAAGAAGACCAGGGCCCTTGTGGGACCCTCTGCCTCTGCTGTTTAAATATCTTGGAGGGGTGGGGTGGGGGGCTTGGGGACGATCCATATTTTCTGGCAAGGGGCTAACATTTGTGGTTCTGCCCCAGACAATGGTAGTCATTCTGGATCACTGAGTAACACATTCTACTAAATTCAGTTTCTCCCCGGTCATCACCTAACGTGTATGCTCTTCAACACTCCTGCTTTCAGATCTGATGGTAGAATTTCTTAACAGTCAAGATGAACGTACACACAACAGGGGTTTATGGCAAAATCTCTTATAATTCTTCCATGGTCATTTCTATAAATGTAGCCTACACTATATCTTAACGATGCAGTACAATACCTTTAGATTTCCAGAGGGGCATCCCAGAACGGCTTGTATATCCAAATAGGAAAGCCAGATTAAATGTATAAGAATTCAGAGGGATATTTTGATCATCACTCACACTGACCTCCTCCCATTATTTTGAATGAATCGTGCGAAGAGGGAGGCACACACCTCTGAAAACATCTCCTTGAATTAGGGAAGAAAGGTGAAGAAGGGTGAAGACTTCTACATATGTGAAAACAGGAACAGCAAAAACTTACCTCCATCCCTAGAAGCTTAAGAGCTTTAGGCTGCATGTTTTGGAAGAGAAAAGAAAATACAATTTGTGAGGAAATATTGCTGATGTTTATCCATCAGTACGATGCTATTAAACTGAAAATATCTACTTGTCTTTCCAACAAAGGGCACTTCTCGTGTAAGTTTTGGTGGATCAATGAAATCAATGGGACAGAAGATATTCACGGCCATCTTGAGTCCCATAGATTTACGTAAATGGATCTACTTCAGTTAAGAACAAGTCTGTGTCCATCAGATACTATGGCAGCTTCCTCGCCCTTCCACCAGTGACTAGACCAAAAGAGTCAGCCCTTGCATTCAGGCACTAAACCGCTCCGGCAGATCTGCCTTCTATGTCTGTGGCTCCAAGGCACGTGGTTCAGCCACATTGTGGAAGTCAAGCAAGTTTGGGCCTGGTCAGTGCCACGGTGAGATGTTAGTGGAAGAAAAATGTCCAGCAAATAGATCAATGTGGTTCCAAAGCACAGCAATCAAGGAAACCCAAAGTATTTTGTCAGGAACATGAACTGATAGGAGCCGTATCACGGAAACGTAAACATCTATTCCACTTGGGAAGCGGATGGTCTTTCCCCGCCTCACCTGCTATTGTCTGCTTAAGAGGCAGTTGCTTTCCCTGGTTTCAGGTGGAGGCTCTCTTTTCTATCACCTGCTACCTGAAGTCTTTTAAACAGAGCCACTTGGGAGAGCCCCTGGGTCTTTCGGCAGGTACAGCCCATGGCCCACCCTTGGGAGGTGAACCCGACTCTTCAGACCAAAAGGATAGTCTGATTGGTTCAGGCCAAGATTCCATCCTGACCGGTCCTCTGTCTCCCCTGGGGATCCCCTGGATGCTCCTCCCTGTCTTGAAGAGAGATCTGATCCCCTCAGGCAAGCTACTCTCGGTCCGCATTCCAACCAGCACCCCATCCCATCTTCTTCTTGAAACTACAGGTTTGTTATTTTCTCTTTACTGTGCAACTGAATCCATGCCTTCCTCCCAAAAAACAAACAAACAAACAAAAAAAAAACCCTCATCTAGCATCCTGGAAAAATGCTTAAGAAGGGATCAAGCCAAACTCAACATTTCCCACGCATGCAGAGATCAAATGGATGGCGGGTGGTTGGATGAGAGAGAATAGAGCTAATTTTTTTTTCGTGAAGAGTTTACGGCAAGAATAAGAATAGAACGCAACCAATTCTTACCCTCTTTGGTCCAAATAAATTGTTGTACAACGTCCGAAAGCTCTTCCGTGTATAGTTGCAGCGATAGGCCCCTCCCATGAGATATTCTAGCACCAGGCCAATGTCGATGAGGCTGATGTGGTAATCAGGGGGCAAATTTCCCTAGAAAACCCCATCAGAAGTATCATTATTTTGAGGAAACCTATAACTAGGAGGTCACATGATCTTTTCTGGCTTTGATCTCCACCCAATAACTATTTAGTTATTACAGATTAAGGCCGCAGCCTCTACACCCTTATATGTCAGGCAGTCCCACTGAACTCAATGGGATTGCCTTCTGAGCAGATACATATAGCCTTCCGACTGAGTTGGAGGGCCTTACTTTTGAGTAAATAGACCACTGTAATGCGCTCTACGTGGGGCTACCTTTGAGATTGCTGCGGAAACTACAGGTGGTGCAGAATGCGGCGGCCAGACTACTCAGTGGGCTGAGAAGCTACCAACATATCTCCCCCACTCTGGCCGCATTGCATTGGCTGCCAATCCGATTCCGCATTGATTTCAAAGTGTTAACGCTTACTTACAAAGCCCTAAACGGTTTAGGACCTCGATACTTGGCGGAACGCCTTCTCCCATCTAGATCTACCCGTGTCACTCGCGCGAGCCAGGAGATAAGGCTGAGGAGCCTAACGCCGAGAGAGGCCCGAAAGGAAAAGACCAGAATCCGGGCCTTCTCGGCGGTGGCTCCTCGCCTTTGGAACAACTTGCCCCCTGAGATTCGCGCGGCTCCCTCGCTGGGCATTTTTAAGAAACAACTAAAAACATTGATGTATAGGCGGGCCTTCCCAACAGAAAACCCTTGACGATCTTTTTTCTTATTCTGTTCTTTATTATTATTATTTTTTATTTAAGTTTCTGCTGTAAAGTTTTAAAATTACACTGTTGTTTTTACTGTAAGCCGCCTAGAGTGGTCTAATATGATCAGATAGGCGGGATAGAAATAAAATAAATAAATAAATAAATAATAAATGGTAGAACTGAGTAAATTGAGTCCATTTTGATCCAATGGAGAGCTTTGGAAACATTACTGATTGGGATCACAGCCGTGAGAATTGTCCCAGCCAGGCTGAGCATTTGCCATCCTGGCTGAAGGAATTCTGGGACTTATGGTTAAAGATCTTGTGGTCCTCACTGAGGGGTGTGTGTGTCTGCTTCTCCCTGGGTGGCAGTTTGCCATCAGACTGTGGAAGAGCAATACAGGAATATATGTGGTCACAAGTATGAGATGGATGAAATGCTGCCTTCTAGATATTGTGAGACTGAAAGTCCTATAACTGGCTGGCTGGCTGGCTGGTTGGTTGGTTGGATGGATGGTTGGTTGGTTGGTTGGTTGACTAGTTAGTTGGCTGGTTGGTTGACTGCTTAGTTGACTGATTGATTCAAATCAATTTATCATTGCCCAGTACGAGGGCCCCCAAAGCAATGCACAACCGAATCAAACCACTTTATTTAAAAAGATTAAAAAATTGAAAACCAATCTTAAAAGTTAGCATTTTTTTTTTAAAAAGGCCCCCAGCCACTGATGGTGCCAGGTAGTTTTGATGCTATTATAATGTAGAAGGCTACACATTGTCAATCCATGATATGAATGCACCACCGTAAACTTCCATAGTAAAAGGTCATCCTTTATTTATCCCATACAGGGCAAATGAAGAGAAAACCAACTGTGGGATGCATGAAGTGATCTGATTCTTTCCACCCACTTGCAGTTTTTAATTCAAAGAATCTTGCAGGGGGTGGGGTTGGTGGGAGAGTAAGGAAAGAGTCATGAATGTTTGTGACTGGAATCTTTACTCACAACAGAGGAATGTCATTCTTGCCTGCGGAGGATTTCCTCCTCCCTTGAGCCAAGGACTTTTCTATTATCTCCACCCAACAGCATATTTTAAAGCATTAAAAATGGCTGTATTCTGAATGGGGTTTTCAACCCCCGATAATCTCATCATTTGTCTGTTTGGAGCTTTTATCCATTCACGAATTCCATTTACTTTAAAGATGGTTTAAAGCACTTTGTATAATGTAGGGTGGGGGTTCTTTCTCCATGTGTATTATTATATTTGTTTGAGACTTCTGAATAGAAGATATAATATATATATATATATTAACCACTGGGAGTGCAGTCAGCCAGGAAACTCTTACACAAGCCCATATAAAATGGTCAGAAGCTAGGCATGAGCATTGCCTGCCCTTGTGTCTTTTCTACTGGGTACACTGGCCAGTGGGGGTGGGTGGGGATTAACTGTGTGTGATGCAACTACGGGGACTTAGAGGACCTTCTCCTCATAATCTCAACACCTTTACGGCTCACTCGTTTACCTTCTAGCGGAGCCTGCTGTCATTTTATGGAGATAAATATTGCCTTGTGCCTCTGTGAACAACAGGTAAACCAACAGGATAACGCTGGGTCAGAATTCAATCCGCTCCCGTGACTTAGTGATAACAGGCAAGGTGTGAGAACCAGGAATGAGAGTTAATGGTAAGCAACACATTTTGATTTAGAAAATGGTATCATTCCTGTTATCAGTTTTGGGCAGAGATACCCCCAACTTCCATTTTTTTCAGGGAGACTCTGAGGAAGCAATGCTCCACACTAGCCGCCTGCTGCCATTTAGCAAAGCCATGTTAACTACAATCCACAGCATTTCAAAGCCAAAACAAGCATCTGATTAATCTGCAGCCCAGATTTGGTAACTGTGTTGGTTGTATAACCTCTACTGTCATATTGCTAAAGACTGGACAGTTTTATTAAAATCCTGGCACACATCCCGGAACTCTGATCTAAAGACAATGCCTCCCTGTTGGATCTGGGTGCCGAGATGGAAGCCTAGTCTATGAAAAGCAAGACAAAAACTAACTAAAAAGAAAATGCAGCATTCAAAGCAAGCCATTCACCTCCATGTTCACCCATCCAAATCCCCCCGATTGCCGCTGAATGATGATGAGCCCAGGGAATGCGGGAGTGGCACAGGGTGGACCGAGAGAGACAGAGATGGAGAGAGGAAGATGGGAGAAACGTATAACAGCATGTTAATGACAATGGAAAATGCTGGTGGTGAAACATGAGGTATGAACTCACAACATGCACATATATCACCCTATAAGGAGATCTCCTGTGGCCCAGATACCCTTTCAAAACTGGTTCCCCTTTCTCCGGTCACTGTCAGGCTACAGGATCAGACCAGGGGGCAGCATAGTCTAGCTTTTTCTTTCCTGTGTTCGCCAGTTTGATACCACTGGACCCACCCAAGTAGGGCATGAAGGTAACCCTCTTGTCCTTCCCCCCCTTATATGAGTACATGCAGTTCTGCTCAACCTCGGCAGACCTCCAGTTCTTCATAAATATGACAAACCAATGGTGGTGGGTATCCCCACCTCTGGCTAGTTAATTATCTGTTTGTCGTTTGCTTGCCAGTCAAGTTCCCTAGTTCTAGTACTGTGGGAAGAAAAGGGAAGGGAGAAAACCACGTACGTTTACTCACTCTCTAAGGGTCAAACTGTATATAATAGCCCATCATTAGCGCTGAAAACATGTTAGCATTCAAGAGATATGGCACAGGCAGTTTTTCAGAGCTGAGAATCAGACTCAGGAAGAGCATGGCTATGGTGGGAAGACCCATTGTGAAAGAAAGGAAGGTAATTTAATAATTACATGAGATATGAAGAGTCCCTGCTGCAATAATCACACACAATCATGGCTTGAGGAATTCTCTCTTCTAGTGAAAGTTTGTCTATAACGTATAGGTCAGCTTCGAGTTGACGAGAGCAGTTGCAATGTTTTGTTTCATACAATGTCACAAACAATGATTGTGCTGTTTGCCATCTTTTAAAGCTACAAAGCCCCCAGTGATTTACCATTTCGTTGAAGAGAATATACCACAACCCCTTGATAAGTTCAGTTGCCTTCCTCTGCACCACGCCCAGACCTAAGAACCACATCTTAGAATTCAGTGGAGTTTAAAAACTCTCTTCTTTCCAGGGGAAAACGTGTGTGCAGTATGTTGGAGCACCAGCTTCCTTTATGGGTTGATTGTATTTTTAGTAAACAAGCAATGCACTTAGCCAAAATTCTGCAGTGATAATTACAAAAGCAACTAAGTATTGCAATTATGTTCTCTGCCGGTAGGTGGAGTGAAAAACCCACGCAGGCATCTCGGACAAGGAAGGACGTCAAACGAACCCACAGAAATATTTACCTTTTTTACGTCCCTGACAAGCAGATGGAGGGTGTTTGGTGGGCCCAATCTCTGAAAAAGACAAGAGTCAGACTTGGTCAGGAGAAATTAAAACAAAAAGAGCTTAGAAATGCTACTCTCTTTTTTTGTCTCAAGCCCTCAGAATACCAACAGAACCATGTTATATGCTAAAAAATCTAAATTCTGCCTATGAGGATGAGTCGTTCAACGTTCGCCCTCTTACCCTTTCCCTTCCTTGCCCCTTTGTGCCTTTCCTAAAGCTCCCACCCTATTTGCTCCTCTCTAGGGTTTGAACCATTCGGTCTGTGAAGCCGCAGGTTCAAGGTGGTTTTGCCACTGGCCGTGGGCCGATCTTAGCATCTGAGAAGCGCAACAGATGGCAAGCCACTGCCCTTTGGATGGCTCAGTCCCTCCGCGAGAGGACCACATCCCTGTCAGCGGTTTCCTCCACCTCGCTTCACGGGCCACAACACGACCCGGCGTTAAGGCCACCTCCGCCACCCTTCGGCTCTGGCTGCGTTCCAACAGAGGGTCACTCACGGTGTTGTAAAGCTCTTCCAGCCGCGGGATGGTGAGGAAGCGCTGCATGCTGACTCCGTTTTCGATCAGGAGCTTGACGAAATCCACCCGGTCAAGCACCAGGGCGTCCAGCATGGCTTGCTCCAGGGAATTCACCTGAGGTCGGCGAAAGAAAAGGGACAAAGACGCTGAATGAAAAAAGGCCGACTCTAAGTGCAGACGCTGCGGAAGAGAGTCTGTGGGAAGATTTGCTCGGTCAAGAGCTGCTGCTTGTTGGGGGGGGGGTTGTGAATCAGAAGTAGACCCTCCATGGTCCAGTCAATCACAGGCGCCGTTTCTTTTAGCCTAAGGTCTAACTCCCATGTGCTGGCCCTGAGAGAAGCGACATCCGGATGAAATCGAGTTGGAGGAAAGGAGCAATGAAATGAGAGCAGACATTCGGGGACAACGCCGCTCTTAGCCTCACCCAGTTCAGCAGCTCAAGTTTCCTCGGATCCGTTTCCTCTTCTGGTTCTTCTTTCTGCTTCCCCCCTTTCTTCTTCCCTTTCCCTTTCCCTCTGGCTCCTTTTGTCTGAGGCACCGGGGACTTCTTCTCCTTTTCTGGGCCGGCCCCGTCGGCAGCTGCCAGGCTCCCCAAGGGCTGTAGGGAAGAGCAAACAAAAAGGGTAGCTTGAGGAACACGGCCCGGCTGTCTCCCAAGATGCCCCGTCTTGCGCTGGAGACCAAGGGCACGTAAGCAGGGCAAAGAGACACATCCAGGAGGCAAAAGCCTAGCAATCCTGCTCAAAGGCAATCCCTTTTAATTTTCTTATTTAATAAGAAAGGAGTCATCAGGATACAAATACAAGTATAGCAAAGATTTGTAACTGGGGAGGAGGATGACTCGCATTTTTAAATGTTTAAAAAACTATTTCTTCTATGGTAACATTTGTTTTTTAGATAGAAATGTTGTCATGGGTGCTCATCAGGGTATGGAAATCTTACTTTTTTGGACCACAGATTCCAGACTTCATCAGTCTCCAGGAATTCTGGAAACCAGAGATATTAAATGTAAAATTTCCAAGCTCTGGGGCTAAGGTATTCCTGTTGCCCAGAATCTTCTGGCGGGCCACTGGGTGGAAAGGAGGGTGGTCGAGAGAGGCCTGCGGATCAATCAAGGGTGGTTCTCACCGAATTAAACTGATTTGCCCGATCTTATTTAGATAAGCTGCTGTGAAGAAATTATGGCTCAGTCTACCGGTCAGAGGAACGCAGGCTCCCATGAAAACTAAGATAAATGGTGACTGCATTTTTTTTTTAAAAAGACCAGATAATCTCTCTGAGCGAAATGTTTACCGGCCAGTGGTGTCCAAAGACAAATATCTGGCTACGTGCGATATCCACTCGGTTCCAGGCTAAGGCCAGGCTCAGCTGATCTGGCGCAGAAGCGTTGGTACCTAAGGAGACAAAGACAGAGTTACTTCTCCGTCCACAAAACACCTGATTCCGGCCTCCTTCTGATTAAATAAACAGAGACAAAACACAACAAATAAGAACTCTAGTTCTATTCCTTATAATGAAAGGATCCCAAGAATTTTCCAACTGTTTTTAAGCTTCCAATGATGGACTGTCTGTCACTTCAGCTTGGCCTCCATTCCTCAGCCATTTCCTTCTGGAGGCTGACTCTAGGTGCACACCTTATGGACACAGCATTAAGCCATTTTTTTTAACTTTTTCGTTTGTTTGTTTGTCTTCCATTTTGGCTGGGGGTAACATGGTGACGTGGTGGCACTGTGGGCTAAACCACAGAAGCCTGTGCTGCAGGTTCAGAAGACCAAGCAGTCATAAGATCGAATCCATGTGACGGAGTGAGCGCCCGTCGCTTGTCCCAGCTCCCGCCAACCTAGCGGTTTGAAAGCATGCAAATGCGAGTAGATAAATAGGGACCACCTTGGTGGGAAGGTAACAGTGTTCCGTGTCTAAGTCGCACTGGCCATGTGACCACAGAAGATTGTCTTTGGACAAAACGCTGGCTCTATGGCTTGGAAACGGGGATGAGCACCGCCCCCTAGAGTCAGAACACCACTGGACAAAAATTTCAAGGGGAACCTTTACCTTTTACCTTAACATCCAGCCCAAAAAAGAGTTCTGAAGATCCTCCCCAAAGCTTGCCCATTATTTCACACCATTTGTGTGGGTCCTAATTAAAAAAATATTGAATATTTGCATACCCCAATCAGGTACATCAAATGCCTGGAAGGAAATCAGTTTGCATGACTGCTCACACATGGTGTTATATCCAGGAGTGAGACAGTACTTAATGTACGAAAGGTGGGAACAGCTGAGTGGCCAAGCTGAAGAGGAGGTTAAAACCAAGGCAGAATCCCTCTCCTCTTCCTTATTCTTAATCACGTTGCATGTCAAAAAAAAATCATCTCCCAGCACCTTTTAAAGATTGCTGCTCTGTCGCATTACATTTTGGAAATGGCCATCCGTTGAATTAATTTGATGAAATATTGGGGAAACTGTATTTTCTAGCACAGGCAATCTCAGGGGGAAATGAAAAGCTCAGGAAAGACACAAAAGTATAAAACTGGGTGTAAGCACCACAGGTGGGATTCTCTCTGTTCTAAGTGGACCCCATTAAAACGCTTTACACTTGGTCCACCATTATTAATCTACAGGATCATGGGCCAGTTAGGTGGCGAAACTGATATGCAAATAGGGACAGAACAGCATCTTTCAGGTTTCTGCAACCTTGCTCAGGTAACTCACCTTTAAGGAGAGCTGTCAAGATGGACATCTCAATGTCTTGTTGCCCCTCAGATCCCATGCGGAAGACAGTGATCTAAAGGATCGGCCAATCAAGGAAAAGGAAAAAAAAACAGAAGTAACTGTTGCCTGCTGAAGAAATTCTGTTCAGATTTAGAGCTCATGTAATCTTTTAATAGCAGGGCAAAAATAAAGGGTCCCATCTTTTTGTTGAGAATAATTTAGAAGAATTTAAAAAGGGAGAATCAAAGGAAAAGGGAATAAAATAAAAACTGAAAGGCAAGGGATTCTCCTATTCAGCAAGGGAAGCCTAAACACCTGATTTAACTCAAAGCATGGAAAAAGTACCTTTTGGATTCTATGCCCCAGAATCTTCCAACCTGAATGGACACTTAAGAAATAGAAGCTGTCTCTGGGAAGTGTATAGCAGTGATGTTCACAAATATATATATAACACAGCTTCTGCAAAGCCAACTTCAAAAGCCAAATTTTGGTCACCGTCTGGCAAAGATGGTCCCTGAGAATCTTCCCTGGAGAAGGTGTCTGAGAAGGGACTGCTCAGAAGACTTCAAGCAGTGATGGAACACAAAAGAAGCCCCCCCCCCCCCAAATTGAGTGAACCTCCCTTCCCACAACACAGCTGCGCTATATGGCGGAATCTCTGGTCAGAGCAAATCAAGGTTTCAGCTGCTCTAACTCACGGGAATGGATTTGGGACTTCTGCTTCCTATGTGCACTGTGACTTTATTCCCTGAATTGATAAGATCCTGTATTCGAGCAGTGGCTTGGAGGATCAGGTCCTGGCCCTTCTTGCCAGGAGGCATAGCAAGCTGTGCACGGCACAAGGAAACCAGTTGGATTTGGCAAAGAGAGAAAAGCAAACAAGATACCGTGATGCTCTGCTTGCGACCATTCATCTCCAAACAGGAACACTGGGATTAACATTTAATCTGATCAAATTGGTCTCCTAACTCCCCACTTTAAAAAAAAAAGAAAGAAAAAAGCCCATTTAATTGCTATTGCTGTAAAATATGCAAGCTCTAATTTGCTTACTTGATTTCCTTTCCACAGGAAGGATAAAAAAATTATTTGTTGATGGAGGCTTTTAAAAAGGACAAGCAGATTATATAATCAGAAGGGATTCCCTCTGTAGAACCAGATGGAAGCGCCACATGACGGGCCATGTAAAGGGGTGGTTCCCTATTCAGATTTCAGGAGATGCTGATTAAGTGCAGAAAGGCAGCCCTGAACTTAGTTCAGGTAACAGGGGAGAGGAGTTGCTCTCTGTCCTTAGACTTAACACTGTCAGTCCAACGTGAATGCAAAGCAAGGGGATCCAGCATTTGCTTACGTGCAAATAGCAGAAGGTGGGGAATGTTTTGAGTGCAAGAGGCCACCTTTGCCCATGGAGAAGCTCCCGCGGGCTGTATTCCTGTGAGGGGGAGGGCATGAGACAACAGCCACTGGGGCCAGAACCCCTTGGGGACATGCGCAGACGTCTACACACTACAAACGGTGTTGTTAGGGAGACTGACCGTGGGCAAGAAGAAGAAGCAGGGCATGGATGGTCAACCTGTGGCAGTGATTTCTGAGAGCAGGAAATGACGGCCTGGACCAGGGGATCTCGACCTTGGGTCTCCAGGTGTTGTTCTTGGGCTGCAGTTCCCAGAAGCCTTCACCACCAGCTGTGCTAGCCGGGGATTCTGGGAGTTGCTGTCCGGGAACAGCTGGGTTACCCAAAGCTGGATACCCCTTGGGCTAGGCAGTTAGTCTTTCCCACTCTCAGAAACCACCCACCCATTCCCCTGCTTCTGTGTGCCCACTGTCCGTCTCCACAAGAACCAATGAGAACTCCTGGCTCAGATGGTCTGCTGTTTACTGAAAGTATAGTCATAACAACTGACCTGAGGTAAGAAAAATATGAACAGAAAAGCCGAGCACCTCTCTCCTGGCTATCAGTAGGTCTACGCCCATTGAGCTACAATTCCCAGAGCTCGCTGGCAGAGATGAATGACAATTGTTTTAAGTCTCCGGCTTGGCATGCTCTGTTGCTCGTGAATCATGCGAATGCTTTTTTTAAAAAAATCATAGTCTACTCTAAGTGATCAGTGCTTAACATAATGTACAACGGGGCCGTGACATTTGTTCATTCATTCGGTCATTCATTCATTTGTTCATTCAAATAGCAGATAAGAGCCTTACAAGTTCTTTCTTCTTCATACATTCCATGAGGATAACAAACAACTGATGGGCTTGGTTCCGACTGTAGCTGAAGGTCTTCTGAATGGTGACAAGAAGCTGGTCCCTGAGAGACTCGCTTATGATCCTGAATTAACATGGTTAAAACAGAAAAAAAACATATTTATAGACAGGCAGACAGTCATGCATGCTTATGTGTATATACAAACACATACAAATACACAAACAGACTTATTGTAGCATGATCCTATGCCTGTTCAGATGCAAGTACTACAGGATTTTATGGGGCTTTCTTTCAGGCCAGCAAGCCTAGCATTGCAGCTTTATGTAATTTGTTCAGCATTTTTGAGAGGATGTTTGTTTGCAATCCAAGGGAAAAAACAAACAGGAAGAAGAAGAAGAAGAAGAAGAAGAAGAAGAAGAAGAAGAAGAAGAAGAAGAAGAAGAAGAAGAAGAAGAAGAAGAAGAAGAAGAAGAAGAAGAAGAAGAAGAAGAAGAAGAAGAAGAAGAAGAAGAAGAAGAAGAAGAAGAAGAAGAAGAAGAAGAAGAAGAAGAAGAAGAAGAAGAAGAAGAAGAAGAAGAAGAAGAAGAAGAAGAAGAAGAAGAAGAAGAAGAAGAGGGGTTTGCATTGTAACTTTCCTCCCTTCTGCTGAGTATAAAACTCCCTTGCACCTACAGCTTGTAAAAAAGGCTCTTGCTGAGAATCCAGTTGCCACACTGTCTGGGGAAGTCCAGGAGCTGAAGGCCACAACAGTAACTTTTCCAGGCTTTGCTTTATACGTGCTGTATAAAATACACATCCATCAACACAGAGAGGCTGATAGCTATTGTCTATTTCATAATTCTGCACCTTAGGCATCCCAGATGTTTGGGATGAGGAGAGGGAAAAGATTTCAAAAGCCATCTAGATTCTCTCCAAGCACAATAGGATTCAAGTCCTCCAACTGTAACCAATTTCTTCTTATTTTGGTTTGATCAGCAGGTAGGTTGTTTCAAGCTGTGTGTCTAGTATATGGTCAACTCCAGATGATCTTGGAGGACCCGGAGATTTCACTCCATGGTGGAAAACTGCCAAGGGCTGGGAACCATGTTTGCCACCCTCCAGAACTTGAAGGGCTTTCCCTACCCTTAGCACCTTCCCCCTCCCAAAACACACAGCTTAGTCCTATGCCTGAACAGGGCTTCTGTTTCCTAGTCACACTGTTGTTCCTCCTAAACACAATACCTCTGGGACTCTCTTACCCTCCTTCTTCCGAGTACTTGTGAGCAAATGATAGAATGTCTGATGCCCGGCCGCTGCCATCACAGATCACAACAGGAAGTGGGGGATCTTCACGGAGGCATTCCAAGACAATTGAAATCACATTGGGACCACCTTCGACTATGAGTCCAACCACAGGAACGCCCTGTCCCAGGCCTGTAGACCAAACCGAAAAGGTCGTTAATTGACTTTCAAAAGAGGAGAATCTTCAACGTCTTAATGAGCCAATAAGTTACATGAATGCCAGGGAATGAAGACGGGGTATCAGACCATATCATACCATATTTCTAGCGGAATAGCCAAGAAATGACTGCTCTCAATTTCAAAGCCAATCGTGATAGCTAAAGCGGCATAAATAGGTTTGCTGTGTTGACACAGCTTTTGCAAGACCCATCCCTCCTGTGACCCACGGTGAACTCTATTGTTCACAACTGTTGCTGCAAATAACAATGGCCGGCCGAAGTTCGAGACGACAGCTGAGCACCCCTTTGCTGTCCCTGCCCCACTGTGATCTCCAGGCATAGGATGACAAAGGGAAGCCCACAGGTCACGTGATCTGAGCAGACTTGGTAACAACGGGTCAGGCGGCTGCAGGACTAAAAAGGAAAAGAAAGCATTATCCCGAAATCCCACACCCCACACTCAGTATTATGTGTATTGGGAGCAGATGGCCGAAACCCAAAACAGGAGGTGGGAGCAGGATCAGGGGAGAAGCCCCAGTGGGCTGCCAGAGATGAAGGAAGAAAAGCCAAAGAAAATCCATCAGCTCTTTTCACTGGATGTGATGCAAATTCCATGGAGGAGAGAACATTTATGGGCTCACCCTTCTTGGAACACTCAAGACCTTGCTTTGGATGACCCTCGATCATGAACTGATGAGCAGCGTGGGGGGACCACGGGGCCACTCCAAGGAGGGGAGGAATCTGTCAGCTTATTCTTACGGCAACTGTGTGCACGGGGCTCCCTCAGCAAGTCCCCTAATTAGACCAATCATTTTCATGAAGAAAGTGGTGCCTAGGGTAAGGCGTCCACAATTCTCAGCTCTAGCCCAATATGGTTCCCCCTGGCTGCTGCTTTAGGGCTTCGAAGATGCTTTAAAGATGCCAGGAGTGCATTCATGCCTCTCCATGGTGAAATATTGTTTGGCTCTTAGATAATACACTTCGCATGCCATTGAGAAGGAGAGCTTCCTTAAGGGGGAAAGGATGCTCGATCCATGAGCACGAGCGTGCCCCATCCCACTTGTTGCCAGTCAGCTCGCTCTTGATTTGCGGTTGCTCTTGGGAGGGAAACCCAGGCTTCATTTGAAAGGATGATTGCTCAGGCACAGGGCTTTTGAGACCACTGTGTGCCTGGCGGGGGTCGGGGTGGGAGATGCTGCAAGAGCAGGAGAGACACATTTCTCCCAACATGCAATTTTTTGCCCTCACTCCTCTTTTACAAAAGGGGTTCTTACATTTAAAACCTGGGTGCGCTTGTGAGCCAGGGTTAAAGTTCCCCGCAAACTGCTGAGCCGGAGAGGATGGATCAAACAGAGGATATGGGGTCCGTAAGCTAACCAAGGGTCACCTCAACCTTCAGCAGTGATCCAGTGGAGCCGGATGCGCCCGCGTTGTTTCAGATACGTGAAGAGGGTTTGTGCCAAGAGAATGGGAGACCTGTTCAAAGGCTCCTCCTTTTGCTGCTTAAGGTTTAGTGCCTAGGATTATTCATCGCCTGGGGTATTTGCAAAGAAATTGTAGCTCAGTGTCCATTTCTCCTTCTCAGGGCTCACACAGGGAAGCCGTTCCCCCGCCACGTAAGGCCACGGCACAGCACTGGGACTGAGTTGAATGTGATTAACAAGCCTGACCCCCTCTATGGATTAAACAATGCAAAGCAAAGCAAATTCAATAAAACATTAACTTCAGGAGAAAACTTGGTTTCCAACTACTGTTTGGTACCAAAAATATATCTGAGGATCATTTTTGTTTGTGGATCTGCAGTAACTTAAAGCAAGTATTTTCAAAACTGCCAACACAGCAAAACTCACTGTGATCTTAAAAAGAGGATTTGGTGTTTGTATGGAAACACCAAATCTTTTTAAGATCACAGAGAGGGTTTTTTTTTCTGTTTTTTTTTCTTTTTTTTTTTTGCAATTAGACAGGAGTGAAAAGAGCATACTTTGATCAATTGTTATACTATGTAGTAGAGAGCAATGCTTCAAAATGAATGATTGGTGTGATGCCTTCTTATGTTCTACTACTTCTGTTGAATCTCATTAACATTTTGTTCCTGCACTCAGTGTGTAGGTTGTCTTCCAATATGGGTTTAAGTTCTTGGGTCATTGATAAAATTTATGTGTCCAGTAGCAGCCACTGGATGTCCAGACAGGAGGACCAGTTATCTGGACACACAATTGTTACTTAGTTAGGTCTCTCTCTCTCTCTCTCTCTCTCTCTCTCTCTCTCTTTCTCTCTCTCTCTCTCTCTCTCTCTGACTTTGGACATGAAATCTGGAATAGGAAGCAAGTTTGGAGCCTGGGCTATCAGGTCAGACTGTGGGCCCATTAGAGACTTCTTTCTTTGCCAGGACAGAAGGACATCAATTGGTGTCAATGTGCATTTTTAAAAATGGGCCTGGCAGTAAAAGGCATGTTAGCTCCAGGATATTTTCAGATTCATGGGCCTGGTTTTAAGACATGGAATAATTCAGCATACAAGGAATAAAGCGAAGTCAACCAAAAACAGAAAGAAAGAAAAAAAAGACACATTCAATTATTTATATAGTGCATTTTGCCTCTCAGGACTTAATTGCCATCTCTCAGACCAATATGCTTGTTTGACAAGTATTACGTGCATCTCGGCACATCTGCAGAAGACAGATGGGAAAGCGCAAACAGGTTAGGCCACATCTGAGGTGAGCAGAGAGAGAAAGATTCTTCTGTATGCTATTGCTTTATGGGAAACAAACACGCGCTTTACATATTATTACGTTTGCAACACATTAAAAATTTGCACACACAATATAATGTACTCGTGAAACATATGGGTGTCTATCAACTCTGTGTCACTTTGAGCCAAATCATGCTTTCCATGTTGACTTTAGGAGAGGCTTGTAAGAAATCTCTTAGGCAAATAAGTATGCCTTATACTTAGGCATCTCTCCCACAGCTCTGCTCGCCCCTTCTCTGATCACCCAAACTGTGACCTACTGAGTCCAGACTGATTCGGTGTTCTTACACGAGGGTGACCAACAGCAGGAGGAATGAGCTTTGAGGACGAGAGAGAGGCTCCTTCGGTGAGGAGGCTCCCCCGGCCAGCGCCACTTACGGGTGTTGATCTTCTGGAGGGAGATGTGTTTCTCCAACTGGCGCCTGAGTTTCACTTCCGCCCCATACTTGCCGAGGGTGCCGTTGTCGGCGAGGATGAAGTGTGTATGGGAACTGTTGAGCACAGAGAGTTTGCTTAGTGGGTTTGACATGGTTTGATACACTCTTGTCACCTGTCAAAAAGAAAAGGGCAAGCTTATTTCATTTTGCTTTTTTTTTTTAGGCAAGGAAAATCAAAACGTGGCTCCATGATGCAGGCGGTCTTTGGACTCTGCAGCCGGCCGGACGCCCGAGGGTTTTAACGTGCCATCTCCAGCAAGGAACCTCAAGATCCTCCAGGAGGTTGGCTAATGGTCTCTCAGCACCTTCACTGAAGGGCACCTTCCGGGATCCTTTGGGGAAACACAAGCCCACCTTCCCTCCCTCCCTCCCTCCCTTTCCAGCATTTTTGTGTAGCCCTTCTTCCAGCATGCTCAGGGAAGCATCCCTAATCCCTGCTCCTCTTGGCACAGGGAAGCCCAGCAAGATTTAGCTTTATCTGAGATACAGTGCCTGGCTCCAAGGTCTTGGTAAACTTTCGGGGAGGAGAAATGATTCGAAATGCCTTTTCTTCAGCCTGAATTCTGCAGACTGACTACATTGCACCAGCTCTACACAGAGCTCTGGAAAGTAACTTTTTTGGACTATGAATCCCAGAATCCGAGAACCAACGTGGACTTTTGGGAGTCGTAAAGATTGTGTGCCCTATATTGCTCAGAATTTCTGTAGCGCTTCAATATTTCTCGAGTCCTTTGTGCACGTTACCCTAGGAAACCCTGTAAACAACCCTGTAAGGTAAAAACAAAACAGTGCGACAGTCTCTCTGTTGTGAAAGGAGGGTGAAGTGCTTGGATACCCTGGGATTTTGGGACAGAGGTGAAACTGAAACTGTGGCTTTCACTGCTTAGTTTGCAACCCAACTGGTGCAAACAGCATGCCTGTTTGCGGTGTAAATCTGCCCTCTACGGACCATTTATCAGAAGCAGGGAGAGCACTTTGTTCAAAAGGCTTCTGCCTTCGGATGGCAGCGAGCATGTGACCGGCCCAGACAAGCGCCACCCTCTGCCAGCTGGCCGCTGTGCATCCTGTCTAGGCGAGAGTGGCCAGAGGCGAAGGAAGCAAAGGGTGAGGGAAAGGGAGGGCTTGGCAGCTGACACTGGCCAGGCTGGCAGAAGAAAAGACACTGCGGCTGAAAGCACCGCTTCTCTGTAACTACTCAAGGCAGAGCAGCCGGATCCACTCGGAATCCACTTTCAGACTAAGCAAAAATCTGCATGAACTCTGGACCCGATGAAACTGTGTCTGGGGTAAACGATGGATGGATAAATAAGACCATTTGGTTTTTGATACTTGTTCAAGTATCAGTTTATTCCATCCTTGTTTTGCAGTAATTCGCATTGGGATCTTTTTACATCAGGACAAAAATGTGCATTTTATAATACGCTTGTTATTTCTCCCCCCCCCCCCCCGAGCTGACATTCTGATCCACATATGAGCCCTAGCCAGGTCAGTTTGTACTGGCACTCATCAAGACAGAATTTCTGAAGAAAACCAAGTTAAAACAAACCAGGATCCACCTGTGCTTTAAAATCCTGGCTTGCCTTCAAATTGTAGTTTAAATTAAACAATGCTCCTTAAGTTCAGATGTCGTTGGAAACTCTGGTTAAGTTTGAAGGAGAAGCATCTGTTTCCAGCATCCTTCTGCATTTATCAGAAGACCTGGAGGGATGGAGCAGCTCTGAAGCTTGCTGAGACACATTCCCCTAGTCTTAAACTATGATGTGGAACCAAATCACCTTTGGAGAGGGGCAAGAGCAAGCCAAGATAAAACATTCACACCGTAAAAAATGAATTAAAAATACACTAAACAGCTGACCATCAAAACCATCCAAATCAGTAAAATAACAAATCCTGAAGGCTTCAAATAAAAATGCAACTCTTGAAACAAAGCACAAGTATTTTTAAAGCCTGGTTAAAAACAAACAAGGGGGAGAGTCAGTCATTCCCCTGTGGAGGCTATTCCATCATCTCAGAAGCCGGGAACGTTACTTTTTGGTCAGAATTCCCAGAATCTTCAGGAAGCCTGGGCTCTGAAGGATTCTGGGAGTCACGTCTTCTCCCTTGCCTCAACAGCCAAAACCTCTGCTCATGGTGGGACTGTGAGAAGAGCCTCAGAATCTTAGGCGAGGCCCCTTCTTCTATATGGCTGGAGCATCTCGGACAGGTAGACATCAACACACAGGCACTTTCTTCTCATTTCAATTTCTTTTTAAGGAAAGCTTCAGCTGCTCATTTCAGCCTGTGGCTGATTAAAGTACACAGGCTTAGCGTGCACGCATGCACATACACATGCACAAACTGGGGGGTTGGGAGAGGGAGAAGTGGCCCCTATTATTTCCTTTCTTATTCAATTCCCGCTCTTCTCACTCATCCGAAGAAGAGTTCTCCGAGAGTCCTGCACCAACAGCCTTCTAATGCATCCAGTTCTCTGGTTTTGTGCACAAACGGCAAAGAGAAATGAAAAAGAGGAGAACCTCAGTAAAAACCCACTTACATCTTTCCCAATCAGATCCTCCTTGTTTTCCACAATGCCCCACGGAGCAATTCCTATGGCACAGATCCGTCCTCTGGACTTTGAAGAATGATCTTTCAAGGCATCTCCGACATGCCGGATGACCCCTGCGGGAGGGACCAAGTCCATTAAGAGTCTTCTCTACGGCCTTCTTCTCCGCAGAGGCTTTCCTCTCCCACCCCCCCACTCTCCTGTTTATTGAGAAAATCCCGTGAGAACTTGCACGGCGTCTGTTCTTTAACAAATGTGGGGGGTATCAAACCAGGTCTCCACGGTGGTGACATCACGATTCTCACAACAGGGACAAGCCGGGCAAAGTCAGTCCTTCATACTTTTTCGGAGGACTGATTAAAACCTTTTGCTCCCATCAAATCTTTTGGAATAAGGCATTCAAAGCCTGCTGCTTTAGAGCACATTATGAAATGCGCACTTTTGATGAAAACTCATTTCTGACCATTCCCCCCGGAAGCGACTGAACTTGCTAGCTGCCACTGAGTCCCGTTTCCAAAGCTGGTGTTCTTGTGCATGAATCTGCATGGAAGGAGTTCATTTATAAGCAGCACCTCTCTGGTCACAGAATATGGTGGGCTTGGGATGTTGCTTTTGCTTAAAACTTAGTTATAGTGAAGACGGTATAACAGTGTACAACTGCAGCAGCATCTGTTAAATGTTGACCACTCAATTCAGGACCCACAGAGGGTGTTAATAACAGGCTCCCTATCCACCCCTTTTAGGCTTCTGCCCTACCACTAGCTGACACAAGCTATTGAAGAGAAATGTATAAGGCTGCTATCAAGGTAGGCCTTCAGTGGGGTTTCTCCTAAGCCAAGGGAAAAGAAAAAAGAACTAGACTACATCTACTTATCTGTGTTCCTTTGATATACTCCTTGTTCCTCACACCCCACCACCTCGGCTGGAACAGAGAGGCTGTTTTTTACGACTTACCGGTACTGACCCCTCCAGTGAAGATCCAAGCTCCTGTCGTCATGGCCGCCTTGATGAGCCCTTTTCCAAAGACTTGCTTCAGTTTGGGTTGCAGCTCAAAGTTCTGCAGCCCCCCATGGACGGAGATCAAGAGCTTCGGCAGCTCCAGCTGCCACTCTTTCACCATCAGGTGGAGCAGGGCGTCCGGCTTCGTGTCGTAGGACACTCGGATGTACTGCAAGACAGACAGAAGCAGAGTGGAACGGGATCGCCGTGAAAGCCCATCCATTCCAGATTCCAACATGAGCTTCCCCTCCAGGCCATCCTGATGCCTCTGGGGGGGGGGGGCAGTTCACGAAGACTGCTGCTCCTCAGTCCCTGGAAGCCAGAGGAGCAGAGCCTCAAAACCTGCAGCTTCAATAAATCCATCATAACTGACAGCAGCGAACACATTTCTCCTCTGTCTCGTTCCAGAACACACAGACCACTTCCACCTCTAATGAAGTGAGCTTTGACCCACCAAAGAAAACCCATTAGCCTTTAAGGTGCCAAAGGCACATGGTTATTTCTTCCTGAGTTACGTTGTTTATCATGGTACGAAGGTAACAACAACTACGTTTTCACCACCATTGAAGGGAAATATCACCACTGCAAATATTTTGGGATCCCCCCCCCAGATTGCTCAGCTTCCTCCTTTTACCTGATGTCAAAGCACTTCCCCAGACCCTCTTCTGTTTTTTTGTTTGTTTGTTTGTTTGTTTGCTGAGATCCTGGCATAGCCTAGAACTGTGGAAGCTCATCGTTCCCTTGCCAAGGCTGCACAGCCTCTAAAGTGGCAAACCCTGCTGCTTACCATGGCCTTATTGGTGTGCCCTCCGCCTTGGAACTCGAGATTTCCATAGGAATCAGTCGGGAGTGCCTGGGTGTGTTTACTGGCGGTCCATTTCTCAGGCTGAACATCCACTTGCTTGGCAGTTTCATCTTCATTCTTGCTCGCAGTTACACTTGGAGGGATGGGGAGGTGTTGAGTGATAAGCTGGCCGCAGCAGCACCTGGGGCGGGGGGGGGGGGGAGAGGCAAGAGGCAGGTCAGTCACCGTGAGCTGCCTAATTATTTGACACACTTTTTCAGGCAACTGAAAACTTCCTATATGTCAACAAAGAAAACAGTCTGTACCTTAAACAAAGACCAAACCTAACCATCCTGTTTGGAGCCCCAAACCCAGAGCATCACCCACAGTCAACGTCCACAGACAGCTGTACACAGAGGGAATCCCCATCGCATCCAAGGTCTTGCCTGCCCTGTTAGGGCGCCCGTCCTTTCCTTCCCCACTGGAAGGGGACGGGGAGCATCTAGAACCAGTGGGCGTAGCTGTCAGGCTCCAGGACCTTCCCCACTGCCACCACTCAGTGCTGCATTTCTCCCACAAGTGTGGCTGACTGAGGGTGCTTTGAGGCCATCCTCTAGGTGTAATCCTGCCCGAACGTCCCATCAGAGGACTCCGAGGGCTGAGCTCAGACCTTCTGCCTCAGTCTGAGCACCTGGTCTTGGTTATTAAGACATTGGAGAAGAGTCCCTCTTCTTTACTGGATCATGACCCCTGAGGAGCTCATGAGCCCCTGGAGGCCCCTCCTGTTGGCCATATACACCAGGGTGGGGAATGTGCAACCCTCCTTGTCTTGATGGGCTACCACTCGCCTGATGGCTCATCAATGGCTCTGTTGAACAGAGCTGACAGGAGGACCCTAGCCAATGTCCCATTAGCTGTGGCTGAGTGACAGGGGTACGTGGCTGCCCCGACACCATGCTGGTGGCCAACCATGACCAGTGAACAAAGCGCGCGCGTGCGCGCGCACACACACACACACACACACACACACACACACACACACACACACACACACACACACACACACACACACACATTCTGCTTGGACTATGGGTTGCCAGTGCAGCTCTGAGGCCAGGGACTGGAGGGAGCAGCAAAGATGGTGTTGCTATTGCTTTTCCTGATGCAGGGGAGTTGTGGGAGAGGGAGACGGCACTGCAGCTGAAGAGAGATCACCTGCTAGGATCTTTGTGGTGAGCGATGATGCAGATGCACTCTCTCTTGGAAAACGTCTTCTCTATCCAAGCCTTTTGACCCTGGGGAGTGAAGGAAGAGAGACAATTTTATATTGGCTGAATGGCAGAGAGGGATATTTGCCTGGAGAAAGAAAGAAAGAAAGAAAGAGAGAGAGAGAGAGAGAGAGAGAGAGAGAGAGAGAGAGAGAGAGAGAGAGAAGAAAGAAAGAAAGAAAGAAAGAAAGAAAGAAAGAAAGAAAGAAAGAAAGAAAGAAAGAAAGAAAGAAAGAAAGAAAGAAAGAAAGAAAGAAAGAAAGAAAGAAAGAAAGAAAGAAAGAAAGAAAGAAAGAAAGAAGGCTGGACTTTGACACCTTCAAGGGGCATATTCGATGTACATCAGTGGAAGCAGCTTTGCCACAAACCATATTCAGCAGAGACCAAGGGGTCCTAAGCTCAAACTCTTCTCACTCATCTCCTTTGTGTATGTTCCTGATGCATGGGAGAAGCCAGCTTCCACACTGAGGGGTGCCTTAGACCAAGTCAGCTTTCTGATCTGCTTAGCAATGTGTGGGAGACAATCCTCTTTGTCCCACGTGCCAAAATGGCTTGTTATAGCTCTGGTTAGTGTCCAAAAAGTGGGCAGTTTTCTTCTTTGCATCTCTCCCCCCCCCCCCCCCACGAAATGCTGGAGACTGAATGTGAGAACTCATGAATGCAAAGCATGCAATCTTCTCCACCACTTCTTCCCATTTGTGAAACCTATAGCTGGAATCAAAACATACCCCAGTGCAATCCTAACACCTGTTTGGTGCATCTGTTTCTGCCCTGCAGAACCCTATCTGAGACTGGTTGCTGAAGCAAAAGAAGGCTTTCTGTTGTTCTATTTATTACTAGTTTGTTTTGTATTCTGTCTTTCAATAAAGAAACAAATTCTCAGTATGGCTTATAAACACACATCAAATAACAACAGAAACATAAGAGGGTTTTTAAAAACAGTAACCAAAAGGCAAATGAACTACAACGCAGCAGAAATAAAACAAAGGGGATTCAAAAGTTGAGGAAAACACATTATTTGGTTGGTTTAGAACGGGAAAACAGAGCAAAGTAGGTGTCCGGCAAGCTTCCCTAGGGAGCCCGTTCTATGAGCAAGCTGCCATAATCAAGAAAGTTCGCGAATTAAGGGCAGAAACAGACACGATGGCAAATGTATGCTTAGAAGGCAATAAAACATTATTGTGCCGGAAATGCACTCTTCACAGCATCTCCATTTATACCATCAACATGCAAATGAGCACAGTCCTGATGAACACAATCCAATTTGCAATGTACAGGGTTCTAAAATAATGCTGGGGGATAATCAGGTGTCCTTTAGTTAGTAAACACAGTGTTGGTTTGAAAGGCAAAGCTGCCCTTTTTTTCTATTTGTGGCCTAATTGCAACAGTTTCCAAATGCTTAAGAATATTTGATTTCACAACAGACCTGGCTTTTTACATTCCAAAATAGCAGGGACTCAGACACGTATTTATGATCTAGTGAAGCAGCGCTGGTGAATGGGAAGCTGATACACTTCCTTGATTCATCTGATATGTATCTGATCTTTTTCCCCAGCCTGGGAATTAAGCAGCTCCCAAGACTGACAAAAAGTTGTGGGTGAAAACGTACAGTCATAATAGTAGAGCGCAATTAAAGAAATTATAACTGATCTTACTCAGAAGGCTAAAAAGCAGAATTAGATCAACTTGAGCCAGACATCCTGGAGAGTGAAGTCAAGTGGGCTTTAGAAAGCATGGCCATTTCCCCTCTGTAAATTGGGGAAATGGCACAGATTTTTATATATTGGAAAACAGAATTTCCAGTTTGTAGGACAGAACTATTGCTTCTCCAGAAAAATCCTGGATGTATAACCCTGGCTGAAAAATCTCTGAAGCTGCACAGTAAGAAAGGTTTTACTTATTTCTTGGATGTACAAACTGCTCCACACTCAAGATTTCACAGTGGATTAAAACAAGCCAATACAAAATGTATTTTTTTTTAAAAAAATAATTTTTTAAAAAGCTCAGCATTTTTGCCCAGTGCTAAACTACTTAAAAGTTAAGACTGCTTAAACACACATTCCTATATCAAAGATTACTGCTTGAAATCCCCATTCTGTGCTTCCCTACCTGCAGTACGAGATCTCAGTTTCGTTAGCTTGCCCAACACTGTTAGAAAAGCCAAGTGTTATTTTATCTACAGATACGGTGGGAAAGTACAATGGTCCCGCAATCTAGTATCAGCAGTTCATAAGCAGCTTGTAAAACCACAAGTCAGAGACTGCATGCCCTTTCTGTGCTCATAGGCGTCATTCAGATACCCGTACATGAGGCAGGATACATTTTCTGCTCACTCAGGTTAGATATCCACAACTAAAGTTAAAGAAGATGCTGAAGATTGACAGTTTCAGCAATCCTCCTTCCATAAGGTGTTCCAGAAAGTCAAAAACAGAGTCAGAATAGTAAGTGAGAGATGAGCCGGGCCAGACCAGAGTTGAAAACAGCTTGGTTTTTATTTAATTTTGGGGTGTTTTGTTTTGTTTTGTTTTGGGGGGGACCAGAGTACCGTGGTACTCCTCATGCTAAGAAGAAGGGGAAGGAGACAAAAGCCAACACAACAAACAGCTGGAACGAAAACCTCACGAGAGCAAGCATGGCTAGCCTTTCAAGTTTCACTGCCCTTGTGTGTTTAATCTTCTTACGAAAAGCTTGATTATAATCCTTTGAAAATAGCGAAGCCAAAGACAAAAGACATCTCTTCCATTTGTTTGGTTTTACTGTAATTTTTCCCCTCCAGTTGTGGTACACTCATGGGACCTTCCCTAAGAAGGCTTCTTGGTCTCTCCAAGAAGAACACCCGCCTGGCGTTTAGGAAAACCAAGAGGTGTTTCAGAAGGCAATTCTGCCTGATGGAATTCTGAACAGATTGTGACAGATTAATGGCAGCATTCTGGCTGGGAGGCAGCGAAGCTTTTTGGTAAGAGGCGGAAAGGCGACAAGATCACCCTTAAACACAACTCAGCATTTCCTCAGGACTTCAGACCAGTGGGTCAGTGCGTAAGAGCAGCCCGTCTCCACAGCCTGCTAGGTAGGCTCCTGTCAGAGGGACGCAACTTGCTGGTTGCGCTGGATGGATGGCTCGCCCGGCAGTGAAGCAAGGCGAGAGACAGCTGGCCGGTGGCTGCTATGGGGCACGATTCAAAAGGCAGGCGAGGCATCTCAGCTTAAATGAAAGAAATAGCTTCATGCACATATGATTTATTAACCTCAGACAGACATTATCCAAAGACGTGGCCCATTCTCTTGAAGAATGAAAAGCAACAGAGTTGCGTGGAAGATAAGGGCATTCTATCAGGCAAAAAACACAAAAGAAAATGTAAAAATATAGACAAAAACCTTGAAGATTTACCGCTATATTTTAATGTGACCTTTTGTGGACACGTCATCAGACTTAAGATATACGAGAAGAGTGTGTGGAGATTTTAGTACTGAAATGGCCAAGATCAAAAGCCATGTGGATTTGGTTCCCTCTGCTAGCAGGTACTCTTGTATGTCATCCAAAACTGTAGCAGATGGTGAAAATGCCCGCCAGACTCCCAGAATTTGCTGAACCTTTGATTAGATAGATAGATAGATAGATAGATAGATAGATAGATAGATAGATAGATAGATAGATAGATAGATAGATAGATAGATAGATAGATAGATAGACAGACAGACAGACAGACAGACAGACAGACAGACAGACAGGCAGGCAGGCAGGCAGGCAGGCAGGCAGGCAGGCAGGCAGGCAGGCAGGCAGGCAGGCAGGCAGGCAGGCAGGCAGGCAGGCATGGATTGAAGGATGTATGGATTCCTTTTTTAATTTTATGCGAAGCATGTGTGGGTGTGAAGTTTTTTTTAAAAGCAGCAACTTAGAATGAATGAATTAAAATATTTTTACCCTGTGTTTCCCTTAAGAGGACCTAAGGTACCATACAATTAGAAGACAATATTTAAAAGCAGTGAATATACAAATATTAAAAAAATTAAACAAGTATTATATTAAAAATGATTAACAAAACCAATACTAAAAACACATTTAAAAACAACAGAGAACAACAGTCTATTAAAAAACCAAACACCAGAGATGGTGCAAAACCAATGCTCCTTTTAGCATCTCCATAAATGTCAATGAAACCAAGTATTCATGCTTTCTTGATGCTTTCCCGTATCCTCTTCTCCACCTTTTATCCCAAGCTACCAAATTCAAGAGATGCCAACAAACTCAGTGGCAAATTATTAAGGCTCATTGCTGTACACCCTAAAACATCCACATTGATATATTATGATCTAAAGAGAACTCCTCATTAAATGGAAAGCAAATACATGAGGACGATAACCATGAAATAACATGTAGATTTGAAGCAACATTCTTACCCATTCTTACAAATTACGGAATGATGGTAGACCACGACCTAGCAGAGGGTACTCGGAGTTAAATCTTGGGATCTTTCCTCCCACCCTCTGTTTCGTTGCTGCAGCTTTTCTCTTTTTAACTCTCCTCTTGAGGTTCGGGCGTCCCGGCTCTCTGAAGCCCCGGAGAATTCCCCACGAAGTTGAGAGTTCCACCACTTTAAGAAGAGAATCTCATATGATGAGCATGTGAGTTGCTTCTTTGTTCAAGCCAATCCCATGACTCTCTTTAAAGGTAATCTCTTCGAAGTCCCATGACCCCATCCTCTCCCTGGCCTGGAGAGAATTCCCATCTCATGGTGGAACAAGGCACAAGGCTTTGACTTTGATAGAGCCCAAAGCTCCAGTTTGTTAAATCTTTTTTTTCCCCTCCCCCCTCCTCCCCTCTCTCTCTCCAAACAAGTGGCTTAGAGCAACTTGTAAGAACGCTGGTTCAATGGATTGGATGTTCACAAGTTCTAATCTGAAGCACGCCCTCTCTGGATGGCCGAAATTTCAGGGCTATTTGCATAATTGAGACAATTGGACATAATAGCTCTTTTCAGGGTCCTCATTAGACGTACAGCTCAACATTCTTGGAGAAGAGGGGAAAAAGAGGTCATACAACATTAATTATAGCTAATCCTTTTTAAGAGCAAATTGAACTTAGGCTGGACATTATGTTAGAAGCAATCCTTTGGACTATATATCTGAGGACTATTGTGCACACATCTCTCGCCCCCTCCCCATACATGAGTGTTACCCCCTGTTCGGTTGAACTGGGTTTGGTGCAAACTTGGCCCCTCTTACTTTTGAGGCTCTAAGAGCAAGCTGCATAATTTGTGGGTACTTGTCCATCTTCAAAGAGCTATGGATGCAGACAACATTTATGAAATGACACAATCCAATGTTTCTCCATCTTTGGTCCTTCAGATATTTTGGACTTCAACTCCCCTGCTCCATCAGCCAGCAGGGTGGATGCTCAGAGAGGCTGGGATTTGAATTCCAGAACATTTTGGGGGGTAGCAATCTACACCTGGTTGAGAAAAACATACATAATGGTCTTCAGCTGCAAGCACACCATAGCCTGCATTGCACCAATTCAGACCCCTGATCCACTGAGATGAGAATTGTCCCGGCTGGCTGGCAAGAGGCCTTAATATCATTTAACTGAATTGGTACCAAACACAGGAAAGCTTTGCCCCTCCATGTGTACACAGCCATACGAACTCCCAAAAATCTCTGTGTTGTGCTTATTCTGGGAACTGTAGTCCTTCAGCACTCCTTAGACTACAAAGCATTTAGACGAGTGGTTCCCAACCTTGGGTAACCCAGGAGTTCTTGGACTGCAATTCCCAGAAGCCTTCACCACCAGCCATGCTGGCCAGGGTTCCAGGGTGTTGCAGTCCAAGAACACCTGGATTGCCCAAGGTTGGGAACAGCTGACTTAGACTAACTTTTCCAACTTCTGGTCTCAAGCTGGCAGGTCATCTGACTCAGCAGAAAGGAGCTTTGCCAGTTGACCTGTGCCCTTCACCCTCTCCGGTTCTTTCAAACGAATTTTGGGCAGCTCTTCCCAGCGGGCCACGCCTTCCCTATCTCTCCATCACACATCCCGCATGCAGTGTCAGGGCAAAGGACTGGTCTGAATAGTTCAAAGGAATGCTGATGGGGAATGAAAAAGCCAGCCTCCCAGGGAAACTGCAGTGGTACAGAAAACAGCATTCATGGATGCATGCACTCAGACTGTGGGAAGGGCTCCCGGGGGCTCAGAGTTTACTTAGGCTGGGGGGGTCACTTGGCCTGGACCTCTGCGTGGCTCAGCAATCAGCGAGGGTTGTCCGAGCCTCCTTCCCCCAGGCAATCAGGTCACCTGAATGCTCGAGGGGAAAGCAAGTTTCGTAGAAAGAAGCAGAACGGACAAGGGCCCATTCGTAGAATCTGGACACGGAGCACAACATGCAGGTGACGATGCCACTGGGTGTTCATATTTGGCCTCCTCTTCCTACTCCGGAAAAAAAAATTCTGAAATCTAACTGTTGAGAAACGGCAATGTTTTTATCTTTTCATGCAAAGCAGGGAAAAATTTCTTGCTCGCTTCAACGATACCCTTTGCGATCTGCAAGAGGGGCTTCTGTGCAAATTGCACAAAATGATGACAGGCCAGGGCCTTCTTGCAGGGGATTGAAATATTAAACTCAAGGGAATAGTTGTTTGCCTTTTCTTTTCTTTTCTTTAAAGAAAGAAACCAACCAGCCACTCCCTTCAGGCTTCCTGAGTGTGTGCTTTGCTTTACACTAACAGAGAAAGGACACTGTTTCTGTGCAGATGTAAGTTCGGGAAGCAGCCAATTTTGCCAAGGACAAGAAATTGCGGATGAGAAATTTAGTAAGCTGCCTTCAGATCTCTGCTTGGGGGCAACCAATGACAAGTGGTTGTTATCTTTCTTTCCTTCCAGTGGCAGACTGGCAAGAGAACAAGATGGATGGGTCTCTTCTCCGGTTTTTCACAAGGTTTCACACTTGCCATATTCAGAGAGAGAAAAAACAGCCAACAACAGGCAAAAAGGTATCTATATTTGCAGGATGCAAGCTATAGAGTTTCCTTTCCTTAAGCACACAAAAACCTAAATACATCCAGTGCTAATTCTGTACATATACAAAAAAAAACTATTGGTAGTATTAAATGCATCTTATATTACATGAAAGCATGAATTTGCCTCAGTGCCCCATCGAATCCCTGACAGTATTTATTTATTTAAAATATTTTTGGTGCTGCCTTCCTATAGTTCAAGGTGGTCACTCACAACTGTAAATACAAAATACAGCAGGATCCCTGAACCTATGGGACAGCCGTTCCACAATCTACTGTGAATGCTTAAAACCACAGATAGTAGCAAACCCTAGGCATGAAGAGGTGGGGAAGAAGCCACAAGACCTGCCTCTTGTATGTTGCATGAAGCCTTGTGGTAAATCCTGGAGAACTGAAACCCTGGATTAGGATCCCGTGGATCCGAGGGTCCCAATGTAATACATGGCCATGAAATCAAATGGAAAAATAAAAGAGTGATCGAGAAACTACTCCCACTCTTTCCCAATAGGAAAAACCGAATAGATCAGCCCAATGGAACAAAGACCAACAAGCGCAACAACAGAAACGTTTCTCGTCTGTAGGCTGTATCTGGACTCCAAGAGAAGGGTTACGGTTAGGATCAGCACCTTTTATTGGTGTTTATAGGCTACAGTCCCAGCTGTCTGGGGATCTCTGACAACTGTAGTCCAACAGCACAAATATTCACATACTTCTAATTTGCACACATATTAGTGAGACCCAGCTTAAACTCATGGACAGGTTGTCTATTGTTTGTGCTGGCTGGTGAGATTCTGGGACATTATACAAACAGAGTGCTTAGAATATTCTTTTTTAGAGTTTTAGTCTCCTTAACATGATAATAAGACTAAAAAACATGACGTTTTACACAAACTCTACAGGTTAAAGAACTGGATAAATCTTATGTCAAATCAGCCGTACTGGCAAAGGGATTCTGGACATACATCAAACGCACATCCACTCTTTGGCTACTATCATGCTCCTCCCAGATTAAAAGCAATGGAAAAGTCGTCCCGTCCCCGCCCCCCCCGCCAGAATATCTGAAAATCTTAAAGTAACGAAAGAAAATGCCAGGATTATAATGTGCAATGAAACAACGACCTACCTCTTAAAATGGCTAGAGCCCCCAATATATCTAGCTCCTGAGAACTAGGTTATTTGGAAATCATGCAATCGGCTATGGACTGAACTTAGGAAAACCAAGAGAAACACAAGAAAACCGGGGGGTTTGCACCAACCCAGTGCTGGAGATCACAGCTAGTCACTTTTCCAAGCCAGCTTTTCTTCTCAGGGGAAGGAGAGGGGAAAAACAAAACGAAACAAGTAAGGACCCTGTGAATGCCTCCTCTGTGTTGGTCATAGGTGACCTTGCAATACCAGAATTGAAGTAACTATGATAAGAATGGAGGTAAATGGTACTCATTTGGACTGTAGCTCCCAGAGTTCTCTAGCCATCGTCGTCATTGCCCAAGCTGTCTGGGGGATTCTGGGAGTCGTAGTCCAAAAAGTAACACCCCCTCCCCAGGTTCTGGAAGCAAACAGACCCCATTCTGTAGTCAAGACACCAGCGAATCGGTTCTTGGGGCAAACGTGAAGGGAGCTTTGCCTGTAATGTCATTTTTGCAGAACTAAAGGAAGCCGCCAAAGAGACCATGAGGGTATTTGCACGGCACAGTTCCATCCGTTCCATTCAACCCCTGGTGAGTGATCTGGATCGAGCGGCCGTTGAAAACTCAAGAGCAGACGGCAGACTCTTTCACTGGCAAGTCAGCAAGCTGACGGAGGCCCTCCGAGGGAGGCTGATTTGCCTTTGAGATGGGAAAGTCTGGCTCAACTGGGTATTCTCAGCCCTGTTTGATTTTGCCGTGCCCCCAGTATCATTGGCAGGGTACACTAATGAGGGGTTCCTGGCCAGCAGCCATAGAAAAGGAGCAGACAAAGGGGGGGGGGGATGGCAGCAAGAGGCCAACCTATGTTTCAAAGCGCCACCAGGCAATGGGTGCAGTAAAATATATGTGATCTTCTCTTTATTTGACTTATGCACCAAGTCACACACACACAAACGCCCTGTATTGTGCACTTCCCTTAGAAGAACACAAGGCCCACTGCTCCGCAGACCCCTGGCAGTAGCGGAGAGAGAATGCTAACGTAACAGACTGTCTGATTCCTGTGTCACATCCTGACTACAGCCCCCTGGGAAAAAAAGGGGGGACGTGATCAAAGCTTTCAGAAAACTGGAATGTTGGCCTGAGATAACAATGACGGAAGGCAGGCTGGCTAAAAGGGGCAGATTAAAGGGCGCTATAATTCAACATGCTTCACTGCCCAGGCAAATTACACAGGGCGTCCCACTCTTGTTTATTCTGATGAGGGAAAGCAGGATTCACAGCCCTTCTCATCATCTTTGCCTTGTTTCTGATATTCTTTTTGTCTGGCTCACCCTCCATTGCTACCTATCCCCCCTGTGATACTGTCTCACTCTCACACAGCTTGCCCCCTTCTGTCCTCAGTGGCAAGGAGTTCCTGGAACAGCGCTTGAGAGGCCGGTTTGCTTGTGAGGGGAAGAGTCCTGGTGAACTGGGTAGCGGTCCAGCAAGGGAAATTCTTGTGTGTGCTTGATAAAAGTGTCACGGTGCGCGGCGATGCCCACATGGCATCGCTGAGTAAAGTGGGCGTGTTGAAGGAAATGTGCATTTACATTTAGGGCCACCAGGCAATCACAGCAAAGCACGGCATGTGGTCATGCTTTGCAATATTTTTGCATGTATTTGCAAACCAAACTGTCTATTCTAGCTCATATTAAATGGAGGAAATAACATAGAGTCCGTGGTTTGTCTAGTTTAGGTATAAGAGCTGGCCATTAGAAATGTGGTAATGGCAACCCCTTGTTAATCTTCCCAGGAGCTGCTGTGGCTACAGAAGGCGTCGCTTGGCAGCCTGCTTGCTTCTGAGCTTTCGCCAGGCCATGGATGTGCTTGGATGAGATAAAAAAACCACAGAGGAATATGGACAGAGGATTTAACCCAACGTATAACTCCAAGTTGCCAATATTTGATTAGTGTTTAATATTTTATTGTAAGTTGCCTTCATGATATATTTGGGGTTCATACATCTCCATTAATCGTCATCATTGTCTTAGAACTGCAGAGCTGGAAGGGACCCCCTGGATCATCGAGTAGTCCAGCCCCTGTCAAGGAAGCACCGCGGGGAATTGAACTCCCAACCTCACCCTTCACAGCTAGATAACTAAACTGCGGAGCTATAAGTAAACCAATCAATGAAAGCATATGGGAAACACACACACACACACACACACACACACACACACACACACACACACACACACACACACACACACACACACACACACACACACACACACACACACACACACACATCGGTATCATGATTCAACTAGCACTAAACAAGTTTCTGGTCCCGCACACCGCACGGGTAAACAACACGATTCAGCTGCGAAGCCAACTGCTGGTATGTGATTGAGAATTTCTGCACAGAGGAAAAAAAAGGCCTGGAAAGCTACATGGTAACTGATCACGGTTAGGGAGGCTCTGGCTAAGGGCTTGATCCAGTGGTGAGCAGCTGGGAACCCTGGGGTCCCACAAGAGACTGAAACGCTGGATTGGGACCATTGTCCCAAGGATGACACTTAGGCAGGTTGGCTCTATGCAGTAAAAAGTGGGGTCAGAGGTTGAAAAAAATGACTTTTCTGAACCACAACTCCCAGAATCCCCCAGCTGGCATGGTCAGGTGCTGGGAATGATGCTCTAAATCAAGCACTAAGTGTGTGTGTGGGGGGGGTGGGTGGGTGGGTGGGTGGGGAGTGTTTGAGTCCAGGAGTGTGGCCAGCGGCAAAGGATGAACCACTTGTTTCTTCTCCCAAAGCCCTTCCCTCCTGCTCGTGGGCTACTTTTAGTTCCGCTGCCATGTGCTTCGATTTTAGACAGGCGGCCAAGGACACTCATTCCTCGCCCTCCCTTCTGTTGCTTTCCCATGCTTGCCTACTGGTGATGATCAAGCCCATTTCCTGCAGTGACACGATGGTGTTTTACCATGGTTTTTGCTTGAAACAGGGACCGCTTAAGTTATGAATGTAGAGAGAAGACAGGACTTGTCCAGTGCATCTCAGAGAAGTAGATTTGAAACTAGAGCTGCAAAATATTATCTGGAAGTATTGACATATTATTATTATTATTTAATTTATTTAATTTATACCCCGCCTATCTGGTCGGTGAGGACCACTCAAGCCCCTGAGAAGCCGTAGTCCAAGGACGTACAGACACTAAGGTGAGGGTTATTGAAGAGAGCTTGGGAAAATAAGATTCTAAGCCAGTGATTCCCAAACTTGACGAAGCCAAGTGTTCTTGGACTACAGCTTCCAGAAGCCTTCGCCATGAGCTGTGCTAGCTGGGATTTCTGGGAGTGGCAGTCCAAGAACATCCGGGGATCCAAGGTAGGGAACCCCAGATCTAGGTTGCAACTAGAACTGTCCCAGACTTTAGCTACAATTCTTAATTTACAACTCCCTGAAACCCCCGGCCAGCCTGATTATGCTGTCTAGGAAATTTGGGTAGCTGAGGTCCTAAAGAAAAAAGAAAAGAAAAAGCTTCTGTCTCTGGTGAGGTGCAGCATGAAAAGTGTGTTCATGTGTGAAAGCCACTGTGGCCTCCTGCTGCCATCACTGGGTTCAAAAGACCAGTCACTACCCCTTAGTTTCTCCATGGATAAAAGAACAGCTGGGAGACCATCATCTACTACTGTGCCTCAGGGCCAAAGGAACCAGAAAACGCATCAGAATCCTTGAGTGAGATGGTTATGTTTCTAGGGGGTAAAAACTATTTTTTAAAAAAACACTCTGCCTTCTAAAAGTCATGTCATATTTTTTTTAAGGGAAGAGGCTTAAGGACATGACCAGACAGGGGAATTTGGAGCGGTCTAGTTCACGCTTAAAACGTCTCCCTCGGCAGTAAATCCACTTGACGTCCTACAGTACCATCCCACCGTACCTGACTGAAACAACTGGGATACCTGCTTGTGGTATTTAATTGTCTGCATGCCTGTTGTGTTGTTTAATACCTTGGTGCAGTCGTCCCCGTATCGCCATGCAGTAGGTGGGGGTGGCGATGAGGACACGTTGATGTAGAGGTTGGCATCGGAAGGGAATGAAAATGTGCCCCAAACCTCCTGGCCTGCAGAACACACCAGCTGGGCCACCCTAAGCTGTGGCTCATCCGGAGAGGGGAATTACCAAGGGACTCAGCCAGCAGGCTGGATGCCACGATGTTGGGAGGGCCTGGGCAGAAAGGCACGGCTCCACCTCAGAAAGCAAGCCAAGGGCCCACCAAGGGCCGGGCGGACTGGGAAGCTCTCCTGCAGAGGCCAGGCTGGACGTGGTTGTATAACTCTCGTTCACTCTGGTGCCTTCATGGTGGAAAATAACCAAAGTGACCGAGTCTTCCTATAGGAAGCCACTGAGCACGAGGGCCATTTGTTTATGCCAACAGGATGTTGCTCAAGCATATGAGTGACAATCCCCCCCCCCCGAAGAAGTAACGAAAGCTGCAAAAGAGTTAGGTTGGCAAATGAGTCCTTGAAGTGAACTGGGTCCATATGCCGAGGTCAAGATGTTGCTAGTTGGAGCTTGGAAAAGCTAGATTTGGGGGGGGGGGGGGGGATTCCTTTCCTAGAAATGAATCCTTGAGCCAGAGGGACCACGGCTGTACCCTCAGCAATGCTACCCTAGGGGACATTGGGGAATTCTAGCTTAAAACAGTCGCTTTTCTGAGATCTTCAGCCAGTCACCGTGCAGCGCCCTGTTCTAACAAGTCCTGGTACCCCACGGAGCAGGCCCTGGTGCCCAGACCTCTTGCCTAGGCAGGCAGGCAGCCAGGCAGCCATCTCCCTCTTGATGACATCAACAACATCCCGGGCTGTGAGTTGTCTCACTCTGCTAGGGGAAAGCGACAGTCCCCAACAGCCACTTTGATTTAGGTGCATCTGTTTCTTTTCAGCAGGCTGGATGAGAGACTCTTAGGAGATTCCTCCTGGAGAGAGAGAGAAATCCCTTGGCACTGGATCATTCTCAAGGCACTCCGAACCTTCCAATCAACTGAATTGTCTTCACATAAAACTTTCCCTGATAAATTCCTGGGCAATCTCCTTGCTTTCATATTCAGAAACCTACTTTTTAAATCAATCAGTCAATCTATTGTTTGACGCTGTTTTTAAGAAAACAAGTCCATGATATGGACAGTTTGTTTAATTATCCCTTCCAGGAAGCTAATATGTAGTGAAATTATCTTAAGGCCCCAGAATTCTTCTCGACTTTGTTCTCTGTGGAACACAAGAATCTACTTTCTGTTTACAACCTGGAAATGTTACATTTTTTTGATCCCTTAGCTGTCCCATGGGATGGGAGGCGTGGAGCACGGCCCCAATTATCTCAGTAATTATTGTCCCAAATGTCAGGTAACTGACCTGGTTGTGTCCAAACCCAGTCAGGGCATCAAAAATCAAAGCCACCTGAGATGAAAGGCAACTGAGAAATGACAGCCATCCTAGGATCTGAAGGCAGGGACTCTGGCCTAACATCAGGGAGGGCTGTACAGGAATGAGATACTATACTGGGCTCTCCTTTCATGCAATCATCTTCTCCTCAGCTAAGGTAAATTCTGCTACTACAGTTGAACCAGTCTTTGGAAGGAGCAGGTTCTAATCATAAGAAATGTACATTAATGAGTGGCAGGCAGTTCGAAATGAGGGGATAACAATATCACCTTTCAAAAGTGGAAAGCCATGTTTTCCAGTTACTTGTACAAGAATTTGCCAACTATTTTTGAGGCATGACAGGACCGTCCTGGCTTTTTCTTCTCAATTCTAATTCTATTTCAAACAGCAAAAGTAATGGAAAGTAGCATGCATCATAATGAGTAGTGCAATGAGTTACTCTTCTAAAGATTGCAGCAAGTAATGTGAACAAGTTTGCTTTCAGACAGTAACTTTCCAAGCTGTGAGTTCAGCTGAAAAAAGGGACAGACAAACTGGGGAGGCGAACCCCCAGCTGTCCAGGAGGGTGAGAGCACTTGTTCCTTGCGCGCAGTCTCTCCCCGATGAAAAGAGAGCCCACCTCCCTCATTTCAGCCCTAGTCACATCCAGCTGGGGCCTTAAGTTGATCCTCAGGATCTGAGAGCCAGAGAAACATGGAGAATCCACATGATGAGGCTTACACTTGGTTCTGTATTTTCCTAGACATTTGACCTAAAATGCTTAATAGTCTATGAAGAAAAAATGAACTAAAATGGCATTTTAAGATCCCCACATGTCCACAACTGGAGTGGGGGGGGGGATAGGCAGAAGGCTGTCAACAGACGAGACAGCAAACTGAACAGAGAGCTTAGATACCCTGCTGGCTTCTGCTGGTGCCTTTTTTTTCTTTTTTGGTGTGTGTTCTTTATCCATACAGCTATTAATCACATGAAAGCAGATATTTCAGAATATTAATCCAGACCAGCTGTTACATCTTTTACTGTGCTATTATCAGAGATTAATCTTTTTGAACAGAAAGGCCACTTTTTGTGTGCTTTTCCAAGTGGACATAAAAACAGCTGTTTGAAGGCCCCCTTTTCTTTCAGCAGAAGGTGATGAAAATCTTGACCTGTTGTGAAGGTTTCGTGGCTGGAGAAGCCCACAGCTCAGGGATCAGGCCTTTCTTTGCACGCACAGGGTCCCAGGTTCAATCACTAGCATCAGTTGTGCAAAGGAGCTGTTCAATACTTCCCCCAACACCACCACCGCCTGCAGCGCATGCAAATCCTCTTGCGTTCAATGGGACAATCTCCAGTTTGTGTGACTGCAAGCCTCGGATGGCTGGAGCCATTGGGGAACGCTCCTCTTGTGGAGGGAACATGTTCCGCAGGGGCCAACAGGATTCTGCCCACAGATACATTCTATGTCACTGTTACAATGGACACAAGGGAGCCTTCAACCCCTTCCACGTAGAATGATAATAAAATCATTAAAGACCCTGACCCAACCAGCAATGGAAACACACAGTCTAAAGACAACATACACATAGAGGAAGGCAAATAAAAGCAATGACCACCAATCAGTTATTGCAAGAACTGAAGAACTGCGAGGTCTCGATCTGCCTCTTCAATGACAGAAGAGCAAGTGACCGTAAGCCAACCTGTCTGGGGGACACATTTCATTTCTGCGTAAAGCACCTGCTCCCTGGTTGTTGGTCCTGAATGTCTGAAAGTGGCCGAACCCTGAGGCCACTTGCAGGGCAGATCTCAAGGTTGCATCTGGTCTGTGTGGGAGCAGGCAAGCCTTGGAGTGGGACACTGTATGTACAGAACGACTCACCCAGCTGAGATGGATGGCGAATCGTTCCCCTTGCAGAGGAACTGGGCACGCAGAAGCAACACAGAACACTTGGAGCTCTAGAGGAGCATCTGGTGGCTCTGCCAAGCCTCTAGATGCAGACAGGTCACCTGGCTACCGTCTGTCCCACTCAAGCAAGACGGTTTGTCATTCTGTTTAAGTTGCAAAAAAAGCCATTAAAATTGCATCTGTATGTATAAAACAGGATATACAATTTTATGCACATCGGTGTCCTCTCCTGCCCTTCTGTTGCGGAGGCTCATCGCCCGGCAATCCATGCCCCCTTGGAGCAATCTGAAAAATGGCCGGCTTACCTTCTGAGATCCGGACGCCGAGCCCTTCAGCGAAGTGCGTTTGAAGGAGCCACTCATCCTTCGGAGGGAGCCCCCGATCTTCCCTCCTCGCCCTTTCTTAGCCCCCTTGCCCTCCATGTGCAACCTAGCCCCTCCCTGTCAGGGTAAAACCAAACTGCAAGAACATGGTGGCATATTCTCAGCTATGGACCCAAGACACCAAGGGAAGAGGACCAGGTGCGCCGACACACCCCAAGCCCCTGCTCATGCCTACACTGGGCGGAAGCCCTCTCTTGTCCAAAAGCCGAGTGACCCAGTCGAGGCAGGGAAGGGAAGCAAGCAGAGGGACTGGCAGAAGCATCTCTCTTCCCCACCCCAGCCACCCCTCCTTCCTTCCCTCCCACCATCCCCAGCTCCACTATAATCAGGCTTAATGCACACAGCTTCTGCAAGCGATGGTTTCTAATGGATGGAGATTTAATAAATGGTGATTGAAGGTAAATCTACTTTAGATAGCAGCAGGCCCCGAAAGGTTTTTATTCACATAAAACATGGAGTGGTCAGATAGAAATGGTTATGGCCTGCCAAGTGGAAAGGCACAGGGCAAGCAAGAGCAGATGGCCTGCAGAGGACTAGGCACTTGGTGGCCTGAGAGTGAAAAAGGGCTGGTATAAGGGGGCTCAGGAGAGGGATCTGGAGACCGAGGAGGGCCACTTGGAGCAAGGATGCCATCTTGGCCCATCTCGTTCGCCTGCACAACCACACAAAGCCTGCAAAAAATCTCATCACCTGCAAAGTGACAAGATGCTCGCTGTCAGTACTGAAGATGGGGCTTGCAACAGCACAAGAGTTGCTGCCTTTCTTCACGTACTTTTGAACACCGGAAGCACCGGTTTGCTTCTTTTGGATCACTCAGCCAGTCTGTCTGTGCTTGCTGCATACCTGCATTCACAAAGGGAAAAGGCCCTAGCGTTACGTAGGGGCATTTTGATATGTTACAGGAAGAAGAGATACCTGACAATACCCCCTGCCTCCCTCACACACCAGGCACGAGAAGTTCACCAGGGCTTGCAGAGTCTTACTGTTTTGATCTGACAAGACAGTCTGTTTCAATGAGAATAAGGAATTTAGTGCTGTTTTTTTCAGATCCGTACTCAGCCATTCAGCACCATGCACTGAATAATAATTCCCCTTTTTTTAAAAAAAAAAATCATTTTCTTGGGCTTTTTAGCACCTAACAACACCTCAGTTTAATATCTCTGTCTGAATATGTGAAAGTCAAGAGTCAAGGGGGAACAGAGCCAGTATTGCTCAAATGCAGAACACTTGTTGAGCAAGGAGAAATTCAGTGCCACTTATGACAAGGGAAGTTTCTTACTAGTTTCTACCAATGTTAACAACCACCATTTCTGTCTCTCATTGTAAACCTATAAAAAATCTAAATGTTCCCCTGCCTAGTTCACTCCTGGTTTGGATTTGTTCATTCATTGCCAGCTCTCTTTCATGAAAACATTGACTCAGCAACAAGCCCCTCCTCCCTTCTTTGCTCCTGCAAGCCAAGCAAGATTATGCACAGTCAGAATCATCTTCAGCCCACCCTGCCCATCTGGACCCCACTGCTGTTTTCGGCCCCATGATGAAAAACACAGCTAATGTATAACTCCTTTCGTGTGCTTTTGAGGAGGGCATTTGCCCTGATAGAACAACTTGAACAAAGGGGTTAAATCACCTTTTCCCAGGTGCTGTGTTTCTAGGTTGCATCCACATTCAATATGTGATCCCTGATTGACTGAGCTTCTTTGTTGATTGAACCCTTGTTGACTAGGATCATGCGATAAAGATGATCTCTAACATACTTGAGAAGATTATGCCAAGACAATAGCAAGAAAACAAAAGCGAAAAAAGGTACAAAACTGGACAGAAAGCAGCCCTTAATATAAGATTTTTCATCCTGAGAATTGTTTTTTCAAAAAGTCAGCGTAATCCTAAGGAATAGAGGATCTTTGTGCTGTGATATCACATATTTCACGAATATTTCTTTTTTGACCTTTATAAAGAAAAACCTTCTTTCTTTATATCTTCACTGTTTCTCTAATGATTCTTTTATCATTTTCTCATAATTTGTAATTGCCCTAGAGACTATTGCAATTCCCTTTCTTACCGCTGGCCAGCTGCTAATTGGACACGCCTGATCTGGTCTCATAATGACTTTGTACCTTCAAGCGGATCTGTCATTGGCTCCTGGAGAGCAGGGTGATTCAACCCTCTGAGATCCTCCATCTCTAGAAAAATTGTGTTACAATCTGACCCCTTGATGTAAGATTGCCATAATATTACAGTCATATGTCAGGAGGGGAGGAATCGTATGACTGAGCCAACATGTAAGAACCAAAACAGAAGTGAGGTTGAAACCAGAATTTAAAGAATGTTCATCATACAATACAGCTCCCAACATATTCCAGACAGTGTGCTGATGGAAATTTGGGGGAGAGGAGGTGGAAAGTAGGCAGAGGAAGGGGCAGAGGTCACAGCTAGAGGGTTTATATGCTCCACTGAATGTCCTTTTTGTGGAATTTCTCTCTAAGGAGACTCACCAACTCGGCTCCCTTCAGCTTGTAGGACGTGTTACTCAAATTGTTTCAGAATCTGAGATCATGCTAGCATTCCAAGAATGATAACATACAGAGCTTTGTTCTAGAGCAATCATTCTTGGAAACAAACCCCCATGCTTACTTATGTCCAATCACAAAACAAATCAGGCAAATTTGCGAACCATGGGTGAAGATAGTTGACATGTGACAGTCAGCTATCTTTCAGCACCTGGGGAATTCCCTCTTCTAATGATGTTCTATCTGTAATGTATAATTTGACCCTCAGATGGGCAAGAGGCATTTAAGGACATTCTATACCTCAGTGGTAGCATTTATGTTCTATGTCCAAGTTGCAGCCCCAAGAATCACTAGTTAACTGCAATGGAAACTATTTGCTGCTTGAAGCACTGCTCATGATCGGAGTGGAGAGTACTGCGCTAGCGGAACCACTGTCCTGCTAAAACACAGCTTCCCATATGGAGACAGTTAAGAGCTGTGGGCGGATTTTCAAAATTTAGTTAATGCATTTACGAGAACAACATGTTCATGGATAAACTGGCAGTGGGTGGGTGGTAGTAGCTAAATGCCTGCTGAGTCAAATGTGCAAAGAAACCTGGATGCTTTAAGCAGATCCTGATGGCTCAGGTGCCAAAGTGAAGCTCTTTGCATGTGAAGTGAGGTTTTTTTTTTTAAAATCCTCATATTGATCTGTCACTCTTGGGTTCACAAAAACAAAATCAAAGAGTCTGTAGCCTTTGCTGACTCTTCATTCTCTTCTGAGTCACTGCCTTCAATACATTTGTAAAGCCAGGATTCATATCCGCCCATCTGTTCATCAGAGATGTTGGTGTACAACACTCTCCAACCCTGAAAAAAGTTTAATTAGCCGATGATGAAGCTTGATGGGAGATGTAGTCCAACAACATCTTGAAGCTTCTCTCCCCCAATGTGGACCCCAACAGCATCAGCAGCAGCAACAAGACACAGCACTGACTGAACCAACCGGGGAGGATGTGTCCTTAGATAAATTATTGATTTCTCCAGCATTTCTTTCACTGACAACTTGACAATTAAGTCACTACTCGTATAGTAAACGTTTTGGAAAGGCCTCGTCAGGACCTCATCCCACAGCTCTCTGCCATCTTTAGGGCCTATTTCCTGGCCACCATGTGCCACCCCCACCCCCCCCACCCCGTTTCCTCGCCTTTCATCAGCAGACACTTTTCAATACCATCAGTGCCATCTGCAGGATATTTTGAAAATGTCTTCCTCTCCTTGGCTGAAAATTGACTGTACGGTGCGTGTTCATTATTCCAAGCCACTGAATGAAAAAGGCTCTGTAGAAAGAGCAATCCGCACATCTCTTGCATTTTACAAATTTGATCAGTTTGGGTCAGTTTGAGGAAAAATTGCTGGCCCCACACCCAACAAATGGATACATGCCATGCAGGTGAGGCTGCTATTGATGTCCAATCATTGCCTGAAATCAAGTGGTCCAGTATCCATAGACGAAGGGGACTTGTCTGGTAGTGGTCCTCAAAGGTCTAAGACAGAGTCTTCCCCAGAGCTTGGAATATTTATATATATTCTGTGAAAGAACACAGAATTGAGGAGCAGTACAAAAAAAAATCCAGGACATGGTGATCTCCTGAAGAACTGTATACCGATCAATCTATATTTTGCCAGGCCTGACAGCACCACAGAGCAACAGCAGGCACCTCACCGCTCTTCTCAGCCCCCCCGCCCCCCGGCCAAGGCCACCAGGCACATAAAGGACACTTCAAAAACCATCCAATAAGGCAAGAGAGGCGCCTCTTCTCTTTTCCACCACTGTTTCCTGCTGCAGGATTTATGATTTGATGCCGCGCAGAGTTCTCAAGACACGTCACGCTTGTTCTAACAGCAAGGTCTTTCTTTCTTCACTTATTTTGTCTCGTCTCATTTATAAGCCACCTTTCTTCTTCCAAGGGAGCGCAAGGCAGCCAGAGGGCTCAAGGATTCTGCTCTGCCTTCTAGCTGCAGTATTTGGCATCAGAAATGCCCTTGCAGATAGGAAAGATGAATCCTCATCTCTTCTTCTGAACAAATGTGACTTTGGCTATGAAATAACCGGGCCTGGTAATTCCCTGACCTTGAAGCTGTTCCTTTGCTCCCTTTAATCCATCACCTTCCTCCGGATGCTTCCAAGGACAGGGCAAAGGGCAGCTATTTTTACCACCCTGGCCCTGATCCAGCAGCTACTGGACCAAGGAGTTTGTTTGCTTGCTCCTTTTCATAGTTGCTTAGACCACCACCACCACCACCACCCCAGTCTGTAGCCTTTGTTCAAAAGCCACCAAAGATGACTTCCTGTCATTGCGGCTCCTTTTCTCACCCAGACTCCAGAGCCCCCCCAAAACTGATCCCAGATGTTTACTTGCCTTTCATGGACGCTGATATGGTAACTGTTGGGGCCTTTCCTGGCATTTTGCTCAAGGAGAGAGAAAGCTGTCCAGTAACGCCTGGATTTACAGACATCCCCAGAGGTTGCCAAGATAAGTGTGCTTCGAGTATACACATCCACTAATTGGAGTGAGGAAAAAAAAAGTGAAGCCATTTTTACAAAGTGATCCAAACCCCACCTGACCTTGTTGTAATAGGATCACGCCGGGATTAGCCTGTGACAGGGATTGGACTTGGCTCCATTGTTCGCTTGCAGAGCAAATTAATCTTGCTCCAGACACTGAGCTGCACTTACTTAGCTTTTCTCTCCCTTTTCCCAGCCCCACCTCAGGGCAAAGGACAGCTGCTGGGAAAGGAAGGGTGGGCAGCCGAGGACGAGACAAAGGGCTTAGCTCTGCCACTGCCTTCAACGACGGCGATGGTCATGTTCTCTCTGGGGAGAAGGGGGTGAGCTCGCCAAGGGATTGCTAGCGCAGAAATCCGCTCTGCACCCTCATCACACAGCATTTCCCAGAAAGCTTTGAGGAAAGCGCCGGCACTCAAGATGGCATAGCGCTCAGTAGGAGCTACAGCGACCCTTCCCTGGGAGCTCAGAAGGGGGAACTTTGCGGCATAGTTGCCAGAATCCTCCAGCCAGCATGGCAGTTTCTGAGAGCTATAGGTTAAAAAAAGGGAGCATCCCCCCCCAATGCCCCTGCCCCGTTGTTCTCTCACCACCGGATTAGCCAACGAGGGAGCGTCATGACTGAACTGAAGATACAGGGAGAATTCAGACTGCTGCAGAAAGGAAGTCGGAGCGTAGCTGGGATAACATGAGGCAAAGGGAGGGCTTCCGGCAAGGGGACAGCAAGCAGGGTGGGGTGTGTGTGAAAGAAGCCAAGCGCAGGGCAGTCATCCCGGGGGGGGGGGGAAGCTGCACTCGTCATAACAAGGGGCTTCCAGCTGCACTGGGCTCAGCACACCTGCCCCAAAGAGCTCAGGTTGTGCAAAGGAGATCCGATAGCCACGTCAACTTCTTCTGGCTCCTCGGAAGTCAGAGCTTGGTCCTGGGCACCTCACTCCAAGGTGCCTGCACAGGAATGACCGACCTCTTACACAAGATGTTTGGTTTCTTACCTGTCTTCTGGCTTCTGCCCTGGCGCCCATCTCTCCCCTGATCTAGCGGGTCTCAGGTGAAGGCGTGACCGCACTGGCTCTTCATCCTGCAAGATCCACAGACTTGTAATCCTGACAAGAAGTCGGGCTTTGACTGGGCATCACTTCCTCCTGTTTTGTGACCAGGGACTGGTTCTGATCTTGGCTCTTTGAAAAAGACTGAGCTCCCAACAGCTGCAAGAGAGAATCGGCATTTCCTTGAGTTACAATAGTGTCTCTAATTATCTGATTCCTTAGACAAATGCTCTATACATATAAGAAAGAAAACCTCCCGACACATTTTTGAAATGTCTCTTTCAGATAAAATTTAATAACAATAGCGAGGATGACAAGGGACCACATTGTACTCCAAGAACTCCAAATTGATACACTGATCATTACAGCCATTCTCCAGTTTAGGCCAATGTCTAAATACCAATTGGAGCGCTTTCCCTCGGAACGTCAACTCATGCCACCAGATCCTCGCAGGCCATGCTCCTTCAGGTTGCAGGCATACGGTTTGGTGGATCCATTTAAAATCCAGTAATTTGTATTTCAGACAATCTGTGGTGTGTTTTGGTACACTGGACAGGGGACAACACAACATCTTTCTTCCAATGGGGCTAATGTTCAAGCAAGCCCTGCCATTAAGCAGATGCTGGCGGAGTGGAGAAGTGGGGCAGGGTGTTGGCAGAGATGTAAACTTGTTCTTTCCATCTTCTCATGCTTCTTGAAATCCCATCTGCATTTTCTTCCCGTTCTTGCTTTCTACTGGTCACAAGACACTCTGTGCCCACAATGTAACTGGTGCATTTTTTCTGTTATGCACATCTTCTCATTATTTATTTGTACATTTTATCTCATATATGCATTCCTCCTAGTGAAGAAAGCATACTTGTTCGTAAGTTTCCAACTACGTATTTTAAATGTTCACATTTTGAAACATGTTGCTTTGTGGACACTTTATTTCTCCAAAACACTCGGTTAGCTACATAAATGTGTAAATCCCAAAGCAAGATGGTTTTCTTTTCACAGCAAGTCCCAAGAGGTGTAAATAGCCTAGTTTTTTCCCCCATGAAATTTTTCATCCCTATGCACCGGAGGATATGGACCCCCAGCGCACCATTGCCAAAGGTAGTTGCAGTCTTCCAAGACAGAATAGCAAAGAAACTAACAGAACATTTTAGCAAATTTTATCCAGCACGTAGATGCCCCCAATTAAGGATGACATAGATGTACTAATAATTAGTCCAAAATTATTGGGATGCTCCCAGGGTTTTCCGAGTATAAAGCACTCGAAGGCAGTTGCCCGATCGTTCCACGTGGTGGAGGTCTGGGAGCACCATGCAGCCTGTCCAAGGTCACATATGTGGCAGGGCCCATCATCCCCTCAGCTACACATGCTCCAGGCTATCACAGCTGGCCCTTGTCCCTGGAGGCACGGTGGGAATTCAAACCCCTCAGCTCTTGGCTGCACAGTTGTGTGCTCTTACCCACCGAGCCATACCAGCTTTTGAGACATATATATACCCCCTACTAATTGGCAGGACTTAAAAGCTGGGAAATGTCAGACTTTCTGAGGAGCATGATGTTCCCAGTGCCAACGGGATAGGTTTTAATCAAAGATTCACTGGAGCAAATCAAGGCAACAAGTTTCACCCTCAAAACAGATTCAGCACCTGGGAAAGCTCCTTTAAGGTTTGGACTAAAACCGGGAATGAATTCACTGCCCTACTGACATTAGAGCCACCGGTATTTTTGAGCCGGACATCTCTCCAAACAGAAAGATCAGTGTGCCAAAGATGGGTCATGAGACGTTGTTATTCACAGTGAAAGGTCAGGCTGAAAAATTTCCTTCCATCTCTCCCCTGCCATTCTCACCCACCACAGAAACCAAGACTGAGATGCATGCCATGCCCCTGATGTAACTCCGGGGAGGGGGGGTTTTAACCCCCAACTGATCAGGACCTGTCTGGCTTTTGGTGACAAGCCTTGCTCTTCTTTTCTGTTCAAACATAGGTTGCACAGCTGTGGAATTCCAGACTGGCTGAGAAAGCACAAGGCACCCTCACTCCTACGTGAAGGAAAGTGCCATACGTTTACAGACAGGGCGCATAAACCACCTGCTTGAGCACACAATCCAGTAAGGGATACATTTGTGGGGTTTGCTTATATGCCTTAATGTCATTTGCTGGATTAGACTATCCTGCGTTCCCAATATCCCTGTTTTACACAAGAGGGTTGAGGTTTTTTTTTTTCCAGAAGTAACAGCAAGAGTGGCATTCTCATTTCTTGCCCCTGCCAAATGAATGCAACCACATGGCTTCGAATGTATGTTCGATTTGATGTCCCCCACCCCACCCTTTTGCTTCTCATTGCCTGCAGTCACAAGTAACACACTTCTCCACAAAGAGCAATTATGAGAACATTAATAGGTCGATCATAAGACACAGGATCTTCATGTCTGTGGCACACTTATTGCACATGTAACAGAAGAGCACATTGGTGCATCTGACAAGAGTTCTACATCGGACTCGTCGTTCCTCACATCAAAGAACATGTTACGTGCCCAGTTTGTCATGTGTGAAGCAGCAGTTGGTGACACTACGGAAAATCTGCTTAGCCTGGACTGCTTTTTTGCCAAGAGCTTCCATTCGAAAGGGACCGTGGGTCGAAAACGTAACCTTGCCTCCTCCCCTGGAGCGTCCACATCATTTCCTCTCCATTTCCCCCACTGCAGATTCTGAGATAAAAGGAGGCACCTACCGCTTCAGGCGCACAGGCTGCGACATTCCCCTGGAATGCCCTGGCCTTCCATAGATGGGAAGGTAAATATCCCCCGGTCCACATGGATCATTAGCCTTGCTGCTTCTTAGAGCCTACTGGGCCGAGAGGCAGGAGGAGGTGCAACTTTCCACACGGGGTATTAGGGTAATCCTAATTCCCTTGACTAAGCCTTCCTGTTGCTGAGGACCACTCCTGACGCTCATAGGAACAAAGGGAATGGTTCATTGTCTGAAACGACAGTAGAGGGGATCAGAAGGGTGGAGGAAAGGTCTTCCAAGGCCTCGGCTTTGGTTAAAAAGATCAAATTACTGTATAGTGTCTTTTTCATCTAAGCCAGGCAAATCCTCAGTCTCCCAAAAGTAGTGTGCACGGGGTGTGTGTGTGTGTGTGTGTCAGGCTGGAGCATGTTTCCCCATTCGTTGTGTGATCGCCAAGAAACAGTCTAGATCAGACCGCTCCACAAACAAGATGCTTTGGAAGACATGAGCTGCAGCCCACAAGAGCTGATGCCAAATAAAATCTGCCAGGTCAGAATGCTGCCGGCAAAAACGCTGCATGTCAGAGTAAATGACCGACACGGAGTGTCTGTGGTGTCACTGGATGTGTGAGAGGCACCCGATGAAAGAGGGGAAACCATACACACCATTCCTCTTGGGTCCCTCTCTTTTTTGCAACCACACCGGGGCCTCCGTCTTCAAGGTGCTGCAAGATTCTTTGTTTGTTTGTTTGTTTCTGCAGAATAAAATGAGACTTATTTCTGAATAAACTTGCAAATGGCTGCAAATTCGAGCATAGCTGGCCACTGCGTATTTCATGGAGAAATGGCTCTCTTTGTCCTAAATTGGTTCACACAAGATAGTAAGAGAAGGTTGACAGTTTATCTTCAGAGTACTGTATGTACCTTGTTTTCCATTTACAAAGGATAAGGCAGGGATATTCTTTGCGTGATGATCCCAAGTAGATACACAAGTAGATCCTATGGTGTAAACAGCCCCCAAGGCATTTTGCAGATCTTTCTAAGAGCCTCTTTCCTATCCTTACATTTCTCCAGCTGTTTCTCTTTGCCTACAAACCTCTCTCCAGGCAGAAAGGTTGCCGCCCGCTCTACTAAGCCCTCCCGGTGTCTGGCCATGACGTCCCTCCTGGTGCCATGCCTCTTTCCCACCAGCTGATGGGGCTCGCAAGCCATGGCAGGGCCGGGCCAAGAGGGGACGAGAGCCAGAGGGGTTGTTTCTGTGCCGGTAGAGGTGGCCCTTGTGCTCCTCGGCATTTCCTGCCTTCCAGATAACCCTAACAAAAGGCACGCCGTCCCCCAGGGAGCAAACGTGCTAGGAATGTTTTTGTGCCCAGGTTGTTCCCCTCTAGAGGCCCGTGGGGTAGCCGTGGTACATTTGGAACGCCACCCCTCCCCTGCCGTCCCAAATTCCCTGCGGCCTGTTTCTGGAAGAAACTAAACATGACCCGTTGTCAGAGAAGTGGAGGGGTTTGTCAGCCACCTCCCTGTCTTGGAGGGAGGTCAAGACCAGGCACCTCTGGGCGAGGTCAAGGTCACGGTGAGGGAGCAGATTTTGTCCCCCCCCCTTTTATTTTTCTTTCCCCAAAGCAACTCTCCTTCCACCTCCTATGGGAGAGACCGACTCGCCCTCTTTCCTGTCCTTGCCAGCTATCTCTGCGGGGAAAGCTCTCGCCTTGTAACCCAAGAAGGGAAGGGGCTCTGGAGGGCTTGACCCCGAAGTCTCCTGCTGGCTGCAGGCGACCCCGTCAGCAACACGGTGGTGGGGCTTTTTCTGCAGATGCTGCAGAAGAGCAGACAGACTTGAGTGCATAGGGAATATAGCAGTTGGTGTGTGTTCAAATGTGTCTTTGTGTTGCGTGTTCAGGAATGAGAGTACATGTGAATGCTGGAAACTGAGCTCTAAAACATAGAAAGTGGCATTGCACCCGAGGAAGCCTTCTGCCAGACTGCCATACACTCCCGGACTTATTCAGGGATGGTCTTCAAGACTGGCATCCCAGGAGCTTGACTCGGGCTCATCGGCAAATTAACCTGAATACACAAGGACCAGTGTGATCTCGGGAAGCTGGGAAAAGGACAAGCGAAGAGCCCGGAAGTCAGGCTGGGCCTGATCCAAATGAAGCCACCTAACAATCCCTTGGCGGTACCCAGTGTGGTGCAATGGACAGAATGAAGGACTAAGAGTCCAGAGACCTGTGTTTGAATCCCCGCTCAGCCATGGGAATCTACTGGGAGGGTGGAACTGGTGAAGCCCCTTCTTAAAATGCCTCACTTACCCTGAAAGCCCTATTAGGGGCACTACAAGTCTGCCCCAACTTGATGACACATAACAACCACAACCACAACCCCTTGGGACGACATCAACTCCTGTTTTCCTGCACTGGTTGTTTCCTGGGAAAACATACTTTGATATTTTCTTTTGTGGGGGGAATGTAAAAAAGAATTTTCGTGTTGTGATAATGGTGGTCTTGCCTTAAAATATACACACACACCCTTCTCCTTTCAGGAGCCATTTAGCTCCTCCTCAGATGAACACTACGACACAATCGAGGCTAAAGTAGGTGATATAGTCAATGCATTATTTGAAGCTGAACTCTTTTCAGAGGGGAAAAGGGCCGTATGTTTATTTCAGCACAAGTTTGCCTCCTTCCACCAATTTGCTTCTCTTTTGTATTCAGTTTTTGGGAGGATAAGCACAGCACCCTGTGCATGGCTACTACGCTCACAGGCAGTAGCTCTGAAACAGTTGCGTGTCTGAAGGTAAAAGGTTAGAAGAGGAAGAAGTACTTGTTTCCCTTAAGGTGTGTGATCTGACCCCTCAGACCTCCAAGCTTTGCCCCACTGTTGGGAACAGGCAGAACAAAAGATGATGGCGGCTGCCATGTGCCCTAGAGGGATACATATCACAAACGAAGAGAGCATGGGAGCAACACGTTCGTCCTGTTTCCTGAAGAAGATGATTCAGCAGCAGGATGATTGGTTGGCTCCTGGTCCCAATCCTTTTTTTAAAAAAAGAAGGTATGTAAAGAAAGACTGGCTGTGCCAGGCAGCTTGAGGTTTGAGTTTTGCGTCTTTATGGTAAGGAAACATTTTGCATTTTTAAAGTCTGTCAGTAGAGATATTTAAGGGGATTTTAGAAGGCGGGGATTCCTCCCCCGGCCCCCTCTTTCAAAGCTATGCTGCCAACATGCCTCGCGCGGAATGCCAAGGAAACATGGGTGGCACCGCTTGGATGTATCCCTATTCATTAGAGCTGATTTCTCCCTCCCTTCAACAGGAACCTAAATTAAAAAGAAGTGGCAAAGCCAGATCCACGAGGGACTAAACAGCCTTCTCCATTTCTCTCTTTGTCTCTTGCTTGCAAACCTGGAAAGAAGCGCATGCAAAGCCTCTCTTGCTTTCTCTCCGGAGGTGCGGCTGAGCTCCAAAAACAACTTTTCTTCCATTCAGATCCTGAGGGGATGACCTACTTTCCCGGTTCATATTCAAAGCTGGAACCCTAAAATAAACACCCCCGTACTGTACAACAGGTGCCGTACAGATCGAAATCTTTGTTCCTGCTGGGGTGGGTGGGGCTCTGTTTTGCTAAGCCCGAGCTGCTGCTGCTGCTGCTGCTACGGCGGTGGCGGCAGGGCCATGACTCACGGCCTCGCCTCTTTGCTGCTGCGGAGGCGTGTGGCCAACAGGGTGTGGGAAGCCCAAGGAGATTCTGGCAGGGAGGAACGGCACACTCGCGCACGCATGTGCACGCCCAGTAGAATCAGATCAGGGGATGTCACTTTTGCATCTGAATTTTGAATGCCTTAGTATTTAAGGAGACCGAAGCACGGCCCTCTACACAAATCGGGGCGAGAAGAAAGAGACCGGAGGGGTAGGGGGGCTGGGCCTCTGGACTACCTAGGACCGAGGCCCGGGTGCCCACAGGTTTTTGTAACTGGGCCTCGGGCAGCCTGAGAGTCCTCCTCTTGCCAAGGAGGAACGCTGGAAGGGAAAAGAAATGTTTCATGTCTTGGAGGAAACGGAAGAACAAGCTCAGGGGAAAAACTCGTGGGTGGGCTTGTCTGTCGGGTTTTTATTTCTTTTCCTCCCTTTCTTCCATGCAGTAATGTTTGCATCTCAAGAGGCCTTGCATCCAGGGAAGGAGATAATAGGGCAGCAGCAGTGATTTGGGCACCCCTGCCCTGGATGGTTCGTCTATTTCTGGGCAACGTTTTGTGGGTTGCTCCCCTTCCTTCATTCATGTGGAACAAGCCCAGCCCATCCTTCCATCTAAAAGGCCTCCAACACGATGGGTAAGAATAAAACAAGAGATAAAAATGACAAAGAGCGCAGGGAAAACAAAAACAGGCACAGGAGCCGTTCTCAGCAAAGACGAGGCCCTCGCTGTGTTTTCCACGGCGCTTGAGCAGGAAGCCTTGGGCAGCGGCTTCCCCGATGTGGGTTCAGCTCCTCCTCTTCCAGACCATTAATTTCTCGTCCCGCTCTGGGGCCAATTTGCACCTGGCCCACCGGGGAGGGCACATGGAAAATGACAGGCAGGGCTCTGCTCCCTCCATCTCGCCACGAAAGCTGCAGGAGGGTGATGAAGGCTGGCACTGGCTTGTAGGGCCTCTGTGGGGCTGGGGTAGGGGTGGGAAGCCTTGGCAAGCGCCGGCCTTGGAGGGCAGATCACAACGAGGGAGATCTCCCTGTCTAGGACTTCATGCTCTGCTTCTCTGGAGATGAGCTGCAGCTCAGGGGTAAAGGAAGTGTCTGGCAGGCAGAAGGTCTTTCTCACACAAACATTCAATCCCAAATGTTTCTGGTTAGAAAACACAGGAGGGGGCACAGATCCCTGAGAGACGCTGAGAGAGGAGGTGGTATCAGGCAAGAGGGATGGGAGAGAAGGCCGCTTTCTAGATTCCCATTGCTCATCAATGGAAGAGAGCTCCGAGGGAGCCAGGTGAGTGAGGGAACTTCCCCACCACGTTCTGTCCCTCAGCCCTGCTCGCTGCACCTCGGCCAGCTTGAAACCCTGCAGGGGCAGAGTGTGGCCTCAGAAGGTGCTGGGCAGACGCATAGCAGTGGACGTGGTCTTTACAGTATTGAAATTTGGAAGCATCTTCTCCAAAGGCTTCAGGTTAATACAAATCACAATGAAAAACGTCTGATGAAATATTTACCAAAAAAATTGGAGATGAACTTATGCAGAAACCAAGAAAAACAACTCCTGGCAAAAAGAAAATAAGCTTCTGTAAGCCAGCCTTTCCAGACAAGGAAGGGAGAGGAGCCGTCACCAGCTTTCCTTTTATAAGTCATCCCAGATGCCCAGAGCAGCCGCTGTGAAGGTCATGCTTGCGCTCACAGATGTGGCATGGAGAGAATTAGCAGGGAACCCCAGAGGTTCTAAATGGGCAAAGGGAGGCATTCTCTGAAATGTGCAGGTCCCTGGGCGCAAAGAGCTTCACCTCTCGGCCTTCTGAGTCCGCTGCCCAGCTGGTAAATAGGCAACGTCAGGGTCTCCAATCTCCACCACCATCCCTGGGTACCATTGGTTCTCGGTGTTTAAACCAGACTTGGACAAGGCAGCTCTTCCACCATCTAAACAAAGATTGCCCTTTGGCAGCTGTTCAGACAGAAGCCTGTCTCTTCCAACCCTGCAAAAGGGGACACGCGGCCAAATCCAGTGTTTAGGCAGAAGCTGAGATGATGACTGTTCAAGGGTAGCCATTGTGTGTGACATGTTTGCAAAGTTGCTTGGAAAAGGTGAAAAGTGATTTGTCCTACATTGTCTAGATGACCCCCATACCCCCTTTTGGCTTGGTTCCCTCCATTGCCTCTCTATGGCCAAGATATACATTTGAGAATGTGGCCTGTTTCTTCCCGAAGTAATGAATTTGGCGGGCGCTCCCCTATTTATCAACCACAACACTTGATTGTCTCCAGGCATGGTTCTCAGCTGCCCTCCTTTTCCCTAGGGCTGATAAAGCTTTGTTTAGGAGACCGGAGCCCCTTGTTTGCATGATCCTTTACCAGGCCTTGACAGAAAGCTCTTGTTTATGACGCCTGGGGAATTTGCTGGTGGGCACTTTGGAAGAATAACGTGGCACCTCAGGGCTCAAGGGGTTCATAAAGCATTCTGCAGACCAAAGCTGCCCGTCTGCTCAGAGCAAAGGGCAGCGCAGCACATTACGAAGGCACCCTCGAGGTTGCTGCTTTAATGCAGGGAGTTCAGCAGGCTGAGGGCGTTGCTGCACTTAAGAGATTACTTCTGCCCTATTAACATAAACTGTTGCTGCCGTGGTCTGATTTGCTGGAGACCAAGACTGCGGGGAGACAGAAGGGAAGGTGTGTGCCCGTGGATAAAGACCCTTCTGGAAACCAGGATCTGCTCTACAACAGGGCCGATAAAAGCCTATTTTTGTCGCAACCCCCCCCCCCACCGCCGCCCGCCCAAAAACCAAGCAGAGCCAAAGCAGGCAAGGCAACTGCAACAAAAGACACTCCCAGCTTGCTCTGCTTCTGTCTGACTCACGCTCCTTTTGCAATAATAGCCTAGATCTCTTGGCCCAGGCAGGAAAAGAACGGGTGTTATTATACTCAACCTACGTCACACACTCTGGCAGCTGCTGGTCTGGGATAGTATTTGGTGCCAAGCTGTGTGGCTCGCACTATTGTGGAGGAGGAGGAGGAGGAGAAGGGTCACAAACCATCCGGATTGGACAAGCTCCCATACTGTGCAAATTTAGGGAATCTCTCTCTCTCTCTCTTTCTCTCTCTCTCTCTCTCTCTCTCCAAATAACAAAATTACAAACAGAAAAATAACCAGTGACAAAACACTGAGCTGTTTAGGAAGGAAGGATAGTGGCAACATCGTAGCCATCACCTCTTTGACCAAAGAAAAACCTGGGCAAAGGAGCAAGGGCTTAGCCTGATACCTGCAGCTCTTCAGGCCAAGTGTCAGGAAAGCCGCTCAGAAGGACTCTTCTGCAGGTGGGGCAGCGCTACGAAACAAGACCCGCTCCTGCTTGTTGTTCGCTTGATCTCATGTGTTCATCCAGCACTGGTTGCCGACTGACTTTATGTGAAGGCCCTGGCCCTGGTTATCTTCAGAGAAGGCTGGGCAACCTCCATGCCTGCAAATCTGGAGAACCACTGCCACTCCTATGGTGGTCAATGTTAATGAACTAGCCAACTGAATTTGTGTAAGACGGTTTCCAGGATCCTTTTCACAGATATTTGTCTGCTTTTAACTACTCTTCTTATTTAGGAGTCCCCGATAAGCTTCCGAGAAAAACCCCAAGACCCTCTAGAACACAGTTCAAATGGCTGGGGTACAATGCTTGGATAGCAGGTAGTCATGCGTTATCAGACAACCTCTGTCCACATCTCTAGTCAAGCCGCAAAGCACCTTAGATCTTTTCTAGCCCCAAATCACGTTTTCTGCTGGGGTTGTTTCTGCATTCAAAATGGCCCCCTGTAGCCAAAGTCTCTTGCTGTGATGAGGCATGGGAAAGGACAGCAGACGTTACGACACAGACGACAAGTAAGGACTATGCTTTCTGTCTGGGATTTTGACTACAGGATTCTGATTGTGGCCATCTAAAAAAAAGTGAGTCTTCCAGGCTCTGAGCAGGTGGTAGAATGACTGGTCCCTCTCTAAGTGGTGGGTGCCACTTTTCAATGCTTCCCTGGATTGTTTTTTTTTTTAAACCTTCCCTGTAAGTAGAAGAAAACTAGCGTAACACAGAAAGGAGTACAAGACTCCAGATACTTCATCAGGCTAGTGTGCCTTTTCTTTTTCTTTCTTGTTTTTACTTGCACAAATATTTTATGTAAAAGAAAGTTTTAAAAATTGCTTCTTGTACAGTCCTTTGCAAGCAAAGCCAGCGCCTTGCCCCAGGAATGACAGCCCTCGCTTTACAGCAGATCAGGGCTGGGATCATATCTGTGAACAGCTTTGAAAACTCTAAAGTGCTGCATTCAGACCAAGCATATTAATTGTAGAAAACAGAGAATATGCATGATTCCTTCCACCAATTCTCATAACCACAGTTGTCTTTTCTGCCCTTCTCAAGTTCAGGACAGAAGGGGGATTTGAGGCATGGCTAGCTCTCAAGACTTAAAGAATGGAATAGTGGAATAGCCATCAAACAATCATCCATGTTGTGATGCTTCTTGCATCTTCTTGTGGTACGAGGGGGGGGAATGAGAGAGAGGGGGGGAATGAGAGAGAGAATGAGAGAGAGAGAGAGAAAGCTCAACTCTCTTTAGGCTAAAACTCAACACAACGCAGGACCCCAAACTCAGCTCTGTGATATGTCAAAGTGGAGGCTGTGTTTTCCCCAGGTGAATTCATACTATCAGCTTAAGCCCGAGGAAGCACATGGTAGGCTTATATCACCTTCTAGCTTGCTTCCCACTGTTAGATAATTGGCTAAGGTGATGAGAGGAGGAATCATCTCCGACAGATGATCCATGGTAGCACTTTCATGTCTGCAAGAAATTCAGGGAAGTTTTGATGCAGAGTGTAAACACCTACCCCCTAAAAGGGGTGAGTCAAGCCAAAGCGAAAACAGAGGCACTGGGATGCATTTATAATCACTTGTAAATCAGAGAGTTTTCAAATTTTGGAGAGCTCACCTCCATGGACCTGCAAGCCAAAAGGCAGACTGCTTTACCCTAGGCCAATGTGCTAAAAAGCTAGAAATATCTTTCAGGCAAATTGAACTACCTTTCGCAATGGTTTGCGAGTTCCTTCCGGGGACACTGGGGAGGATTATAGTCAACAAAGCCCAGTATAGCTGAGATTCTGCCTGCCTTTCAGACCCAAGAGTCCTTTGCAGTGATACTTTCTTTGCATCTGGTTCAGGAAGCAAGAGTGTGGAAAGACCGAGAGAGATATACTCCACTCTCAGTTATGGAGACCCTTCGAATTCCATGCCTGAGAACCTTTCAGCAGAGAACAGTAGAGCCACCTGTTTTGGCTAGCTTTTGGAAGTCACGGTTATGCTGCCGTCATGTGGAAAAACGTCATCTCCAGCCACTTTCTGTTCTTCTGTTGCTGCTGTCATCATCACTGCTGTCACCCTACGGATCAGAATGAATGAACAATGGAGTACAGCCAGCGCTTGGGCTGGGGAATGCATGTGCTCAACACATGAACAGGCCACGTCCCGTTTTGTACCAAACTAATGGTATGAGAAATATTTTAGGAAGCTGCTTTAGACCGAGGTCAAATTGTTCACTGATTTAGCCTAGTGATGCCCACTTGCTGCTCCACCAACCTGTTGCCCTTCCAGAGGTCGAAGACAATCTCCATCATCTCCAGTCATTGTAATCTAACACATCTGGAAGGCAACAAGTTGTAGGCAACAGGTTGGCCTGGTCTATGGTGACAGGCAGCAGTTCACCTGGATCTCACGTCATGACTCCTTTCGATCACCTGTTCTTTTCTAACAGGAGGTGCCAGGGGTTGTGACTCTGTCCTCCCACTAGGCCACGCTCCCTCTAGTTCTGAATTCTCCCCCGAGCTATATTTCTGCTAAATATTGTTGTCGCTTCTACTTCAGTGCATCTGGAATTTAAGTATCAGACACCTCCCCACCCCTCTTAAAACCACTCACCCAATCCTTAGAATCTGCCAAGATGACAATTTGAGACAAGGGCAATAGGCACGGATGGGCCAATTTGGCAGTTTTGCTTTCTCCTACATTTAGAATTAGGGAAACGTTGTTTTAAAAAGAAAAGAAAAAGACACCAGAAGAACTGAACCCAGTCTCTACAATAAGTGGCCAAGGCTGACAGGGAAGTTTGCAGTGCTCCCGCCCCAAAAGCAACCAACCACCACCAAAGCAACTTGTCTGAAGTCTGCCAAGGGCTTGCACAATCCCTTTTGTAAAGAACACATTTACTACAGCTGAAGCCTGAGCCAGAAAGGGTTGGGTGAGGGTGGGGGTTTCCGGCAAGTGATAGCTCTCCCTGTCTCCAAACAGGGAGGGAAGGGCCCACTGCCTGCTCAATACAGAGTGAGCCCTCCCTCTTTTGTGCATATTAATAGCTCCATGGGGTCTGGAGGAGCTGATCAGCAGCAGGTCATCTAAGGACAGCAGCAGCAGCAGTGATAACAGTAGTAATATTAGTAGTAGTAGCAGCAGCAGCGGCGGCAAACAGCTCTGCACTTTAAAAGGTAGAGACCTCTCTCTCACACTCCCACACCCATTCTGTGTTTACTCTCCAGCCACCTAACATGCAGATGTTTTGCTCTGTGGACTTTGAACAACCTCTCCCCTCTGGGCCTTTGCAGGCTCATGCAGGGGCCCAGAGCCAGATTGTGCAGTTCTGCCTCTGCGTTTCTCTCCATGAAAGTCACAGGGCTAACCCTGATGCAAGGGAACACAGGCCTGTTTCACATTAAATGGTTCCAAAGCAGAGGGACTTGGAGCATTCCCCCCCCCCCCATGACACTCTGCTAAGAGGAGGGCGCCTGCTAGAACTCCTCTGCTAAACAGAGCATTACAGGGCAGCATAAAACAGTCTTCAGGAGGGCTACAAAGAACACCCCTCTCATGATTAGTGATGATCACCCCATTTTTGCATCAGCATGGAGCTCTCTCTCTGTGTCTGTCTGTCTGTCTCTCTGAATATTATATGCAGTATTTTCCACACTACCGGCTTATGTTTTAGGACACAGCCATGTGTGGCACAGCCCTTTAGGCCGAGAGGAGTCGCACTGCAATCATGGCTGCCTAAACACCTTGCCAATAAAGAGGGCTCATTATGCCAGAACATGCTTTGACCAACTTGTTCTCTCCCAGCCGATGAGGCTCTGGAAAGCGGGGCCAAGAAGAGGGGAAGGTCTTTCATGGATCAGCAAGTGACTGAATGGGAGACAAGGTAGGAATAATTGACTTTGCATAATGGGAGAATAGAGAGGAATTTCACAGTTCACCTACAGGCCAGACCTGGGGCACCATGCACTTTCACCTGTTAATTAATTACTGAAGCCCAAGGGGCATGTGGGTAAGCCATACGAAAAGCACAGATGGACAGTTATCCCGAAAGACTTTGTTGGAGGAGAGGCTGGGCACAACAGATGAAGAAACATGACTTGTTCAGCTAATAAGGCAAACACACAGAGAAGGAAGATTCCAAACTATGTAGTCCTCTTAATGCATTGCACCATCTCCTGCAGGCTTTCTGCCGGTGCCCGGTGAGCCATCCTTGCCCTGAGATGGTATATGCTGGGAACACGCAGACAGAAGGAAGGAGAAATAGTCCAAAAAGCTCACGTCAGCACTGTGTGTTGCAGAGTTTGGAACAGTTAGAAGGGGCATCTCTCAAAAACCCTCTGCCAGCGTGCATAGCGAATCTGCTGGTTGGATATTTGGGGCCCACCAGTCTCCGAGAGCTCACCAGAAGCTGTGGAGATGAGCACATGTGCAATGTGTGTTAGAGAGAAAGAGAATGAAGGAGAGATGGTTTTTCTCCCCCCAGCCTGGCAGGAAACAGCCTGTACAGATGGTGATAAGGTGGCAAAATGACCTTTTAGTGAGGACAGTTCTTTGTTTGCAGGGCTGCGAAAAAACAATCCTCCTTAGGAGAGTGTCCTCCATGTGAAGGGCCGCGCGGTCCAAATCTGATTTAAAGATAAAAAGCAATATGGAGGGAGAACAGGGACCTTGAAGGGGCTCATCGTCCACAATGAATACCTGACCAGCAGACCCCGCAGGCAGACAGTTCACAGTCTCCCCGTCTTGAAGGGTAGTTCTGTTTAAATCAGAATATTGTTTCTCGTTTCCCACAAGTACTGTACTGTAAATTAGCCTATGCAGTTTTATGTTTCCCAGTGTCCTTTTGTCCTCCTTTCTGGTGATGCATATGGGTTCTTGCTCTTGATGTGAGAGAAGCCACCAGGGACGGTGGCAGTGAAGTCTAAATCAGACCAGGGCCCGGACAAAGGCTCTGCCGGCAAGCCTCTGGAGTTGGACTAGCAGAGGCTGCTGAGCTCTCTGGAGTGGGTGGGTGATGGAGCCCTTCCGGATCTGGAAGGAACAGTGTCCTCTGCTTTATCACCTCCGTTCTCCAACCAAAGCTATCTGATCATAGTCCTCCAGCAAACCTGGAGGCTGATTCCTTATCCCCGGGCTAACCCTTGACAGGCACACGAAACCTTTTTTCCTGAACCAGCTGTGACAAAGCAAAGGCAAAGCAGCTTTCATATTTGCCATCTCCAAACTGACTGAAGACATACCCTTCTTTCTGGACCTTATGCCAGCTGCGTCTGTCATTGGTGCTTTTGCAAGGCCTAATCCAGGCGGTGGTTGCTGGAAGATGCCTGGTATCCTTAATGAGCAAACATGCTGAGCGAGTGCACAGGCATGCACATCCATGTGAAAGCGCCATGTAGTACACAGCCTGTCATTTCACATGCCAGCGAGGCTGTTTTGGTAACTGCAGATTTTAGGGCAATTATATTTTCCTTTTAAGAAAACACGGCCTTGGTTTTTATAAAGTCTGCAACCCTTGGTTTTCTTTGTCATCTGCAAAATACTGTAACTTGCCTCCCTGTCTCTTACAAGCTGTTCTAGACCTTTATCAGGGTGTCTGTTCTTCTCTGACAGTGAACAACAGCTATTTATATACGACGGCTGCATCAAACTTGTTTCTTGGTGGTGGTGGGGAAAGAGGCCTCCAATTCTAACCACAGACTTCCTGGGCAAGTTCTTCCTCATCAGTCCCACCAACAAGCTCCATCATGTCATTTCACAGTCCCTTTTCATTTCAACAAGGCTGACACTGGAAAGAACTCCTATTTATCATGGCACCGTTGTTTGGCATAATTTTCAACATTCACGGAAGACAATTATGGAATGCTTCAGTTGGAAGGGACTGCCCCCCGTGGCTGAATAATTCCCACCGAGTGCCTCCCGCCGTCTACGGTTTGAACAGCAAGGCCCAGTCACCCTTAATGAATGAGAGGGAAAGACTGCCAGGTTTTGTGGCAAGGTTCCTGATGTACATACAGGCTCCTCTTGCAGCACTGGCACTTCAGAGAAAAGATGGGTTGAGCAGTTCTGCCGAGAAACGAAATGTTACTTAACTATGCACTATAACCACAAAAACAGGAAAGCAATGTGTGTGTGTGTCTGTGTGCCTGAGTGTGTGTGTGTGTGTGTGCAGCTGGAGGCTTTTTCCCATAACTCTACTCTCGCGCTATTGTGACAGTCAGATTCTCAAGAATTATAAAAAAAGTGGAAGAGAGAAAGTCACTTGATGGGTGAGCCAGACTTCCAAGCAAGCATTCCAGTCCCTGAGAGTCCGTTATGGTGTCACACTAGCCAGGGCCAGGCACATCTCTGCTGTGCCACTAGCTGCCTGAGGCATGTAGGAGTTTGTGGCTGACAGAACATAGGGACCTGCTGCACACAGACACCTTGATACATCTTGTTTAGTCTGGCCCACAGGCACTCTCTAGGGCTTTGAGTATGGAGAGCCACTTCACATCATTGACTGCCTTCTCCTTTCGAGGTCAGAGATTGCACCGAGGGCTTTCTGCATGGAAAGCAGGGACTTTGTCACTAAGCCACGACCCCTTCCTGCAGGAGACAATCCAAAGGCTTCCTTTCCTGCCATTCTGCCTGGGGAGGAGATGGTTAATTTGCCCTCTGCCTGTGTCCCCTGCTCACAAGGGGCCGCTCCTGCTGTGAGCGAAGCCAAGCCGCCCTTCCATCCTTTCCCATTTCAAAATACAGGCCCTCGTTAAACATTAGCTGCTGCTTGGGGCTACAACCCTAGTTGCATGAAGGCAGGGTAGCTGTCTGCTGTCCTCTCTTTGGTCTCCCACCAGTGGCCAGCAGATCCGCACAAACTGCTTTTCAGATTCAGAAACAGCCTGTGCTACAGCTTGGGTGGGGGCATAATAATAATAATAATAATAATAATAATAATAATAATAATAATAATAATAATAATAATAATAATAATAATAATAATAATAATAATAATAATAATAATAATAATAATAATAATAATAATAATAATAAATAATAATAATAATAATAATAATAATAATAATAATAATAATAATAATAATAATAATAATAATAATAATAATAATAATAATAAAAAGTTCACAATCTTAGTGGGCATGATTAAAGTAGATTTTACTTGGATCCTATTCACCTGCATGAAACTCCAGACTGCAATTTAGAAGGAGTTTGTTCATTTCTTTCAAAGAAGACAGAGGTTTTGTGTTACCTTGCCTCACACATGGATCATTTTATCTAGCACCTTGCAGGCACCAAGGAAATGTGTTTGTGTGTGTGGGGGGGGGGAGTTTCCTTCCCACAGCAGGAACTACAAAAGGGCAAACATTCTGTCCTGGGCATCTTGGCGGTACATTGACCGCCACTGAAGGGCAGATGAGTCAAAAGCAGCTGTTCGGAGCATTGGTTGCTTCTATTGTTAGCCATGATGGTTCCAGAGCATTGGAAGCTCCACTCTTGTGTCTTCCCACCATTCTAGGAGTCCAAATAAATGGCTTCTCCAAGCTCCGAAAAAAGTGCCTTGCCTTTGGATGTTGTGAAGGATCAAGGCCTTTTGTTTCCATGCTGGTTTGTGACCTTCACAAAGGCTTTGAGTGGGCTACAAAGAGAAGCTCCATAGGTGGATTACATGGACCCTGATGGGGTCTAATCCATCAAGGCGACTCCCCTTCTGTTCTCTTGGAGCTTAACAGGAACTATCTAAGAACACTGCCTTGCCTGCGGTCAACATCCTTTGACAGGGTCCTTTGATGGAGTCCAGCAGTTCAGTCCTTCTGAAGTTGGCATCTACCTTATGCTTTTTTTTCTTTTTTCCTTTTTCCTTTTTTGTTTGTTACAGGAAGCTTTCTCAAGTCTAGTTCTTGCTAACTTCTAGCCCAGCCTTTGCATTTTGTTTTGAAAGCTATAGCATCTTTCCTGAGAGACTCTGCAGCGACTGAGCAGGTGTTAAAGGCATTGCTTCTAACTGCCAGATTAGCCCGTGTGTTTGCAGAAAGCCGTCTCCAGCATGCAGGACACAGCTCACACGTACTATGGAGAAGAAGGACACATCATGGGTGTCTATGCGAGGGTTTGTGCTTCTGGCAAATATGCCGATGAAACCTCGTCTGCCAAAAGAATATATTGATGTCTGTCCAAAAGAGCAAATATGAGCTTGTGTTATGAGAACCGTTCATGGAAGAAAAAAGTACAGTGCACGAGAAAGCATAACTTGTACTGTACATTTGCATTTTGGCCAGGAGTACATTTCAGAACGAAAGCAAAGACTTATGAATTGCTAACTGGGTGGAAGAAAGCCAGAGCCTAAAATAATTGCCTCTATTCACTGTCCCTCTCTGCTTAAGGAACAAGGAGGGGCTGGGCTTAGACAATGGCCTTGGTGTGCTAAAGGATTGCTTCTGAATCATAAATGGTGGGGTTGCTCTGCTAATCGTACCATTGCAAGCACTGAATTTCGTAAGGCTTTAAGCTCCTGATTAAACTGACAACTCTTCCCCCCCTCCATGAACATAAGGAAAACAGTGGTGTAGGAGAGTGTAGTATCTCACGTTGTTCACCCTTTATGTTTGATAGCTAGGTTTTGTCCAGAAATACGTCTCAAGAACACGGACGAGGCACGGCTGCACCCATGACCACCTGCTGCTTCATAGTAGGGATGTACTGAAAATCCATGATTTTCATCTACAGGACCAAAACATCTATGCTGTGGTTGCAGATGAATGTAGTCACAGATTTCCAGCAGGTCACCAAGAACCCCACAGAAAACACTGCAGTAACTGGACGCACATGGCCTTGCATAACTCAGTCTGTTGTCAGAATGGGGAAGAGGAACAACAGCCAAGGCCAATTGCAATAGGGAACTCATCAGCTGCTTGAAGAATTCTAGCTTGGCATCAGGGGAATAACAAGCTGGTTTGTTACTTGAGTAAATAATATTACGAGGGAACAGCCAAGCGCCAAACAAACTAGCAAGCTAGTCCGTCGAAACAGGGCTGTGTCACCTCTGCTCTTGGGGTCCTCTGCACACTTGGCAGACTGAGCACCATGTTCCAAGGACAACAGTTAAGCTGTGACACCAACCTTGCCAGCTGGCTGGACACTCAACCCCCCCCCAATCCTGAAGGCCAGTTCATGTATGATGGGATGTATAAAATTTAGCCTCAGAAATTGTAGTTCATGCCTCTTTTCTGCTGCACAGTCATTGACTAAATCATCAAAGTCTGTGGCTACAGGACTGCTAATTTCAGATTTAGCGAAGAGAAAGGACAGGAAGAAAGAGAAAGTACAAAAAAGGGTAGAGTAGAGCATTCGTGGGAATGGATTTTTTTCACAGAGGACCAGAAAGGCATAAATATCATCATGGACCAGGAGAAAGATTAGTTTGGAACTGGGAGACAATCTGGGTGTCCATTTCCCAAATGACATCTAGCATCTCTAATAGACCCTGAAACCTCATCACTCGGGTAGTTTATCACAGCCATGGATTGTGGAAATCATCCGCTGCCAACTGAGCTGAGACAAATCTGGTTGCCCGAATCGTCTTGATAGCGAGTGATCTTTCCCTTCCCTGTGAAGGCCCTACCCTGCATGCCCTGGCATATTTTTTTAATTGTCCTTGGTTTTTGTGGCTGGACTTCTGTTTCATATTTGACTGTGTCTGATTTTCTTTGGACCAGTATTTTATGTGCGTGTTTTTGTTTCACCCTTAGGCCTCAGGAAAGAGGCGGGCTAGTCATCTAAATAAATAAATAAATAAAAATAATTTAAGCCTTATCAAAGTGGAACAGAATGGTGGATTCAGAAGGCTGGTTTCTTTCCCACCAGAAGGCAAATGAAAAGCAAAATAAAACAAACAGTCGAACCCTGTCAGACACAACGCAGAAAATGCTAAC